>NC_133658.1:97297122-97960585 GCF_037893015.1 Macrotis lagotis | reverse complement strand
CCCACTTCATTCAATGTTTGCCTATTACCTCTTGGATCAAATATAAAGTCCACTATTTGGCATCTAAAACTCTGGCCTCTTTCCTACCTTTCCATTCTGCTTATATTTCCTTTTCAACACATTTTATGATTCAGTTATACTGGTTTACTTGTATTTCTTCAAAAATGCACTTCCTCTCCAATCTTTGTACCTACCTGCCTGTGTTTGGGCATTACTCTGCATCTGGAATGTTTTTCCTCCTTAACTCAACCTCTTAGCATCTCTGCCTTCTTCAAGACTCAATTCAAATCCTGCTTTCCACAAAAGGCCTTCAACCACTCAAGCATTACCCTCTGAGATGACCTTTCATTTACTCTGTGTGAAATACTGTTATTTCCATGTTGTCTCCCCTATTAAAACAGCAGCATCTTGAAGGCAGAAAATGTTTTTGTCTTTCTTTGAATCCCAAGCTTTTACCAGAGTTCCTAGTAATAGAGAAAACATTTAATAACGACCTATTTATTGAGTGATGAACAAATTGATACATATTTACAATGAATTGTAAAAACACATAGAAATAATATTTGTATCGTACTCTATGTGAGATTAGCAATAGCCTAAGTTTCTTCTGTTATTCAGATAATCAGGTAACAGGGAGTTGAACATAAATATGAAGTTTTAGGAATAGCATCTGAACTCTGTGTGTCTGTGTGTGTGTATGTGTGTGTGTGTGTGTGTGTGTGTGTGTGTGTGTGTGTGTGTGTAGGAGAAAGCTAGATTGAAAGGAATAGGTGGATAGGGCCAGGAAATTTTGTTTATCTTCCTCATCAAACTCCCCATCCCCAAACTCCTTTCCACATAGCCAGCATTTATATAGCTCTTTTTTTATACTTTTTTTTGCAAGGCAAATGGGGTTAAGTGGCTTGTGGAAGGCCACACAGCTAGGTAATTATTAAGTGTCTGAGGCTGCATTTGAACCCAGGCACTCCTAACTCCAGGGCCGATGCTTTATCCACTGCACCACCTAGCCACCCCATTTATATAGCTCTTTACAAATATCTCATTTTATTTTCAACAACTAGGAGGTAGGTGCTATTATTATTCCTATTTTAAAGTTAAAGAAACTAACTGACCCAGAAAGAACTTTATTGAATTCCCTAGGATCACAAAGCTGTTAAGTATCTAAGATCAAATTTGAACTCAGGTCTTCCTGACTCCAGAGTCAAGCCTTGAACCATTCTACCATATAGCTGCCTCTCATGTCTCATGGCATTATCAGAACATAAGTCATTTAATCAGAATATCTAAATTGGTATCCAAGCTTGAATACTTTCTAGAAGTATGTAGGATATAAATAGAATACCTTCTTCCTAGGAGCAGCGAGGTGGCACAATATATCGACTATTGAGCTAGGGGTCAGAACTCTTCCTGAGTTCAAATCCAGGACTGGTTGATCTTGACCGAGTCACTGAACCCTGTAGGCCTTAGTTTTTTCACCTGTAAAATGAACTGGAGAAGGAGATGGCTAACCACTCTAGTATCTTTGCTAAGAATATTTCAAATGGGGTTACAGAGAATCAGACACAACCAAAAATGTATAGGACAAGACTTTCTTTTTCCTGGCACTTTCTTTTTTCCCTTGGGGGTGTAATTGAGAGATATATTTTAAAAAGTAACTAAATTTTGCTTTTTGTTTTTCCTTAGAGATAATAAAATATTTAGTCTTGTATTCATAAAAATTATTTAAGATTAGACAATTTTTAAAATTTAAAAATATATGCTTCATTTACAAATTATGGCCAATTAAGAGGTAGTCAGAAAAACAAACTAGAAAAGAGGAGGGAAATGAGAGAAAGTGAGAAAAACATGCAGAGAAAGGGACAGAGCAGGATGGAGAGTTATAGAGAGAAGCAGAGAGATACCCACAATGGAAAAGGGAGGCAGGAATACTCTGCCACAAAGAGGAAGAGTTTTGGAATAGTTGAGCTAAGTTGATTATAGAATTGGAGGTCACATTCTTTAATCATGTAGGTTTCAGAGTGTTATTGCTCAATGCAACATTCTCTTTAAATTATATCTCTGTTTAGCTGATCCATGAATGTTCATAACTCTTTAGCTGCCCTAATCTGTAGACTAAATTCTTAGACATATAATAGGCAGACTGGCCGCTTAAATTCTTGTCATCCTTTTCCTTCTCCTCTGGTACATTTGTGCAGACCATAATATATGGGATATACTAATTCAAGTTTTAGTTGATGACTTATTGTCATATTATGTTTGTAGTGTATTATGTAGTTGAATATTAAAAGTAATATTATGAATAATTATATTTAATGTTTACTTACCCAGAATACTTAACATAGTAATCAGAGTGTTTACAAAATTCATAAAACTTGCCAATTACATCTGAATACTAACTTCAGAGCACACCAGTCCTTGAATTCATAAATAATTTAACAAGATGTCTGCTCTTATTGAAGGGAAGCTGTGAAGTGTGAATCTTTGAACTCTCTCATACTATTGTCAGTTCGGTTTGTTACATTTCTCATGGTTTACAGTTTTCCTATCTATAAAAGGGGTATAATATGACTTGTACTTCCTATTTTGCCTGGTGGTTATGAAGGAAAATGTTTTGTAAGCTATGAACTGTTTATTTATAGAGTTGAGCCATTATCATCAGAAAGGGAGTTTAACTAAGGATTAATCTGTCAAAGGACTGAGAGTGCAATTAATCAAATATCATGGTTAGCAAAGGGTTTTCATATATTCTACACTTGGTTTTTTTAGTTTCTAAGACAAAACAAAAAAAGACAAAGTCATACAGTACTTAATGAGCCTTTTGGCGGGGGGGGGGGTGATGTAAAATATTTTTATTATTTCTTCCCCTCCCTTTGGTGGCAAAACAGGATTAAGTGACTTGCCTGGGTCATATAGTTAGTAAGAGTCTGAGGTCAGATTTGAACTTTGTTCCTCCTGACTTCAGGGTTTGTGTTCTATCTACTGTATCACCTGATTCATATCTGACCACTGGATCAAGATGACTTTGGAGGAGAAAGTGAAGTTGATGACTTCGCACAGAATCTCCATCAGTCAAATCCAATTCACTTTCTTATCATGGCATCACCTGCCTGATGCCGTGCTATTCTTTGAAAATGAGTCACAAGGGGTAGCTAGGTGGTGCAGTGGAGAGAGCACCAGCCCTGGAATCAGGAGGACCTGAGTTCACATCCCACTTTAGAGACTTAATAATGACCTAGCTGTGTGACCTTGGGCAAATCACTTAACCCCAATGCCTTGCAAAAACAAAAACAAAAAAAGGAAAAGAAAATGAGACACATCTATTAATCAATTTATCATTTAGGCTGGAGATAATGAAGATCTAAGCTAGCAGAGGAGTTGTATGAAAAGAGAGTCAGGGAAGGAGGAGAAAGAGAGATAGAATAGTAATAGAATCAAAGAAATTTAGTATACATCTTTTTTCTTTTGAATTGAACCTATGCTTTCATTGGTTTTGGGAACTGCTATGAAATACCCTTTGACTAGTGAAGAGATTTGCTGCAGAGTTATGCTCTGTAATTTCTATTCTTACAAAACTTTAGGGGAACCTGAGAAATAAAGTGACTTATCCAGGGTCACACAACTAGCATCAGAGGCTAGACTTAGACCTGAGTCTTTCTTACTCTAAGATCAGTTTTCTGTCTACCATACTATATTCCAACCTTGAACTCATTGGATGATTCATAAGTACTTTTTGGGTTAGTCTGGGAACTGATTTGATATGGTGTGTGGAGTACAGTGGAAGGAGATGGAACAGATCAAGGTGACTTGAGGTTGTGGGCTAGAATAGCTGGAGAAATATCATAGACATTAAAGAGAAGTTAAGGGGAAAGCTTTGTGGAAAGAGGGATAGGTTCCTTTTTGGATGTGCTAATTTTAGACTTAAATAGAGGCCCTGACAACTTAAAGAATTATTAAATATTTATTATGTGCTGGAAGATTTGGATTAAGGGACAGGCCTTAAGAAAGGAAGACTTGAAGGTCAGACACTTGCTATCTGTGGGATCCTGGGTAAGTTATTTAGTTTCTCTTTGCCTCAGATTCCACAACCATAGAATAGGGATAATAATACCATCTGGTGAGTCTCAAATGAGATGGTATTTGTTAAATGCTTAGAACATAATAGGCATATCATTATAAGCAAGCATGGCAATCCTTGACTAGCAGAATAGTTTATAGTCTAATGGTAGCAGACAATGCATGAAGTGGAGTTGAAAGGTATGGGCATGAATGGGAGGGGAAAAGGTACCCCATTAGGGGAAAGGGCAAAGTTGAAGAAATGAAGTCTAGAGAATGGGGAGTTGAAGAGATGAAGTCTGGAGAGTCAAGGAGGATGTGAAGTGAGCTTAACGGAAACTTCTCAAGAAATGGAGCTCTGAGCTAGGGTGTCAGTTAGGACAGGAGACATTAGGTGAAGGTTTCTCCAGTGTAGGATGAAGCATTTCTAGAGATGGAGATGTCCAGAGAATGAATTAAGTTAGAAGTTTAACTAATTTATGATGATCCTATTATTCAATTTCATGGAGACAAGCAGAGAAGATGGAGAAAATGATCAATAGAAGATCAAGTTGGAGGACAAAGGAAAAGAGATAAGAACTAAGAAGCCATTGGTGATTTTAAGAAAAGAAATGTCAGTAGAGGAGTAGAAATAGAAGCTACCATTTCAATTGGGAGACACATCAGAAGGAAAAAAAGGTCTAGGTGAATGTGAGTTAGGGAGAAGAGAAGAAACAGGGAAAACTCAAATTTTTAGGGTCTAGTCTCCATATCTGATGGTGTGGTTAATTTAAAAAAGGAACTGAGAGATAAACCAGAGGTAAAAGAAGGTAGTGAACCTGGATCCCCAATGGTAGACATTGTGTCCAACTTCTAAGTTCTGAATATTTTATCCCTTGGGCCTGAGAATGAGTTCAACATGAGGCAGATCAAAGCTTAATAGCTCTCAAGTCTGCAAGCATCAGGTTCATTAGATATAGCACAGTGAGTAGAGCTCAGGACCTGGAGTCAGGAAGACTTATATTCCTAAGTTAAAATCTGGTCTCAAACATTTATTAGCTGTGTGACCCTGGGCAAATCATTTAACACAGTTGTCTCAGTTTTCTGATCTGTAAAATGAACTGGAAAAGGAAAAGCAAACCATTCAATATAAAACACCACATGGCATCACAAAGGGTCAGACATGACTGAAAACAGCTGAGCAATATATTCATAGAAGGTCTGGCTTTCTGTTTGTAAAATCATGAAGAAGATGATGTCTGTTACTTGAGATGCCTCTGTAATTCATCTTGCTCTCCTTTATTGTTCTAAGAGACCAGAGTTTTAGTCCTAGCTCTTGGACTAACTTGGTTACCTTGGGTAAGTTAGCTTCCTTCTCTATAAAACCACCTTCACCCTCAAGTACCAGATGGTTTCTTTCTCTTCTGTAATCTCCTTTTGTGGGATTCCAGCACATGCTTGGGCAAAATCAGCATCATTTTATGTATTTCATACTGATGCTGGTTACATATATGTATTTGAAACCAAGGTAACTTGGTATGTATTTTCTTTCCCTCTAGATCTGATTGTTTTATCTGAACTGATTTGCAAGTGGGAGGGCAAGGACCTTTGTCTCCTTCCTTTGTCTGTTCTGTCTATCCCAGGGGACCCAATGCATTGATATATAGTATTCATTAGTGATTTTCATGTGAACCAGTTCCTCCCATATCCCACTCTCAAATTCTTAGTTTTGTTTCTCCATACTCAGTATTTCTGGCTCTTCTCCAACATCCTTCTATGTTCTAGTCCAACTGAACTCCCCTCATTCCTTGTGCATACTTCATCCATTTCATGTTTGAATCAGGAACCTAGGTTTGGATTTAGGTCTTGATGCATCCTAACAGTGTAATCATAGGTAAGTCACCAGGCCTTTCTGTGTCTCAGTATCTTCTTCTGTAAGATGGGGCCAGAGTGGTCATGTAGCACAATGGGTAGGGAGTTGACCTCAGAATGAGGAAGACCTGATTTCAAAGTCCTTTTCTGACACATACTGGTTATGTGCCTGGGCAAGTGGCTTAATTTTTCAGTACCCCGGACAGCTCACTAATTCTTTAAATTTCAGAGCAGGTGCTGATCTCCATTAGAAGAGAAAATGTCCTCATTAAAAGTTCTCTCCATCTTTGAAATCTCAGGTTCAATAACTACTTACCTTCTTTATCCTACACCTGCTTCCTAGGGATTAGTGTAGGGGAAAGTATTTTGTCAACACAACTACCAGTGTTGAGTATTTGTTGTTATTAGCATTATAATAATAAATCCACACTTTATGATTTTACTTATTGCTCCTCAATAAATCAACATTTACTAAATGCTCACTGTGAGTTAAGTATTATTTTAGCTATGGGCAATACAAAGACAGAAATGGAACAGTGCCTGCCTTCAAGAATATTACATTTTATAGAGTCCATCTCTTCTATGAAGGCTTCTCTGACTGATCTATCAGTCTTTCTCCTCTGAAATCCTCCAGGACTCATTTGACCAATTTGACCAATAACTTATATGGATTTACACATTTTTGAGTATGTATGTCATCTTCAACCAGACTAAAGATTCAAGAAAAGACAATGAATCTTTTTTTCATGTCTCATAATGCCAGGCATAGGACTGAGCACCCAGTAGGCACCATAATAGCTGAGCACATAGTAGGAACCATAATACATAAGAATGGAAGATAACTAAATTCTATTCAATTCAGCAAACCCTTTAAGAAGGTTGGAGCTCTAAGACCCTAGATTAGGGGTCAGTATTTTAATCTTAGCTCTGCCCTTAACTGCATATTTTCACTTTGTGACAATTATCTTCTTTTTGCCCTAGTTTTCTTAGCTTTTTGCCCTAGTTTTCTTAGCTATAAAAAAGAGATGGTTAGATTAGATGATCTCTAATTCAATCTCCTATGATTCCATTAGAAGGACTGTGTGGTCTAATGACTACACTCTTTAAAAATTGGAGATAGACTTCATCTGTGTTACATACAAGACATGTAATCTTGAGAATGCCACAACTTCTTAATAACAACAATTCCCTTAAATAAAAATAGAGAAATTTATGAGCTATTTTGGGGGGGGATTTGAGGAGGGTAAAGGAAGTATCCCCATGGAATTTTTCTTAAATCAGTGGAATCACAGACCTAGATTCTGACTTCCCTCCTCAAGCAATGGGATAGATACTGAGAATATTGAGAGAGTCCTCTCCTAGAGGATTTCATGATGGGGGGGGGGGAATCTCTGATGGATAAACAAACTCAGGGCAGAATGTGCTTCATATTAACTCAGAACTTCAAAGGAGAGTATAGCCAGCCTTGAACCACTAGAGATGGGAGATGGCATTTCTCTCAGATGTAGGGATCAGAGAGTCTTCACAGAGCAGGTAGCATTCAAATTGGTATTGAACAGAGAGAGAGAGAGAGAGAGAGAGAGAGAGAGAGAGAGAGAGAGAGAGAGAGAGAGAGAGAGAGAGACTTCAACAAGTGGATATGGGGCTTGAGGTGGAGGTTGGAAAGAGGTTCATGTCTAGGATTAGGGGAGAAAATCTGTGGAAATAGGAAAGAACAGATTGAAAGCAAGGGACAGTAAGAAGGCCAACATGATGGAAAAAACATAAGAGAAGGGGAATAGTATAATTTTGAGGTTACTCTAAAGGAGATGAAAATGTGTAGTGGCACAGTAAGGAAAGCATGGGGCTTGAGAACCATAAAACTCTGGGTTCTAGTTCTACTTTTACCACTGACTTGCTTTTGTGACCTTGGGCAGGTGCTTTGACCTTTCTGTGTCTTGGGGTAAAATATTCTTTAAAATCCTTTCTGGCTATTCTAATATATTATCTGATATACATTTTTGCCTACTATTAGAGAATGAAACTTCAACAGCTTCCATGAGTGGAAAGTACCATTTGCTAAATAAGAAGGAAAGGAACTGACAGGGAAGAAGGAAAGGACTGACTTTGGTGTCAAAGGCAATCATCCAGGAGAGGGAAATTCTTTGTTTGCTAATCCATTTGGATGGATATAGACTCTGGGACCTTAAGCATATCTGGGTGGTTGTTTTTAAAGCTCTTCTTGAAGGTGCTAGACAGAAATAAAGAGTCTCTGCCTATCACTTAGTGAGCAGCAAAACTAGAAAGTGGTCCCCTGCCCTCTAACCTCTTCAAATAAACAATGGGCTTCAGGAATGCTGTTTGGAAGGGCAGGTTCTAAGGAACAATCAGAATTGTCATAAACATTTTTTCCTATGAGACCATGGAGAGAAGGGGGCTGGAAAGGGAAGACAGCTGGGGCCTTAGGATATGACAATGGCCCTGAGGAAATAGCTGAGGCCATCTCCTCCCTCATCTTTGGAAAACACAACCCCACCAGGATGCATTCTCAGCATCTGACCCTTTCCTTAATGATGTCACCCTGATGGACCCTCTCTGTCTCTCCAAAAGCAGCTGGAACACTTGGGCCAATTTGACTCAATTAAATTTAAGCAGAATTTTCAGGGAGACTGACAAGGATCTATCAGGCAGATGGGAAGAGAAGGTGAATGGAAGAAACATTTATATAGCAACTATTATGTTCCAGATGCTGGGCTAAGTACTTTACAGATATTATCTCATTTGGTCCTCAAAATCACCCTGTGAGACAAGCGCTATTAATATCCTCATGTTATAGTAGAGGGAACAGAAAAAAGAGAGGTTAAATGACTTGCCCAGGGTCAAATAGCTAATAAGTGTCTAAGGTTGGATTTGAATTCAGATCTTCCTGATTCTGACCCAGTTCTCTATTTACTATGCTACTAGTTAGTGTCATGGATGCTAAGGAAGGAGAAAAGACCTGGGAATTGGGGGAGAAAAAAGCAATAGTATCAAAAACTAATGAACAATCAAAGACAATGTGAATGAAGAGGGAGCCTTTGAATTTAAGCAATGTCTAGTGATTGTGGTCCACAGTAGTCTTTGAGATGTAGTTTCAATAGAGTAGTAGAGCCAAGAGCCAGATGACAAGGGGTTGAGAAATGAATGGGAGGTGGAGGTATAGAGACAACTGTTTCTGGGAATTTGATGATGAAAGGGAGAAACAAAAGGTATAGGACGACTTGGGAAGATGGGATCAAGTGAAGGATTTTTTTATGAAGAAAAGACCTTTCCATGCTTCTCTCTATTCATCATGCTCAAAATTGTTTATAGCACAAGTAATATTCCAATACATTTATATACCACAATTTGTTTCCTAATTGATGAGTATCTATTTGTTTTAGTTCTTTGCTACCACAAAAGTGCCACTATAATATTTTAGTATATGTAGCATCCTTCTTTTAGTCAGTAATCTTCTTGGGGTATATGCTCAGCACTGGAATCTCTGGGTCAAAGAGTATGGGTGCCTCCTTAGTTATTTTATTTGCTAATTTCATATCATTTTCCAGAAGGGTTGTACTGATTCACAGACCCATCAATAATGTATTAGCATGCCAGCTTCTCCACAACCCCTCCAACAGCAGCTACTGTTTCCCTATCTTTTGTCATTTCTGCCAGTCTGCTCAGTGCCAATCTTCAATAGTGTTTTGATTTGCTTTGCTTTTCTTTTTAGTGATTTGGAACAGTCTTTCATATGATTTTTCATTATTTACCATTCTGATTTTGAGAAAATAAAGATAATGAAAACTGAGTACTAGGAAAGAGTACAGAGGATTGGGGAAGATTGAAGATGAGAGGAAAAAAGTTTGGTGGGTCAAATTCTGAGAGAAGCATGGAGAGGACAGAGTCAAGTAAACAAATAGAAGCAGGGAGAAAGACTTCCTCTCTTCATAGGGACTAGAGAAATGAATAGAATGGCTGAAAATCAGTGAAATTTTTAGGTATAGAAGTACAGATGAAATAACTGAAATTGGATGAGCTTCTCAGAGAGTAAGAGTGTTGGTAATCTGAGGAGAGAGCTTTGGAAGGGCTTCTACAAAGTGTTCTAGAGAGGCAATCAGGAAAGAATCAAAGAATTGCCATGCAGTAGTGAGGGACCAGTTGATATTTTTAGATAACATGAATTTGTAATAGAGCTATTGACCACAGGTGTAGGATTTCCTTCAGCAGTATTTATCAATGCATAAGTAAGAATACAATGGGGAAAGAGTGTAGATGATCCAAGACTAAGGGTTGTTAGGGTGTGGGACAAAGGGAATAGTGCATTCAAGGGTAGAAGATAGTGCATAATTGAACTAGGGGATGATGGAGTCAAGATTGAGCTGTAGGAGAATGAAAACAGAACAGGGTGATGGCTTAGGAGAATTGGAGGGAATGGGAAGACTGGAAGTTTAAATAAGGATGCAGTGTTCTTCAGATATGAGAGGAATAAGGATGAGGTGGAAGGATAAGAGATTTAATTAAAGAAGGGACTTCAAAGTTTAAAATTATGAAAACAGGACATATGATGAGTTCAAAAGTATATCTATAATTGAATAGGAACATGGAAGTCATAGGAGTTGAGGAGATTTGTGACTGGAAGGTCTGGGGGTTCAAAACAACATCAAAAGGAAATTTGAAGTCACCAAGAATATGGAAAGGTATAGTAATTAATTGGCACCAATCCTGGAGTCAGGAGGATCTGAGTTCAAATCTGACCTTAAATACCTACTAGCTGGGTGACTATGGGCAAGTCTCTTAACACTGACAAAAGGAAAGAAAAGAAGAAAGAAAGAAATGGAGGGAGGGAAGAAGGGAAGGAGAGAGGCAGGGAGAAAGAAAGGAAAGAAGGAAGGAATGAAGAAAGGAAGGAAAAAAGAAAAGTAATATAGAAATACTAAATTACATGACAAGTAGATAGATATTGAGCACCTTGAGATAGAAGAAAGAATGACCTAGAAGCTGTAAGAGAACAAGGATCTAGATAAGATGATATAATGAATGGAATGACTTGAGGGAGAAAAGACTACTAAGTGATGGCAGCAAAGGGAAGTCTAGAAGTGGCAATGTAAATTATAGAATATGTCAACTCTTCCTCTTAGGCCAGTCTATCAGGAGGCATAGAAGAAGGAGCAGCCAGGGATGGTGAGAGTGACCAGGGATGAAAACTTGCTTAAGGTCACACAGGTAGAAAGTTACAGAGCCAGGATTCTAACCAAGTACTTTTGGCTCCCAAACCAGTTCTCTTTCCACTACTTCTCATAAATAAGGAGCTTGTTCTTTGACATTCCTGAGTCTGGTTAGCACAGGGGGCTTGCTGACCAGCTGAAATATGTGCCTTTGGCCAAATTGATGAAGAAGCCTACAGGGCACTCCTAAATCTACAGGGAAGGAACCCAGACCATCCAATCCATCCCCAGACACTCAGAAGATTTGGGTATGATTTTGGTCATTCCACTATGCTCTGCAAAGTTCTTTTCCCCTTGCTGCTCCACATCCAGCTAGAACAACATTCTTTTCTTTCTTCCTACTGCCTCATTGCTTATCCCCTCAGGATTTGAACACAGTTGAATATTCTCAGTTTCTTCCACCTTTAAGATGGGAGGGTTGGATTAGTTGAGATTCTGAGACACTGGAATTCCTTCTCACTTAAACATTCAATTAGCCTATAAATCTTCTGTTCCCTTCAATCTTTTCTCAAAGTACAATACTATAAATTATATGTCATAATTTTTTCAGTCAAATGATGGTACTTCCTTAACTTTCAATACTTTGATACTACAGAAATAGTTGATAAACATATTTTGAGGGATATAGACCTGGTAGTAATATTGCTGATTCCAAGTGTCTGCATAGTGTCTTTTGGGATATATTTCCAAATTGCTTTCCAGATGCCTGGACCAGTTCATAGTTCCACCACAACTCTTGCAACATTAATTATTTTCTGCCTTTGTCAAGTTTTTTAATCTTCTGAGTGTCAGTTAAACCTCAAAGTTGTTTAATTTTCATATTTCTAATTATTAGTTGTTTGGAACACTTTTTTTTCCCCACAAACCTACACATAGGTTTTTGGATTTCTTCCTTAGAAAACTGCCTGTTCAAATCCTTTAAATCTTATTTATCCATTTAGGAAAGACCTAAGTTTTGTTTTTATGACTTCAGGTTGTAGCTATCTGGCATAGTCACCAATAAATGTTTGATGTCTGAATATATATATATATATATATATATATATATATATATAATGTATATATATATATATTCTAGTGTTGTAAAGAAAAAATAATATTTAAAATTCATTTCTATAGTACCTAAAAATCTATAAAATATAGAGTGTAATCATTACTCCTATTTTATGGCTAAAGAAACTGAGGATCAGAGGGATTAATTGACTTATTTAGAGTACCATAGTTAACAATGTTAGAAATTTGCTTGTGTTTGTGTGTGTGTGTGTGTGTGTGTGTGTGTGTGTGTGTGTGTGTGTGTAGAAGGGACAAGGATGGGAATGGGAAAGTGAATCAATGGGGATAATCTTTAACGCTCATTCCTGGAGAATCTCTTGTCTTCTCTGTCTGTGACTTTCAGAAATCCTTGGAACTAAAAAGGAGATCTTGGTCCACAATTAATCTATCTCTCTCTTCATTGGCTATGGTAGACAGTATTTTATTTCAGGGGCAGAATAAGCAAACAGATAATATTGCAATTTTTTTTCACATTTGAAAAAATAAAGACCAAGAACAACAGGAAGTTGGACAGGAAATTCCCATAGAAGATGAAAATATTTTCAAGCCCTGCTGGGAAAAGAAGGAGCAAGGATAGAAGGCATCTCAGGATTCAGAAGTAGCAAATTTTCTTTCATGCATGCCACCCCCAGCATTCCATCCCATGACTCCTTGGGTTTGGATCCCTATTTCAAAGGTCCTAGAATCATATGTGCAAATACATTTAGCTATGAACACACATGCATGCTTACCCTAGCATTTGCATACATACATGCAGAGATGCACATGCAAACAGCTGTTGTTCAGTCATTTCAGTTACATCCAGTTCTTCTTCAGACCCCATTTTGGGTTTTCTTGGCAAAGAAAATGGAGTGGTCTTCCATTTTACTTCTCCATCTCATTTTACAGATGAGGTAATGGAGACAAACATGGTTAAATGATTTGCCCAACTAGAGTCTGAGGTCAGATTTGAACTCATGAAGACAAGTCTTTCTGGCTTTAGATCTGGTACTCCATCCACTGTGCCTCCTAACTGCCCCTGCAAACAGAGCTAATCCTGTGCAAAACTGCAAAGATTCATACTCTGAAAGAATTTGGTGCCCTTAGGAGGTCATTAACTTCCTAGATTTGTCTTCTCCAGGCAATATCCTGAGTTTCATATCAATTCTATAGCAAAATTTACTTGTATAGTTTCCATTTCCTCAGAGTCCAGATTTGAGCTAATGTAATTCATTGTCATTAAGGTTCCAGCAACAACTGATCTAAATATATTTTCCTCTTCCTTGAGAATGTCTTTAAACAAAGGAATAGTATTATTGGGGTAGAATTTCAATCAATGTGGTCACTGGTGGGAAAGAATTTTTGAGGAAGTTTGAAATTCTTCCTGAAACTCTTGAAATGATTTCATATTAAAAAGGCTAGCATTTTAGGGGATCTAAGAATAAGTTCAACCATCCTGAAAAATAAGGGAGAATTTGCGTTGACACAGTCAAACCCCATGGAGGTCAAAGATAGAGGGAAAGGTATCATGCACACATGCACACACACACACACACACACACACACACACACACACACACCCATGTTGGGCCTTTATCTAGGGCAGCAAAGTCCCCATCAACTGGAGAAAGACTTATCAAATTGTGACTTTTCACTGTAATAGAATATTACTGCACTGTAAGAAATAACAAATATGAAGAGTTCAGAGAAACTTGGAAAGATCCAACTGAACTGATACAGACTGTCAGCAGAACCCACAAAATGAATAATAGTATAAGGAAAAATGACAATAAAAGACATAAGAACTTTGACGAATGCAGAGACTAATCATGATATCTGGAAGACTGATGATGAAATCTAGTCCTTTCTTTCTCTCAAAAGTTAGATGGTAGACCATAGGTGTGAAATGAAGTATAGAATATTTTGCTAAATATATTTTGTAATTATAGGGAAGGTGCATGTCTCTGTGTGTGTTTGTGTCTGTGTCTGTGTGTGTACGTGTGTGTGTGTGTGTGTGTGTGTGTGTGTGTATGTGTGTGTGCTGTCATTGTTCTGTGACAAAAATATCTAAAATGGATCAATATAACTTTTTTTAAAGGAAGGACTACGTAGGTGGCCTTCTTTGCTTAGGTATAAGACCAGGCTATCTATTCTGACCGCTAAACAGAGAGATAATAGCTGTGGAATCTTTATGTTTCTGTTGATCTGACACTGCTTTAGGAGAGGAAGTTCCTTGGGGTTTCATCCCTTTGAGAAAAACAATAAGAATGATGTTATCTTTGATTTCACTGGGGGGAGGGGCATCTTTTCCAAGGGTCTTCTTAAATTCCTTTCTTTCTCATCCTAGCTTCCAAAAAGGCCTTGCACATCAATGTAAAGCAAATCTAGGGGATATCCTGGCAAATATCTAACAGCCAGAAATGGGGAAAACTGTACAAAGACATACTTTTATGCTTAATCTGCATTATTATCATCATTTTCTCCATCATTTTAAGCCCTTATTTTTGTAGCCTTTGCTGACTTTTGAAATATAAATGTTCACATTGAAAATTTAATAGTTATCTCTTACAAGGCAGTGCTCCTACCCATGAGCATATCCCTCTATCCTCTTTGCAGATAAGGACATCAAGGAACAAAAATCAAGGTGCAGGAAATCTGAGACATTTTGGAGCCAGAAACCCAATTCTAGAATTCCTTCCAACCATCCCAGAAATAAAATAGCTGGAGCAAGGTAATATCCTTCCACTTCATATCCACAGTCTTGGACTGTCTCATATGTAACTCTCATAAAATAATAGCAAGAATGCACTATGATCTCCATTTTATAGATAGGGATGTTGAAATCTAGCAATTTCATTTGGGAATTTCCCAGGTACCACATTTCCCTATTAACCCAGAGAATGAAGGGTTCATCATTTTGATATTTTCCCAGGATTCTTTCCCCCTTATAGTCTCATTGCTGTCATAAGCTTACCCTGTGATATATGGATCCATGTCAAACATTTTCATAACTCCTTTTGCTTCTCAGTTTCTCAGGAGCTAGGAGGCAAGCCATCTTGCAGGGAGAGTTTGGAAGTTAAATTCAAATAACTACCTTGAGTTAGAGGATTACTCTTTAGCAGTGGACTTTCTTCTCTATTGTATATAAGACAACTGACTAAATAGTATAGCTGAAGAAACAGTAGATTTATTTGATCAGCATTTGTACATTTGAATCACAGTTCTGCAGTTTACTATTTGTGCAATTTCCTTAGTGTCCTTGTCCTATAAAAAGAGATTGAACGCTGAAGGTTTCTGGAGCAGTAGAATGGGCATGGTATTTGGAGTCAGAGAACAGTTTCAAATCTTGGCTCCTATACTACCTGTTTGAACTTGGGTCAGTCTGTGACTAAGATTAGAGGTCAGTGGATTTCTGGTCAAGTCAATGTGTGGGCAAGATTAGAGTCAACTTTGGGAATTACATCTGAGGCTTTGGCCTTAGAAGCTCAAAGCCCTAGTTCAGCTTAAGAATATAGATTAAGTAAAAGGCCAGTCAGTGGACATAAATGCTTTGAGTGAAGTAATAGCTTTTTAGGTGACCTCGTCCTAACCAAGAACACAAACAGGCAGTCACATCATGGAGTTCCAAGTAGAGCTTGGTACAACCGAGGCACAGGTTACACACTCACTGCCCCTCTTGACCCATTCACCCACCCTACAGCTGGTCCTTGTGGCAAAGGAAAAGCCTGCTTCCCAAGGTAAAGCAGCAGACACCTTTCTGTTCAAATTCCCTGCTGGGCAGCTGAGGCGGCTACAAAGGCTTAGGACCCCCCTAGAGAAACTTCCTGTTTTCAAACTAGACTGAACCTGCAGTTCCTGATTAGAAAATTCTGTGATGACTTTGGTAGTGGTGGTGGAAGGGGGTGGGTTTTGTTGAACTAGGGCCTGAGACTTGGGAAGTAGAGATAGAAGAGGGAAGTTCCCCATTCCCATCCCACCCTTCCCTCCCCCAAATAATAAAGAAAAGAAGAGAAACTTTCAAATATCCCTCCCCAACCGACATACCATTGTTCTGTGTGTGTTTGCAAATATAAACATGGAAAGAAAAACTTTTAAAGGAAAAGATTTAGAATTTAACCAAATGAGCACTTTTTTTCCCTTAAAGATAACATTTTATCATGTTGATCTGAATATAGGCAAGACTGTTCAAATAAGTTGTATTGGAAAGGAAAACCAGAAATCCAAATCCCTCAAATAGTGTTAAATATAAAAGAAACAATAAGGCTGCCATTCAACAAGTGAATCGATTTTTTTTTTCACTTTGAGAGGAGAGAAGAAGAAAGAAGAGGAAAAAAAAGACAGGTTCTTTTTAATAGAAGCAGTGTGGGAGGTATTGGATAAAAAGATAGCATACTTGAGTTTAGGAAGATCTGATGATTTAATTACCATCTCTATATAGCTAATTCTTAAATCTACCCTTCCCGCCACAATTACTCTGCTGACTTCCAGTCTCACATCTTCAATTCATCATCCTGGTTGTCTAGTGACCATCTGTCCAAACATGTCTAAAATGGAACTCATTCTTTCCCCCATAAATCCTTCCCCCCACCCAATCCTATCTTCCTTATTTTTGTAGAGGGTAACACTATTCTCCCTGTCCCTCAGACTTTCAGCCTAGAAGTCATCCTGGATTCGTTTCTATTACATTTCTCACCCTGCCATATTTAAATGATTGCCAAGGTCTACTGATGTCCCCTTTGCAATATATCTTGATTTAGTTCCATTCTCTACCCTTCTCCTGCAGGACCTGATCACCTTGCTCCTAATTATTACAATAATTACAATTGGTGAATCCACCTGTCTCAAATCAAACCCATCTTCCATTCAGACACTAAAGGGATTTTCTCAGAGCACAGGCTCAATCATGTGAACTCTACCCCAACCCCAAACTTCAATGGTTTCCCATTGTCTCTAGGACCATATTTAGAATCCTCTTTGGTGTTCAAAGCCTTCACAACCTATCAGCATTCTACCTTCCTAGTCTTCTTATACCTCCCTCTTGGACCTAGTGATATCAACCTCCTGACTATCCATGGAGTAGCCTCTCCATCTTTGAGCTCTGGGCATTTCCTTTGTCCCCTATACCTGGAACATTCTCCTTCAAGTCTCCCTCCCAGGTTTCCCTGGATTCCTTTAAATTTCCAACTAAAGGGGCAGCTAGGTGGTGTAGTGGATAAAGCACCGGCCTTGGAGTCAGGAGTACCTGGGTTCAAATCTGGTCTCAGACACTTAATAATTACCTAGCTGTGTGGACTTGGGCAAGCCACTTAACCCCATTTGCCTTGCAAAAACCTAAAAAAAAAAGATTTCCAACTAAAATGCCTTCTTTTACTAGAAGCCTTCCCTATCCATTCTTAATTCCAGTGCCTTCCCTCTGATAATTAATTCCTATTTATCCTGTTTATAACTTGCTTTGTGTGTTTGTACATATAAAAAATGTATATATATATATATATATATTATATGTACACATACACACATACATTTACATATACGTTTGTGTTAAATATATATACATAATTTGCACATTATCCCCCATTAGATTGTAAGCTCCTTGAGGGTAGGGACAGTCATTTGCTTCCTCTTGTATCCTTGGTACTTAGTTTAGTGTCTGAACCATAGTAGGTGCTTTATAAATGTCTATTGATTAATTTGACTAGGAGGTGATCCCAGGCAAGTCCCTTACAAGTTTCCTGTTCCCTATAACAATTTAAGATCAAAAGATAGTGAAAGTGCATCGGTAGAAAGTTTTCTTAAGGCAAATTTCCTAAGCCAATGGCAACAGTCTTTTTCTGGGGGGGGGGGGTTCACATCACAATTTGTTTAAATTCAATCAGTTTTAAGGCAACAGTGGGACCCCAACTACAGAGGGTGCCCCATGAAGAGCCTCATTCTGCTTACCCTAAAGTCTTACTTTTCTCACCCATAAAATAGAAAGTAGAAGCATGTGCTAGATAGCCAAGGATAGTTATGATGAAGGTTCTTTGGGAACCTTAAAGCAGCATATACATGGGAACTATCATCATCATCATCATCATCATCTTAATGGTCTTTCAGGTAGCTAGGCCTTTTCTAGGCTATCACCTATTGCAAAGCATTCTGCATTTTAGACAAGATATATATGGAGAGATATGATGAATATCTTGGACTTCAGTTCAGAAACCTATGTGGGGATTCTCTCTTCCCCCCACCCCCAGTACTCTGCCCCATTCCTTAGACCTCATAACCCAAGATTTGGAATATAAACTCCCTGAGGAGGCCCTCTGTCCTGGTTTGGATTGGTTTTTCTGGGTTTTTTCCCCCTTTTTTGGGGGGGGAATTTAGGACAGTGTGTTACACTCTCCCAAATACATTGTTTATCTCTGTCTTCCCGTATAGTTTCAGCTCTCCCTTTCTCACAAAGTGAGATAGACAGGTTCACAGCCTCCTTACATCAGGAGACAGTGAAGATTATTACCCTGTCTTGTCCTAATCTGTCCTGGAGGAATCCTATTCAGCTACCTTTCAACTCTTTAGGCAAAGGTAGTGAGTTATTTTTCTTTTGGTTTTGTTTTTTTGAGGGAGGTGTGACAAAAAGTTGTACATAATTAGGTAAACTGAAAATTGCCTTAGTCTCAGTTTCCTCATCTGTAAACTACAGAGAAAAATTGCTTGGGGAGGAGGGAATGATTACTGTTTGCAAATATTTGAAATACTTTCATAGAGAAGAGGCAGCTAGATGCTACTGTAGATAAAGTGCCAGGCTAAAGTCAGAAAGATCAATCTCCCTGAGTTCAAATCTGACCTCAGACACTAGCTGAGTGACCCTGGCTAAGGTACTTAATCCTGTTTGTCTCAGTTTCCTTATCTGGAAAAATGAGATGGCAAACCACTCCAGTATCTTTGCCAAAAAAATTCCAAAACTCTACTTGGAGTCAGATGCAGTTGAAATAAGACTAAATAGAAACAACAGAAAAAAGAGGGAATAGACTTGTCCTGCTTAGTGCCCAAGACCATAGAATATCAATGTCTGAAAACTGCAGTTGAGTTTGGAATCAGTATAAGGAAAACTTTGGAACCATGAAAACTCTCCTACAGTGAAGAGGACAGCCCCCAGAAGTTAGGGCCTTTTCCTCATTAGATATCTAAAAACAGCCCAGAGATGACCACTCTGGTGTGTGGGAGAGAGCATTGAGGTTCTCCATGGGTTGGGCTAAATGGCCACTGAGCCTTCTTTCCAACTTAGAGTTTCTGTGATGCTGTGATTTCTACCAATTTCATAGTGTTGTTATAAAGTCACAGATTTAAAACTTTACATAAAAGCAAATCCTTCCCTCCCTTCTCCTCTTCTCTCCCCCTCTGCCCTCTCCTTTACCCTCTTCTCTCCCCTCTCCCCATCTATTCTTCCCTTGTTCTCCTTTTTCCCTCTCCCTGCTCTCCTCTACCCCTTCTTTCCCCACCTTTCTTTCTTCTCCTCCCCTTTCTCCTTCCCCCTTCATACCTCCATTCCCTTTTCCTCTCCTCCTCTTCTTCCCCCACTTTTCCTCTCCTCTCCATTCCTCCCCTTCATCTCTTTGTCCCTCACCTCACCTCCTCCTCCTTTCCTCCCCCTTCTCTCTTCCTCTTTCCTCTTCTCTCTCCCCTTCTCCCCATTCCCTCTCTTTTCCTTTATATCTCTCCCTCAATTCCCCTCCCCTTTCTGTCCCCATCTCTTCTCTCTCTCCCCTCCTTGCTCTCCTCTTTCCCTCTCCCTTCTCCTCTTTACCCCTCCCCTTACCTCCCTCCCCTTTTCCTCTCCCCCTCCTTCATTCCCTTTTCCCCTTCCTCTCTTATTTCTTTCTCTCCTCTCTTCCTTTTCTTTTTTATCCCTCCTCTCTTCTTCCTCATTTATTTCCCTCCCCAGTATAAAACTGAAGTATATTTTGTATCAATGTTATACTTAGTGAATACAGCTTCAACTTTTCTTTTAAAAAGTCGATTAATTAAACATTTTCAATTACATTGATTTGAACCCCTATAAATCCCACAAAACCAAATCCCACTGAAAGGCTCCAAATAATGGTATTCACTGCAAACCCCCCAGCTTACACACTTCCCTCAGATTTCATACAGCCTCTCTGATCAAAAACATCTCTCAGAAACATTTCACCTCAGCCTCTAGGGGCTGCTCAATTGATTTTTCTGTGGGCCAGTAACCAGTGATAGGAACAAAGGTTTTCCAGCCCTGGTCAGAGCAAACCAGACCCCATTCCAGGCTTGAAGTCTGTTCTCAGTTGCTATTATTCTTCTCATTGTTTGCTTTCAGGAAAAACCACCACCCAAACAGGCTACTTTACAACGAAATGAAAATCCCAAAGGAAGTGTTTCCCTTACAAGGAATCTGTTTGACTAGGATAGTCCAGGAGGAGAATGGCTCAAGGGAAATGTAGGAGCAGGTCTGAGGGGACAAATGGGCTCTCTGAACACTCATCCCTGCTGCCCCTTGCCAGGCTGCTTCCTGGGGAATTTGGTAGGAGATGAAGGGTCTGCTGAGTCAGAGCCAAGGCAGGGTGATGCTGAGCCCCAGGAAAGTGGGTCTGACCACGTCAGCTCAGCTCTCAATAAGGGGATCTCAGAAGCCCAGGACTCCAGAAACAGAAGGCAGACAGTGTGCAGGGCTGAAGAAAAATGAGCCATTGTGCTCCGACACAGGGGGCAGAGTGTTTACAGACGGGTATTCAGTCCCCTGGCCACCCAATAAATATTTACTGAGTACCCACAGGGCTGGCCCATGGCTGAGCTAGGAAGTCAGGCCTTTGTTTGGGGTATGTTCTCATCTCTCCTTCCCTGCCTTGCTACTTCTTATCTTAGGCTCCTTTGCCTCCTAGACCATCCTCTTAGAGTACTCTACCCAGGCTTGGCTTCCTAGGGGAGTAGTTTCTACTCTGAATCCTCCTATCCAAATACCCCCCATCACAAATTAGCTAGCCCAAGTTGGGGGGGGGTCCTTTAAATTCTTGTCACCCTCTCAGCTCATGTGTAAAAGGGGACCCTGACTCCCCTGTTAACTCAGGTCCTGAGCTTACAAAGACAAACCTCCAAACAGTTCCTACCCTCAAGGAGCTTATATTCAATTAGGGGAAGCACATGAATTCAGGTAATTGTCCTTTTTCTGGATGGTAACCAGAGTACTGCACCACTTCCTATGGTCTCACAGTCAACCTTCTTCCCACCCCTAGGTATTGTCATGCCCTATTAGAAGATAAACTCTTTGAATACAAGGACTAGCTTATTTCCTTTATATGGATTTCCAGCATTTAGGACAGTGTCTGATACATATTAAGTCCTTAAATGATCTGTCTGTCTATCTCTCTTTCTCTTTCTATCATCTATATCTATCTATCTATCTATCTATCTATCTATCTATCTATCTATCTATCTATCTATCATCTCTATCTATCTCTATCATCTATCTATCTATCTATCTATCTATCTATCTATCTATCATCTGTTTCTATCTCTATCATCTATCTATCTAGCATCTCTTTCTATCTCTATCATCTATCTAGCATCTCTTTCTATCTCTATCATCTATCTATCTAGCATCTCTTTCTATCTCTATCATCTATCTATCTATCTATCTATCATCTATCTATCATCTCTTTCTCTATCATCTATCTATCTATCATCTCTTTCTATCTCTATCATCTATCTACCATCTCTTTCTATCTCTATCATCTATCTATCTATCTATCTATCTATCATCTATCTATCATCTCTTTCTATCTCTATCACCTATCTATATCTATCTATCTATCATCTCTTTCTATCTCTATCATCTATCTATCATCTCTTTCTATCTCTATCATCTATCTATCTATCTATCATCTATCTATCATCTCTTTCTATCTCTATCACCTATCTATATCTATCTATCTATCATCTCTTTCTATCTCTATCATCTATCTATCATCTCTTTCTATCTCTATCATCTATCCATGTATCATCTCTTTCTATCTCTATCATCTATCTATCTATCTATCATCTCTTTCTATCTCTATCATCTATCTGTCTACTCATGTAGTTCTATCTCTATCATCTATCTATCATCTCTTTCTATCTCTATCATCTGTCTATCATCTCTTTCTATCTCTATCATCTATCCATCATCTCTTTCTATCTCTATCACCCATCTATCTATCTATCTATCATCTCTTTCTATCTCTATCATCTATCTATCTATCTATCTATCATCTATCTATCATCTCTTTCTATCTCTATCATCTATCTATATCTATCTATCTATCATCTCTTTCTATCTCTATCATCTATCTATCATCTCTTTCTATCTCTATCATCTATCTATCATCTCTTTCTATCTCTATCATCTATCTATCTATCATCTCTTTCTATCTCTATCATCTATCTATCTATCATCTCTTTCTATCTCTATCATCTATCTGTCTACTCATGTAGTTCTATCTCTATCATCTATCTATCATCTCTTTCTATCTCTATCATCTATCTATCATCTCTTTCTATCTCTATCATCTATCCATCTATCATCTCTTTCTATCTCTATCACCCATCTATCTATCTATCATCTCTTTCTCTATCTCTATCATCTATCTATCTATCTATCTATCATCTATCTATCATCTCTTTCTATCTCTATCATTTATCTATCTATCATCTCTTTCTATCTCTATCACCTATCTATCATCTCTTTCTATCTCTATCATCTATCTATCTATCATCTCTTTCTATCTCTATCATCTATCTATCATCTCTTTCTATCTCTATCATCTATCTATCCATCAATCATCTCTTTCTATCTCTATCATCTATCTATCTATCATCTCTTTCTATCTCTATCATCTATCTATCTATCATCTCTTTCTATCTCTATCATCTATCTGTCTACTCATGTAGTTCTATCTCTATCATCTATCTATCATCTCTTTCTACTCTATCATCTAACTATCATCTCTTTCTATCTCTATCATCTATCCATCTATCATCTCTTTCTATCTCTATCACCCATCTATCTATCTATCATCTCTTTCTATCTCTATCATCTATCTATCTATCTATCTATCTATCTATCATCTATCTATCATCTCTTTCTATCTTTATCATCTATCTATCTATCTATCATCTCTTTCTATCTCTATCATCTATCTATCTATTATCTCTTTCTATCTCTATCATCTATGTATCTATCTATCTATCTATCTATCATCTATCTATCATCTCTTTCTATCTCTATCATCTATCTGTCTATCATCTCTTTCTATCTCTATCATCTATCTATCATCTCTTTCTATCTCTATCATCTATCTATCTATCTATCTATCTATCTATCATCTTTCTATCTCTATCATCTATCTATCATCTCTTTCTATCTCTATCATCTATCTATCTATCTATCTATCATCTCTATCTCTATCATCTATCTATCTATCAGCTCTTTCTATCTCTATCATCTATCTATATCTATCATCTCTTTCTATCTCTATCATCTATCTATCATCTCTTTCTATCTCTATCATCTATCTATCCATCTATCATCTCTTTCTATCTCTATCATCTATCTATCCATCTATCATCTCTTTCTATCTCTATCATCTATCTATCCATCTATCATCTCTTTCTATCTCTATCATCTATCTATCTATCATCTCTTTCTATCTCTATCATCTATCTATCTATCTATCATCTATCTATCATCTCTTTCTATCTCTATCACCTATCTATATCTATCTATCTATCTATCATCTCTTTCTATCTCTATCATCTATCCATCTATCATCTCTTTCTATCTCTATCATCTATCTATCTCTTTCTATCTCTATCATCTATCTATCTATCATCTATCTATCATCTCTTTCTATCTCTATCATCTATCTATCATCTCTTTCTATCTCTATCATCTATCTATCATCTCTTTCTATTTCTATCATCTATCTGTCTACTCATGTAGTTCTATCATGCATCATCCATCTCTATCATACTTTGATCTATCTCTGTCATCTACCCATCCCATCCCATCCCATCCTATCCTATCACTGAATACATAGTTTCAGCTCAGATTTGGAGTTTGGATGCTTTAACTGATAAGCAGATGAGTGTATAATTTATTCTAGAAGAAGTAGGAGACACTGAAGGTTTTCAGAACAGGAGAGTGCCATGATCATGTCTCATCTGTGCTTTAAGAGTATCAACTTGGTAACTGTATAGAATTTAGATTGGAAAGTAAAGAAGCTGGGTGCAGAGAGAGCAATTAGTAGAGTAGTGAGATGAATCTGGGTAGTTGTGATGTGACTAGAAAGAGGGGAACAGATGAGAGAGATGGAGTAAGTGAGAATGAAGAGTGAAAGATTAAGTCCCAGGTTATGGACTTGAGCAACACAAAGGAAGGGAGAAGAAAAGAAAGGAAGGAAGAGAAAGAAGAAAAGAAGGAAGGAAAGGAGAGAGGAAAGAAGGAAGGAAAAGAAAGAGGAGAGAAGGAAGGGAGACAGGAAAGAAGAAAGAAAGGGAGAGAGGAAAGAAGGAAGGAAAGAAGAAAGGAAGGCAGGAAGAAAAAGAAAAAGGAAGAAGAAAAATGAATGAATGAAAAAAATTATTCTCTGTTTATTAATGTACCAAGCATTGTTTCCCAGTAAAAATACAAAAAAGAAGACAGTTATGCTTTCAGGGAACTCACATTTCACTTGATGAAGAGATCATAAGCAGGAGAGTTCAGCTGCAAGATAGGTTAAAAACTCAGAGTTCATAAGGTACACAAGTTAGGAAGATGGCATGACCAAGGAAGCCTTAGAATCAACTAGGCGGCTCAGTGGATAGTCCTGGATAGTCCAGCTAGATGGTCCTGGAAGACCTAAGTTTAAATCTGGTCTCAACCATATCCTAGTTGTGTTTGACCTTGGACAAGTCACTTAACCTCTACCTACCTCCGATTTCTCAGTTTTAAACTGGGGATAATAATTGCATCTGTCTTTCCCAGGTTGCTGTGCAAACAAACTCTCTTGAATTGTCCCTTTCTTACTTAAGATGCTCACTATTTTTCTAATACATTCTAGAATTTTGAAAGGGATCGAAATCAAGCTCATGGGCTTATCTGATTCTGCACTCTTTTCTTCTTCAAAAATTGAAATAACATTTGAATCCCCCAGTCCTCCAGTCACCAGGTTGTAATTCTTTTTTTCCCTGCATTAAAACAATAAAAAGATTGATGTTATTTTGTTTTATTTTTGCTATGTTCAGCATTTATCAGTGTTAGCTTATACTGAATTTAAGGGCTACTGATGCAGACCTAACAGATGAGATGATGTATTTAGAGTGCTCTGAAAACGTTAATGAACTAACAATATGAAAATGTTAAGACCAGTCCATTTTAAAATATATTCTTTCTAAAACTTGTTTCCATCTTATGTACTTATTCTAAAATAATTTCAGTTCTTGATTGAATTCCCTTGCATCCATATTATTCTCTTGAGGCAACATCCCTTTCCCATCCTTATTAGAATCCTTTCTTTTTATCTATTCAGACTCTCATTTTCATACCTTCAGGGCTGATTTCCCTTTTAGAATTTTTGGCCAGGGGAGCACACCTAACTTTTCTCTCAACCTGGTGAAAACTGCTTTCTTGTAAACAAGAGCATGTGGAAGACAAAGTCAGATTTTTTTTTCTATCATACTGTCTAAGATTTAGTTTTCCTCAAATTCCTATTATTTGTACTTCAGCAACTAATTCTTCTTTATTGGCTAGTCTTGTCCAGAATAACCATTATCCTTCTTCACACTGATCTGGAGTCATGGAGACCTGAGTTCAAATTTGACCTCACATGTAAATGAGGACAATGATAATAGGACCTTCCTTACAGGATTGTTGTAAGAATCAAACAAGATAATATTTATAAAACACTTACCACAATGTCTGGTGCCTAGAAGGGGTTTGTTGTGTTGTTTTCAGTCATGTCAGATTCTTCCTGACCCCATTTAGGGTTTTCTTAACAAAGATACTGAAGTGGTTTACCATTTCCTTCTCCAGTTCATTTTACAGATGAAGAAACTGAAGCAAATAGGGTGAAGTGACTTTCCCCAGGATGACACAGTTAGGAAGTATCTAAGGTCAGATGTGAACTCTTGAAGATGAGACCTCCTAGTTCTTTGTCACTTAGTTGCCCCTAATAGGTGCTTAATGTTTTCCTTTTCCTTTTTCTGCTACCTAAAGGTAGCAGAATCTTTCTAAAGAAAGATTAAATTGTCATTGAGAAAAGACAAAAATTTACCAGCTTTTGAGAGTTTCAGAAGATTGGTGGCTTCTTGAAATCCATCCATGTGACTCTTAACATACCTCCATCTTTCTAGACACCTATATTGACATCAGACATATCTTTCTCTTATACCTTCCTCTCATATTAACTCAATTGTTAAAGAATTTTGCTGATTTTGTTGATCAATTTTGTTGATTCTACTTCCCTAACATCTTTCATATCCATCCTGTCTTCTCTACTCATGTCACTAAAATCCTAGTTCAGACCCTTATCACATACTGAGACTACTGTAAAATCCTTCTGCTCCCTCTGCTTTACCTTTCAATTCATCCTTTGCATACCCAATAAATCAATTTTGGGGGGGGGGGACAGATAAGGAACCATGTCATTCCCCTGCTCAAAACATTCCCATGTATTTATCTTTCCTCTCTTACCTACAGACATTTAAGACCTCCATAACCTGATTATCATTTGCCTTTCCAGAATTATTTAATATTTCCTCTTCATGAATTCTACACTCTAGCCACACTGACCTGCCAGCTCTTCCCCATAAACTACCTCCCATATCTTTGCACAAGCCACCTAGTTGATTTTAAGGATTCCTTGGTCATGCCATCTTCCTAACTTGTGTACCTTATGAACTCTGAGTTTTTAACCTATCTTGCAGCTGAACTCTCTTGCTTATGATCTCTTCATCAAGTGGAATGTGAGTTTCCTGAAAGCATAACTGTCTTCTTTTTGTATTTTTTACTGGGAAACAATGCTTGGTATATATTAATAAACAGAGAATAATTTTTTTCATTCATTCATTTTTCTTCTTCCTTTTTCTTTTTCTTCCTGCCTTCCTTTCTTCTTTCCTTCCTTCTTTCCTCTCTCCTTCTTTCTTCTTTCCTGTCTCCCTTCTTTCTTCTTTCCCTTCCTTCTCTCCTCTTTCTTTTCCTTCCTTCTTTCCTCTCTCCTTTCCTTCCTGAAATGCTCTCTCTTTTCATCTCATTTTTTCATCTCTGCCTCGCAAAATGTCTAGTCTTCCTGATTGAGACAATCCTATCAAGTCTCAATAATATCTTTTGTTGTTATTGCTGTTGCTGTTTAATGGTTCAGTTATATTCAACTCTTCATGGCCCCATTTGGGGTTTCCTTGGCAAAGATACCAGAATGATTTGCCATTTCCTTCTCCAGCTAATTTTATAGATGAGGAATTGAGACAAATAGGGGGAAGTGACTTGCCCAGGGTTACAGTTGGGAAGTGTTTGAGGCTAGAGTTCCAATTCAGGGTTTCCTGATGTCACACCCTGTGTTCTATTCAGTAGGTTCCCATGCAATAATATCTACGAAACCAAATATGCATGTTTGCTTTGAGGTCTTCGGCTCACTTTGTCATTCATAATTTGTACATTTGAGTATATTTCTGAGGCCCTGTTTTGATTTTACTCAATCCTTTCTTGAATTTGACTTCAGTGAGTTTTGGGACATCTCCACTGCTATTTTTCTATTTGTAATTATTGCATTTAGCTTGATAGATATAAATCTTCAATCTTATTGTCCCCCCCCCCTTTCATTCAATCAATCAAATTTGTTTAACACTTCTTTGGTAGGAACTGTGCTAGATATGAGAGATCCAAAAATAATCAAAAAGAGATAGTCCTAGCTCTCAAGGAGCTCACAATCTAACTTTTCATTTGAAAAACCTTTTGGGAAAAAAAATAAAAATAAAAAAAGAATAGTAAAAAACCTTTTTGGATAGATTTATAGCTCTTCAGGCAAATGTGCTTTTATCAGCCTTCAGATATCCATCATTATTATAGGTTAAGTGGTGGTTTAGAATTCCAGATTCCATGTTTAGATCCCATCTTCTTAATATCAGCTAGCCTCCTGAATCTGCCTATTTTGTCAAAACACCTCCTATGCCTCCAATATCTTCCATTTTTTGACCCATACTTCATAATCCTTGGCAATGCTTGCTAGGTTCTTTCTGGCAGTATCTTTTGCCCATGATTCATCAGAAATGAAGTTTAGTCATATGTTTTGACAAGTCATAAAATCATAGAAATTTTTTTTTAGGTTTTTTTTGCAAGGCAAATGGGGTTAACTGGCTTGCCCAAGGCCACACAGCTAGGTAATTATTAAGTGTCTGAGACAGGATTTGAACCCAGGTACTCCTGACTCCAGGGCTGGTGCTTTATCCACTATGCCACCTAGCTGCCCCAAGAATCATAGAACTTCTAAGCTAAAGGATATTATGACTATTTGATTGATCTTATTTAAAAAAATAATCTGACAAGTAGCCATACAATCTCTCCCATCTGCTTCTGTCATGTCACAGAAAGATAGACTTCTTTATTATTAACATCAGGTCAGGGAATAACTGCTTTAGTCCCCCTGAGCAGAGATAATGAGCAACATTGACAAGATGATGTTCAAGGTTCTATGCAGGTCTACATTTTGATGAAAATTGTTTAACCCATGTATCCTGTTTCAGAAATTACTCCAAAATCCCTCTTCAGATCTGGGAATCACCTTAGTGTGTGTGATGTTCAGAGTCACCTGGGAATTCTGTTAGTGGGAGAAAAGCTAAATAGAAGAGAATAAGGAATCTTTCCCAAGGAAAATGACTTCATGTTACCATTAAGAGCTCTAGATTTGGGAGTAGGAAAAGTGTGGGCTTGAATCTCAGCTCTGATACTTTAATCTAATTTAATTCAAATACTTTAGACACCTAGTATGGAACAGCTATTATGTTAGAGTTATGGTTACCAAATCCCAAACAAATAATTCCAGCCTTCCCAAAGCTTAGATTCTATTCTTATTAGATATACAGCCATGGGCAAATCATTTCGTCTGAACCATAGCTTCCATATCTGTCAATTAGGGATGTGACATGTCTTACCTACCTGACAAGATTGTCTTTTGTCCTTTCCTTGTTAAGCATAAAATACTATGCATATACAAATTACATTACTTATAATAGTAATATAATATCTCAGAAATACTTAATGAAATATAAATATAAGATATAAGTAATAATATATTATAAATATTTAATAAACTATCATAAAATGTAATATAACACAAATAATAAAATACATTATGTAACAATTATGTAAATATTTATATAAAATATAACCAAGCATAAATGTTTAATAAAATATAAAATGTAACATATAAAGTATATATAAATACTTAATCATTATAATATTATTTAAAATATACCATAAGTGCTTGATTACATAGATAATTCTACTAGCTAATATTCAAATAGTTCTTACTATCTGCCAGACACTGTGCTGGGCTCTTTATGATTATTATTTCATTGGATTCTCACACCAACTGAGGGAGGTGGGTGCTCTTATTATTTCCATTTTACAGATGAGGAAACCAAGGCAAACAACAGTGAAGTGTCTTGCTTAGGGTTACATAGCTAGAAGGTGCCTGAGGTTGGATTTGAACTCAAGTCTTCCTGATTCCAGGTCTGGCAGATTACTGACCTACCAAGCTACTTTTTGTTTAGTGTTTCATGGGAGCTAGCATAGTATAATAGGAAAAGTACTAACTTTGAACTCAGAAATGCTGAACTATCCAAGCCCTGCTATTTCCTATACGATTGCAGTCAAATCATTCTCTCCTTTGAGCTCTTTCATTTCCTATAAGATGAAGAGATTGGAATGGATGGTCTGGGAAGTCACATTTAGCTCTCAGCTAATGAACTCTAATGGCCACCCTGAATTAATGTAGGTAGAATTTGTAATGATAAATAACATAACTACACAGTTTTATCTGCCTTGCCATTTGAGTCAAAACTTTTTGCACTCCTGATTCCCACTGAAGAAGGAATACAATTCAATTAAAGCAACAAAAAGTTGAAGAGAAAAGGGAATCAAGATTTCATCCACCATTTTGAAGGTGTTGGAAAAAATGTGAAGAGGAAAAGAGAGGATTACATGTACTGAGAACTGTTACTTTGAGGCTGTAACTTTGGGTTGGCAGAGAAAATCTTGGCCAATTCCCACAATATTCAGGGAATGGGATGTTCTGGTTGCCTGTACCATCTGGTGAGTGCAAAGTTCACAAAGGACTTCCTTGTTCAGTCTTTTGGGAAAAGTTGTGTTTAAAGGAGGGAAAAGCCGAGTGTTACAGTAATCAGGGGAATAGGATCATTGCTTTAGAGCTGAAAAGATCTTTAGAGATCATTAATGGAGTAGAAAAAGCACAGACATTGGGTTGAATCCAGGGCTGTGTTGGAGTCAGCTTCAAGAGCTGGTTGTTAAATTTTCATTGTTAAGTATTAACACCTCAGAAATTGGTAAATCAGGGCTTAATTCTTTATCTTTTTGATCACATAGACTTAAGAAACTGAGGCATAAAAATGTCAATAATTCAGATTAAACTTAAAAAGTATGTGGTGTATATTTTTTTTCTCTTTTTGAGAGCTGGTTGTTAAACATTTACCAGCACCCCCCAGCTAGATTTCCACCATTGTCATTATTGCTATCTACAGATATTTATTGAGTGGCTTCTAGGTGTCATACATTGTGGAATGGACAAAGAAGAACAAGACAAGGTCCTTAAGCTCAAGGAGTTCTTTCCAGACTGGAATATATCATTGGTTCAGAATGCTAAGGGACAACAAGTGAAAATGCAGGTTTCAAAATTCTCTTGTATCTCTGGCCTTCATGTTAGAATGCAGCATGAGAGAGTAGAGAGAGTGCTCCATTTGGTGTTGGGAAGACCTGACCTCAGATTCCACTTTTGATACTTATTAGCTCTGGACAAGTCATTTATTTTTTCACCCCAAATTTCCCCATCTATAAAATGAGAATAATATTTGCATGAAGAATGGTTCAGAAACTTGAAAGTATGATATAAATATTAGCTCTCTCTTGGTGCTTCTAGAGTAGAGGTCCTTAAGCTGGAGTATACAGACATTTTTTTTTAAAACAATTTTCTGAGAATTGTGGTTCACCATAATTGGTTTCTTTGTAATCCCATGGGTGTAAGGTGATGCAATGGATAGAAAGCCATGCTTGAAGTCAGTAAGTCTCACTTTCCTGAGTTCAAATCTGGCCTCAGACACTTCTAATTGTGTGACCTTGGCCAAGTCACTCTACATCATTTGCCTTAGTTTCTTCATCTGTAACATGAGCTGGAGAAGGAACTGACAAATCTCTCCAGTATCTTTACCAAAAAAATAAATCCAAATGGGGTCAACAAAGAGCCAACTAAAAAAATGACTGAACAACAACAACAAAATTGTAATCCTATCCATTTTATTTTATGTTTTTAAATATGTTATTCTGAGGAGTCAATAAGCTGGAGTCCATACATTTTACCAAGGGGTCCATAATACACACAAAAAGGGTTAAGAACTTTTTTTTCAGGGGAATGCAGCCTAAAACTGGGCTTCCTGCCCATTAGAAGCATCAGCTGATCTTGTTAAACTATTCACTTCAGTTTTATCTCTTGTGAGCAGCAATCACAGAAATAGTAAGGAAGGATAGTACATAATAGGGAGGGGGGCATATAAATTGGATTATTTTTCATGAAAACACTCAATGCTGAAAAGCCCAATCTGAAAGTGAGATAGAGCCAAATCATTTTCCCCACCAAACAATTTATTCTTAGGAGGGAGCAAAGAATATTTTTGGGGAGGGAATAAATATGTTCACTCAGATTTTAAGTGATAAGATTGAACATCAGTTGTATTTATTAGGTTCTGAAACATACACATTCACATCCTTTTGAATACAGTACATTTGGCACAGTCATGTTTACAATGAAAATAACACTAATGAATGGCAAGAAATTCAAATTACATCCACAAAAGGAGAAAATCCTGTACAAATAAAGCATCACTATACAAAAAAAATTCCTAAAACTGAATACATTTTCTATATAGCTGAAACTATTTTGCACATAATTTAAAAAGAGGTAATTTCTGAGTCATTTCTTGAGAGAGAGAGAGAGAGAGAGAGAGAGAGAGAGAGAGAGAGAGAGAGAGAGAGAGAGATTTGTTTTTTCACTTCTGGGAAAAACATTATTTCTGTTTAAATTCCATGTTGAAAGAATATAAGAGGACAGATAGTTATCCTTAATTCTAGGGGCATTCTGAATTCTGTGATTGTATGTGTGTTATTTTTTTCCCCTTAGAAAAAGACAGGGAGAGAGAGGGAGAGGGAGAGAAGGGGAGGGAGGGGGGGGGGGGGGAGAGAGGGAGAGAGAGAGAGAGAGAGAGAGAGAGAGAGAGAGAGAGAGAGAGAGAGAGAGAGAGAGAGAGAGAAAGACCCTTAGTCACTAGAAAAAAAAGAAAGATTAGGCAGAATTGTAACAGTGTGTCCATTTTAAGGAAATCTTTCTTTTAAGAATAAAATAAAATAATAACACTCAAGGTAACAGAGAAACTTACTAATGGAAATCCATTAAGATTAATTTATTGACTGTTGGGTTGAAAACTCTGTTATGGGATATTTTGATAGAGTCCAAGGTTTTGTGTAAATCCAAGGCTTATGAGGACTGACTTCCCTGCAAGGCAGAGGGAGGGCCCACTCATGTAGGCTTGGGAGATGGGCTTTTTAGATCTTTCTCCCCCACACCCCCTGAAGAATTTCCAATCATATGGGAGGAAGGCCCACTAGCTGTTCTATCAATAGTAGAACATTATAAATAAATGGCATCTTCCTAGCTGTTTAGTCCCCTAGTACAAGGCCACTTGGCATGGTGGCTAATTCTTGTCTAGATGTTCCAACTTAAATATGGTAGGGAAAGAAAAATACAGAAAGCAGTAGTGACACATGAAAATTTATGGGCAGTATTATCATGTCTTTCTAAAAATGAGATGATGCAACCATTAAGATGTTCTGTGCTTGTACTCAACTCCAGAAGATAGACTTTCCCCAGGATATAAAGTCATTGAAGATAAATTAAATTAATCTGTTTGCCCGCTCCATTATTTCACCTGTATGCCAACAGATACACATAGACTTATATAGAGTAATATTTAATATTTGAAAGCATCATAAGAATAGATAATAATTACACCTGAGTTTTTAAAAGAATCGAACTGAACATTATCAATAGTCTCAAAGGCTGTGACCAGCCAGATGTAAAAAGGACTCTTACAACTCTCTCGTGGTCACCCAGGTGAACAATATCTTTTGGGAACCACGGACTCCATCTCTGCTGCTGCCAATCCCACCCCCTCTTCTTCCCCACCCAACATGCCTTTCTCTTTCCAATCATGATCATCATATAGCAGAGTTTAAGAGAACTATACAGGGGCTCGAGCATAGCTTAATATAAGTTTACATCTTTTCAAACAAAACAAATGAACTGAAAATACATCCCCATCTCTCCAACAAAACTTGAACCAATACACATACAGAGTATTGCACCTGACATTATTATAATTATTCTTTCATAGACTAAAGTTTTATAATATGCCTGGACATGCAGCAGTTGATACCTTTATATTCAATGAATTAATTCCACAGGCCTTGCAGCAAACACTATGTACAAAAATCTCACCTGTACAAAAGGCAAAAAGCTTTATTGGGGCTACTTTGCCACTCACAAGTATATATATATATATATGTATATATTTATATATATGTATATGTATACGGGGTGGGGCGCAGCTGAGTAATCCACCTACAATGCTTAGTGCGGATTTGGTTTGCTGCGCAATGGGTTCAATAAAATAGATAATCAAATGACCTCTGAGCTCAAACTACACAAAATTACAGGGGATGAATACCTGGAAATCAAGGTATATAACACTGTCAGCGTATCTACAAGAGGTAACTTCACAGTCTCTTAGTGGCATTCGCCTAAGTTACCACTATATACCGCCACATGCATTCACCCCTGCCAGATGGTCACTATTCACATATCTTGACCTTCTGCCATCTTTTGTTTTCTTCTGCTTCTTCCCAAAGCAGAGGTTTTAGATTCAGTTTTATACAGTTAATTAAAAACACACACATACACACACAACACAACATAGTAGTACTATGATTTTATAAAAGTGTGCAAAAGTAACACACTGCAGTGAAAAATAAATATAAATAGATGATGCAGGATCTAGGACCAAAACTAGGAGCAGAATTTTGGAACTGAACTTCTCCAAGATCACCAGTGTTTTTGGCTTTCTCTCCAATGGCATGTGTGTTCAGGCAGAGTCTCACTAGTTTGGGAGAAGTCCTGAATGTTCATCTGTCTATAAACACATGGGAAGACCCCTATGAAAACCTCTCTCTACTAAAGCTATATTTTATACTGACTTTGGATAATTTGGTTCTCATTGCAATTTAGCCCTTTAATAGCTACTGACATGATATCAAAGTTTCTTACCTTTAGCCAGTTTGATTTTCTTTTCAAATGTTCTTCTACTTAAAAATGCAATTTCATGAGAAATCAAATTGACATTAAAAATTAATAGTGATTCCTTTCTTGAGATACAAGTTTATGAGAAGTAAGATTTGCCAAAAAATGTAGTTAATTCTTCTTCTTCTTCTTCTTCTTTCTCTTCTTCCCCTTCTTTCTCCTTCTCTTCTTCCTTTTCTTCTTCCTCCTCCTCCTCCTCTTCTGCCTTCTTGTCTTCCTCCTCCTCCTCCTCCTCCCTTTTTCCTGTTCAGTAAAAAGCATGATATTTGCATCCTTGACAAGTGACCCCTAGTAGTGAAACCCGGTTTGCAAATGGTAAAAAAAATATGGCAGTGTGTTACAACTACAATTTCTGGAACAAAGTGATTTTGTGTTCCTTGGTGAGACAGAACTTAAGAGTGCCTTTGGGTCACAAGATAGGAGATAGGCCAGGCTGCTAAGTTGAACCTGAGGGAGATGAGAGTGGGATACAATAAATAAAGTTATAAGTGGGGGTGTGGGCTCTTGGCAGATGTAGTTCATGAATTACTGAATCTCAGGAAATTTGACTTCCATGGAAACCCTTTCTTCAGTCTCCTGAATCCTGTATCCTGGGGCAGCTTCTTAAGGGAGCAGCTCATCTCCAAAATATGAGAACCCTTTGAATTCCTCTTGATTGATTTGCTTAACAATTGCTTCATCAACTAGTGTGAGGACTGGTTCTTCCCGGGTAAAGTCTTGATCAAAGTTATTGACATCTCTTTTGGTTTTCTGCAGGGGGAAAAAAGAAGAGAAGTTGAGTTTGGACTGACCTTTTCCATCCAGGGATCTCTATAAGGAGTGACTATTATACTTGATCAAAAGCCTCTTGTTCAAGCTAAGTAAAGAGTAATCAACCTTTGAGGCTACGTCACTCAGGAAATTAATAATAACTACCATTTATATAATGACTTACAAAGCCCTTTAAAAATATTATCTCTCTTATCCTTCCTATCCTACAAAGTGGATGTGATCTCCATTTCATAATTGAGGAAACTAAGGCAGAGATTAAGTGACTTATCCAGAGTGACATAGTAAGTGTCTGAGCTTGGGTCTTCTTGATTCCAAGCATAGCATTTTATTTACTGTATCACTTAGATGGCAATGGGGACAAGTGAAAGTAGCTGGGATGGAGAGAATGGATGGGTTTAGGAAATATGTGGATCTGTTTCTGGTTGGGAATGCAGAAGAGGAAGAAGTGACTAGCAATGATGGAAAAGCAGTTAAGTGGGACCATTATACATTCTATACTCTGGTGTGTGGGAAGGAGGTGAAATATAGTCTGATAGATTAGGTCAAACATTCTAGCCGTTCAGTAATCTATATCTCATTCCTTTGGAATGTTCTGCTCCCTTACCTCCTATGGCCATGGAGAGACCTACCTCTCTCCCTGCCTTCCATAACACAGACAGATAAAATTATTGCCCTAGATTATGGGTATAAGATCCCTTTCTGACCCCAGAGGAGATCCAGCCAAGGATTTTGACCAAGTCCAAAAAAAAAGCATTCTCATCAAACAATGGGGAATGGATGAGCTAGGCAAATTTGTAAGAAGGATGAAACACTGATTGGGAGGGAGAGGGAGGATTCCAAGTCTGAGAAGAGAGTTCTATAGATCACTGCCAGTCTTGCAGACCAGGCAAATTTTGAGCCTCAAGTTCCAGGCAGGGAATCTTGAAATCTGAGCTCTCTGAGTTCTGTCACTAAGTAGCTGTGTGACTTTGGTCATATTATATCATGTCTCTTTGCTCCTTGTTTCCTCTACTATAAACAGAGAGGAATGAACTTCATTAAGTCAAAGATCATTTCTTGAGTACCTACTGTGTGTGAGGTGTTATCCAAGGAATAGAAAGGTATTTAGATGCTTATCAAAGAACTTATCTAACAGGAGAAAACTATAAACACACAAGTATGATACAAGGGAGAGAGTGGGGTAAGTACAAAAGGAGAGGTCCAAGGTTTCCTCTAATATTCTCTGATTCCCTGGTTCCACAGCATTAGGTTCTTTAAGGCTGCTTAGGGAAATACAGTGGCTATTACATGAAAAGAGATCTCAAATCCTGCTAGCCAAGAAAGGAACATAGTGGTCAGGGAGCTGCCCTCAGAGTTAGAAAGAACTGATTGCAAGGTCTGCCTCTGATACACACCAGCTCTGTATGCTAGGAAAGTCAGTTAACCTCTCAGTAAAGACAGAGCTAAGTTTCTAACATTCTAATAGACGAGACAGGTGCTCACTTGTGTTGAGGCTGAGTTATTTTCTTCAAAAAAGACTCCCTATACTAATGGAAACACAGTCTAGTCTGAAAAGAAAAGGTAGTAGTTGAGTTGCATCCTTATGAAGTACCATGCAAGAATTCTGGGATGGAAAAGGTCAACATGGGATAAACTGAGCAGGGAAAAACTCCTAGGGAAGGTGCTCTGAAAGAATTAAAACAGTAGACTCTTCAAAAATAAATAAATATATGTGTGTGTGTATATACATATACATATATAATATATAATATATGCAAACACATAAATATAGCAAGTTTGCCATGTGTGTTTGTGTGTGACAAACAGGATAAACTTTAGTTTTATTTGCATTATTAACATTCTTCCCACATTCCTTTCTTCAGTTTAGATAAGCAATAAAACAAAACAACAAGAAAAATCAAGTCTCTATTTGTAGAATTTGTCAATTTTTAATTGTCAAATTTTAATGCTCATACTGAAAATTTAATAATAGGCACTCCTGAACTGGTTCAGGTTGATTCCAGAACACCTCTGTAAAAAGGAGGAGGCTTGAGCTGCTTCTTCTAAGATGCAAGGATGTTCTAGGTAGATAAAACACCATGAATAAAGGTAGGAATGTCAGAGATGTTTACAGAAGACAATGAAAAGACCAATCTAGGTGGAACAAAAAGTTCAGGGAACAGGTTTGTGGGAGGTCATAAAGGTAGGTTGCAAGCTTCATGAGGCTTTCTATCTTTGTTTAAACTCATTGTCTTGTCCATTGCCTCACACAGAACTCTGATATAAGAGATACAAGAACTTACCTTTTGAATAAATGAATGCATGGATATATGTATGAATGAGGTCAGATTGTGGGGGGCTTCGAATGTCAGGGCAAAAAATTACAATCCAGGATAAATAGTGTATTCCTATGGCAGCTAGCAAAGAATTGGGCACACAGTAATTGTGCAAGGGTCAATGACTTGGAATGAGTGTATATGGTCAGAATTCCAAGTAACTTTGGAATTCGAGAGAATAAGTCAGAAAAAGAATATGCTAAATTCAGCCAGAAGTTCAGGGTAAGACTTCATTTCAACATAAGGTGAGGAAGGACTGTGCAATGCTATGTAATCACTACAGTAAAAAAGATCCATGGGTCAGAGTGGAGAACAAACTGGCCAGGAGCTTTTCCAAGAAAGACTTTTTTTTAATGCATTGATTGACTGATATTCAGACTTGGGAAAATAATGTGAAATAGTGTAAGTTATCCTCCTAACTTTTAAGGACTGGTCAGTTGAGAGTAATCAGAAAAGAAGAAGGACAAGTAAACAGCTGGAAACTAAATGTATAAGAAAAGATTAAAAGAATTGGTATTATTTTAACTTTGAAAAGAGAAATCTCAGTAGGCAAATAGAATAAGGACTATTAGAGAAGATGGTGAGCAGCTGTTTGACATAGTGGCAAGACTTCTAAACTTCAGATAAAAGACCTAGGTTTAGTTCCCACCTAAACACTAAAAACCCAGGTAATTTCAGGCAGCTCAGTCTATTTATATGACTCAGTTTCCTCACCTGTACCCATGAGGATGTTCATACTTGTATTACCTCCCAAATGGCACTGCCACCCTCCATTTCTAATAATCTAATAGGAGAAAAGACCATATAAAGAAGTAGCTATGATATAAAGAAGAGCGGGTTAAGTAGAAAAGGAGAGGTCTCGGGCAAATGATCTCTCTTTTTTTTTTTTTTTGCTTTTTTTGCAAGGCAATGGGGTTAAGTGACTTGCTGAAGGTTACATAGCTAGGTAATTTTTAATGTCTGAGGACAAATTTGAACTCAGATCCTCCTGACTACTGGGCTGGTGCTTTATCCACTGAGTCACTTAATTGCCCCCTGGCAAAGGATCTCTTAAGTTTTCTCTAATATTCTGATCCCCTGATTCCATGGTGTTTCTAGGAAACTGTAGTAAATTAACATTCGTGCCCCCAGACAGCTAAGCCTACTTTATGGAAATATAACACGTGTATGAAAACATAAGGCAGTATTGCCAAGAAGTAAAAGTATTTTCTACCTCCTCAGTTTTTCCTAGATCATTCTGTCTCCTCTTTGTCCTTATCACTCTATCTTACATCATATTTATCTTTAGACATGCTATATTATTGATGGTAGAATCCAGATTCTTTGATAGCAGAAAATGTGTCATTTTGAAAATTCATTGTCTTCTCACTATTTAACTCTTTGGTTTGCACATAAATATTGGCTTATATGATTATAAGTTGTAATAGCTGGCATTTACATGGTGTTTTAAAGTTTGCAAAAAGTTTTATAAATATTAGCTCATTTTATTCTTGCAACAACTCTGGAAGTCAAGTGTTACTGTTATTCCCATTTTACAGATGAAGAAACTGAGGCAAGCAGTGAATAAGTGACTTGCCCAGGGTTGTACAGTTAGTAAGTGCCTAAGTCTGATTCTGAACTCAAGCCTTCCTGATTCCAAGTCCTTTGCCCTTTCCTTTGGACCACAAATCTGCCCAGGTGAAAGAATAAGTAAATGGCGCCCAGAGGGTCCAAAGTGGATTAGGGGGCCAGGAGGAAGAAGGTAGGAGAGGGGATGAGGACACAAATGGAAGGCAAACTTATCAACCCCCCCCCACCCAGAGGTTAGTTTCCTTTTCAATGAATCTCCATTTTCAGTTCCCATGATCTTGCCATTCCTGGCTGCCTACAAACTGGCTGTTAATAATGATGAGTGGGAAGAACATTAGCAAAACCCTAAGTAATGTTCTGTTTATACTCACTGTCTAGCTAACAGGTTATACTTTGATTTTAGGCCATTAGGAAAGGAAACCATGTTTTAATATCCAGAAGTACTTTGGAATTTCACAATTCATTCATCTGAGATTAGAGAGCCAAGTTCCATCAGCACTTAAACATGGAAACACCCACAGTCAAATTACTATGCAAGACAATGAACTTACACTTTGTCTTGGGAATCGAAGAATGAACAAAGGGAAATGTCATGAATTTGGAAATTGTTACTAGCACAATTTCCCACCTGCACCCATGATGTCTATTTCTGCCTCCACCTGTTGAATCTTTTTTCAATTTTTAAAGCCTCTAACTCCACTGCTGCCTAGTGAGGAAGCTTTTTCTGATTCCTCTTCTCTCTGCTTTTTCTCCAGCTCCAACCCCACCCAGACCCCTCTCTTGTTGGCAGAAGATTTGGGATAAAATTATGCTTTCATCCCTCACCATCTAGATAAACTTGGGCAAGTCACTGAAATTTTCAGTGCCTCTCATCTATAAAGCCAGGATAACAATTCTTGTCTTATTCACTTTATGGGGTATGATGAGAATCAAATGACATAACATGTAAATTACTCTGTATACCACAAAGTAATGTATAAATGTCAGCTATTATCATTTTCATTCCCCTTATGTACTTCTCATATAGCATTATATGTTTTAGCTGTGTATATTTGTATCTCATCTCCTCCCCTCCCCATTTGACCATAAATTCTGAGAGGTCAAGAGCTTTCTAAACTTCATATCTGCTAGTAGAATACTTCATACAGAGTAGGTAGTTAATAAATATACATTGAGGCTGAATTAAAAGGGAAGTAATGGGAAGAGGGCCCTGGAGTGAGAGGACCTGGTTTTGTACAACTTGTGTAACCCTGAGACAGGTCCTGGATGAGTCGCTGAATTTCTGTCTGCCTTAGTTTCCTCAACTATAAAAATGAGGAATAACAATAGTACCTACCTCTCAAGGTTGTTGTGAGGATGAAATGATATATTTGCAGAATGCTTGGCATTAATTTTGGGCCATAGTAGGTACTTAATAAATCCACCCTTCCTTCTTCCTCTCTTCCTCCATCCCTTTTTTCTATCTTTCCTGACCTCCTTCATCACTTCTTCTTTCTTCCTTTTTTTATCATTCCTTCCAATCCTTCCTCCCTTTCTGCCTCTTTTCCATCCTCTCTTCCCTTCTTTCCTTCTATCCTTTCCTTCCTTCTTTCTTCCTCCCCCTCTTTCCTATGTAAACTGAAAAATTGGGACTGTGATTCTGTGACAAGACATGTAAGCAGCTAATATTATAGAAAGGGAGAACACTAAAGCATATAGTAACCAAGGATACAAGGCACTAAGTAATATTATCATATTATGACTGTAGACTAATCTCCCTCCCTTCTCTTCCTCTAATCCCTGTGCCTAAATCTGGCTTGTATAAATCTGGAATGAAGTCTTCAAGGAATCATGATCACCTCCATATTTCTGTTAAACATTCGAATAGAAATGTTATGAAAGGCTATGATGATGAAATGAAGTAAGTCAACTTGATCATAAAATCCTGGAGTTGTTCTCCTGATCTGGGTCCTTGCCTCTAGATTCTTGAAGATTCTACTAGAACACAACTGCAGCATGCCTTGTAAGCTGAAAAGGTTTGGAGCACTAATTTAGCTAAAAGACTTTGTCTGTTCCCCAGGGGCTGAGACAAACAGAGGACTTGTCACTAGCTAGTTGGTTGCAAGGTGATGAATTAGGGGACCAAGGGGACCCAGGGTCCTTGTCTCATGTTCTCCATAAACTAATTACAACAAACTGATGGCCTTCCTTGCATTCTCCTGGGGACCCTAGGATGGTACCAGAGGAACACACAAACTATCCATCTGTTACTGATGGATTATCACTTGTGTGATTTCTTGATTCCTTTGGGTTTTTCTTCTATATGATTATGGACTTAATTTAGTTGTAGGCTTATCCATGTCACTCCTTGGCTAAATAAATGCCAGTGGCTCTCTATTTCCTCTAGAATAGATATACATTTTTCTGTGTGGTTTTCAAAGACCCTCAAATTTTGCCCAAAACTACCTTTCTAGGTACATTATATACCACTCCCTTTCCAAACTAACCTTCTTGCTGTTCTTCAGACAAAATAATTCATCTCCCATCTCTGGGACTTTAAACTAATTCTGTCCCATGGATGAAATTCAATCCTCCTATATCTCCTCCTCTTCACAGAATAGCTGTTTTCTTTCAAAATTCAACTTGGGTTTCCACCCTCTACATTTTCATATCAGTCATCTTATATTGCCTCCACACCCCGCCCTTTCCCATATCCCCAGACTACTTTGTGTTTGTCTTGTAGATAATTTGAATACACTTATATGTAGTTTTAAACTTTAAGAACATTAAGATCATTTAAGAACAAACTGCACCAAGACTTTGGTGACAACTTGTATTTGGATGTCTTCCACAATAGACTGAGAGTGGGAATTAATTCATTTTTGTCTTTTGTAGCTCCAGTACATAGCCTTGCCTAAAGCAGTTACTTATAAATACTTATTGATTGATTGATTGGAGTACCCCCTGTAGTATGTTAAGGTTCATTGTCAGTACCATGTCACTGGTAAACAGAAGAATGTGAAGAACCACCCATGGGGATTTCTTCCTGCATTTGAGCTTGGTGCTGGTCACCCTCTAAGACCCGAATGAACATTCCTGCCTTGTTTAAAATAACAGAGAATCACTGCTCAAAGAAATTTTTGTTTGCAGATAACAAGGAATCTTGCATGATGCAGGCTCCTCAAGGATGGGAACTATATTTTTATCTTCTTTGTATGCTTAGTCATTAGTACAACACCTGGCATTTAATAAGGACTTAATTAATGCTTGCTGACCGGTTGATTCTAACATATGCATGGAAGATCCCTTGCTGTAAGTGAGTCTCCAAGGTTGTAGTTTGTTGTACCAAGGCAAATTTCTTTTCTTTTTCCTTTCAGTAATCAACAAATAATAAACAAAATGGGATCTCCTATTTTCTACCCCTCTCAGTAGCTGCAAGGTTCATTCTATGGTTTTTTTTTAAAAAAAAGGTTAAGTAAAGAATAAATTAAATATGGTACTACTAAAAGGTGAAACCAACTTGAAGCATAAATAGTTTGAGAAAAATTTAGATAAATTCTTAGTGAGTAGATAAAATGAGGGACTATTAAGGATTCCTGAGGAGATATGTCCCTAGCCATAGCAGTTGAATCAGGGAGGATGACCACACTGTCTCTGATAGGCTTGTTAATTCCCCAGGAAAAGACAGGCTACTAGGGCTAATAAGCAAGGATAAAGAGAGGATAATTCTAATGGTATTTAGAGAATAGAGATTATAAATAAACTATTATGATAGAGAATCTATTCATCAGATATTATTGATCACTATGAGAAAGAGCATTAATTAGACCCACTGCTATTGAGCAGTCATGACTCTGCATCCACAGGATGTCCATATTTTGATAACCATGCACTTTCTATTACCCGGAATTTTCCTTTTCCTTTCCCCTGCCCTTGCGACTTTGAGTTTCTTTACTTCTTCACTTGACTTCTTCACATTTTATTGAAGCTGCTGGTTGACTTGTCACCCAGGCCTTATTTAGAAGTGCTTTAACTATATTTAAATTATAGTCATATACTTTTAAAAGCAGTGGGCTTTCTGTACATGTTTTCTATTCATTGTGGTTCTGATGAGTTCATAAGCAAAGGAAAAAAAGCTCAATTTTAGTGGTTCAGAGAAGGGGACAGAATATTTATTAAGTGCACTAATTTCTGCCTATCTTTGTCCCTTGTTGGTGTGGTAGCAGAATGACCTTGGCTTCTTGGCTTATTTTTTGTTCTGACTCAAATTCATTTGCATGTGAAGCCAGAGAGAATCTGAGAAATGTCTTTCCCTGAAAGAGATAATTCTAAAACAAAGGGATAATGATTTAAGTATAACCTGAGTAGCTCTGAATGAGAACTGATTGACTGTATGGAAGTATAATCAATAGCTTTGCTGCCAGAAACACAAAGATAGTGAGCTAGTCAAAGGATGAAAAATCCCTCAAACTAAATGGTCTCCTTATACACTGGTGAGAAAAAAATTATGGTTGAAGAACAGCAGACACTTTCATGCATTTGAAAGCACAAGATTTTTGTCTTGTCTTTCATGATCCAATTCAAATTTCATTTCTTCCATGAATCCTTTCTTTACAAAACTGTAGCCTTTCTGCAAACTCTAGTGGAAAATTTAATGACCTGATTCAGGACTTAAGTCTTTTTGATAAATGAAAAAATGAATGAATGAATGAAAAAAGCATTTTACAATGTGCTCAGTATCAACTCAGTGCTGGGGATACAAAAGCAAAGGTCATTCTTGCCAATCCAGTGAAGGGAAGATAATATATACAGAAGTGGTTGTTAGGGACAACACTTTGCTTGCTGGTATGATGAGTTGGGCTATGGGGAAGAAGACTGAAATATTTTCCAAGGGTATGAAGAATTGGGGGTAGGAAAGAAGAAAGCTGGAGAGGGCTGCTAGGGAGGTGGTATGGTGGCTACCATAAAAATTGGGCCAGTTGAGGCCACATCCAGTCATGGGTCTATTCTGTCTTCTCAAATAGACTCTATGCTCTTTGAGATCAAGGCTAAACCCCATCTTTTATTGCATCTTCCTAAATTACTCTGCATAGTGATATAGCAATTATTTGTCAAACTAAATTATTGTTCATTTTAATAATAAGATTAGCATTTTTGCTTTGAAATTCTAATCAAAACATCTGAATTTCATTTCTTCATGGTATTCTACAAAATATTCTAAAAGAAAAAAATGTCAAAGCTTGAGTAATTAGAATTCTATTCATCAGGATGCTCAAAGAAGGGGCCTTCCATTTGGGTAGTTGAGCCAAGACTCCTGGAGAGAAGAGGAGCAGCAACATGGCTTCAATGCTAGAGAGGCAAAGAAGAACAGGACTCTGATGCAAAATGGACCTTTCTATTCTATTTCAATAAGTTATATCAATTAAACCTTTGTTAAAGATTTCCTTGGCACAAGGGATTGTGCTTTGTTTTGGCAATACAAAGAAAGGCAAGAATAGTTCCTGTCTTCAAGGAGCCTACATTCCAGTGAGGGAGAACACATAAAATCAATAAGTACATATGAGAAACATGGAGTAAACAGAAAGTAACTTTAGAGGAGAAAGCTCTAAATCCTTAGGTCTTCTGCAGAAGGCAGACTTAAGTCTTCTTGAATGAAGAGGTGTGTAAATTTTGGAGAGATGAAGAGATGCTATCAACACTCTAGCACCACTAATGAGTCTGAAATTAATGTTATTTTGTATTTCGGGGAAAAACAGACAGATGATCTTTAGGTGATGATGATGTTTGTCCTTCATTCTTGAAAAAGTCCATGACATCAGGGAGATGATACAGTGTTGACCTTCAGATACTTATAGAGGGGAGACTGATAAAAGAAGTCAAACTGGTGTTGGGAAATTATTCAAGAACTTTATTCAACTGCATCCTATGGATGCAGAGTTATGACTGGTCAAAAGCAGTGAGTCAAATTATTCAACTACCAGGACAGGTGTCCTGAGTCCAGAACATTCCCAGATTAATAATCTATCCCTTCTCAACCTCTTTATCTGGGCCTATACAGTAAGACTATTGATCAAAAGGAGGCAGCATGTAGGTAATGGACTATATGCTAAGATACCCACTAATTAAGAAACCAGTGAAGTCCACCTTAGCTGCCCTGATTTAGATCATGATCATTCTCTAATTACTCCATAGATACACATCTTATTTCTCTAATAGACCATGAGTTACTTGAGTAAAAAACTATTGTACTGAAATGAAAGGACATAAATTTAGAGCTTGAAGGACCTTATGAGGAGTCATGTCCAGTCTCCCTCATTTTAGAGATGAGGGTAATGAGACTTAGGAAAAAAAAAGTAAGCAACTTATCCAGAGTCATACAGCTAATAAATGTCTGAAGGCAAAATTTGTCTTCCTGACCCTAAGTCAGGTATTCAAGCCACTAAATCACAATAACATTAAGGGTTTTTTGCTCTTTGTGGATCTACATAATAAAGGCTATAATGTTAGCTAGCCTAGAGCAATGACTTTGCCTCCTCACTTTACTTTTTTTTTCCTGACTCAAATTTAACTACAGGAAAAGCCAGTGAGAATTTTGGTATTGCCTAATTCTATAGCACTTTGTAAACTTAATGCTCTATATAAATGCTATATATAACTTTTCTTATGTGCTTTCTTCATTAATGTTCCTTAGGAGTGATCCTCTTGTGTGTGATTCTTATATTTACATATTTTCCTTGCTGATTGTGTGTGCATTTATGGAAAACTATCTCCTAGCTTTTTGGGGGGAGATTTTGGTCATGGCTTTGGGGATGGTTTACTGTGACTTTTTATTATGTATATTATAAAAGTAATTTGATTTGAATTAAAAAGTGTTAGACTGTAAAGTCTGAGAATTTGAGTTTAAATCCTTCCTGCTACTTACCATGTGTGACCTTTGACAAGTCACTATATCTCTCAGTTACTTCATCTATAAAAGGATGGGGTTGGACTACATAGCCTCTAAAATTCACTATAGCCCTAAATCTAGGGTACTATGAACTGACTATTATCTGGCTTATTAGAGACCAGAGGAGGAGACATGATTGTCAATGTGATGGGACTGGTACTAAAGTTAGTACAGAATGTTAACTCCCCTAAACAACGGGGGACAAGACATTTCTTCAAAGATCTGTGATTTTTGTTGGTTCAGATACCTTTTCCACCAATAGAGACCATAAGCTCTCTACATAAAACCATAACTTGGGGGAAATTCTGTTCAAATCAATGAGGACTTGTGAAGTATAGATCTGAGGTGATGGAGATAACTGAATGCATTGAACATGCAACTTATCCAGAGTCATACAGCTAATAAATGTCTGAAGGCAAAATTACATGTCCCAGAATGATGGATTCAAGGTATTCTGGTTATTTGTAACCACTCCAAACCATTGCTCATTCTTCTAATGCATTTTTTTTCTCTTAGTCAACCATAAGTGACAAATTGTTCTAAGCTAGAACATTTCCCTAGTTTTCTTAACCAAAAGATAAAGATTGTCAAAGATAATAGACTACATAAAATTTAAAGTTTTTAAATAACAAAAAAGTCAATAGAAACAAAAGTAGAAGATAAATGGTATAGTAAAAAGGATATCTGAGTCAAATATCAATAAAATTCTGATACTTAAAATATATAGGGAATGTCAGAAATACCCTCAATAGAGAATTTTTTAAAAAATATATAAATGTAAACTATAAATGACCATATCAAAATATGCTCTAAAAAAACAAAAAAAATATGCTCTAACCTGTAAGGGAAATGAAAATTAAATGAAAATTAAAATGAAATGAAATGAAAATTAAAACAACTCTGTCATTTCACTTCACATTGTGCAAATTGGTAAAGATGATCAAAGATGGGGGAAGCCAGAGCTAGAGGCACTGTGAGAAGACAGGTAGACATCTGGAGATACTTAGAGATATGAAGTAGTCAATTTACATATCAATTTGGAATTATGTATGAAGAGTGATTAACCAAATTCTCCATACTTTGACTGGTGTTTCTACTGCTGGGTATATGGTCCACCAAAATATCTATAACTGCTTTCTTTCTGCTAGTGCAGTACCAAAAGTGGAGTGGGAGCTCAATCAATTGGGGAACAGATAAAAATAAAACAAAAAAACCTCTCTGAATATGCAAATAATGGGAAGGGAAAGGGAGGGAATAAACTTTTATTAAGTACCTATTTTTTTGCCTTGCACTATAGTAAGTACTTTATAAATGTTGTCTAATTTAGTAATAAAATATTATGGTGCAATACAAGTTGATGAATATGAGGAATTCAAAGAAGTATGGAAAGACTCAACTGATGCAGAAATAAGCAACACCATATGCACAATGATTATAATATAACATAATACAAAAATATAAATATGAAGATTACCAAGGGAAGCCAAACTTTCCAATAATTGAAAAAATGAAAGTGACAATAGACAACAAAAAATTTCTTGCTTTGGGGCAGAGAGGATGGATTTAACCAGAACAGAATATTGTATATATTAGAGATATGTTCAAAATATGGAATATTTTGCTTAGTTGTTTTGCTTTGATATAAGAAAAAATGCAATCAGGGAAAGGAAAGGACTATGATAGAGAGGAAAAAGGCATCAATAAAATATTTGTTTTTATAAAATAAAATACTATACAACTGGGATTCAATATGGACTAATTTTGCCTCAGATGCTCAATTTCCTTCTCTTAGTTCAATGGAGAGAGTATGATTTATATTGGTGGAGAAAGTGCCCAAACACAAACATCTTTGAATTATGTTTGTATTAACTTAAGGAATAGTTGGGGCATATCATTTGTATAATACAATTAACTATAACTTTGCTGTCAAATCATTTCCCCTTATAGTTTTTTAAGTAAACTTTTCAAACTAACTACAAACTTCATATTCTCATTAAATTTCATATCCAAGCTTGTCATGAGATCTCTCTTAATCTTGATCCTGACATCTGTTCTAGCAATGCTCTCAATTTATTAATATTCTTATTTGAATTTGTATGTATTTATGTATATATATATATCTTATTTGAATATGTAAGTATCTGTGAATTTGAATACACACTGAATAAGGTCAAAAACAGAAGATCTCATACAAGTGACATCCATCCATCCATCAATCAATATGTTTTGGTTTGGTTGAACAATGAAATATTAATTCACTACATTTTATGACTGATCTGAAACCATATTTTTCCATCTTATCCAGAAGGATTTCATGAGAGACTTTTCAAATCCCCTACTGAAACCAATGGGCATTATTATGCCTTTTGTCCTACAATTTGAGTAATCCTGTGAAACAGTAAAATTAGGCTACTTTGGCATGGCTTTTTCTGAGTGAACCTATGCTGGCTGAGAGTGATCAGCAGTTTCTTTGTTAAATACTCATAAAGCATCTACTTAATAATAGAACAGAAGAAATTCTCTAGGATTTGAGAGGAGGGACTATTTTTTGCCTTTCTTTTTAATCTTCACGCAATACTTTGTGTACGCAGATCCTTGATAAATATTTGTTGACTTGACTTGACTAGGGATTAATGTCAAGCTTCCTGAAGTCCAGCCTTTGTCCCTTTCTGAAAAATGGGAAAACCCTTGCCCTTTTCTAGTCTTCTGACCTGCCTTTTTTTTTTGCATGATTTTTCAAAGGTTGTTGACAATTGTATTGTGTTCACACCTTCAAATTCTTTCCACTTCCTGGGATGTAATTATCTTTGCCTGGAACTGGAAACTCACTGCTTATTAATTTCATAACTTAGCTTGAACCCTAATTTTCTCTCCATTTTCAGAGCCACATGCTTCGTCAGTCCTTTAACATTTAATTGATAAGAGTTGTATAACTTTTTCTCTTATCCATGTGATATCACCTAGTATCACTTAAATCATTTTTCGTAAGGCAAAAAAACTCCAAAAACATTTGACTGAAGTCTTTCAAATAACCAGGAATGGGGGGGGAGGGGAGAACAGTAACTGAATTCTCTTAGTCACCAGTTGTTTGCTAAGACTTACCTATTTTCCCCTAAAATAACTGGTTGTTTGTCTATTTAAAAAAAGGAGGGGAGGGGCTTAAAGTTCATTTTAAAGTGTTTTGGAAAAACAATAGTATTTGGTTACACAACCTGTTATTGACTAAATTCAACTCCCCAACCTGGCCAATACCCCATGGCATGATGGTATATCCTCCTGCCCCTCCCACCCCCCAAACAACTGGTTTGTATAAGTAGACACAGCTCCAGAAGTCTCAAAGAAAAGGAAATTTTTGGCTCATAGGGACTATACCTTTTGAAAACATGTTGGTAGTTTCAAGAACCAGTAATTTGAATTTCTAAACAAACTTTCAGGACAAAAATTAGAAAAGTAGTTTTAGGTAATGACCAGCTTGGAGGTCTCTTGAAGCTTTATAAGAAGCATTCTCCCTTATGCTTCCATAAAAAAACAAAGGGACAGAGTGTGACCAAAAAAGCCTTCTCCTTGACAGAAATCACAAAGGAAGGAAGGGATGAAAGGATCAAAGAAAAGAGGTGGAGGGACAGAGGAAGAGATGGAAGAAGGCAAGGAGGGAGGGAGAAAGGAAAGAAAGGAGAGAAGAAAGACAGAAGAAAGGGAAGGAGGGAGAGGAGGGAGAGATGAAAGAAGAGAAGAAGGGAAGGAGAAAGGGATGAAAGAAGGGAGGAGGTTGTTCAAGGTAGCAAAGCTCTTTCCTATCAAAAGTAAAGGGGGGAGGCCAATGATGCCTTCCCCACCCCCAAATCCAGCTCCAGAAACTTGGTTTCCAGAATCCCTGTACAGCTCTACTGCATGAAGATTGTCTTGTTTACCCCTGACCCCAAGCTGCTAGTGTCCTCTCCTACCCCCAAATAGAAATACTGTATTTATTTTGTATATACTTAAATACATACTGTTTCTCTTGATAGAATGCTTTTTGTCTTTGTATCACCAACACAATGCTCAAAAGTGAATGATGATGATGATTTGAATCATTTTTTTAAGCAAACCAAAATCTCTTAACTCTAATACTGTGTCTTCCCTTATACTTCACTGCACTCAACCTTCCCTGTTACATGCTTTGAAGCTCTCCTCCAGGGCACTCTTTTTAGATATATGATCTATTCTGATTAGTAAATATAGGAGGTGAGAAAAAAATTCAGGCAGACCCAGACCCAGGTTACATTTTATGGACAGGAAGATCAGTAGTTGAATTGAAATCTAGCTTTTCTGCCTCCAAATTTCTGCTCTTTCCAGTATACCTTATGGCCTCTTCACCAATTGCTTTATGTTTATATATCTTATCAAAGGTAAATATTTAACAACTAGTTTCCTCCACCAAAAAAGTCTCTACAATATACTTTTAATTTTTCTCTACATTATTACCATTAACTTCTTAAGTTTAGAAAATCTATAGAACAAATTAAGCCCTAGATTTATTGAATTTGCTCACACTGAATATTTAACAATCACTGACTAGTATATTTCCCTAAATGTAAGAATCTTGAGCTTCTCTGTAAGCTCCTAGTGCCCCATATAAAGCTTGCTATAAAAGTTTAGTGAATGCTTAAGGAATTATATTCACTATCTTTAAATAAAATTCAATAACAAAAACTTTTGGACCAGCTTGCTTTAGGAATGGCCTGCATTTTTTGTTGTCCCTAAATAATAAAAACTTAGGCTGGAGGGAGGAAGGTGTCAGAGTTGATTAAAACCAATCATAGCAACTTGGTGACATAATAATACCTAATGTTATTACTGGTCTAACATACCCAAGCATATTACCTTTACAACCAGAGTATGTGGATAAAATAAGACAGGGGAAAAAGGACTTTCAGAAGCATGAAATGCCACCCAAATGCCACCAAGCTGATGGTACTTGATTTGATTCAGTCTCCACACAAACTATCTTTTCCCTATGCACAAGGAAAGGAACAGCTGATGTGTAGGTAGGGAGAAGGTAAAAAAAGAGGAGGGGAAGGGATGCCAAAGATGACTTGGCTGCACCTTTAGTTGCTTTCCACCAGTCAGGGCCATTAGCCCCAGGCAGTAGTACAATGCTTCAGCTTGCCACAGGGTTCCATTTGCGTCATCTATCAGACCCCAGTAGACAACACTACTGCCTTACGATAGGCAGAAGCCCAGATCTGATAACACCTTTAGAAAGTGTGCATCCTGAACTGGTAGTGGGAGGCAGGCCCAGAATAGCTCTGCTGGCATCTGGGTACCCTCTACTTCAGAGCTTGTTTTTAATCATAGGCGCTCTCAGTCCTTTTTTGCTTTTTTTTTTTTTTTTTTTTTTTTTTTTTTTTACTACAGAGACACTACTAAGGTCAACAGTGGTTGAATATTTGTTTTGGGGCTGTTCCTAGTGCTTAGAGAAGGTCTCCTATCTCCTCCTGGCAAGGGTTGCTGTTCCTGCATTCACCCCTTCTTAATCCTTTTTTTCCTTATTTGTGAAAATGCTCCAGATAAAGATCTTTTCCCTTGGCTCAGTATTTATTAGAACCCTGTCTACCCTGAAATGGGAACTGCAAACACTTGAACACCCGCCCTGTGAGGCAAGATGAGGTAACCAACCCTTCCTTGATATTCTGTAGTTTCCTGAGGTACAATCACAATGCCCTGCCTTCCAAGGATCTGAAACAGGTCTTGGATCAAAGAAGGGGAGAGGGGCTCTGTGCACGCGCGCGCGCGCGTGTGTGTGTGTGTGTGTGTGTTGGGGAGTAAGGGTAACTGCAAAGAACATTGAATATAAAATCATAAAATTCTTGGTTCAAATCCATCTGTGTCACTAATTATCTGTGTGACTTTGAGCAAGTTAATTTGCTTCCCTGGTACTTGGTTTCCTTATCTGTAAAACGAGGAGTTGGACTAGATGACTGATGAGGTCATATTTTGATTTTTAATCTATGATACTAAAATCATTTAAGACTGAACTAGGAGAATATGGGTAGGGGCTGGACCAAGCACCCTCAGATCTTAGTATCCTAGAATGCCTCAGAAATCACTGAAACACCCTAGACATCAGATTATTCCCCTGTAAAATAAAGACTAGATCAGGAATAAGTCTTAACCTTGGGGTCTATGCATTTATTCTTAAAAATTTGATAAGTATATTTCAATATAATTGGTTTCCTTTTCCCAAGTATTTTATTTTATGCATTTAAAAACATTCTTTTGAAAAGGTGGCCATAGGCTTCAAAGGACTCATGACAGGAAAAAAAAAAGATTTAAAAACCACTTAGACCTTTACAGCTCTAAGTCCTGTGGTGTGGTCAGGTGCTAGCCCAACTCCCTCATTTTCCAGGAAGAAGTATGGTCAGGCTTGAGAGTCACAGGCTAGATACAGGCCTAGCTCTGCCCCTTGATAGCTAGGTTTGGGAGGCAGGTCATCTCACCTAGCTGTTAAGGTATAAAACACTCTTCAAATATGAAATATAGAAACTAAAGCCCAGAGATAGAGAAAGAGCTAAGAATAAAATTCACATCACTGCTCCCAAGTCCAGTCTTCCTTCTGCTAAACCAGGCCATCTCTCTTTTTTTATTTCTACTCCTTGACCCATTTCAACCAAATAAAGCCTGCAAATTTCTGAAAAGTAGCAAGAGATTTGTCAGCTTTTGAGGGTAGAAGAAAGTTTATGTCTAGTAACTTTCTGCCAAGGTGGACTTTCCAAGGTGACTTAGTGGGAAGTAATGATAGAAAGAGAAAGAGAGAAGATAGGAAGAAGTGAGGAGAGACAGAGAAAGAGAGGAAAAAAAGGAAGAGAAAAAAGAAAGGGAAGGAAGGAATAGAGAGAGAGAGAGGAAGGAAGGAAGGAAGGAAGGAAAGTAGAGAGGGAGAGAAAGAGGGAAGTATGAAAGAATGGAGGAAGGGAGGGGAAAAAGGGACAGCAATAAAACCTAAAAATATACACAGAAGAAACCAAAAAAGGAATTCAAATGGGACACAAATAAACAGGAAAATGTTATTACAATCATGGTACTTTCCAGATGTGTGTGTATATATATATATATATATATATATATATATATATATATATATATAATGTATATATATATATGTATACTTAAAAAACAAATTAGATATTTATAGTTCATGAATGGTTCATATATTCATGGTTTCATGTACAATTATCCTTTTTTGTATTTTCATACTAGGATATATATATATATATATATATATATTTGTCAGTGGTAAATTTATTTTTAAAAAAGAAAATTTAGAAACAACAATAAAATAGACTTATTGAGAGAAGGGGTACAATCTCTTTCTACCTTTACCTAACCATTCCCCAGAATTTGATTGAGAGATTAGAAATGGAATGTTAGGGGAATGGTTAAATTTTGGAGCATTATGTTATCAAAGGCTTGTTCAAATCATGTGTAGTTAACATCATTTCTGATACCTGAGCCTATTCTGAGAATATTTTTTTTTAACTTTGCCACCTAGGGAACAAAAAAGCCTGACAAACTTGCTTTCCCAAATATGATGAAAGGACTCACACTCTACCTCTCTAAGGAACAGGGTGGGGAAGAGTGTAATCTATACCTCAGAAGGAGGGGAGTGACAGTTAATGAACCAAGAGGTCCAGGGTGAAGTGACACAGAGAGGATTAATGTTGCAAGTCTGAGTCAGAACACCATTTAGATTTGTTGTCATCTTCCTTGGTTCTGAATGCTATGTTGGAACAAGAATTCCCTCTACCCCTGACGAAACAGAGTGGAAAGTTGATGATATTTATGGTTCATGAATGGTTCATATATTCATGGTTTCATGAAAATATTTTCTTTTATCCTGTTTATATCATTCCCTTGAAATCCTCTGTTATTCTCTGGCTATTCTATGCATGGATAAAACAATAATAAATTTGAGATGTTTATGGGAACAAATAATCATTATTGTGGTTACCTTCTTTAAAAATGCTAGTTTGGTTATGAAAAAATAATAGAAATTGGGACCGATGCAATCACAGATAATAGCTTTCAGGTGGCCCAAGTTAGAACACACTTTCCACTTTTTGGTAAAGAGCTAGGAGACTACAAGTGTGGACATTGCTCTTTGTTCAACTATTGCTTTTAAAAATTGTTATGGGGCAAGATTCTATAAGGTGGTTATTGGGAAGTGATTGTGAAAAATATATTAATGAAATAAAATAGTCTCATTTTGCACTGCTGATTCAAATCTAGACTGAAAAATACTGTAGAAAGAACAGTCATACTTGGGAATTTTATAACATGTTTAAAGCATTTTTATATCTTGTATTTTATGTTATCATATAACAAGATTATATATAAAATATAGCAATACCAACAACAGACCAGTCACTAAGCACCTGTTATTTTTAGTTTTGTGTCAGGCACCATGGGAAATATAGATTATGTATACTGTCCTTAAAATCTTTATAGTTTTATTGTTGTTAGCTTACAACATCCAAATACTATCTCAAGAAAGGAAATGGGACAGGTAGAATTATTTTTATTTCACAGATGAAGTAACCAAGACAAACATTTAAGTGAAGTAACTGAAACAAACATTTAAGTGTGATGTCATTTTGTCCTTGGATGTCTCCTTTAAAATCTTGGAGTTTGAGGAGGTCACTTACTCTAACCTCTAATGCCATGTTGGAATCTGTATTTCATATTTCTGATAATAGTCACCAAGTTTTGAATGTTCTTCACTCTAAAATAACTGCATATCAGTACATCCAAAGTATTATCTGTTTATACCTTCCCAGCAGAATATAAACTTCTTCAAGGCTTAGCTGATTTCAATTTGCTCTTTGCTTCTAAGAGGTGGTTACTAAATTTGTGTAATCCAATTAAAATCATCTTCCTCAGCTCACATAGCAAATAGTTGGTATCATTGAAGCTCAAATCCAGATCACTTCCCTCCCAGTCTCATCCCAGAATACATATCCTTCTACATTCGTGTGACTTTGAGTCTTTTGCCAGTAATACTGATCTCCTCTATTTTTCTTGAAGAAGACACCCCCACTCCTGACTTTAAATATTTTCATTGGCTAGTTCCTATGTATAGAATGCTTCCCCTTTTCATCTCTGCACTTTGGTTTTCCTTCAAGTTCCAGCAAAAATCCCACCTTCTCTAGGAAGCCTATACAGTCCATCATAATTCCAATTGCTTCCTTCTTATTGCTTATTCCTAATTTCTCTTTGTTTACTTGTTTGTACCTAGCCATTTGTATGTTGTCCCTCCCATTATATTATAAGCTTCTTGGGAGCATGTATTGTCTTTTGCAATGTGTGTGTCACATTAATAAATGTTTATTAACAATGACTGATCCTATGCAGCCTAGTTTCAGAACCAGTGCTCCAAGATTACAATGTTTCCTTACAAATTCTACTGTTTTCAAACAGGAATAGAGAGAACTGGCTAAATTCCAAAATTGGGATTGTTATCTAATCTAGGTCAACTAAAGGAGAAAAATGATAAGGAAGTTTGGAAATTGAACAACTGTTTAAAAAAAAGATGATTTCTAAGAAGAGATTTGGTTTTCTGGATTTTGCTTACAATATAAAAATGACAGGGTCATTCACTGATCATGAATTTTTTGTTGTTCAGTCATGTCTGACTCTCCATGACCTCATTATAGATTTTTTTGATAGAGATACTACAGTGGTTTGCCATTTCCTTCTCAAGCTCATTTTACAGACAATGATCTGAGGCAATCAGGGTTAAATGACTTGCTCAGGGTCACAGCTAGTGTCTGAGGCCAGACTTGAACTCACAGGCACTCTATCCATTATGTTACCACTAGTATACCTATTAAGAACTGCTAAAATTTGGTTTGCTTGGATTCTTATATATCTAATCAAAAGGACTTTAAACTGAAAATAAAGGAGCATAGAGAAAAATGTGTGTATATACAAATATGTATATATGTGTAAATATATGTATTATGTATATATGTATATAAATATATATGTGTATGTATACATACATACACACATCAATCTAGATAGGAAAGGGAATAAACATTTATATGGTACCTAATATAGTTTAGTCACTATGCAAAGTACTTTACAAATATTATCTGATTTCATCTTCTCAACAAGCTACTATTGTTCTCACTTTCTGAAACTGTGGCTAAATGCTCAGGATCACATAGCTAGTATCTCAGGTAAAATCTGAACTCAGGTCTTCTGGACTCCAGACCCAATGTTTAATTACTGTATCACCTAACTTAAAAAGTGTCTACAAGTATGAAGAAGGATAGAAGTTCATAGGAGACATGTTTTAGGAAATGAAACCACAACAAAATCCATGACCTCAGATGTCTATATATAAAAACTTAGGAAATAAGCAAGATGGATTAGAGAGCTTAAGACAAGAAAGTAAAGTTGACTTTATTTGCATCACTGAGAATGGTTAGGATAAAAGCAATGCCTAGAACATGGCTCTCAATAAGCATATTTGATTCAAAAGAATCAAGTTAGGAAAAAATGAGATGTCAGTGAGCAAAATAGATTAAGTAAATTAAGGCAAAATGCTCAGGTGAGGAAATGCAGGGATGGGGCTGGGAAGAGGAGAGAAATACATGACAGAGATTATCTGGCTGAAGATCACTGGAGAACAGAAGTAAAAGTGATATTGTAAGAGAATATACTACAGAAGACTGGGACAGAAAGTGAAAATAGCCAAGCAGGTCAGCAAATGGACCACATTGGGTATGATATAATGGTGATGGCAGATTGTCCAAATCTGGGTATTTGATGGGGGTCTCTTTCTACTAAAAACAAAACAGTCAAGGATTTTTGACTTGCCTTATTGATAATCTCATCTTTTGAAAGTGGGGTTCTTCTCTTGGAATCTGCAAATTTTTAAAAATATATTTGGATCACTGTTCCAATACAATTGGTTTCTTTTGTTATTTGTATGTTTAACTTTATACATTTAAAATGTTACTATGAGAAGATTCATAGATTTCATCACACTTCCAAGGGGTTGCATGACCCCCAAAAGGTGAAGAAATCCTGTTTTAAAAGATTAAGGTTAAGAAATCACTTAAGAGAAATTTCATTCTTGATCTGATTTTTGCCCATAAGGAGAAAATGTTTGATGGGGGAAATGAAAGAAACTTTAGGGGAAAAGTAATGTATAGCATCATAGATTTGTGAAAAAAGGGAGGAAAAAAAAGTAAAGTATAATCTGGACATGTACCCTGATTTATGAGATCAAATATCAGATGGTTCAAAGAAAAGACTGGTGAAATTCCATGGCCTAGAATTCTACTGGTGACATTAACCCCTCCCCCCAAGAAGAATGGAAAGCCCTCAATAATGAGAAAAAATTTTCAAATAGGAGGAAAAAAGGGGACTTGTCTAAAAAGACATGTATACATTCATGTACAAACATGTTAATGTATATGTACATGTAATTATGTGTGCATAGAAACAAAAATACATAATAATACATGTATATATAATTGATCATCATTCAAGAATTCTATATTTGTGAATTGGCCTTCGCTCTAAAACTTACTTGTAACTTCCAAATCAATACTCATGATCCTTTCATGATCATTTATAGAAATCTGCAAAGTAGCAAAAAATCTTGAGTCTCCCACATTCTGCCTTCTTATTTCTGCTGTCTATACTTTAACAAGAGTCATGGTCTATGGAGTGTTATGTTTTTCTCATTTTTGTGCTTTTTGTTGATGATTTTATGATTTAAAATGACCCCTAAGCATAGCACTAAAGTTTTGTCTTAGTGTTCTTAAATGTAAGAAGTCAATGATGTGCCTTATAGAAAAAATATGTGTTAAATAAATTTTATTCGTGCATAAGTCATAATGCTTTTGGTTCTGTGAATTGTGTCAGTGAATCAACAATATGAAATATCCACATAAAGGAAAAAGAAATTTGCTAGTCTGTATGTGAGGCTAAAGTAGATGTTGTAGCTTATAGGAATCTAAGTTTGTATTTCTCTTAGGAGTACTAGCTCATTCTTCACTAATTCAGGGTTTGCAGCATCTTTATGGAACATAGCTACTGTGAATGATGAGAATTGACTATTTTATATCAGAATGGGGAGATCACATTAGTAAGCCACTGTCAGAGATCTTTGAAGAGCATGAGTAATGGAAGAGACTCTACAGGATTCTTAGAAGGGCAAATGTCTTGATTTGCAAAAAAAGAGCAGAGAATGAAATCTGAGTCAAAAATTTTCATTATGAGGCAAAATTCTAGAAGGTATAATTGAATATTCCCTTGATGAACACTTAAAAAGGAAGTGGTGACCATGAAAAGCCCATAAGTCTTCATTAAGAACAGGTCATGCCAGACTAGCTATATTTCTCTCTCTCTCTCTCTCTCTCTCTCTCTCTCTCTCTCTCTCTCTCTCTCTCTTTTTAGTTTTTGCAAGGCAATGGGGTTAAGTGGCTTGCCCAAGGCCACACGGCTAGGTAATTATTAAGTGTCTGAGGCCGGATTTGAACTCAGGTACTCCTGACTCCAAGGCCAGTGCTCTATCCACTACGCCACCTAGCTGCCCCTATATTTCTCTTTATTGCAGGGGTTATCAGGCTGCTGGCTAAGAGAGATACTATAAATATAGTTTATCTAGACCAGCAAAATGCTTGATAAAATCTTATATACTATTCTGGAACAATATGAAGAGATGTAGGCTAAACAAAGGTTTGTTTAAAGGAATTCAAAACTAGTTGAATATTTGGGTCAAAAAGAGTAATCATTAATCTTTAATGTCAACATGGCAGGATATCTCCAGTTGAGTGCTCCAGAGAGCTATCCTTGGCCTTGTGTTGCTTAACATTTTTGTCAATGACCTGAGTAAAGGCTAGATGGCATGATTATATAATTTTTAGATAACATATAGTTGGACAGGATATACAACAGACTGAATTTATTTAGGATCCACATAGGGAAATATTGTCAACAGAAAGAGCTATTCAAATGTAGATTTGGCCATTTTGGGTAGTAGTGGATTTCCCTTCATAGGAGATCTTTCTGAACAGGTTGGATGAACCCTTGTCATGTTCTTGAAGAGAATAAATAGTCTTGTTCTGGTTTGGTTTGAAAAAGATAAACTCTAAGGTCCCTTCCAATTCTAAGGTTCTGTGATTCAACAGTAAGCTCCCATGGGTCTTCTCATCTTCTCATTCAATGAATGTAGTAGTTCTTATCTTCTCAATCTATTCCCATTCTATTCATATCCCATCAATGTCAATTTGGCTAGAATGAAGAACCTAAGAATCATTTGTTTGGATTTGACTAGAGTACACCTCAAGAAATCACAGTGGAGGGAGATACAGAGATTGGCAACCAAAATAATCTAGGACTTGGGATATGGGAAGTCTTCCTGAATAAAATGAGACTTTAAAAAAATCAAACTTCTAATATGAAAAGATGAAAACTGACATGGATCATATCTGAAGGTTATAAAATCATGAAGGACATGAAGATGGTCATGGGTCTAGTCCGCATATGCTAGAAGTTGAGGAGGAGCACTAAATATTAGAAAATGTAAATATAAGTCAACTGTTCTTGTTATATTGAGAGAGAGCATAGACTGGAAATGTGATGTCAGAAAGTTTAAATTCATGGATGGTGGTGTGTTACACAGAATGTCTGGGGCTTTGAAGTTGATGTTGAGAGGAATGACAATGGCCTTTCCTTAATGTCCCTTCTGTGGCTTTATCAGAGATGGGGAGGGAAGGGAGAGATGACAGGGAAGTTCTCTGACAATCCAATATTCTCATATTCATATCATCATCCCCACCCTTTGGGCAGACAAGCATATTCAGGTTATGTGAAACAATTAGAAGATTGGGCTTGGCATAATACTGGCTTAAGAGATGAAGAGTGCTAATTATTTAGGCTTTTCCAATATCCATTAGCACTCCAAGAGGGGAAGTTCTAATGAGTTCTCTTTTGGCATAATTCTTAGGAAAGGTTGGAAAAGAGTAGATATAAGGATCCTTTGAATTAACTGAATTTCCATCATTCTTCCATTCTGCAGGTTTTTGAAGGCAGCATCCCTTCATATTATCTCTCTTTTTTAAAGAGGTCCTTCTGAACTTGGGAAGGGGGAAGTCCTGTTTCTTTAATCAATCAAAATATAGCATATAGAAATTAGATCTTGTGCTATATTGTTCTATCAGTATTTTCTGTGCCTGCCTTGTGACTGAAATTCTCTGAAAGTAGGAGTCATGTTTTACATCTCTCTTAACTCCTATAGTTTTTAACACAATGGTGACAGTAAGCACTCAATAAATACTCAAAAAATTGAACTGAAATATATCTTTTATGTTACTGCTTCCATGTCTTTGCTCATGCTTCTCTTACATCATCTGAAACCCTTTTTCCTCTCAACTCTCTGCTCATCCTTTAAGGACCAGCTCAAATCCCGGCCTTTGCATTATGGATACTAATGATTTAATTTTAGGAAAATCAATTTCCCTCTTTCACCCTCCATTTTCCCATCTTTAAATGAAGGAATCAGATTGAAAGATAAAGAGATAATCTCTGAGATTACTTCCAGTTCTGCCTTTCCATGATACTATGAATTATTACCACTCTATCCCATCCATAAAGTTCTCCTTTCCCTGAATGGGTATGGCTTTTTGAGTCTTCAGTCCCTTAAACATCTGCTTCAATAGCCTATCACCTCCCCAAAGTCAGAGATTGTGACTTTTCTTTTTCTTGTCTCCTCTGCAACATCTAGCATGGGATTGGATAAACACAGAGGTATGTAGGTGTATGTGAATACATGATTATTTAACAAAGACACATCTTGGCCAAAGAATCACAGTCTGAATAGATGGTCCATAGCAGATAACTTGGACTTTTGGGCCTTGTACTCCCCAAAGCTTGGCAATCACTGGAATTTTGAGATTAACACAGGGTTACATTCCCTCCCACAGGATTGCCAAGGTAAAGAGAGAGTTAAAAGTAAGAATGATTCACTGATCACTGTCCATTGACCTTGCGATGCTCTGATGCCACTGTAATGGGAATTCTCAGGGGAAGAAACAAACGCAGATGGTCCTCTTGTACAAATTTAAAAGCAGAACCATAAAGGCTGTTTAGCTTATAAATATTTGGAATACTGCAGTTCTGGGAAACATCCTCAATACTTTTGTCCTTTCAGTGCTAGGGCAATCAAAACCTCAGATAGCTGCCCTCAGCAATAACACCTCAGAGAATAAAAATAAAGATGAATCAATGCATATGAAGTCTAAGGTAGAGGGGGCTACTGAAATGGGGGAGCCTGAGCTTGTTAGCCCATGACATGAAAGGTTCTTTTCATGATGGTGGCAATGTTTGGCACAAGCAAGCTTACTCAGTATTATGACATCAGGAATTTCCCAGCTCTCTACCCTTTCATTCAAGTTGGGGGATGCAACAGACTGTGCTGACCTTGTTGGGCTTGTTGGGGTTGGATCTGAACAATATGGCTCAATATCATATTTCTCCCTTGCTACTGGTATGCCATATATATATATATATATATACATATATATATGTATATATATATATGTTATGCATATCACTTTACCTTGTTTCTGATGCCTGAAGCCTGCCTTTCTGAATTCTGATCTCTTGTCTGTTCCTGACTCTTTGCTCTAGTCCACCATCTGGTCACTGAGGATCCCCTCAGTTCGGCTGTGAGCATCAGTTTTGGGGTGCATCTATTCTTGTGCCCTTTTTTGGGCTTACTGCACTTAACATTTTAATTTTTGACCCTTACTTCTCTCCCATTTCTTATTATACTTGCTCACCATAGTTCAGAGCTGACACTAATCTTATCCTCAGTGGCAAATGTCCCTAAATGGTTTTCTCAGTTTAAGTCATAGGGAAGATGGAACAAAGATGAGAGGGCATTCAGTTGTCCACTAGGGAATCCTAGTGAGGGATGGTATAAAGCTGCCCCTTTGACTGACTTCCCTGGCAGAGGTGATGATTCAGCCATCTACTAAAAACTAGCCATACTGTACCAGCTCTTTCCCCATAATCCATTGTTTTTGATTTTGGGAGGCTTTGTCTTCTTGTTAAGAGTGTCTAGACAACTATACAAATTAATCATGCTACCAACTCTCAGGGGTCAGTGATGAAGACCCTCCTAATCAGCAAAGTTCTAGGATCTTGAGAATTTAATCCTAACGAACACTCAGGATATCATCAAGGCCATTTTCCTGCCTCTTCAAGTATATAGGAGACTATCAAATTTCTTTGTCCTGTTATGCTCAATCTTTTCCTCAGTTTTCTAGCCTCTATAATAAGGAATGGTTTCTAATTATTTTTCTGACTTTTCAAATAAAATGAGAAAATTATAAATTTATATCATTTATTACTGTCACTATTAGTTTTATTCTCCATCTCATTGCCTAATACATTATGGGGGTGGGGTACTGTTGGATTTTACCTGTCTGTTCATGGAGATCTGTCCCTGGGTCTCCTTGATTGGTTACTTAAGTGAGTAAGGGACTAAGTTGAAGTTCTTAAAGTCATTTCCGAGGATTTTATCTCACCATAGATCACTTCATGCAAAAGCATGCAGCTGAGTTGTCTGCTCAATGGTTATTGCCATGCAGCGCGGATGGCTGGATGGAAATCAGTCATGATGTGGAAGGGACACCTCCAAGTTACCGAGCCTGAAGGTTGACCTACCTGGAAAGTTTTCCCATATTGGAAGCCTTACCTTAAAGAGGGGCATTCACACTGAAGCAAACTTGAAAAAAGAGAACATTCATACAAAGAAAAATTTACTTGGCCTGCATTTTCCCCAGTTCTCTTTTGCTATGACTAAGAAGAAATACAGGAGGATGTTTTCTCCCTCCCAGAACAACTTCCCCTGATCCTGGTGCCACAGTACTAGGAAATCACAGCTATACCAGAAATTTGGAGTCTAAAAGTTTTGGGGGGAATTGTTGTTATTTGGCATTTCTGAGATTTTTCAGTAGAGAAGAAAAACTAGACTGTAGGCAAAATATTCTGCCCTCCAGCTATATTCCTTCATCACTCGGAAAGCAATAGGACCTTCCCCTTAGGGAATTCAAAAGCCAAACTTGGTCTTGTTTCTTGGTTTATGAAAGATATCAACCCTCCCCATCCACTTCCTCCTCCCCCCCCCCCAAAAAAAAACTTATTTGGAATAACAACAATATATACCTTCCATTCACATCTTGACATAGAAATGGACACACATATGTTTATTATATGTCCAGTTTTCTGGACACAGTCAAGTAAGTTCTTCTGCTCACTACTACAGTAAGAGGATCTCTGATATGAAACAAACTTCTCTCTCAGGCCTGTCAAAACTAGTCCCCTGTTTCAGTTCAAACTACCCCTGACTATAGATCTGAGTGACATCACGAGTCATGAAATTTCTGGTGATGGGACATCACTTGTGTAAAACTCATTGTCTCCATGCATGACATGGGAATCTGAAACCACCTAGCTAGAGTTACAACCTTTTAAAAGGTGCATTGTCCACAAGGAAGGAGTGAAGCAGTGGAGACCAAACTAAAAGCAATATTCAGTTGTACCAAGAATTACTGTAGTGGGAAGAGGGGTGGAAAGAGAGGAGGTTGGTGATGATGCAGTTAGCAATCCCTCCTCAAATAACTCAGTAATGACTCATCTGTGTACACAATGCATCCCTAGAGTGGAATGTAAGCTAAGCTTCTTGAGGGGAGAGACTGTTTGTATCCCAAGCACCTAGTGACCTGCCTTACACAGAAGTTTCTTGAATTGTTGAATTGAACTGAATGGTGTAGGGTCAACCAGGGATAAAACAAACAGACTAAGTTTACTCTAATAGGGAAAGAAAAAATCTTAAGAAAATAGAAATTTAGAGGGACCACTTGGGAAGGAAATAGAGGGATGTAACCTCACCAAAGGAATGAACTCCACTTGAGTCAAAAGATCTGGACTCCCCAAGTTCCATTCCATAACTCCCTCAACTATTCAATTGGGTCTGTGAGCTCATGGATGGAAAGTTGCCTCCACTAATGCAGATTGTAGCTGATCCATGCCTGCCATCCTGGCCCAATCTTGTCCATGTCTTCCTTTAAGTTTGTTGCAAGGAATCCACTTAATATCCACTTTTCACTACCTATATCTACTCTAAGTTGTCTTACAGCTCTGATATTTATGGATAAAATAAGGAACCAACCTTTGGATAGGAATCAGAAAATATTGCCAGGAAAGTCTACTAGAGTAAGGACAGATCTTTTTAGGGAACAGATGGAAATCTCAGTCTAGATTCTAGAAGTTATCTACAACTGAATGGAAAAGGGATAATTAAATAATCTGGCTCCTTCCTAATACTCCTGACAGAGGAGTACTGGAATTTTCTTGCCCATATATGCAAGCACAACTTGGGACAGATCCCATATTTGCCATGCTATCTGCTGGGCAGGCCTTGTCTAAAGGTGTCCTCTTAAGGATTTTTTTTTTTTTGCGGGTAGGGGAGGAAAAGCTAGATTTGTGGGACAATAGAGCTTTACTACCTGCCATTTAATAGCTAAGTTATCTCTTCCCCATAGTGACTTTCCCCCATGATGGTTTAGATATTTCACAAGTTGGTTTAAGACATTTAAAGGAAATTTTTGAGGTGTTTTGCAGGAAACCACAGGTGACATGTGAAAGCCAGCAGTTGGCACAAAGCCAATAATCAAATACTTGACCCAAATTTTACAATAATTTACTGTAAACATCCCATAAAAGTAAAAATAAATTCAGGCTTCTTCTCTGGTATGAAAGGAGAGTCAAAATGTTTATGTGAATGGAGGAGGCACCACCATCCCCAACCTCCATGTTGTAGAAAAGATAACTATATATAATCCTACTTTCTTTCTAATCCAATTAATAATTTATAATCCTTGTCCCTTCAAACAATGAAACTAGAACCTGGGAAATTTCTACTCTGAATGACAGGATGACTGATGGATCACTAAAAAAATCCTGACTAGACAGAGGTGGATGAATTTCATGGATCAGGCAAAGCAAATTACCTGGTGATGGGGTGTAGGGGGAGGACAGAAGGAAGATAAGGAAGAAGATGAATGAATGTTGAATGACAATGGATGGCTGAAAAGTGTTTATTAAATGCTATTTGTCCAAAACTGTGGTAGGTGCTGGAGATATAAATACAGAAAGCATGTCAATTCCCTGAAGTGAACTCAGTGATATTCAATATAGCAGGAAGGGCATTGAATATGGATTTGGAAGATTTGGGTTCAAATGCTGGCTCTGCTTTTTACTAGTGTTCACTAGTATGTATTAAAGTAACTTTTGGGGATTCCTTCTACCTCTGAAGCACTATGATTTTGTAACCTTGGGCAAGTCACTTGACATCATACTTTCTTCATCTCTAAAACTGGATAACAGTGCTAGGTAATCTCTAAAGTCCTATCCAGTTCTGAGCCTTATGGTCCTATGACTTGTGGGGTTTGGCAGGTACTCTGTGTAATCTTCATGAGGGTGAGATCAGGGAGGAGGTGGGGGTTTTCCCTGATTCTAAAGACCCCTAAGCATATGCTAGAATTCTCTCCTAGGGTACCCAAATTCGGTTATATAAGGTTACTATACCAAGTGCTGGCTTTCATTTCATCACTTAGGTTAGTTAATCTGGTGTCAGTTTCTCAGAGGAGCTATCTTTTCTGTCTAAATTTCTGTCCTGGGACCCTCAAAGATATAAAACCATGGTCAACCTGGGGAAAATTTGAAGGTAGGCCTTTCCCCAACTGACACTCTCTCCTACTTAGCCAAGGTCTGCCTTATCTGGATTCAGGCTTTGAATCTCTCTTCTTTTCCTAGTCTCCAGTCTCCATTGAAACCTGTCTTTATAAAAAAATGCTAATAAATGACTTCAAGTGGAGGAGGTAATGGCTGATAAGGATAAGAAATTGGTCTACTGTGTCTCCCAAGAGTCTTTACATTTTAAAGAGGATAATGATTTTACTTAAGGGAAATGAGATCAAAGCATGTAGAAGTGAGAGGAGATATATATCATGGAGAAAAGAATCTGCATTATGGCAGGTAGGAGAGAGAGATATTTGGGATGCCTGGAACATTCCCTGGGCTTCTCAAATTCCACTTAGGCTACCTAATCTGGCCTCAGTTTCTCAGGGAAGCTATCTTTTCTGTCTAAAGTTCTGTCCTGGGACCCTCAAAGACTTGCAAGACAATGATCAACCTGGGGAAAACTTGGGACTTTGCCCTACTGCCACCGTCTCCTACTTAGCCAAGGCTTGCTCTATCTGGATTTAGGCACTGAATCTCTCTTCTTTTTCTGATCTCCAGGCTCCATTGAAATCTGTCTTTATGGGGAAAAATTGCTAATAAATGAATTCAAGAGGAGAAGGTAATGACTGATAAGAAATTGGTCTACTGTGTCTCCCAAGAATCTTTACATTCTAAAGGGGATAATGATTTTACTCAAGGACAATTAAATCAAAGCATGTGGAAGTGAAAGGAGATATACATCATGGAGAGAAGAATCTGCATTATGGCAGGTAGGTGAGGGAGATATTTGGGATGCCTAGAACATTCCCTGGACTTCTCAAATTCCACTATATAGGCAACTAGCTAAGAAATTTATGAGCTACCTGCAGGACATTTCTGGGTTTCTTCCTGGGATCAGAATATGCGGCCAGAGTAGTCAGTCATCCAGAGAACTGACACTTCTCTTTTGGTTAAAATTTCCCCAAAGGCTGTTTCTTAGTTTTATCATTTAAAAGACTTTAAAAAGTATGATAAAAATCAAATTTACACAGCCTCATAATTTCATTTTAGAGAGTGGAGGAGCAAGGGGAGGATAGGTTAGAAGAACATACACAGAAGAAACTTATTGTATTTCCTGAAAATCATTCTCCATACAACTCCTAAATAGATGTTTCTGTTAGCCAACCTTGCTAGGAAATGTAACATCCAGCATCTTGGTCCATCTCAACTATGAACAAATGAGACTATCAGAAAGAAGGCTTTGACTGCCTTTAAGTTTTTTAGAGACTAACTCTAAATAGAAGGATGGAGATGGGCAACCATGTAAGGGCTAAATAGGATACTCTTTCTCTTTAAATTCTTTCCCAAACTGGACATTACTGGGCTAAGCTTCCATACATAGAAACAGCCTGGAGAATTTAAACATTCTTGAACACTTTAAAAAGTCCTTTGAGACTCATAGCCTAGATCATTTTAAGGACCAAGGATTGCAGACACAGAGACAGTTGACATGGCTAGGCTAGACATATGTCCTAAGAGTTAATATATTTCATATTTTAATATTATGTTTAATATTTCTCAAGTCAACAAGCATTTATTAAACCCTAACTGTATGCCAAACTAAGTCATAGAAATCACTTAGGAAAGCAAAGGAAGGCAAAAACAGTCCTTGCTCACGTTTAGACATATTTTTGCCTCGTGCCTCTCTTTCTCTTTTTGGAAAATTACTTTCTGTATGCTCCAACTAGATCCTTATATCAGCCTAAATGAAATCAATACAACCAACAAGCTAGAAACTCTCTCAAAGTTCTCAGCTTCATGAAGATATGGAGGGAGAAACCAAGAGAAGTTGCAAGGAAGAGATTCTCTGGACTTTGTCTCCAAAGCATCCTCCACACAGTTGTCAAAAGGATATTTACAAACCATAGATCTGATCCCCAACTCAAGAAGATCTAGGAGTCCCCTTTTCCCTCCAGGATAAAATTCAAGCTTTTCTCTTTATAGCCAATCTATGTTTCCAGATTGATTTCATGTTATTTTCACTAGCCCCCCCCCCCCATGCACCTTCTGTGCCAACCAAATTGACTAACTTGCTTTACAGGACATTCCCTCTCCCATCTTGGTGACTCTGTAAAGATTGTCCCAAATAATTAGGATGTTCTCCCTTCTCATTTTCTCTTCTTGGATTTGATAACTGCCTTCAAGATTCCACTCAGGTGCAAGACCCTTTTCTGATCACCTTGGGTTTAGGGTTCCCTACCAATGCTCTGCCATTACTTTATATCTAGTTAACTGTATTATCTACTCTTAATAAAATGAATACTCTTGAGGGCAGAGAATCTTTTCATTTTTGACTTTGCATGGACTGCTGAATGAAGGAATGTGTGAATAAATGAATGGATGGACTGATGGATGAATGAATGAAAAAACATCTATTACATGATTGCTATTTGCTAGACATTGTGCTAAGTGCTGGGGATACAAGTACAAAAAAGTGAGAAAGTCCCTGTATTCAAGAGGGTTATGTTCTAATAGGAGGGAGCAGTATGTGAGGGGATAATGGCCAAAAAAGGAAGTTTTGGTTTGAGGAATCATTGGGATTATTAGTCCATAGGGCTTTCAACTGTCATGCTCTTTTCAGAAGCAATGGATATTTGTATTTCCAGCACCTGGCACATGTTTAATAAATATTTGTTAAATTAAATTGAATCAAGATTTAATATCTGAGCAAGATAACTCTGAAAGCTACTTGCATTTCTTTGTTAGTGTCTTCTGTTTGCCATCTTTCCAGCTGGAACTCCTGTCTCCCTTGGATGCCAGCTGGAGTTACAGCCAAGGAAGGGACTGGTAACTCTGCTTCTTATGATTTCTTTGCCTGGGGCAATGTTGGCTCCATCTAGCAAAGAAGCCATTACCTAGGGTATGGACATGGGTTGCCAGGTTGGGGTTTCTCTGGTTACATCTTTTTCATTCCAGACCATGGCTGGGATATCATTTCTCTGGAAATGATAGCCTATTTCTACCCTAAAGTCAATCTCCTCATCTCAAAGAATGGAGTTCCTTTCCTCCCTCATAGCATCCTGCTCTTGGGGGCTACAAGAACAGTTTCAAGTTTTCTGAAAGATTCTTTTTTTTTTTTGGTTTTTGCAAGGCAATGGGCTTAAGTGACTTGCCCACAGTCACACAGCTAGGTAATTATTAAGTGTCTGAGGCCAAATTTGAACTCAGGTTCTCCTGACTGTATGGCCAATGCTCTTTCCACTGTGCCACTAAGCTTCCCTGAAAGATTCTAATTGTATAACTATATCCTTGGCAAAGATTTCCTGGAAGATGTAGGACTAGTCCTATGTATCTCTCTTACCTCTTCCCCCCCCTTCTTTCATGATCCCTCCAATACCTTTATCACATCTCTTGTTATGAAAAACACAACCTCAAGATTCTTTATTCACTCTGAGGTGTGAATAACCAATAACAGTTTAAAGCATGATCTCCTAGAAAGATTTTTCAGGGATCAACACCTTTAAGGGATGAAGCTCTAATCTCAGGGCTGGGGGGATGAAGGACTTTCCTAGTACTCTTGAATCACACAGCTTGTCTATGACTCTAATCTGAAATGATCCTTGGAAAGACCTTTGGTGACACATATCTCTGGCAAACAATCTCATATTTCTTGCAGATCCAATGAAATATCCTCATTCAGCATTTCAGAAACTTTTATTTTCCCTTTTGACAAAGTAAAAGTTTCCTGATTTCTTCTTCTTTGGGGAGTGTCACATAGTAAACTGCCTCTTCTATATGACTTTCCCTACATTGTATTCTAACCCCCTAGTCTTCTTTCTCCCCAGTCAGACTCTGCTCTAGGACCTTCAATAGCCTTTGTTTCTCTTCCTGGGACTACAATTCACAACCTTGCTGAATTAGCAGCAGCTGTTCCCCATGGCCCCTACCCTACTTGGGCCAGGACTAAGGCCCAATTCATGGACTATTTTGAATTTTTTTTCTCTTCATACTTCCTTTCTGAACATCCCATTTCAAGCTCCAGTGGACTCATAACCATCCAACTGACCCTGGAATATTGCTCAATTCTCCTTCTGTTTACTTTCTATGGATGTTCATCTTGGCTCTTCTGCATAGTGTTTCCCTTTCCATTGACTTTGTTAGCTATTATTTTATCTAAATTAAAAATCTGCTTCCACTAGTTCAATCTGCCTCTAGCATTTCTCTTTTCTTTTGGCCCATGATTGGCAAGTTTTCTTGGGAAGGTCTTCCTCAAAACCTGTTCCAAATATATCAGGTGCCACAGACCCAGATGATAGAGTCTGACTTGAGCTTTCCCAATGGGAAACTCATGGTCTTCATCTAAACTTTCCCATATTGATATGGGATATGATTATTCAGGGGCTAGAAAGAATCTCATGGTGATGGTTTTGAATCCAACAAAGGGCAACCTAAATCCAAATTTTATTTTTAATTAAGCCAGACCTGGCAAAGGTAACTCTCATTGGATTAGCTCCCTCCACTAATATAGAGCAATGCTTTCTCTGCAAGAGAAATTCTTAGAGAGCTGTCTGGAACATTGAGAGGCTATCACTTGCCAAAGGTTACTCAGCAAGTAGTTATCAAAGGTAGATTTGAACCCAGGTTCTTCTGATTTCAAGTCAAGTACCTTAGCCACTACATTTTACTATCTCTTATCGGTTATTGTTGAGGAACTGAGTATCCTGAGCACCCCAATCTTTTGATTAGGTAAGCATTTCCACAGATGGAGTACCAAAAAAGTATTTTATACATTATAAAGCAGTATGTAAATGTGGTATTATTATAATCTGCCAAGATTTGGAATACCAGTATAATGTTTCATGCTAAAACTACACTAAATAGAACCCCATATTTTCCGGGTCTTGCCATTCCTCAGGAGCATAGAGATGGAGTATATGTTAGCTGAGCATTATAGCTGGCAGAATGTCAGCTTACAGGCCTAAAACATTTGGTGCCTAGAGCCATATCTTGAGCAGGACCATAGGCATCAAGATCCCAATGCACACAGATTCTTATCTTAACCCAGTCAGTCACCCTTTACACTGTACTAACTCAATCATGAGTTCCTAGGCTGAAACTAATGCTATGTTTGGCTTAAAAATCAATAAAACCATAATCTCCCCCCTTACCCCCCACCTTTTATTTTGAGAGAGGCCAAAAAAGATTTGTTTCATTTCAAGTCTGGATAAGATAATGCCAACTTGCAGGAGTCTCTCCTCCCAATCCCAATCCTGTTTCCCCTGCATCCAACTGCAAGGCACTGATAGAACTTAGTCTTCAGATACTTTTTCCATTATGTTTTCCTTCTCTATTTTATGGATTTCCAAAGTCTGACAACCCAACAACCCATTCTAGTTTCCAGAATACTTTGGTCAGAGGCTTATGCAAGGGATTTTTTAATTCCTGGGGAAAATACTTGAGTATAAGAGATGAAGAGAGAATTCAATGGGGGAAAAAAGGAATCTTTGAAATAAGCAAAGGAAGCTTCCAGTCTTCTGGGGGCAGCTGAACTTCATATTTATTTACCTTCTCTATCAGTCCCAGGTGTGCAGGGAGGGACTGCTTCTGTATTTAAATTTCTACTGCAATAAGGGACCATGTTTTTCTCTGATGAGCTCCTTGCCTATACAGCTGCCCTGCCCAGGCTGTACTCATACCACCCAGCAGGATGTGGGAGGTTTTTGCCAGCAGTTCTGCCTGCTTGGGGAGGTGTCTAGCTTTGAGTTGTCCAAAGCAGTACTTACAATTCGAGGTTTGAAAGGGGGTTTGATTTTCTTTTGCTCCAGCAGTACCCAATCAATCTCCTTGAAGAACGGATGCTGTCGAATGGCTTCCTCACCACTTTGCGTTGCCACACAGCCCAATCGCTTATTGGGGTTTTTTGTCATGAACTGGAAGAGGAAGAGATGATGAAATGAGATTAATGAAAAAAATCCATCAGGGTCCAACTTTATGGAGGAAACTGGGCAATGGCAGAATTGTCTTTTGCTGCCCTCTCACCTCTCTGCCCTTTTTTCTGTTCTGTCACCTTTAAATACACTCCACTTTTCTGAATAAGATATGTCATGGTGGAAAGAACATTTGATTTGGAGTCTTGTATTTAATTGTAGATTTAAATAACTCTTACTAGTCCAGTTATCACAGGCAAGTCACTTAACCTCTGTCAATCTCCATGTCTTTATCTGCGTAGTAAAGATGTTACTATACTTATATCTCAAGATCAAATGAAAAACCAAACAAAAAAGTTTGTTAAAGCACTTTGCAAACCTCAGAATCTCATCTAAAGGTCAGTTTATCCAAGTCTTGGCACAAGATTCCACAAGTCTTCCTCAGATGCCTCCCTGCGACTTGAAGATTTGAAGAACAAACTAGTACAGTGAAAGATCTGACAGCTTCTGCCATGCTGGAAAGGCTTTAAATATATCCCCAGTAACAGGCTGAATCTGTTTTCCAAGGCCTAACCTAGCTAACTACAGAGACACTTCTCTTTCTCAGGTTGGAACACATTAAACAAAGAACTCATATGATCCTCAGTCCTGTGCAGCCCCCAGTGACAGAGGAAGGAGACTGGGCAGAAGATGCTGAAAAGCAATTTAAGGCTACTAATAAGTTTTCATTTCACTACTGGAATGACCAATGAATGAATCTCTATTACTCTTGATAGTCTTACTATAAACAAAACTAAAACAAGGAGTTTGCAACTGTTAGATAGTAAACTCCTTGAGGGGAGGGACTCTCTTTTACTCTGTATTTGTTTCCCTAGTGCTTAGCCTAGTGCCTGAAAAATATTAGGCACTTAAATCTTCATTGACTAACTAAATGGAAGGATGGCTAACAGGTAACTTCTTGGATAATGCAAAGAAAGGGATTGTTAGAATGGGTTTTTATTGTATGTATAAATAAAATAAAAGTATATTTCATGAAATATTTGATCATTACAAGTATTACAGTATTAATAAGTATTTACAAATGACTTCTAAAAATAATTGTAGCTTATTCATCAACATTGTCTTAAGGATGAAGATTACTAGCACATAGTAGGTATTTCAAAAATGTTTATAGACTGTCAAAGGAAGAATGGCTCTCAGTTAACTCTTTGGGGATATGAAGAAAGTGACTAGCAGAGTAAAGTTTTATGATATGCATAAATGCAATAATACACACATTTCATAGAATATTGGCCATCCTGTCTTACAGTATTATAATGGAATATAATGGTAAATATTTGCAAATAACTATCACAAAAATAATTGTAGCTTATGCATCAACATCGGTTGTTGAGGATAAAGGGGAAGAGAAATTCTTTGGAGAATTTGATGAAACTCTTCAAATCTAATCAACATACATTGTGATAATTGGTAACATAAATGCATAGGAGGGAAAAGGCAAGAATAGGGAGAAGTAAATAGAAAATGATGGTTCAGAAGGAATAGGAGTAGTCAAAGACTTAAGAGATTGCATAGAATCCTCTATCTAATGAATGCTTTCTTTGAAAACAGAATCAGTAGGTCCTGGACATAGAAAGCACCAAATAAAATAAAATAAAATAAAAAAGGAATGAAATGGATTATGTTTTAGTGGACAGAAGAAGGCTTACTGTTGTTATGAAAGTTACCCTTAATTGGGGCGGCTAGGTGGCGTAGTGGATAAAGCACCGGCCTTGGAGTCAGGAGTACCTTGGTTCAAATCCGGTCTCAGACACTTAATAATTACCTAGCTGTGTGGCCTTGGGCAAGCCACTTAACCCTGTTTGCCTTGCAAAAAAAAATAAAGAAAGTTACCCTTAATTTGATAATTGTACAGCTGGATTATCAACTCCTTGGAGCTAAGAACAGAATCAGTAAAGAACAAAATGAAAGAGTCATGGCAAAAAGATTTGGTATAAAATAAAATCAACTTAGTTCTGAACTTTTTGAAATAAATATTAAAGGTGGAACAAAAATGGGAAATGTACCAGAAATGAAAATGATTACCTGACCATATTTTAATCAGTTGTATAACTAACGTAAATTAACTACCACCGAAAGGAGACTAAAAGAGCCCAGAAAGCACCTTAATCAGCAAACATCTGTCTTACTTGCCAAACATAAAGAGATGACTGCCAAAACCAACATGAGGTTAGACTATAAACTCGTTCGTAAAATCTTATGCGGCAGGATGATGGATGGATATGAGCCATACTGTCTCTTAGAGCTGAAAGAAACAGTGGAAGGTTAAACCAGTTTGTAGAAATTATGGTAAGTGATCCAACTAAGCAAAGTCACCCCTAGAGCATTCTAGGCTGAAAGGAATCATTTCTTTAATGAAGAACAATGGAATTGATTCACTTAGACTCTAATAGCAAGTTTCCAGTGTGCTGATAGAGGAAGCATTAAAGAGAAGACACAATGACATGTAAGGCAGATTACAAGAAATATATAAGGTGTTCTATTTGCTTTACTGTTGGTTTTGAGTTTTTAAAATGGGGAAGGTTAGATGGCATGTTGAATAAAGTGCCAGATCTGGAGCCATGGCACTTCTTTTCCTGGTCAACCCTAGTGACTCCCTATTGCCTTTAGGATAAAGTACAAATTTCTCTGCTTAAGGAATTCACAGGGGCGGCTAGGTGGCGTAGTGGATAAAGCACCAGCCCTGGAGTCAGGAGTACCTGGGTTCAAATTCGGTCTCAGACACTTAATAATTACCTAGCTGTGTGGCCTTGGGCAAGCCACTTAACCCCATTTGCCTTGAAAAAAAAAGGAAGTCACAACATGGCCCCAAGCTATTTTTCCAGCTTCCTTAGATACCACTCTCTCTTCTTATACAATTCAACCAAACTAGTCTTCTCTGCTCCTTCCATATAGTATTCTATCTCCTTTGCACCAGCTGTTGCCACACCTGGAATGCCCTCCTTCCTCAACTCCGCTTCTTAGCCTCTATTCCTTTCAAGATGATACCCAAGTACCATCATCTTCATCAACAATTTTTAACTTTTTTTGTGTCGTGGAACCCCTTTTGGCAGCCAAGCGAAACCTGTAGACTATTTTTCATAAGAATAGTTTCAGTTAGATGTTAGTGAAAATAAAGATGTATTTTTCCCATCCAAATTCATAGACCCCTTGAATCTATTTATAGACTTGCCTCCCCCAAAAGATTAGGCTAAGAATCTCTTGGAAGCCTTTCCTTATCCCTTTAACTTCTAGGGAACTTTCCTTCTGAACTAACTTGCTGCATTTCTTTTTTATCTTTATTCTGTATAAACTAATAGATATAACATGACATAATATATATATATATATAATATGACATAACCTGACTAATGTAACATAAAAACAAATTGTTATATAACATACATAATATATAACATAGCATTATAATATAATATATTAAATGTGATATAAATTTCATTGTATGCACAGCACCTATCACAGTATTTGAAAGCATATAGTAGGTACTTAAAAATAATTTTTGATTGTGTGAAATGAAGGCTACACTATAGTATGAGACAGTGGAAATGGCAGTACTTGTTAGGGGGCTATGGTGTAATTGGCACATGGTAATGCCAGCCTGCTTCATGGTGGTGGCATTGGGAACAGAAAGAAGCAGGCAGTGCAGAAAGAGCTGCAAAAATGGAATCAACAGAATTTAGAAAACAGATATGAAAGTGGACTAGGAAAAGTTAAAGATAACTCCAAGGTTACAAATGTGGAAGAAGGAGTAAGTTAATGATGGTGAAGTCAGAAGGAAGATAATAAACTTGGTTTTGGACATGAAGAGTTTGAATTATAGTCCAAGGACATCGACACAATATTCTATACCCATTTACAAATATGAGTCTAGAGCTGGAGATTAAGATGGGGAATCATCTCCATTGAAATAAATAGTTAATGATTTGGGAATAAAGGAGATTATAAAGGAGAAAGGATACAGAAAGAAGAGGACTAAAGAGAGATTCTTGGAAAATGCCTGCCTTATGGGATAGCCAAAGAGGGCAAAGAGCCAGTAAAGAGAAGAAAAGAAAAAAAAAAAAGAAATTTGAATGACAACTTTATTATATATTTAAAATGACTAGCAAGTTAAAAATAATATATTTGAAGTTTCATGTGGAATCATCTTTTTTAAATTAAACTATGTAATGGAAATCTTTTTTATTCTAAAATTAAAAATAAAGTAAATTTTTACAAAAGGAGTATTAGAGAAAAATAGGGCAATTGAGAAAATGTAATAACTTTGAGACCATGGGATCAGAGCTGATGCACAAAGGGTGGGCAATGGTACCAAATGCTTCAGAGAGAAAGAGGGATGTTTAGTAAGATGCTGGGACACCTCCTTTTCTGGGACAGGAGGGAAGCAGGAGAGAGTGGGCAAGGATGTGTGGACTCAAGGTAGCAGGATAAGATAAGGATGTGCAGTTCAGAGTAGTTGGCTTCGGACTTCTCACTATAGTAAAAGTGACTTTTTCTTCCTGGCTTCAATCTAACATTCTCTCTACTGTTCTACCTTACTGAATCACTAGGAGGAATAAAAATAGTCAAGAGTCAATTGATCAACAAATATTTATTAAGCAATGTCAAAGTTGAATCAAACTGTCAAAGCAAGACACCTTGCAAGGCTCTTGGGGGAAAACAATAAGCAAATGGAAAATGTAAATAAGGTAAATATAAGGGGGAGGCCCTACTACCTGGATGAAAGATCAGGAAAAACCTCTTGTAGGGGCAGCCTTGGAGCTGAGCTTTGGGGGGGGATTGTAAGTGGCAGAGAGAGAGATGAGGAGAGAATACAGTCTGGGCAAAGGACAGAGGTCTAGGATGGAGAAGGAACAGCAATTTAAGCCAGCTTGGTAGAGTCCATGAAGGTGAGTGATTATAATAATTCTGGAAAGGTCCACTACAATCAGATTGTGAAGGGATTTAAATGACAAACTGCAGAGTTTGTATGTTATTCTACAGAAGACCAACCACTGGGGAATGATATGGTTGGACCTGTGCTTTGGCAGCTATAGGGAGGATGGGTTGGGAATGTTGAGGAGGCTTTTGAAGTAATAAAATCAATTCACCTGTATAAAAAGTACTTCAATCACCATAAGTCTTTAGGTAGGTAGAGTGAATATAATTTTCCTCATTTTACAAATGAAGACAATGAAATCCTTTGGAAGTTAAATAGTCGGGCTAATAAGTATCAGAGTCAAAATCTGAACCCAGATTTTTTGACTTCAAATTGTCATTTCACCAAAGCAAGCAGAGGTAGCAAGGTGGTGGGGCAGATAGAGTGCTTAGGACTTAACTACTAGTTATACATACTAGCTCCATGATTCTAGACAAGTCACTGTGTACCTCATTTTCCTCAATTGTAAAATGGGGATAATAATAATAGTTGCGAGGATCAAATGAGACCATAATTGTAGAATCTGTCACATAATAGGCACTAAAATAGTCCTTCTTCTTTCCTTCCCTCTTTTATTTCTTTTCTTCCCTCTCTCCTTCCTTCTTTCCCTTTTTTTCTTTACTGATTAAAATTTTTTTTTTTATTCATTTAAGGCAGTGGGGTTAAGTGATTTGCCCAAGGTCACATGCAATTATTAAGCCAAATTTGAACTCAGGTCCTCCTAACTCCAAGGCTGGTGCTCTATCCACTGTGCAACCTAGCTGCCTCTCCTTCTTTCCTTCCCTTCCTCCCTCCTTTCTTTCCAGTGGCACCCCAAAATGATTTGATTTCTAGGATTCTTTCCAATTTGAATCCTGTGATCCCAAGAATTGCAGAAGGAGGGAAAACAGAGGGAAAAGAGAATGTGTTCTGATAGACAATTTCCCATCTGCCAAAGGTATTAATAATAATACCCAACTCATTCTTTGGAGTTTGCAGGAAGATACAATAGGAAAAAGAGAGTACATGTGAAACAGAAGCATTTTGACATGCGGGAGGACTCACTGTAATAGAGATGAACATCTTGTCCAGTCAAGCTGTTAAAACTGTGAGCCACAGTATTTTATGATCAGTCACATTGCTATGAGATATTATTTTTATTTAATTCAAGCTTTCTAACTCTGTCTCTGTCTCTCTCTGTCTCTCTCTCTCTCTCTTTGAACCACCAGGCCGGTGAGTGAAGTGAACACAGCCCAGTTGGGTGGCATAATAGATAGTTGGCCAGAGTTCATACAGATCCCTATCTGATGCCTCCCTCTCCTTCAAGTCAGGACCCAGGATATGATGTATTTAGGGATCAAAGATAACAAAGAAGCTTGAGTTGGTTGCATTTTGCCTCCTTCCTCCTCCCACCCTCCGAAATCTGATGCTGGAGGAGACAGATTTAGAGAATGTACAACCACAGAGAACACAAACATTCTGTTTCTTTCCCACAAGAAGAATAATTTATCCCAGGCTACGTCCTTCTGATGGCAGCCTCTGAACTGTGCCTGAACTCCCAGCACTCCGATTCAGCTATGAAAGGGAACAAAAAAGACATGGGAGAATGGAAGAGATGAAAGAAAGAGAGTCAAGGAAGGGGAGGAAGAGAAGGAAGAGGGAAGGGGAAATGGAGAGACAGATGGAAAGAGAAAAAAGAGAGAGAAAATGATGAGAGAATGAGAAAGAAACAGACACTATGCCTCCCACTAGATTAAGAGATATTACTGGGTATATACCCCAAAGAGATCAAAATAAAGAGAAAAGCATGTAGATAGATAGGTGATAGATAGATAGATAGATAAAAAGAAAGAAAGAAAGATAGATAGGTAGATAATGGATAAATGGATAGATAATTATAGAACCTCTTTTTGTAATAGAACAGAATTGGAAATGACAGGCATACCCATCAAATGGGGAACAGCTGAACAAGTATCACATATAAATGCAATGGAATGCTATTACACCCAAAGAAATGTTGAAAGGGATGTGTTTAGAAAACTCCTAGAAGATTTGTATGAACAAATGCAGAATGAAGTGGGCAGAACCAGAAAAACAATTTACACAATAACTACATTCTGAAGACCAACAGCTTTGAAAGACTTCTGAACTCTGATCAATGTGAAGATCAGCCACTATTCTGGAGGACCAATGATGAAGCATGCTATCCACCTCCCAAAAAAAGAGGTGTTGGACTTAAGACACACACAGAAGGCAAGATTTTTTGGACAGACTCAATTTGTAGATTTGTTTTCCTTGACTAAGCATATTTTTCACAAAGGCTTTCTCTTATATTTTTCTTTTCAGTGGAGGGAAGGCAACCTAAATACTTATTAATTGAAAAAAATACAATTAAATTAAAAAAAGAAATTGATTGTGAGTTAGAGAAAAAAGAAAGACTAGGGGAATAACAAGGTTAAAGGAGAGACACTCACTGCTTTGAGAATACTGACAGCTTCCTTGCTGAGCCAAACCGGGTAGAGCACATCGTCATGGAGGATGGACTCAAAGAGGTCATCTTCATTGTCGGCTTCAAAAGGGGGCTGCCCAGCCATCATTTCATACATCAGCACTCCTAGGGCCCACCAGTCCACTGAGGGGCCATACTCCAACTCCTGAAGAATCTGTCCAGAGCAGGAAAAAGCTGATTAGTGGCAAGGCCAAGATGTTGACAAGAGCCAAATAAAGCCTGGGCAGACAACAAGGGGAAAGGGCAAGAGTGGGAGAGGGAGGGGACAGCTCTAAAGGTTGATCTTTTTTTCTGACTGAATTTTTTTCCTTAGAGAGGCCATACACCAATATACCTTAGAGAGGTATACACCAATACTGTGTGCTTGACCAACACAGAAGCAATCCCTGAGCTAGCCCTACCACTAAAAAATGAAATGTGGCTTTCCTACATGATAGATGATCCATTCTTATCTATCTGAAACAGGTTAGGTGGCATCTCCAGGCTCTCCACTCTAGAATTATTATGAATTGGGAACATGAAACATAGACCACAGAGCAGGAAGGGAAACTGGAGATGATTTATCATCATCTCCTTACTTAACAGATAAGGAAACTAAGGTTTAGAGAGGTGAGGCAGCATAGAGGAAATAAATATAGTTTGTGTCAATGGGCCTAGGTTTGAATCTGGTTAATTGTTCCCCATGTGACTCTGGACAAGCAGAAATATGTCTTTGGGTTTCCTCATCTGTAAATGAGAGAATTAGATGAAATGACCTCTAACATCTCTTTCAGTTCCCCTCTAAATTTCTAAGGAAAGTATCTGAGGTTACAAGATTGAGTGAAGAAAACAGGCTTAGAATAGAATAAGGTTTGTAGACCTAAGCGCTCCATACCTCATCTTGCTATGTGACTATAATGGTTCTAGAAGCTTTCTGGGACTGAGTTACCACCCAATGCCCCCTAAGACTGGGCATTCTTCCAGATCCCTGGTCCTTGTGATTCTTGTGAGAACTCTCAAGGGAAGCCTTACAATGGGAGGTGCCAGTTTCTGATTGAGCTTTGAGATTCAAGAGCAGTAAGTTAAGGAAGGAAGAGGCAGGACTGAAGGGTCTGGCTCCATCGTAATGTGCTCACTCCTATTTAGCCCTTACAGGTTACTGGAATTAAAAAAAGAATTTGAGGAAATGTGGACAACTCAAAATTCTTTACTGGCTGCTGAGTCTGTTAATATCTGTGTCCTTTATTTCATTATCTAAGAGCATAGTACTAGTGAGGTAAAAGCCACAGGTTCTTTACCATGCAGGACAGTTAACTTCTATGACTTGGGGGCAGCTAGGTGATTGAAATGGATAGACTCCAAATCTGGAATCAGGAAGACCTGAATTCAGATCCAGTCTCAAACTTTTCCTAGCTGTGTGACCCTGGGCAGATCATTTAACCCTTTTCCCCTCAGTTTTCTCATCTGTAAATGAGGTAAAATTATAAAGATATAAAATGAGCTGAAGAAAGAAATGGCAAACTATTCCAGTGTCTCTGCCAAAAAAAAAGCCAAATGGGGTCATATAGAGTCAGACATGACTGAAACAACTTAACAAAAATTCTACCCCCTGATTTGGCTGGCCATCTAACATCATACAATATAAAGCACTGGACCCTAAGGTTTCTTAGACTGTGAGTTCCTTTTTTTTTTTTGGTTGGAGTCCTAAAATCTCATAATCTGTTCAATTCTCAATCCTCTGATACTATGAAATGTGTGCCCACAGAGGGAGAACAGGTCAAAATGTGAATGGCTCAGCACAGCTTACTCTCTTTATTGCACAAACCATTCAAAGTGTATGGGTTAGAAGCATCATTGCCATGGGTTCTGGAGAGCACATAGTTACTGTCCAATTTTTAAGGTCCTTGACTTCTGCACTTTCCCTTTCTTTTCTCAACAGCATCTCTACCAGAAGAAGGGCATAGGAAGGAGAAATAAATGAAATACAAATACATCCTAGCAGCTGCCTCTGAGAAGCTCTGCTTAAAGGTTGGGTAGAGTTTATGGGAAAGTTGAAAACATCACTTTTATCATTTCATACTCTTGCTCTATGATTCTCCAATGCTCCCCACTATAAACAGGAGAGTCTGGCAAGAATTTTGTGAAGAGAAACTAATTTTTCATCATCATGAAGTCTTAAGAATAGAAAAGGAAAAAACCCCTTTTAAGCTCTTCTTTCCCCAGGAATTCCACTTTAAACCCCATTTCCTTCATGAAGCCTTCCCTGATTACTTTACTTTTCTAGATGATCAAAAGCCAGAAGTTAAGTCATTGCCTTCATAACAGGCATATACCAATATGTTTGCAAGGTTACCTTTGGGTGAACTTTATCTTACAGGTAGATCTGATTGAATCCTTGGTAACACCTTGCTCACCCTTCCCAGAAGCTTCCCACTTCTTTTTTCAGGTGCCAACTTTGTAAGATTCCTGCTAGGCTTAGCTCTGATAATTTCTACTTTCTAATTGCCTTCATGAAGACGAAGGTGGCAACGGCCCACATCTTGTGGGAGGGTATCTAGATTTGTAGTTAACACCCAGTGTGGATGGGAATTGAACTTGAGGGAAAAACAGAGGCAGCAGCTGAATCCTGAGATGGAAGTGTCCAGGTCATGGTTACTGCCAGAAAGATAAGGTTAATAAGTAGACTGAGATGGAAGTGAAAGAAAAGGAGATAAGCCAAGAGAGTTCTGAGGAAGGGAGACTGCCCAAGCACAGGAATACAGTGAGTAGAAAAGTGTTGGGGCAGGGTCACCCAATACCCCAGAATGCTGTCTCTCATTCCTTTTATCCCTTGCCACCATGTCTTTGTACCTCTGTTAGTATAGCTGCTTGTGCTTTCCAAGTCCACCTAGGTAATCTCCTTTACATTTTCACAACAGCCCGCCCTGTTAGGGCAGGTCCCATGACTCTCCTCATCTGCCAGAGGAGGAACCTGTCCGAGAGGTTCAGTGACTGGATTGAGGTTACACAGTAAATTAGTGGTGGAGCTGGGCTCCACCAGCTCAGAACAGGGTTTCCTGCCTTCCCATGTCTGAGTTTTCTGGTGTACTTGCTGAAAGGGCATCTACGCCCAGAATGGACTGGTATTCTCTGCTTTTCAGAGAATTCACATATTGAGTGAAGTATCTAATAAGTGTTTTGAAAATGAATGACTTGAAGAGCATCCATGGAACAGGGGAGGGAAGTGCTTACAAACACCCACTTGTTTCCATTTTATTACATTAAAACCTTACAAATGATTCTATTCTAGCATATGTTATAGGCCATGCTGAAAATGAGCTTTATGACACTAGAGTGAATTCAATGTTGCCCTGGTCTACCAGGTTGATTTGGAGATATTAAAAACAAACACAACTTTAGGGTATTTATTTATTTTTAACTCTTCAAACCACTGACGAGATGAAAGCAACAATTTTGTTATAATTTTCAATTTAAACATACAGAAAAATTTCCCTTCCCTTTCCTATCCTGTCCTGTTACTTTGGAGGAAAAAAAAAACCCAAACCGAACCCCTTGAGGTGATAAAGAGTCTTGGATTTGTTGTTAGTGATTTGGGAATGATAAAATTCCTCCCTCTTATAATTCTCTTAGGCTGTATAGCAATGAAAGCAACACTGAGGAGTGATGTGTTTCTCTAAGTCTGGGCTTTTATCAGTTGACAATAGTGCTCACTTCCCTCTGAATTCAGCAGGCTTCTCTTCCATTGCCCATGTTGATCATGGTTCTTTCAAGTACAAAGGCCAGCATACTGCCTGGGAAAACTTGGTCACCTGCAATACTTCTGTGAGTGGTCCAACCCAATGTGGATGGAGAACTTACCTCTGGTGCAATGTAATCAGGAGTCCCACAGAAAGTGGTTGTGGTCACACCATTCAAAATTCCTTCCTTACACATCCCAAAATCAGCCAGCTTACAGTGACCTTCTGCATCCAGAAGAATATTATCCAGTTTCAAATCCCTGGGTAAAAAAAAGAAAAATCAAACATTAACACTTCTTTGACATAAGATATGGACTTTGCCATGAACTGGCATATCCAGTTGGATAATGAATTATAGTCCATGGAAATCTGAAGCAAGTAAGTCTTTGAGGCAGGAAATCTTTCCCAGATAATATTTCAAAGAGTTCCACCACAGCTGCCAAAAGGAAGCCTACAAGATGTAAAGATTTTTTTGCTTTCTTTCCTGGCATGAATGAGAATCTCTGATAACACTGGGGAATGTACTAGAGTTTTTGCAAATCATTGAAAAAAACCAATATTTATTAATCACCCATATTCTGTTCCCATAAACTGGAAGATCTAGTTGAATGGACAACATTGTAAGACTTAGAACATTTGACATCAAGCTCTGATACTCAGTTTTCAACTGAGGGACCAAAACATAGTAAGGTCGAAAGGGGATCATATAAAGGATTTCTTCCTTCAGAAAAGTCTAGAGTCTCAGTTTCTTTACCTTGATGAGGAGAATGATAATACTGGTCTTATCTCCCTCACAGGATTGCTATGCAAATCTAATAAGATTATTTATGTTATCCTTTATTATGAAAAAAAATCGCTGGATGATTTCTTGAGTGGTGGGTATGTTAGATTGGAAAGAGGCAGAGTTTGCACAAAATGGTCAGACTCATGCTCTCTTTCAGAGTCATCTTAAACCCACATTATTCATGTGGAAGTCATCTGAAAAAATTAGAGTTACCCACATATAAAGGGACAATTACTACCAACACAAGTAAACCACATCTATCAATAGAAGACTGGAATCAAGTGTGTACAGACTCCAAAGACTTGGCAATTCAGATGAAGAAGAAATTAATGAGAAGTCCTGGATAAGATTTTAGGGGAACTGGGTTTTGAGAGAATGTTCAAGTTTGGATACAAAGAAAAATAGGATGTAGGGGTGGCAGTAGTGGAGGAGCCCCAAAGTTACTGAAATAGCTATTTGTGCCCCTGCTTTCTGTAGCTGGAAAGAGCATGTCCAGATGCAGAAGAAAGGAAACAAGATGACAGTCCCAACAAGGAAAAAGGGAGTTAAACTTGTTTGGAGGGAAATAGGAAATGGGGGGGGGTAGAGTAGAAGGTCCTCAAATACCACATTCAGGAATTTGGCCTTCACCCTGAGGGTAAGAAGGGGCCTTTGGATGCAGACAAATGACTTGAGGAAAATATGTTTTAAGGATATCTGTCTAAAAGCAACCAGAAGAATGGAGACAGGGAGAGACACCAGGAGTAAGGAAAGCTCCTAGAAAGTTAGAGCTCTAGGCAGAATAGTTTATGGATGGGGCTCTGGACTTAGATCCAGGAAGAGCCAGATTTGAATCTCTTCTCTGTTGCCTTGGGTGGGATCTTGAGCTGGCCTGTTTCCTCATTTGTAAACTAAGGGGATTGGACACAAGGTCCCTGTTAGTTATAAATCTATGATCATAACCATAATCGAAGTACCTTAGTTAAGTCCTGACTCATCTGTCCCTGAATTCATATTCAAATATTATCAGAATCCCATAGGGAGCCTGGGTTCAAATGTGACCTCTGAAACTTGCTGTGTGACTCTGGGCAAGTCACTTAGCCCTATTTGCCTTAATTTCCTAATCTTTAAAATGAGCTGGAGTGGAACTCATAAATATACAAATGAATGAATGTTGAAAAACTATCTTTGTGTGTAATTGGAAAAAAATTTCAATTAATAAAATAAATGAGCTGGAGAAGCAAATGGCAAACCACTTTAGTATCTTAGCCAAGAAAATCCCAAGTAGGGTCAAGAAGAGTCAGACACAACTGAAATGAGTAAACAAAAACTAGAGAGCCCAGATCTGGAGTCAGGAGTACCTGAGTTCAAATCTGGCATCAGACACTTAATAATTACCTAGCTGTGTGGCCTTGGGCATGACACTTGACCCCATTTGCCTTGCAAAAAACTAAAAAAAACCCCAAAAAACCAAAACAAACAAAAAAAACAAATTTGACTAGCAATATTTACTAGCTGTGGGATCCTGGGCAAATCATTTAAACTCTGCTTGCCTCAGTTTCCTCAAGTGGTAAAATGAGGATAATAATGACCCCTACCTTATTGGGTCATTAGAAGGATCAAATGAGAAAATGTTTGAAAAAGTACCTAGCACAGCCTGGTAGTTAGTAGGCTTTATTTAAATACTTGTTCTTTTCCCTTCCCCCAATGATTAGTGTGAGTTCCCCCACTGTAATACAACAGAAAGGATGCCCCATCTAAAGGAAACCAGAAATCTGCTTATTATTATTATTATTATTCCTCTTCTTTTTCAAACAAAGAGTAAGAGGGTCTCTGGGCCATTTTTGCTGAGGGTCTGTGAACTTGAACTTTTGGCATTGTTTAACATCATTCATTCAGTGTTGTAGTGGGGGCAGGAAATATTTTCAACTCTCTCCTCTCCAGCATGTGACCCAGTTTCCGACTTCCAGAGAGACCAGGGACTAGCTTCAAAATGTGCTGATACAGCACAGGAATGACTGCAATGAAGGAGCAAAAACCAACACACAGGAGAAAATGTCTATTTGCTAGTCCCTCCAATCTGCTGCCATAGCAGAGCCTGGCCCAGTTTCCTTCCCAACCACAGGGAATGGACACTTACAAACAGCCCCTTGTTTGTAGAACCTTGGGCCACTCGCTGGGGGGAAGACAGAAAGTTAAGATAAGATGGACTCCCTGTTCTCTGGGGGCAAATACAAACACTGATAAATCCAGAAGATGCCAGAATGTGGGGTTTCCTTCCAGGGCCAGCTCCTCCTGAGGGCCTTCCCTGGTCCCAAAGTCTGCCAAGGCTCTTGCTGTTCAGATTGCATGCCTCTTTTTGATGAGTATCTTTGATGCTCCCAGTAGTCTGTCTATGGGTTGTCTCCTCCTTTAGAATAATCTCTGAGTTAAGGCTCTACCATCAGATTATTCCAGTTTGTCCTCTACACCTCTCATTTGAATGTTGTTGTTTCCAGGTTATCTCCCCTGTTAGATTGTTCTTCTTGAGGACAGGGACTGTCTTTTGCCTTTCTTAGAATTCCTAGCACTTGGCACAATGTGTGGCACGCTGAAGGTGCTTAATCAATGCTTGCTGATTGATCACCTTCCTTCCTATCCCTGGTGTTTAGCAAAGTCCTGGTACATAGCAGGCACTTAATAAATGCTTGCTGACTGACCAACTTCCTTCATATCCCTAGAGTTTAGCCAAGTTCTGGCACAATGCCTGTTGACTGACAGCCTTCCTTCATTTCCCTCATGTTTAGCACAGGATCTGAGGCATAGCTTGATGACTGACTAAAGTGTTACCAGAGTCCTGGAGAGCAGGGAAGGTTTTTTGGAAGGGTTAGCATTTGAATGGTGCTTTAAAAGTTAAGTAGTAATCCATCAAGGAGCACTAGGTGGTACAGTGGATAGAGTGCTGGGCCTGGAAACAGGAAGATTCATCTTCCTGAGTTCAAATCTGACCTCAGACACTTGTTAGCTATGTGACTCTGGGCAAGTCATTTATACCTGTTGCCTCAGTTTCCTCATCTGTAAAACGAGCTGGAAAAGACAATGGCAAACCACTCCATTATCTCTGCCAAGAAAACCCCAAATGAGATCACAAAAATTGGACATGACTGAACAATAAAAGAAATTAGGTAGTTTTGCTGGTTCTGTCACTAATGAGTGACAAACAAGGTGACTGGTGAGTGTTCAGAAGAAATGATGAAAACGAGCAAATGCATCAAAGAAATTTGATATTCATATTTTGGTTTATAAACAGTTTTTACTGGTAATGAGTGAAATCAGAGATTCTATTTCTATTATGGGAACCCTTCCACCTAAGCAGAACAGGCAGGATTAGACCCTACTCTCTCTAGACTCCAAACAACATTAACATTTAAAATGCCAACACAAGAGATTCATTCTTTTGCCCTCTTTAAATATTTCATTTAAAATGAAAACTTTGGATTTAAAGATTAAACTCACATTTATTTCCCCAAGTCTTTGTGGTGATGAAAGAGAAGGGGAAAAGAGCATTTATATCACACCTACTATGTGCCAAATTGGACAGCTTGACTTCAAATCTGACCTCAGACTCTTGACTCTTACTAGCTGTGTCATTTAACCCTGATTGCCTCACATCCAGGACTATCTCCAGTTGTCCTGATCCATATTTGGCCATTGGATCCAGGTGACTCTGGAGGAGATAATGAGGCTGGTGACTTACCACAGCAACCCCTCACTAATTCAGGTGCTTGTCATGACATCACCTCCCTGATGTCAAGGGCTTCTTCGAGAATGAAAGACAAAAACATCACTATGTATCAAACATTTTAAAAAAATAGTGTATTATTTGATCCTCATAACAACTCTGTTTGATGGGTGCTGTTTAAAGTTTAAAGTTGAGGAAATTGAGGCAGCCAGATGTTAAGTGACTTGCCTAGGATCACACAGTATGTGTCTGAGACTGGATTTAAACTTAGGTTTTCTTAAGAGTGCTCTATCTCGGGGTGAGTAGGTGGTGCAGTGGATAAAGCACCAGCCCTGGAGTCAGGAGTACCTGGGTTCAAATCTGGCCTCATATACTTCATTAAAAAAAAAAAGTGCTCTATCTCTTTTCCTTAGCTCCCTCATGATGATGTGTTTAATAAATCATTTTCCTCTAAGACAGGGAAAACTCTGAGAATAAGAGTCAAGAGAAAGCTTAGTGCCTTGGCCAGGGATGTAAGGTTAAGTTTCAGAAAGACTGGAAGATTACTATGACCTACAATTGATTTCAGGAGGTAATCTGATTCCCTGTCCACCCATCAAAGTTTGATGATTTTAGTTTTGTTCTTATTCTTCCTTTTATATTTATAGAAATATTCTCAGGTTTCCAAAATAAGTTACATATATGCTGGAACTTGGAGCATGCCGAGATCACCTAAGATGTAGGAGACAGCAAAGATGTGCTTCTGGGAGGTGATGATGATGATGGTGATGATGTTTGTCCTTCAGTCTCAAAGAAGACTATGATATCAGGGAGGTGATGTCAAGACAAACAAGTGAACTGGGTTTGAGTGAGGGGGTTCTGTGTTATGTCTCTAGCCTCATTTTCTTCTTGGAAGCCATCTGAGTCCAAAGATGAATCAGGAGGCTTCTGGGAGAAGACACTTTTCGCCCAGCCTATGGGGGGGTGGTGGGAAGGAGAACAACCTCAATCCATTGCCTATGGAGACAGAATAGGATCTATCTTTAAAATTATCAGACTCTCAATGTGGAATTCAAAATCTTACAAAAAATGATTGTTAAAAACTATCTTTGCATATAGATGGAAAACTAAATATATAAATGTAAATAAAACTACCAGACTTGGGAGTCAGGCTCTCTCTTTGCCAGCGTCAGGGGATGAAAATCCTGTTTACTGAAGCCTGGGCATCATGCACTACTTTGCCCTCCTCCCTTGAGGTCTTATAAGCCTGAGAAATGGGCTTGGGGTTTGAAACAGTTTCATTTGTTCTGTTCAGTTTTAGATGCAAGCAGTACAGTCCCCAGACCTTGTGAGCTTAAGCCATGATGACCTTGGAGGCACATGCCGGGCTGAATGTTGCTGCCAGCTGTGCAGGGAAACCTTGAGAAGTCAGAGGGATGGGACTGGAGCCCAGGGGGCTTTGGATGTAGAATGGAGTGGGACTAAAGTTATAGAGTAATTGAGTGAAAATGTGAACTTAATCCCTTTCTTGTCTCTCAAGATTGAGGCAATGCCCAAATGGTAGTGTGGGATTATGCCCATCAGACTTTACAGGGAATTTTTGTATATTTGTTTTTTTCCTAATATTCCTTTGTAAATGGAACTGATCTTCTAAAATTTGGAAAACACAATAAGTGTGGGCATAATCTATTGATAGAGACTAGACACCTCCCAAACTCCTTATGGGAACTGAAGAACCTTGGGGAAGGAATGATGCTTTCAGACAGTGAGGTCACTGTTTCACACATATTGTTTTATCTGAACTTCACTCCAATTTTATGAAGGAGGAGCTACCACAGACATTCTTCCCATTGTGCAGATGAGGACATTGAAGTTTAGAAATGTTAAAAGCCTTTCCTAGAGAATGGAGAGGAGGGGAGAGAGGGAGGGGGAGAGAGGGAGAGGAAAAGGGGAGGGGGGGGAGAGAGAGAAAGACTGAGAGAGATAGAGACAAAGAGAAGGAACTTCTGTACCATTTTTTACTAGCACTCTCCCATACTTGGAATGCTCTCCTTTTATGTGTGTCTCTGAAAATCTCTAGTTCCTTTCAAAGCTCATCTCAAGGGATACCTGCTACATTTGACTTTTCCTTGATCCTCTCAGCTGTTACTATTGTCTCTTTACTATCTCATAGGGAAGAGGAGGGAAAGAAAGTTAGAGAGGAGATAGAGAAGCAGAGGGAAAAGAGAGATAGGGAGGGAAAGAGAGGAGAGGAGAGGAGAGGGGAGGGGAAGGGAGAGAGAGAGAGAGAGAGAGAGAGAGAGAGAGAGAGAGAGAGAGAGAGAGAGAGAGAGCCCTCCTAATACGTACACAGGAGTTGTTCAACAAATTGAGCTGAAGTGAAAATGGTTCTGTTTGTCAGCTTAATAATAATTTGGAAATTAATGTATCTGGGCATCGCTGTGGCTTTCACTCAAGAACACTTAACCTGAAAGATACCCTCTCAATCCTCAGGCACACTGTTTAAACAAAACACAAGCTTAGGCACATACCCACTGTGAATTCTTTCAGATATTTGGTAATAATAGGAGAGATTAGAGAATTGCTTCATGGCCCAAGTATCTGAGTTGTGAGAAGGACAGACTCTGAGAAAGACTTTAAAAATACCAAAAGAGTTTCCATATTTTGGCAGAAAAAGGAGGACCATAGTTTACCCTGTGATAAAGGCAAGTTATCCCTACAGCTATTAGCAAACATCTTAGTCAGCCCCCCCCACCCAAAGCAGTAAAACGAAAGTCTTTTCCCAATATAGTCAAACTCTTTACTCTAGATATATGACCCATCCAGGGTAAATTGAAAAACTCAAACTGGCTTCACCTTCCTGTAGTACACTTTAGTGAAGTAAAAATTCAAATTTATTCCTAATTCATGGTGCAGCAGTTCAAGCTTTGAACTTACATGAACCAGGTTCAATCATGGTGGGGGAGTACAAAGAGGAGACTGCCCCTAAACTATCCTTGGTTCAGTTCTTTAAGGTTCAGTCAAATTGGCCTTGCTGTTCCTCACATATGCTATCTCCTATCCCTATACTATAAAGCTTGTCATAAGCAGCTGTTCTCTCTCCTCATTTGTACCTTTTAGAATCCTGACTTTCCTTCAAAACACCAGTACACTTCTACACGAAGCCATTTCTTCACCCCCTCACTTCCTTCCCAAATTTATTTTGTACTTATTTTTCATGAATCTCTACACCTGGCCCCAACCTATCTTTCCAACATTCCTTTTCCCTAATGCTATGGTCTAGCAAAACTGACCTTACACATAACACTACTTGGATGTTCTTCCTTCTCACTTTCACTTCACAGAACTCCTTGTTTCCTTTAAAAGCTAGCTTTAGCATTACCTTCTACTTGATGCCTTTCCTGATTCATCCTAACCCTACCCCCCCAAAACACCTTAACTTTACTATTTTGTTGTTGTTCAAATGTTTCAATTCTGTCTTTCTCTTTGTGAACACATTTAGGGTTTTCTTGGCAAAGACATCAGAGTAGTTTGTCATTGCTTTCTCTAGTTCATTTCACAGATGAGGAAACGGAGGCAAATAAGGTTAAGTGACTTTCCCAGGGTCATATAGCTAGTAAGTGTCTGAGGCTGGATTTGAACTTTTGAAAATGAGTCTTCCTGACTCCCAAGTTCTATCCTCAATAGCATCAGGCTACTCTATATCTTATATATACTTGTATACTTCTATAATTATAATCCCAGGGTCTAGGATAGGGCTTGTTTGATTTATTGATTTAATTGGATATATAGAGTGAAAAAGAATGATGGTATCAATGTTGAGACCTTGAGGACTGAAAGTCCTCAAATAGGAACAGGATTTTCTTGTTGTTTGCCTTGTTTGTACAGACTCTACTGACACTGGTAAATAGTACATGAGTTGAGGCTTGCTTTTGGCAATGGGTCAGGACTACATTTTATTTTCTACACTTTCCAGTTTAGCCATTGAGACAAAGAAGATTCATCACGAGGATCCTGGTTGAGATTAAGTGTTGATGGATCAGAGTGATATTATCTTTGTTTCTAACTCCATACTGCACTTTCTTCTTGTGTAGACCGCTGGGGGAAGAGCATGAGCTTTGGAATCAGAGAACCTGAGTTCAAATCCTGTCCCTATAATTAACTAACCTTGGACAAATTATTCTACATCCCAAGTTCTCATTTTTCTATAAGGGCTAGACTAGATGATCTCTAAGATTCCTTTCAGTTCTAAGTCTCTGAGCACAGAATCCATCATCTTCCTTCCATTTGGAAAGGTAACTGACCACAAGTAAACCAAACCTATGATCTTAGTTGATTGATATGTGGATTTTCCTTAACCTACATTTTTTTGAGACAAAACTTTGCTAGTCTGAATTACATTTGGAATAGCCATGCCTCTAAACTGGCAGATGACATCAGTACATACCTGGGAATAACATTCATAAATGAATCCAAGAATTACCAGAATCAGGAGCCTCTCTTATAATAATTCTAATTACTGTTTTAATTCTCTCCTAAATTATTGTTTTCAACATGTCACTCCCTGACTTTAGAACCTAGAGTTACCACTTGCTGTTTATCAGATCAAACCTTAAACTCTTTACCCTGGCATTCAAGGCCCTTCACCAAATGGTTCCATCTTGCCTCTCTGATCTCATTTCTCACTTTTCCTTGACCCCCTCAAAATTCCTCAAGAACAACTCTCCATCTCCATTCCCCACATTCCATTCCATGACTTCTCACTTGCTCTTCTCCAAGCTTGGAATAATCTATCTCTTGGAAAAAAATTTTTCCTGGTGCCCCTCAATTCTAGTCTATGGACTATTGTGCTTGATTTGTGATAGAACATTTCTAGATTGTATTGGTTTGATCAGCCACAGTTGGACTCACCTGACAAAGTATTGTTACTTTGATCCTCTTCAAAAACAAAGGAAAACAACCAACCAACCAATATCTTTCCCCCAAGATCACCTGTAATTCACTTTGTCTATATCTAGAACATAGTGGATATACTGAGGACAGGAACTGTTTTTGCCTTTCTTTGTAATCCCTAGTTGTTGGCACAATCTAGAACAACCATCTTCTCCTCTCTCACTCTCAGTTTTCTTTTCTCTAAAACAAATGAGTTATATAGGATAATCTCCAAGATCCTTTCTATCTCTAAAACCTTTGATTGCAGTTTTTCAGTCTAGTTCAACTAAGGCTTCCACATTCATTTGGAAAACTTTTGGCAATACTAGTTGGATATTTTGTAACGATTCCACAGTTCCCGGTATGGTTATCAAAACCCATCTATCATCATTCCCAGGGTCTAACCAGAGTGTTGATGGCCTCGACTTTCTGGAGGTTTGCTGTAGCAAAGCCAACCAGTCAGTGAGCCAGGTCACAATCAAGGAATGGGGTGGGGTAAGATTAAAACACACAGAGAATGGGCTATAAAACCTTAAACAAGGCCCAGATTTCTAATTTAGAAGAAGAGACTGCCATTCTCCAAAACTCTCTGACAATATGAAGAATTGTTTAAGAGATGTTCCAGGCTTCCAGGACACAAGGAGCCGTGTGCTGGAACAGCAGTTGGCCCCAACCCTGTCACCCCAGTCCAGATAAAGACTTGAGGAAATATAAATGGAACTGAACCCAAGGTGAAGGGGATGTTGGGAAGCACGTCTTCCTGCAAAGGGGAGGTCACTGAAACTCCTGGCAGAATAGCAGAGGCCTCCTAAGAGGGCAGAGGGACTGAAAATGGGCTGACCCCTAAGAGGACAGAAAACAGTTTTTATGATTATTGAAAAGAAATCTTCTATTTTTATTTGTTTAGCTTGGCTAGTGCTTGCTTTATGATTGTTTTTGGTTTCTCTATTGACAATAGCACAGGAATACTAAATACATATATATATATATATATATATATATATATATATACACATACATACACATACACATATGTGTTTGTATGGGTACATAGTATATAGTGGTGCTGCTATTTAAGGGCCAGATGAGCAGGTATGGGATTCTACAAGGAGGTTCAAGGATTTTAAAACTATGAGGGGCTCTAGAGATTGCCTAGTTCAACAAGTTCTTAACTTTGTTTTGTGACTTGAACCACTTTGGTGATGATCTGATGAAGCCCAGGGACCCCTTCCTAGAATCAGTTCTTTAAATGCATTAAAATACATAAATATTAGAAAGGAAATAAATTCTATTCAAATACAGTTATCAAAATATATTTCACAGAAAGCTCAGGGGCAGCTAAGTGGTGCAGTGGATAGAGCGTCGATCCTGGAGTGAGGAGGACCTGAGTTCAAATTCGGCCTGACACTTAAATAGTTACCTAGCTGTGTGACCTTGGGCAAGTCACTTAACCCCATTGTCTTTCAATTCCTCCCCCCAAAAGCTCACAAACCCTAAGAATCCCTGATCTAATCCAAATCTACCTTTCATTTAATTCATAAGTACCAGATATAGAGTATGATGTGAGGTATTGCAGGGAGGGGGATGGTTCAGAGTTCACATAATTATAGCAGTTATAGTAATAGCTCATATCTATGAAGCACTTAAAGTTTCACAAAATCCCTTTGGTTTCAAATAATTGTGTGATGTCACTACTCTTATTATTCCCATTTTACAGATGAGGAAACAGAGATTCAGAGACATTGAATGACTTACTTTTACTCATGAAATTACTAGTAAGTAATTGAGACAGGATTTGGATCCACATCTTCATTATTCCAAGATCAGTGTTCCATCTACCATGCCAGACTGCCTCCCAACTACCTTCATTATAAGTCATTTAAGATTTATACCATGCCTTTCCTATATCCTTATTGTCATAGTCATTCAAATTGCCTATTTTAATGGTGAGAAAAGTGGAAATAGGTTTTAATATATACTATGTGTGTGTGTGATTTTGGATAGGCGTATGCATTGAGTGAGTTCACATGTATTTCCATGTATTACTGCTTCCATGCATTCTCACAAGCCAGCCCCCCCTCCCATTGATGGAAGGTACTCTATCCTTAACTTCTTTGCCTCTCTTCTCCTTCTTCAGATATCATCTCCTTTATAAAGACTCAGCTGATTTCCTCCAGTTCTTTCTCCTTTTCTCACCCCTGAATCTCTGATTTTCTCTCACCCGTCTTCTTCCCTCTCCTCTCCATCTCTCCTCTCTCCCTCTGTCTCTGTCGCTCTTCTCTCTATATTTTGTCTCTGTCTCTATATACATCTCTGTTTGTCTCTGTCTCTTTTTCTTTCTTTCTTTTTTTAGTTTTGTTTGCAAGGTAATGGGGTTTGCAAGGTAATGGGGTGTGCCACACAACTAGGTAATTATTAAGTGTCTGAGGACAAATTTGAACTCTGGTACTCCTGATCCCAGGGCCAGTGCTCTATCCACTGCACCACCTAGCCACCCCTCCCCGTCTCTTTTTCAATCTCTCTTTACTTTGCCACCCATCTTGCATCCTAATCACTCATGTATTTGTCCCTTCTTTCTATTAGAATGGAAATTCCCTAAAGGTAGGGACCATGTAGGTTTTCACCTTTCTATGTTGCCAGTGTATTATTAGCAGGCTGTTAATAAATATTTGCTGTATTGCATTGTGCCATACATACATATATATATAAATGTTCATATTGTGTGTGTAGGTGCCAATGTTTCCATGGAGGTGCTGTGTTTCCATGACTTCTTACCAAATTAAGATAAAACACATCCTTTACCCTCATGAAGCTTACAGATAATGAACCAACAAACTATTACAAGCTAAGTCAATTGGGATGGGGAGCAGAGCTGGGATTTCATTGGCATATTGTACTCCCAAGTGAGGAAATTCCCTCTACCAATGTAGGTCAACATCTTTTCTAAAACTTCATGACATAGAGAGTGACCAAAAGTACATAATGATTTAGAAGAGGGACTTAATCCTAGGTGTTTCTAGCTTCAGGTTCTCTATCTACCAGGCCACACTGCCTTTCAAGTGGGTTAGAGAGTTGCAAAACAAGGTATGTGATCTTTATGGGAAAGGCCACTACTAAGCAGAAGGAAAAAAGAAGACTTCAAGGAAGAGGTGGTATGCACATGTGAACAAGCTTGTAAATGTCTCCAGGACTTAATGTTCTTCCTACTTGAGGTCCTAGCTTTCTTCAGAGTTCAACTTAACTGCCACCTCCTATAAAAAGTCTTTCCTGCTTCCCCTGTATTCTCTTCCCTTTCCCCCAAATCAATCCTATGGTATCATAGTATATAAAGCACCTGACCCGTTGTCAGGAAGACTTCTCTTCTTGAATTCAAATCTAACACTTACTAGCTGTGTGACCCTGGGCAAGTCACTTGACCTTGCTTGCCTCAGTTTCTCTTGAAGAAGGAAATGAGAAATAACTCCAAGATCTCTGCCAGTAAAACCCAAAATAGGGTCAAGGAGTGCCAGAACAACTGAAAAATAATTGAATAAAAAAAGCATATATATGTGCCTGTTGAATCTCCAAATAGAATATGTGCCTCAGGGGCACTTTGTATATATTCAGCATCTAGAACAGTGTCTATAGTAGTTTAATAAATGCTTGTGAATTAATTGACTTATAGTTCTATGCAAATATGTACTGGGTGAAGGGTGAGAGATGTCCAGATTCCTTCCATTTTTTTTCTTTTGTTTTTTGTTTTTTCTCTCTGGACCTTCAATCTCCAATTCAGTATGAAAAATGAAATTAGTTGTGCTTTTGCAAGGGAAAAATACAAACAAAAACAAAACTCAAATGAAATCACATCTCATCCCCTACAACTTGTCTTAAGTGGTTCTTTTCAGTACATTGAAAGCAGGTATTGAGCCCTTTGATTAGAGGTTGATAGACTCATACGTCAAAGAGATCAGAGGTCAAAAGAAAGAACCCCTTAGAAAACAACTTAGTCATTATCACAGCACTTCATACAGTAGTAAAAAATTGAAAACAGTAAATGCCCATTGATTTGAAATGATGAAAGAAGTCAGCCACTATAATAGAATGTTATTCTTTTGTACGAGCTGATCAATAGGAAGAATTCAGAGATGCATGGGAAGATAATGATGATGCAGAAGGAAGTAAAAATGATCAAGGATATGTATACCAATGTATGCCAAGACTATATTACAATTCAAAATGGAAAGAGCATTATAAAAGAGCTGAATTGCCATTGACTAATTGTGGAACTAGAAAAGGGAGGGAATAAATGTATTCTTTCTCTGCAGAGGTGAGAGACTGTGGGTGCAGAAAGCTATACCGGTACATTTGGTTGATATCTCAGTTAACTACTGTTTTTTCTACTCAATTTTTTTTATTGTTGTTATATGCATGTTGTTAATGCATAAGAGAAGGGAAAGAGAGATATGCAGAAATCAAGACATATAAAAACAGAATGTATTAAATAAAAATTTTAAATTAGGTATATTGCAGATGATTCTGAGAAGTAAAAGGAGAAATAATGTACAGGTTTTAAAAAATTATTTTCTATGTTCTTCAGCAACTAGTTGATGAACTAGTTGTCTTTAATGAAAATACTAGCCCTCAAGGTAATGAAAGTAATGTTAGGAGAAAGCTGAGTTCAAATTTCATCTCAGTTTTTTCCTTCTATAAAATGGAGGTAAAAGGGCTTCTACTATCTTATCTCAGAAAGTTGTGAAGAAAGCATGTTAGAAGTCTTAGTGTTGTAGAAATGTAACAATTTGTTATTCACTTCAGAAATCCTAGGGAACTCACTATCTAAATGGGCAATTCTGCTCTTGAAATACAGTCATTTTCACTTACTAACTTATAGTGAGGAGTAGTAATAATACTAAGCCTGGAGTCAAGAGAAACCTGGGGTCAAATCCTGCCTCTAACATTTAGTAGCTGAGTGACTGTGAAAGTCACTTAACTCCTATGCATCTCAGTCTCCTCTTCTGCTAGGTGGTACAATGGATAAAGCAGCCATCCTGGAGTCAGGAAGACTCATATTCCTGAGTTCAAATCTTGCCTCAGACACTTCCTAACTGGTGACTCTGGGCAAGTCACTTAACCCTTTTGCCTCAATTTCTTCACATGTAAAATGATGTGGAGGAAATGAAAAAACCACTCCTAAATCTCTGACAAGAAAACTCTAAAAGGGATCATGAAGAGCCAGGCAAGACTGAAAAATGACTGAAAAAATTTGGAATAATGACACCTGATAGCAGTTACCTTAAAAACATGCTGTCAAATTCAAATGAGATAATGTATGCAAAATGCTTTGATAACCTTAAGTTACTACACAGGTGTCCCAAAAGCTATTAAACCTTAAAACTGCACTACGACTTTTGAGAGTCTGCATAAATGTCAGCTATCACTATTAAATGGATGCTAATCTCCTAAATTACTGATAGCTGTTGAACATTATCTTCTTGGCAAAGATGAACTATGAGACACACCCGCTCCTATGCCTGTTTTTATTTGACTTGTAAAATTTCTCTGCTTATGGAAAATCACCTTGGGGCACATGTACAAATTACAAAACAATTAAAGTCATAAAGCCAAGTTAGAACCATTCCCACAATCTCCCAACATCAATTAAAGGAATGCCAATGAAAAGGCTGTGCCCAGAGCCTGCAGGTGAGCAGAATATAAGAGGAAGTACAGATAAGGAATGCCCCTCATTGCCACTACTACCATGGCCAAGGGCACTTCTAGCAAAAACATTTTGTAGCTTTCAATTACCAGAGAGAATGGAGGAAGAGTTTGGTCAATACCATGTTCATGGGTTAGTGCTCTTGCAGTTGTTATAATTAGTTAATTAATTAACCTATAAGTATTCCTTGAGCATCTCTTATATATGCCCAGCCCTGTTCGGTGGAGGATACACCTGGATAGGTGACATGAAACAAGCTAAAAAACAAGATTGGAAGGAATATAATAAACATTGAATAATCAAATTTGAGCAAGATAATTCAGTAGACTGGGAGGTCAGTCTGAACTGGACTATTCTGGAAAGCTTTGTAGGAACAATTAGGACTTTAGCTAAGCCACAAAAGATGAGCAGAATTTGGACAGGGCTAGAAGAAAGGAGCAATGAAGTCATTCCAGAGAAGGGGAAGAACCTGACCAAAAGGAAGGAGATTTTGGCAATCAATAAGTTCAGGGGAGAATGACCTGACTAGAGCAGAGAATGTCCATTGGAGAATAACCCAGAGACCAGGTGAAAGACATAGTATAGTTCCAAATATGGAAAGCTATCAACACCAAGGAGTTTGGATTTCTAAAATTTTAGGTAAAGGAGAAACAAAAAAGTAAAGAGAAATAAGAAGTTAGGGAAGGCAATAGAACTTCCATCATTTACAGGAAGGGTCAAGACTCTCCCCTCATGCCTGGGAGCCAAGATGTTTTCCATTTTGGTAACTTACAAGAGTGATCTTGGGGAAATGATTTATTTTGCCCTCTTGTTGTTTATGCCAGAGGCTCTTTGAGTTGGCTCCAGATGGATGCCTTGGCATGGAGAACTCTGATGAGGGAAGAACACTATTAGCTCTTGTTTGTATTCAGTTTCCCTTTTCTTAGGGGCCACAACCCATGTGGCAGCTAATGGTGGTCAGGGAGTGTCCAAGTCCCATCAGTTAGTCCCTTAGACCTCCTCATTCTTGAAAATGTGGGTCCACAGATCCAAGAAAGAAGAATGTGATTAAAAGGCAGTTTAGCTGAAAAAGATTAAGGGTGTTTTAGGAACCTCCAAGTCTACAGTGTTATATGGCAATCAAAAAATTAATTATTTTAGGCTGCATCAAGAGAGATTTGACTTCTATGCATAAGGAGATAAGAATCCTGCTTTAGGTAACATGAAGTTTGCAGTACTATATTCAATCCTGAATGTTTATTTTGGGAAGGAAATTGATAAGCTATAGATTTTCCAGAAAATGGGAACAAGAAAGATGAAGGTCCTTGGGTTCATTCAATATGAAGTATATTATAACTGTCTTCAAGTATGTCAAAAGCTGCTGGAGAGAAACTAGGCATCTTCTATTTGGCACTGTAGGGTAGAACCAGAAGAAATAGATAAAAGGTATAAAGAAGCAAAGTACAGGTTTCATATCAGAAAGATTTTTTTCCTAACAATGAAAACTACCCCCAATATGAAATGGGTGGGCTCAGAGAATAGTGCATTTTCACTCATGGGAGGTCTCTAAGCAGATACTGAGGACCACCTTTGGTTTTGTAGCAGTGGGGCTCTTTCCCCCTCCTTCCAATATGGGTTGGCATAGATACCTATACCTCACCCAATTCTGCAACATTCCAATTCAGAGTTTCTACAAATCCTATACTTTCTAGTCCCTTTATAAGCAATAGAGGCAGCTTCACTAAATCTCAAAGGTTTTGTCCAAAAGGACCCTTAAAGATCATCCAGTCCAAAACCACCCTTTCTTTTTAAGATAAAGAAGCAAAGAGCAAAGTCAAGGGACTTACCCAGGGTCACACAACATAAGAGGCAGAGCTATGATCAAACCCATGTCTTCAGTTTCCAAGTCCCATGCTCATTTTCTTACACTACTCTCCCTCTCCAACCATCCCCACCCCCCTTCTGCCTTGACTTCAATGACCATTCCAAACTATGAACTTTTTTGGGCAAAGTATTTGATTGATTCAAACTCTGTGACGTTGAAAAAATCTATTTTGGTAATGTAAATCATAAATTCATCAGGAAAAGACAGGGAGACAGAAACTGAAAAAAGAGAAATGGACGTGGCAATGGTTGTTCACAGGCCCAAGACAACAAGCTTAGTCCAGGGCTGCCCCAATCCAGTACAGAAATCTGATCAGGCCAGGCTGGCTGTCTTTGAGGCTCCAGCATTCGATTAATTTTTGGTTTCTGTGAAATCACTGACTCAGGTTATTACAAACTGAATGATAGTTAAAGGGACATAGATTTTAAAAAAAAATCTATTACTTTGAGTTTGGTGTCATCATACGTTTTTCCAAAGAAGGAATTTAGAGAAAACATAGTGACCACATGCCTCCAAGAATGACTTAAAAATGCATTTCAACACACATTTAAATGAGGGCTGACCATGTATCTTTCCCTATGTTGGCCCACTAGGAAACAACATAAAGGAGATGAGAAAGCTTTGATAAAGGAGATGAGAAAGCTTTGTAATTATATGACTTCTCATCTCTGGACCTCAGGTTCTATGATTTCCATTCCAGAAAATGAGGAGGGTTGTCCAAGATTTTCTAAGGTCTCTTCTATAGAATCCTATGATTTTCAAAGTCTGAGAATTTAATAAAGAACTTTCAACTTTCCTAAGTGTGATACCAAATATGCTCTCACTTGATCTTCATGGTGGACTGGAGAATCTATTGTAGGATAACTGAGCAAATTAGAGTACATAAATGTAAGGAGCCAAAAGAAATACAAAGAATTCGGCAAAGTATGGGAAAAGATATTTCAACTATATAGGGTAAAGTTGTAGCAGGAAGATCATGTACACAATAACTTCCACACTATAAATGCAAATAAAAACCCAACAAAACTCCAAATGGAGCACTATGAAATGATAGTGACCAAGTTTGACCTTTCATCAAATGAACAAATGAACCTTCTTTTTATAGATGCAAAAGGGACTATGTGTGTGTTCAAATGAAGTTGGTGTTTGGTTAGTTTTATTTGATTGCTTTTTTCCTCTTTTAAAATCTTTAATATAAGTATCTATCATTGGATATTATGTATCATGTATCAGGCTCAATGGATAGGTAATGTAAAATAATATAAGATATAGGTAAATAAAGGTAATGTAAAAATAAAAAGGTAGGGCAACTAGGGGGCACAATGGGTAGAGTGCCAGACCTGGAGTCAGGAAGATCCAACCTTGACCTTGGGCAAGTCACTTAACTTAACCCTATTTGCCGCTGTCTCCTCATCTATAAAATGATCTGGAGAAAGAAATGATGAACATACACACACACAAACATTTTGAAGTGTTTACTAGACTTTTGCAGAATTGAGAAAAGGCAGAATTCCTTTTCCAGTAATGTAATTGCAACACAAATGCCTACCTAATTAGGGAAGTTGAAAACAAGAAGTACTTAAAGCAGCTGTAAAACCCTGGAGGGCAATGCATTTGTCTTCTCCTCTTGTATTTCCTAATATTGGACAGATAGTAGGTTAATCTTCTTAGCATTTCAAACTCAATGCCTAAGATCAAACTCATCTCTTTTCTTTCTGGGTTTTGGTGACACCATTGTTTCCCAGCTCCCTTCCTAACTATCTGATGACCCTTGCTCTATCTCTTCTGTTACCTCCTCATCTACATTATATCACCTAATTGTAACTGTTTCTTGAGGTCATATCTCTTCTCCCTCTATATGCTCTTCTGACAAACTTATCAGCTTCCCTGGATTTAATTGTCACTCCTATGAAGATGACTCACAGATCTATATTGTCTAGGCTTATCCTTTCCTACAGAACTACATCAATCCTAGTTCTGGTGTCAGGTCTTCACAACCATTTCACATTCAACATATATAAGGCTGAATTCATTATTTTTCCTGCTAAACCCTCCCCACTTCTTCTTCAAAAGCACCACCATTTTTCTAGTCTCCCAGGTCCATAACATAAGCATCATTCTCTAGTCCTTGAGCCTCACTCAGATACCCAATCATTGGCTACATCTTGCTCCTTCTAATTTCATAACATCCTTTACTGACATGGATGCCACCTTCACTCAGGATCTCATCATGTTTTCATCATGTCTCACCTAGATTAGTACCAACAGCCTTCTTAAAATCTTTCATCATTGTAGTACACCCAACATTTTCATCCCCAAGTGATATTCCTTAATCACAGATCTGACTATATGATTTTCTGACTCAACTCCAGTGGCTTCTTATCACGCCATAAGGACCAAATGTTAACTCCTATAACTTCCAGAGCCCTATACTGATCGACCTTCACCTTTCTTTGTAATCCCATTGTTCAATATTCCTAATATTGCATGCTTACTTAGTAGGATGCAACCCACCAACTCCTGATTCTGTGCCATTCTTTGAACTGGCTGCTCCACATGCCTCAAATGAACTTCCTACATATTTTCGCTACATTAATGACACAACTCAAGTGTCATCTTATGCATGAAGCTTTTCTTGACCCATGATCTTTTTCTTGAGCAGCTAGGTGGCACCATGGATATGGTGCTGGTCTGAAGTTGGGAAGATTCATTTTTCCGAGTTCAAATTTGGCCTCAGATGTCTAGTGTCTGTTTAAGCTTGTGCAAGTCATTTAACCCTGTTTAATTCAGTTTCTTCAGCTTAAAAATGAACATAATAATATTTACTTAATGGTGTTATCATAATGATGGACACATGTATATATATACATACATACACATATGTTTATTGATGGTTATATAGAAAATAGATAAAGTAAATGGATAAATAGTTTGATAACCAAATAGTCCTCCCCACTCTCTTGTAACAGGTAAGAAGAGTTATATTTTATTAAATCTTCTTTCAGACCTCCATTTTTCTTGCCATTAGTCTCCTTGTCTTCTTTCAACTGAAGCTGATAAATCATTAGAAAAACAAACATGGATAGAACTGAGCAATGCCTCCTTTAGGGATCACTAAAATGGCAAAAAAAAGGATGGTCAAGGAAAGGAGGAAGAGAAAGAAACAAGTGAGTGAGGAAATATGGACCCTGTATAATTGAGAGTTGGCTGGACCTGAAGTTCTCCTTCCTCCCACCCCACCCCTTTCCTGGAAACTTGTAAACTTAAAAAAGATTTCCAATTATACTTTCTTCCCTAAGTGGGCAGAACAATCCCTCAACCCTTCAGGTCTGTATATTTTTTAATGGTTACAGTCATTTAGGCTATCCTGTTTTCTCACACCAAGCATGTACTAAGGAAACATATCAGCACATTTTTACTAGAGAGAGGGTCATTCCTTCCATTCATTCATTCATGCATCCATTCATGCATTCATTCATTTATTCATTCCACAGATATCTCTTGAACAATTATTTTGGGCAAATGGTCCTGTGTTTTGAATAAGTTAAAACTAAAGTTGTTCCTTGGGAGAAAAAAGATATCTAATAGTAGTATGAAACAGTCTTGGAAGAGGTCAGATACCAGTTTTAATGGCTCAACATTTTTCATTTTCCTAAGATTTATTTCTATATAAGTTGTTTCTGCTCTAACCTCAAAACTCTGGTATAAGCACCAGCATATTAATGTGAAGGATCAGTATGGGTGGCAGAGAATGAAAAAAGATTCCAAGAGTCAAGGACGTTAGTTATATCTCAGTAATGAATTGTTAAAAGGGAAAGGATCGACTCATCTGAACTGAAGTATACCTTTAAAGCTATAATCATACTCTAGGCATCTGAAACAAATCTTGTGACCAAAAGGCTCTAGGATACAGTCAGAGATAAAGAAGAATCTGATACTGATCAAGTAATAGAATGAACTAGAATTCTAGACTTTTTTCAACCTATAAAAGCCTGTAGGCATCAACTCCATTGATTGTTTGAGAGATACCTAGCCAAAATGGCTTCTATGTGCAAGGCACTGTGGGAGACTCAGAAGATTGCGGACCTCAAGGAATTTACAATCCAAAATGATAGGATCATAGATTCTGGAATAAGAAAGGACCTTAGAGGTACCATAATTCAACTTTTCTCTCCTAATTTTCAATGAAGAAATTGATGTCCAAGAATGTCACAGAAATAGGAAGCAGAGGGGAGAATTTGAACCCATGTCCTTTAGCACCAGAGACAGGAATCTTTCCATTGTACCATACTAACTATATATATATATATATATATATATATATATATATATATATATATATATATGGATTAGAAAATACACAGAAGAAAAGACAGCTACCACTATAAGGTAGTGTGTGTCATTCACCAAACTGGAGCCTAAATAAGGGGGTGGTATTGGCAATCTGAAAGGATCCTTTTCTTGTACCTCCCCACAGTACCTAGAATAGGGCTGGACATAGTAGTGGTTACTATTTCTGATACTAAAGTCCTTTATTAAAAAGCTCTGGGGTTTTTTTACTTCAAATTAATAAACAATCAATAAGCAGTTATATTGTAATAGGCCAGGCACTGTCCCAGGTGTTGTACTGGGGAACAAATGCAAAGAATGAGGCATCTAAAGGAGCTTATAAGCACAAAAGGGTCAGTGAAAATCCTGGACAAAATTATGCTTTATTATATATTATTTCTTTTTTCTGTGCTCCCTGGGGACACTTTGTTTTGTGGCTTCCCCCATGTACTTCTTCCTTCAACCCTTGACCCTATCTCAAACTTCCAATGTCTTCTGTTCTCTTGCTTAGTCCCATTGTTATTGTCACTGTTTACTTATGTCCAGTTCTTCATGACCCTATTTGGGGTTTTCTTGGCAAAGATACTCAAGGAGTTTGCCATTTCCTTTTCCAGATCATTTTCCAGATGAAGAAATTGAGGCAAACAGGGTTAAGTGACTTAACCAGGGCCACACAACTACTAAGTGTCTAAATCTGGATTTGAACTCACTCTGATAACACACCTTCCACCCTATTCACTGTATCACCTAGCTTCCCCATTAATTATAACCTAGTTCTGGAATTTCATTTACATTTTAATGTGAATTTAAGTCATTGCCTCATTGTGGAGTGAAGAATTTTGGCTTCCTTGAATGGACTGTCAGACATCAATGAAAAGGTCGGTAAATATGCTAGAGGCAGAGTATCCTTCTACTACCATACATGCAGTTGGTTTCATAATAGCACCTGCATTAACACCTGGCTGCTCCTCAAGAGAAAATCAATCATGTTATGTATATAAAACAACCCAGTGAAATAATAGAATGTTTTACTTTTCCATTGGTGGCTGTGATTGTGCTGTGTATATGGGCTGGTCTGAGAATAAAATAAGAGGTTTTGTTATGATTTCAGTTTTACATTTTGATTTTTCTTCACAGTCAAAATTATTCATACTACATGTCTTGGAAATAAGTCTGGTGAAGTGTATCATTTCAGATAGGGATGAGAAAGTTTCATCACAAAACTACCAATTAACCAATATATTCTAAAATAATAGACTTTTTAAAGTTTATTTAGATCCTCACTTTAAAGATGGAAAAATCAAGGCCCAAAGTGATAAGTCTCTTTAAAATTATGCCAGTCCAATACTCAAGCTCTACAATTCCCTTTGGGATCTTGTTCTGTCATCTAGCAAGCTAGATATCCCTTCCATCATCGTGTTATCTGCAAAATTGATGGCCTTTATTCATTGCCTTTATTCAAGGGACTGATAAAAATGTTAAATAGTGCAATCAAATCAAGTACACAGCATTAATAGCCTCTCCCTTCAAGCACAATCCAACAGGGCAAGTCCATATTCCTGTGGTAATCCAACATCCTCCATGTCACCATTTTCTTTATTACTCCATGTCAATTATCAACTCTAGGATCCTCATCCCCAACAGTAACCTAGATTCTGTCCCTGAGTCCTTGGTCAGTCTTTGCTTTATCATGTCAAAGTCAAGACCCCCATAACACTTCCCAATCTGCTTCTTTCTAAGCCACTACATCCCTACTGAATCTTCTCCCCCATTTCCACCTTCCTTCTATGTACTGTCTTCACATGAGAATATATGCTCCCTGAAGGCAGAGATTGTCTTGTTTTCTTGTTTTTATCTCTCTTATATTTTACTACAATCTAGATATACTATTTGGTGAGTATACACATCTGGACCATTAACAAATGAAAAGATAGCAAGAGATATCACGTGGAGCCAAATGAGAAATAGAAGGAATAAATGTTCACAGACCTTGGAGGAGACTAGTATGGGCAGCCCACTCAAGAAATAGAATACTTGTCATAGAGGAAAACACATGAAGTCATTTTTTCCCCTGAAATTAACTGATACTCCTGCCAGTGGAGAGATGCCAGGTTTGTGAAAGAACACTACGCTCTACCTAGCTCTACAAGAACCGACCTGTGAAGGAATTAGAGGATTGGCCTGGCAGCCACAGGAGACATGGCTACTTACAGCTGCTGTGTTGTTTGCACAGATTACACTGCTCTAATACCACATTAAAAAAAAAAAACCAACAATCATTTTCACCAGGTTCCTCATTTCAGTTCAATGAAGACATGTACTATTTGCTTCTGACTCACTCCATTTTATTACAGAAACAAAATCCAGAGTCAATGGACACTGATTTTTATGTCTTTCTTTCTTGTTGAACATGAATTGAGAATGACTTTAGTCTTCTAATGCAATATTGTTTATATTAACTTCCCAGGGAATTTGTTATTTACAAATTATAAATTATATCTATATGCATATATATGTATATACATTTATAAATAATATACATGTACACAAATTATATTTATATATGTGCATATATGTATATATATTCAAATGATACATATATATATATATATATATATATATATATATATATACACACACACACACACACAAATATATTTGCAATGTATAGAATTAGGGGGGAAAGGAATTGTTTGGCAATGGCACCTAACTTTCTGTAGATCTTTCTGACCAAAATGGTGTTCATGAGAGGCAGCTTATACTGTAGAGAGAGGATTGGCTTTGGGGTTAGAAAGCCACTGAACTCAGGTATTGCCCCTTATACACATTATGTGATCCTAAGCCTTAGATCCTTAGACCTCAGGGCCTCAGATATCTCACAAACACTAAATTACAGAGAAGCAGAGTTGGGAGAGGGACTGCCTGTAACAGGAGTTCCCCACATTGATGAAATCACAGATTCTGAAAAAAAAAAAACCCCACTTGAAAAGAGGAAAAATCCACCTAGAAAGTTTGTCTCTATAATACTAATTTTCTGCCTGACTTTCTTTTTCACCAAATTGACCTTTTTTTCCATATGGAAGAGATACTGTCAATATCAAAAACATTAACTGGAAGACAGAGGCTAGTGTTGGGTCTCTGACATTCTATGTTTGTAGGCATTGGAAAACCCATTTGGAAAAACTCTGGTATCACCTCCCAGAAGTTTTGTGTCTCAGTGCATTAGGCTTTGATGGTTCTGTCAAGACAAAATACAAGAGGGGCAGCTAGGTGGTGCAATGGATAGAGCACTGACCCTGGAGTCAAGAGAACCTGAGTTCAAATTCGGCCTCAGACCCTGAATAATTACCTAGTTATGTGACCTTGGGCAAGTCACTTAACCCCATTGCCTTACAAAAAAAAAAGACAAAATACATGAGAACCCAAATAATGACATATTATTTCCCCTCACACTTGCTTCACTCCAGTCTATTTGTTTTTCCTTGTATACTCTATTCCATTTCCCACCTCCATACTTTTATGAGGTTACCACCTTAGAGGTAGCTGGGTAGGTCAGTGGATAGAATCAGAAAGACCTAAGGTCAAATCTGTCCTCCAATTCTTTCTAACTGTGTGACCCTGGGCAAATCACTTAACCTCCATTTGTCTCAACTATTAAATGGGGATAATAATAACGTCTGCCTGTCAGAGTAGTAGTGAGGATTCAATGAGAAAAAGTGCTAAGTGAAATAAACTACCTAAATGCTTCTTCTTTGTCTTCCCTTCATGTGAGGAATGTTTTGTTCTTCATCTTCAGCTCCTGGGATCACTGAGATCCCTCCAGGTTCAGGTCAAGTACCACTTCCTTCAAGGGATCTTTTTTGAATTCTTCAATTCTTCATGATCTGATCTAATAACATGTTGTGTTGGTTTTGCATCAATCTTTTATTCACTAATCTGTTCAAATATGTCCTCCTAGTAAAAAGTAACCCTCAGGGCAGCTAGGTGGCATAGTGGATAGAGCACTGGCCCTGGAGTCAGGAGGACCTGAGTTCAAATTCAGCCTCAGACACTTAATAATTGCCTAGTTGTGTGACCTTGGGCAAGTCACTTAACCCTATTGCCTTAAACTAAAAAAAAATTTTTTAAAAAGTAACCTTCTGAAGCTCAAGGACTGTATCATTCTTGCCTCTGGATCTTTCAATGTCTAGCATAATATCTGGAACATAGTAGTCTTAATGAATGTTTGTTATTGGTTGATACATCCCTTCATATTTTAGAAGCAATGACTCAGTACCTGGCAAAGCTTTGGATTTGCAGCAACAACCTATGGGAGTTACCAGGTTCCATTCTCTAATTATTTTTTTTGACAGCTATATAGTTATGGGTTTTATGTATGGAAATGGGATCTTGGGAACAGAAAATCTTATTTGTTTATATATAACTTATAGGAAAAGGATCTTTGAGGGTTTCACACTAATCTTGTAGAGATGAAGACTAAACTGAGATGTGAGACTGAAGGCTTAGCACCACTCAGTTCTCTCAGCTCATCCCTGGGCTTTCTGGTGTGTTTTGTACTGGTAAGTCTTTGCTGAGGAGCTTTCTTTTCTTATTCTAAGATTATAATAGCAGAGAGAAAGCAATTTCTAACACACTGCTAAATTCTAGTCCAGTTTTATATTTTTTCTTCTATTTAATAAACATTTATTCTGTTGGATAAGATGAATGGAAGCCTGGAAGCTTCTCTAATAAACAACATTACATTTTACTACTAACTTCTATTCACAAATAAACCTGTCAAGATCTACTTAGGGATGGAAAGCAGTCAGTGAGGGCAAGCAGGATTTAGGTGTCAGAGGACCTGGGTTCAAATCTCAGCTCTTCCAATTGCTATTTGTGTGACATTGGGGATGTCACTTAACTTCTGTGGGTCTTATTTTTCCATCTATTAAGTGAGGGGATTGGACTAGACACCTTTTATTTTTATTTTTTTAGCTCAATCATCCAATTTTTTTTTTAATGGCAAAAGTTTTCACTAAAATAAAAGACACTTTTATCTGTATTGGATCAATATTATCTTTACCCATATTCACACATAAACAAGTCCCAAGGAACTTTCTAAAGGGGTCCATAGTGTATACATTTGAAACTAACTGATTTTGTAACAGTTAAGCAAAGGCTCACAGTCAATAAACATTTATTGTTATTTAGTCAATTAGTCATGTCTGATTCTCCATGACCCCATTTAGGGTTTTCTTGGCAAAGATACAGAAATGGTTTGCCATTTCCTTCTCCAGTTCATTTTATAGATGAATAAACTGAGGTGAACAGGGTGAAATAACTTGTTCAAGGTCACACAGCTAGTAAACGTCTGAGGCCAGATTTGAACTCTGGTTCTCCTGACTCCAGGGTTGGTACTCTATTTACTGTGCCATCTAACCTTAACATTTATTGAGCATTTATGGATATGCTAAAGAAAAGCTATGTGCCTCATGTCCCATTTTGCTTTTTTATGACATCTCTACTATTATGAAATGATTACTATTATATAAGAACTAGATTCTAGGGAAGGGCTGAATTTTAATCCCAGCTTGATTCTGGTGCTGCTCCCTTAGGAAATTTCTCTCCAAATCTATACAAAGGAGTTGCCACTCCTCCACCACAAGAACACATGTGCATATGCATAGGATGTATGATCAGAAAAAAAGAGGGAAATCACATAAAGCAAGTGAAGGAGAAATCATCTGAAAATCTATGTGCTCCTTTGGAATCTATACAATTGCCAAAAGAACTGTAGAAGGATCCTAGTATGATGGTTGGAACTTTTCTGTCTGTAGCATAGGATAGGCAAGCATAGAGGGGGCTGAGATTTATACCTCTAGACTCCAGAAAGAAGACTAATTCATTATATTTAGGCTCATCTCAATGCACAAAGAACAAAATGCTTAGGAATCATGTTTTATACTTCCATGCAATTTTCCTAGGGAAAATCACATAAGGACATTTTGTCCTTAAACCATCAATACACTTTTTTCTTTTTTTTTCCTTTTTTTTTTTAATAAGAGCTTACCTTTATGCTAAGCATTAGAAGGATCATGGATTTAAAGGTAGAAAGGACTTTAGGGGGTGATCTAATTCAACATTCTCATTGCACAGATGAGGAAACTCAGTCTTAGAAAAGGTTAAGTGATCACCTTGGGGGGTCCCATAGCTAGCAAGTGTCAGAGGAGGAAGTTGAAACCAAATCTTCCTGGCTCCAAGTCCAGTAGGCATCCACGGGATGGGTGGATATGGAGTGAAGATGACCTGGACATAGAGTGAGACTGGAATCCTCAGTAGCCCTTCCTTCAGATAACTGTCATGGCAAGGCTGAGGGAGACAGACCCCTGCCTCTCAACAAGAATAGTACTGCTTTTATTATTTAAAAGCTGTTTAGATACATCATATACATACACACACACACCCATGGCCAAGGCACACATTCTCCTTGTTGATTCTCAGAATCTTCTAGGAAGATGGGCAAGTGCTATTAGTCCCTTACTGGAGGCCCAGGCTTTTGACATTAAAGTGAGGGATTTCCTTATCTTTCTATGGTAGGTTTCCTTCAACTACTGAACAAAGAACATACAGAGCTTCACAGCTTTCAGCCTTTGTGAGACATTTCCTTTCAAAGTATCTGCACGTTTTTGTTAATGAACTTAGGTGAAGTTTACATATACATTCGGAGGAAAGCAAGGGATCAGAAAACACCATTCCTGGAAAACCACTGGCCACATTGGTCAGGGAGAGGGCAACCTAGTAAAGGGGAAGATGATGATTCATTTTCAATGCTGCCTCAATAGAGGGGGTCCCCAAAATTGATTTGAGATGGAAATCAGCTTGTCTTGGGCCTTGTTCACTCCAAATGGAGTTGAATCAAACATTATATCCAAGTATAATGTCCCTCTAGTAATATTAAATAGCACAGTTGATAGACTGCTACATCTTGAGACAGGAAGTACAAAGTCAGACTCAGTCTCTTCCTAGTTGTGTGATCCTGGGCAAATCACTTAACCTCTCTGTCTTGGTTCCTCATCTGAAATATGGGAACAACAAAAGCATTTGTCTCCCCCCCCAAAGATAATATTTGTAAAGTACTTTGCAAACCTTAAAGTAAATGCTAATTATTATGCTAGCTATGTAGCAGCTGAGATCATGGTTGAGTGAAGGATGAGATTACAAAACAAAAAATATTATGGCTGGAAGAGTGTTCAGAGGCTTTTTACAGTTAATGCAAAGCAGCTGTTAATAAATGTTTATTGACTGACTATTGCCTTGGCTGAGTTTAAGTACTAGTCCCAAAGCAGAGCTGGGATTTGAACTAATGTCTTCTAACTCCAAAGTGAGCATACCTTCCTGTATATACCCTACCTCCAGTCTTATTAGCATGCTAAGGGTCTTAGTTTGTCTTAATAAGGAGGGAAGGAGGGGGGGATACTGGTGCTGGAGGGTCTTTTTGACAGACTGTTGCCTTGAGCTTGCAACTGAATGGCACCATGTGGCTTGTTACATGTTTTGTATTATTCTTTCCCATTTACTCATAGATCAAGGTTAGGCAGCTGGCTCAATGAGTTAGTTATTAATAATGGTTCACATTTATATGGTGCTGTATGGTCAATGAAATGTTTCTCAACAATCACCTCATGAGTTGTATAATACGAGTCTGACAACGCCCATTTTACAGACCTTGAAAAACAGGAGAGGAGTGGTACCACCAAGTTGTAGTGGGTCTTGAATGACATGAAGGAATTTTTACTTTGTATGGTGAGTTTTCAGCATAGGAGGATGAATCAGCCTGCTCCAATGTTGGTAAAGCTAAGACTCAGAGTGATTAGTAACTTAATCATAATCACAAAGCTCAAAGGAATCAAAGTTTGGAAAACTTGAACCTAGGCTTTTGACCTGAATTTCAATGATCTTTTTTCACTACACAAAGTAACATATTTTTGTAATTGTGGAACTATTTTCTATGTATCTCTCTTGATGTGCCTTCCCTATCCTTGGTCAGCTGCTTGGACCTGTTCCCCAAATTACACTGGGCTTGACTGTGTATGCTTACCTCTATATGTGAAGATACACACATGCATATGTTCATATATATACACACATGGGGCAGTGTGTATATAAAAATATGTTTATATATCCACATATAGACACAGGAAAATATATGTATATGTGCATATATATATATACACAAATACAAATGTTTTTACTTATACACACATAGAAACAGGAAACTATGTACACAGGTGTATATATATACATATTTTATATATAGAGAAAATATGTTATGACATGTATATTTATATATGTGTATGTATGCAAGTGTGTAAGAATATATAAATATGTGCATATATTTTACATGTATATGTAAATATGGATATATGTATAAATGCAGCAGAAAGTAGTATGAATATGTATAAATGTATGTATATATATGTATGAATATGCAGAGTATAGATGTATGTATATGCACACCCACACATGTATATGGTGTTTCCCTATAAAACATAAGCTCCTTGAGGCAGCACTATTTCATTTTTGTCTCTGCTGCTCCAGCACCCAGTAGAGCATCTGATTTTTAAAGTAAATTCATAGTAGATATTTACTGATTGGTGACTTGATTGATTTATGTGGGTACTGGGGACATCTGTGTCCAGAGGTATTTCTATACATCAGGTTTTTTATGTTTGTCTATCATCAGCCAATAAAATACCTTGTTCCCCTAGTTGATGCCAAGTTGTTTCCCCTTAATCAATTCAATTCAATTGGCATTAAGCACCAGTTACTATGTATAAAATATTCAATAAATATTATACTCACTGAGAACCTTCAGTTCTTTCTGGTTTCACCATAGTTTGCATTCCTTTGATCAATAAGCAAATCAATATGCCTTTAGCTATTGCAAATGACCTGTTCAGGTGAATGCTAAGTGTTACAAAGTCCTAGTGAGCATTGGGTAAATGTTTTTTTTTTAACTGAAGTAAATTAGCTCTATTGTTCCTTCCAGGGATGCTGTGGCAATTCCCCCTCCTGCTCCCCCCAGCACCTTGGAAGAGCCCTCCTTGTATCCAATTAGATGTATTGTGCAAACACCATGGCAATGAGAAGATGGAGATAGCAGCATAGAGATGCTGTCTGGTGGTGGTTGTAGTGGGGGATCATGATACATGTTGCCCAGAAGGGGGCTTTACCAGCATGAAGAGTTTGGTTCTGTTTCATGGTATTGCTCTGTTGATCATCAGACTGATTTCATAGTTAAAAAGCCACAAGCTAATATGACCATAAGAGGTGGTAAACATTAAAATGGGAGAATGACAAAAGATGTGGTCAGGTGGAAATAAAGACAGTCTTTCCTTACATTCTTAATCCTCTTAATTCTAATAACACAAAGCCAGGGCTGGAATCAATCTCTCCATGAAAAATTCTGGTGAAAGGATGGTGTGAAATTCAGATGTTCTACTTGAAGCATGTTGGAATGGCTGAATGGTTAAAATGTCAACACACTGCTAGAGACATGATGTATCTGGAGTTTAAGTTTAAAGTTTAAGTCCTGGAATGGAATTATGCAGTTCAAGAGAGCATTTTGGCTTCTCCAACAGTAAATCTTAGGGCTTTAAAATGATTTTCCTTCCCTTTCTGAACATGTAATGGGAGTGCCAAATATTCATGTTCTGCAAACTCAAGGGCCACCAGTGATGGAAAATTGATATTAATGAGAAAAACAGAAGGACTTTAGAATGTGCCATTCAGTATTGAATTAATTGACCAAATGGCTTTGCTGATTGCATAGTGACAAAAAAATAATAAATGTTAAGCATAAAGGGGGAGGGGGAGAGTGCAAAAGAAAGAAGAATGAGACCGAATGCTCTGTAATCAGCTCTACATATAAATGTTAAACTCCAAGTGACTTCAGTCTGCTACAACACAAATATATCATATCTTAGAGCTCCTGAGTCACAAGAAGCCCAGAGAATATCAGATATTATTATCCCTTGATATGGAAGGATACCTAGTTCATTTCTTTGGTTTCTCTCATAAATCATAAGGGATAAGAAGAGAGATCCAGAGTTGGAAGAGATCTTAAAGGTCACTTAGTTTTATCCCTTCATTTTATGAATAAGGAATATAAGACTCCCAAAAGCTGTGACTGGTTGTAGACAACAAGCTTCAGAGGTGGCATTTTAAAGTAGGTTCTCTGACTTATAAGAGCTCAGTCCACAATGGCAGCTCAACGCAGTTATAAGTCAAGTCAACATACATTTATTAAGGGTCTACTATGTTTCAGTTACTCTGCTAGATACTGGAAATATGTCTAGGCTAAACATAAGGGGGAGGAATTAGAAAATTTAGATTAGACAGTTCACAAAATACTATTTGGTAACTGGCTAAAGCAGAGAAAACCCCTCATCTTGACAAACACTTGGTTACCTTAGGGAATTCACTTCAACTGTAAATCAATGAAGTTGCACTAGATGGTCTTTAAGTTTTCTTCCAGCTCTATAATTCTCTGGGACTCTATTTGTGTTGCCCAGCTTGTGGAAGGATAAGAAAAGAAGGCATCAAGGCCTCACGAATCTTATTTTGTTAGGAGGTAATACCAATAGGCAGCTAGGGGACCCAAAAGATAGAGCACTAGGCCTATGATTAAGAAGATCTGAGTTCAAATCCAGTTTCAAATACTTACTAGCTATGTGACTCAGGGCAAGTCACTTTACCCTGTTTGTCTTAGTTTCCTCATTTGTAAAACAAGCTGGAGAAGGAAATGGTAAACCACTCCAATATCTTTGCCAAGAAAACCTCAAGTGAGGTCATGAAGAGTTGGGCATGACTGTAACAATTGAACTGAAAAATCTCATACAGGAAGCAGTAGAGAATGAAATAAGAAAGTTTATAACCAAATGCTAAATTATGTAAGGGAGTCTAGATCCGATACATTCTTCAGGGACACTGATTAAAATGTAACTGGGAAATATTTAATAAAATGAATAAAAATATAATAGAACATAATGTGATTTTCTAAGTCAAGATGCTGTTTCACAAGAAATATTTTATGTGAGGTGTCGTGGCCCCTATTTCTATTTGAATTTAACACCATTGGTCTGACACCCCAAATTTCTGAAGGTGATATCATGGAAGAAATCTACCATTGTTTATTTCCAATCAGCACTAGTATCTCCACCAAAGGAGATTGGACTCTACAAAGAAAAAGACTAGAGTCTTTTTCATCTTATATTCTCAAATACACTAACAAATTCGGTTGCTTGGGATAATTACCTCCAAATAGGATAATAATACTACCTCCAAAAAAGATAAGAGAAAGAAACCAAAAGGGGAAAGTTAAATTAAAAAAAAATAGGGAAAAAATCGCAACAGTTCCCAAATAAAGAGTCCTTTTAGCATTGGAATGTAAAATAAGACAATCTTTTAAAAAAAATGGCTTTCTAGAGTTTAATCAATCATTAAATTTGTATCAAGGGTCTGCTAAAGTACCCAGTGTAATGTTGAGTACTTTGGGAGAGATGGCAGAATAATGGTCAATAATTAGATAATGGGCAGGGATTTAGCACTAAAAACCAATTGCCACAGCAGCCACAGGTTCAATAAATCTATAAGCTTCTTTTGTTTTTGTTTTTTGCAAGGTAGTGGGGCTGAGTGACTTGCCCAAGGTCACACATCTAGGTTATTATTAAATGTATGAGGTCGGATTTGGACTCAGGTCCTCCTCATTCCAGGACCAGTGCTCTATCTACTGTGCCACCTAGCTGTCCCAACTAGAAGCTTTTTAGGGGTGAATTAATTATTTGACTAAATACAGCAGGTTAATTTTTAAGTTGATGATTTTGGCGATCCATAGTCATATGAAAAATTGCTCTAAATCATTAATTATTAGAGAAATTCAAATTAAAGCTTCTCTGAGGTACCACCTCACACCCCTCAGACTGGCCAATATGACCAGAAAGGATAATGATCATTGTTGGAAGGGTTGTGGGAAATCTGGGACACTATTACACTGTTGGTGGAGCTGTGAACTCCAGCCTTTCTGGAGAGAAATTTGGAACTAAGCCCAAAGGGCAACAAAAATGTGTACACCCTTTGATCCAGCAATACCACTACTGGGTCTATACCCTGAAGAGATGATGAAAAAGGGTAAAAACATCACTTGTACAAAAATATTCACAGCAGCCCTGTTTATGGTGGCAAAGAATTAGAAATCAAGTAAATGTCCTTCAATTGGGCAAGGACTTAGCAAACTGGTATATGTATGTCGTGGAACACTATTGTTCTATTAGAAACCAGGAGGGATGGGAATTCAGGGAAGTCTGGAGGGATTTGCAAGAACTGATGCTGAGTGAGATGAGCAGAACCAGAAAAACACTGTACACCCTAACAGCAACATGGGGGCGATGATCAACCTTGATGGACTAGCTCATTCCATCAGTGCAACAATCAGGGACAATTTGGGACTGTCTGCAATGGAGAATACCATCCGTATCCAGAGAAAGAATTGTGGAGTTTGAACAAAGACCAAGGACTATTAACTTTAATTTAGGGGAAAAAAAAACTTGTTATTGTCTGATCTTGCTATCTCTTATACTTTATGTTTCTTCCTTAAGGATATGATTTCTGTCTCATCACATTCAGTTTGGAACAATGTATACCATGAAACAATGTAGGAACTGGCAAATTGCCTTCTGTTGGGGGGTGACGCGGAGGGAATAAGATTAGGAAAAATGGTAAAACTCAAAATAAATAAAATTTTTTAAAAAGCTGATAATTCTGTATGGTCTGTGAATAATGTTATAAATATCCAAAAAGCCCTTGGCAGAAAAGAGGTTCCCTACTCCTGATTTAGATAGTACTTTCAGTAAAGCCCCTTGCAAACATTATTTCATTTGATCCTCACAACAACCTCTGGGAGAGGTAGGTGCAATGCTTATCCCATTTTACAGATGAAAAAATTGGTATATGCAGAGATTATTTTTTTAAAGTGATTTGCCCAGGGTCACAGCTCTAAGTAAGTATCTGAGACAGGATCTGAATTCAGGTCCTCCTTATCAGGAGTGCAATCACCTTATCATCAGGCATTTATCTCATATTTCTAAAGTTTACAAAGAAGCTTCTCTCCTCTTATACAAGACTTGACTGAAATCACACAAGGACCTAAGTAAAGATAAGAATTTAGATCTTCTGAGTAATCAAAATAGAATAATATTCAAGTAAATGAGAGTAACAGAATGCTTTGCTAATGAAGCACAAACTTACATAGGGTTAAACTTCTTCATGGGTAAACTTGGTTAGAAGTACAAACTTGACCCAGGTGAAAAGACTTCAAGTATGAATCCTTTAAACAAGGTATGTCTGTTATCTGAGGACCAGCCTCACCTGGTGGGGAGGTCATTCCCAGAAAACCAGTCCCTGCCCCATCGGGGTGCTGTGAAGATCCAGTGAAACAATAATTGTAAAAGACTTAAAATAGAGTCTAACACATAGTAGGCATTATATAAATGTTAGCTACAATTATGATCATTATTATTATTATTACCTCCCAGAATTGTTATGAAGATTCAATGACATAATAACAGTGCTTACAAGTAGGTGATATATAAAAATGTTATTATTAATACTGTTAGTCACTAGGTAATAAAGTTTCTAGCTATGCAATCTCTTAAAATATTATGATTTGCCTAGGTGGAAGGATTAGTTTCATTCTACCTAAATCAAATTTTCCAATTATCAAGGGCAATCAATAAAAAAACAAAATGGTCATTTTCCCCCCACCAATGGTCATAGGTCTAGTGGCAGGCAGCCTCCATCAGAATAGTGATAGACATGGAATCAGCAAGACTTGAGTTCAAACCCTGCTTCAGATACCTGCTTGCTGTTTGATCTTGGGCAAATCATTTGCCTCTTTCAGCTTGTTTCCTCATATGTAAAATGGGATTAATAATTGTACGCATCTCATAGGACTGTCAAGAAGCTCAAATGAAATCTCTGTGTAAATCTCTCTGAACTTCTCTAAGTCCTAATCTCAGTGAATGGAGCTAGGCAAACTTTGGTTTTTTTTTTAACATGTAAGTATCATTTGCTTTAGCAACGGAGCCTCATTTCAGAGCTTTGCAAATATTAATGCTTTCTATAAATCATAACTATTATTAGTGGCTGTAGGGAACCAAGGACCTGGAAGGATAAGCCTAGAGGGTTCCAATAATCTTCCCTCATGAGTCTATTACTATAGTGACTTTACCAGTTTAGCTAATTATCACTTTGGAGCCTAGAGAAAGCCTAGCCTAGGGAGTAGGAGGAGACAGAAGAAGGTTTGAAGGAGAAGGGATATATGGCTGAGCCAAGTTCTAGAAGAGGTGGAAGATGGGAGATTCCCTAAGGAAAGGAGGTGTGAGATAAGGACAAATTTCCACTTACATTTTATTTAAATAACCTCATAGATATAGTTAGGTGGCACAGTGGAGAGAGCACCAGAGAGACTCCTCTTCATGAGTTCAAATTCTGTCTTGGACGCTTACTAACTGTGTGATCTCTGGCAAGTCACTTAACTCTGTTTGCCTCAGTTTCCCCATCTGTAAAATGATCTGAAGAAGGAAAATGGCAAACCAATCCAGTATCTCTCCCAGGAAAACTGTCAGATATGACAGGAAAACAACTTAAGAACAAAAATCTCATATATATTTAAATTAAAGCACAATAATTTGCCCCTCATTGCACAGAACATGCCAATGGTGAACGTAAATCACTAAAACCAAAAATCACATGTGGTAATTTGGAAAATCTTATTAAATCTCCTTTTCTTGAATTCAGGATGTATAGGGTGTTATTTTCCTTTCCTTATTTTTTCAGAAGTTCCTTTAAGTTTAAATTATGAGCCCATTTTTCTCTACTCTTCTAAAAAAATTGATTAATTTTCCTATCAGTTAACAGAGATTTGAGGGCATTGTTTAGTTTGTTTTTTTATCTTAACAAGTATTGAAAATGGGGAGTAAAAGCTTTGAAACAAGATCCAGATGGTAAGTAGATAATATTTAAATATGACCATAACTAGTAAAGCCTGCCAGATCTATGCAGTGAGATTAGGATTTGGAGAGATTCAGATAGATTAAACTCAAGGGAAACAAAATCTTATTTAGAATGACCGAAATTAGTAAATGATACTTAAAGGATTTAAAAGAAAAAGATGAGCATCCATTCTCCTGACCTCCCAGTTTGAAAGACTTGATGATATGCAGATACAGTAAGAGGTTCCCTCCTAGCTGAGTATTCCAAGTTATTCTTGCCACTTAGAAAAGGGGGGGAAAGACTTTTTTTTCCTTTCTTCCACAAAAAAATAACAGAAGGAAAGCTGCTACTGTAATCAGTAGTGATTACAGGCATTTCCTGTATTTTTATACCAAACTGGTTGTTTTTTTCCATTACATACCCAGTGAACTCTAGTTAGGTCAAGACACTGGAGGAAAATAGGACCAATTATGCCTACTATCCCACCAATCTGCCCACTTAGCCCCCCCACCACCACCACCACTCTCTCTCTCTCTCAAATCACTGACAACCAGGGGGGATGGAGAGAAAAGAATCTTCCTGGGTCATTCCCCTGTCTGCAGTTCTCCATGGTGAGGTCTTTGCAGGACACTCCCTATTCTTAGTCAGCTTACTTCAACATAGTACAAGATGTGGATTTTCTCTATTTGTCCTGAGTTGAGATATCATGGTTAGGTCAAGGAGATTGCTGACTCTGGGTGAAGCCTTATGTTTGTTTTCTCATAGACTCAGAGAATCCCAGAACTGGAAGGGATTCTAAGAGGTCATCCAGTCCAGCCCGCAGCCTTCAGGCAGGTTTAAAAGATTCAGTTCTAAATTTTATTGTTTTCTTGAAGACAACCAGAAATGTGCCCCTTTCAAATCCTCTAGGTCACTCTTTCTAGAATTAAATCCTCCAGCTGATCAAAAGATCAAAAGCTGGAGCAGCTAGGTGGTGCAATGGATAGAGCACCGGCCCTGGAGTTAGGAGGACCTGAGTTCAAATCCAACCTCAGACACTTAATAATTATCCAGCTGTGTGGCCTTGGGCAAGTCACTTAACCCCACTGCCTTGCAAAAACAAAAAGATTCAGAAAAGATTCTTCCTTATATCTGACCTCCATCTCTTATTTAGTTAGTTAGTTGTTTATTTGTTTGTTTGTTTTCCTACATTAGACAGTAATTTTCAATAATTATTTTTCTATATTTTCTCCCTCCCTTCCTTCCTCCCTGTCCCTGACAGAAAGCAATATAGTATAAGCTCTATATCTATAAGCATGCTATACATATTTCCACATTATTCATGTTGTGAAAGAAGAATCACATCCAAATGGAAGAGAAAAAAAATTAGAGAAAAAGATATAATTCATAAGAGAACTTTGCTGACCTCCATTTCTTAATAGCTAATAATAGCTATAGGCTATTAATTAATTAGCTATAGGGCTAATTAATATAGGACAATGAGGTTGGAAAAAGATGTCATATATGTTAACTCATCTGATCTTCACAACAACCCTATAAAGTAGGTGTTATTATGATCTCCATTTTGCAGATAAGGAAACTGAGGCTTAGAGAAGTAAAGTGATTTGACACAGCTAGGAAGAATTTGAATTAGGATTCAAACGACTCCATGTCCAACTACCTATCTTCAATGAATGACAGCAAGCAAAAATTCTAGTTTTCCAGATCTTCCATTTCAATACTTTATGATGGTAATCCATCTTCTTATTCCCATCCCATGTTTGACTCTTGCAGCTTTCATAGAAGAGACATCCTCGGTGATAAGTTTGCATTATTTGGCTTTTTATATGTGGGTGGGAGGCAGAGGGACACACAGTAACATATGGGCTCTTGTCACTTAAGTATTTTTTCTACCAGCTGACAGTGCCCATTCTGCAGAAACTCTGAAAATGTGTAAAAACTGTGTTCTAATTCTAACACTTAGAAAAGACATTTAATAAGATGAAATCTTTTGCTATAACTGGGAAGTCTCTTTTATCCCCTCTCCCACAGCTTCTAAAATAACTATTGTCCTCTTGTGGATTTTTTAAAAAGAGGTTTCCCTCTGAAGAACATTGCTCACACCCAAGTTAATCAAATTAGTTTAACTGTTACACAGAGCTCCCTGAAACCCAATATGATCTTGACAGGACTCTTAAGATTAAATTCAAATACACACTAATATGAGTCAATCAACAAACATTTATTTTTTTAAGTGCTTAATATAGGCCAGGACTGTGCTAAGTACTGAAGATACAAATAAAAGCTCTAACAACAGCTGATATTTTAATGGAAGAAAGAAACCAGAAAGAACAAACTAGAACTATTCGGAAGAGGTGAAAGATATTCAGTAAGGGAAGGAACTAGGAACTGGAAGGACCTGGGAAGACACTACAGAAAGTAGGATTTGAGCTGAATCCTGAAGGAAACCAGGGCAGCTAAAAGATAAGAGCAAAGAAAGAGACCCAGTGGGTGGGAGGGTGGAGAGCTGTGCAAAGATAGGAAATGGAGGGTCAAGTTCAAGGAAGAGAAGGTTGCCTGTGTAGCTAGATTATGGGGCAGCTAGAGGGCAGCTAGGTAATTTAGTGGATAGGGTGCCAGACCTAGAGTCAGGAAGACTCATCTCCCTGACTTCAAACTGGGCCTCAGACAATTGTGTGAGACCCTGGGCAGGTTACTTCACCCTCCTCAGTTTTCTCACCAGTAAAATGAGCTAGAGATGGAAATGGCAAGCCACTCCAGTATCTTTGCCAAGAAAACTCCAAATAGGGTCAAAGAACTGGACATGACTAAAAAAACAACTGATAAACAGAGGGATTTATATTTGATCCTAAAGAAAAAAAGGGTGGCAGTCAATCAGAAAGCATTTACTAAATGATTACTTTGCCGCTGAATTCTATTGAGTAGAGAAGGGTGACATTGTCAAAACTATGGTTTGGGAAAATCCCTTTGGTAGCTGAGTCAAGGACGGTTTTGGAAAGGGAAAGAAAAGATGCAGGTAGATTAGTTGGAAGGCTCTTAAAACGATACAGGTAAGATTTATTTAGGGACTGAACTAGGGTGTTTGTAGGAAGTGATATTTAAATTTAGCTATGAAGGAAGTTAAGGATAATATTGGATAAGGAAGGAAGGAGCATACTCTAACCTAGTTAGAGGCAGGAGTTAGAAGATGGAATGTCATGCCCTCCAAAGAAGTCAGCTTGGATTCACTCTGGAAACTAGTTTGTATATAAACCTATGTGAATGTTATAATCTTCCCACATTCTTCTCCCTATCCTCTACCCACCAAGAATAGGTTTCTTGAAGGCAGGAACTATTTAGTTTTTAACTTTATATCTAGCATCTAAGGGCCCTTGAACATAGGAGTTTAATGTTTCAGAAGAGGGACTAAACCTGTAATTTCATTGGCATAGGGAATTCCCTGATAAGGAAACTCCCTCTATTAAGGCAGGTTGGTACCTTCTCTAACAATTTATAGTTTTAGAGAATGGTTTAGAACAGTGCAAAGAGGGTAGTTTACTCAGGGCCCCACAGCCCATGTTGTTATTGTTGCTGTGTTTGTCCTTTCTCATCTTCGAGAGTGGACAAGCACTTCAGAGAGAGACAGAAAGAAGGAGGGGAGGGGGAGAGGGAGAGGGAGAGAGGGAGAGGGAGAGAGGGAGAGGGAGAGAGGGAGAGAGAGGGAGGGAGGGAGGGAGAGAGAGAGAGACAGACAGACAGACACATTTGGTCCTCAAAGAGGACCATGACATCAGGAAGGTGGTGCCATGACTTGCAAGGCTTTGAGAATGAAGGACAAGGGGTGGCTAGGTGGCATAGTGGATAAAGCACCGGCCTTGGAGTCAGGAGTACCTGGGTTCAAATCCGGTCTCAGACACTTAATAATTACCTAGCTGTGTGGCCTTGGGCAAGCCACTTAACCCCATTTGCCTTGCAAAAAAAAGAGAATGAAGGACAAGCATATCATTCACACACATACACACAGATATAGATGTAGACAGAAATATTGATGGAGATTGATAGATAGAGAGAGAGAGAGAGATAGTTCTATCGGTAGATCAGTATGGTTGGAAGCCAGGTCTTTCTAGATTCTAGCTTGGTTCTCTAGCCACTACCTCTCCATATAAACATCTGCTGAGTGGCATTGAAGGAATTAGAACATTACCTACATTGATCATAACAACATAAAAAGAGCAATAATTGCTAAATGTACAGGGACTTAGAAAAGAGATGTAAGAGGGACATGAAACAAATCAACTGTTGTTAATGTTATTATTGGGTTAGAATATGTTGGGGAAGGGGTTATATCAAAATGTAACTATTAAGAATTTTATTGTCTCAATTGGATCCCAATTCTCTATAATAAAAAATACTTCCCTGGCCTCTTTTTTAACTTTTCTTCATTTTTCATTTTTTTCTACGTTTTTTCATTGTTTTGGCTTGTGAGATTTTGTTTTTAGAGTACTCCATTGTTTTACAAAAAAAAAAACTGAGAATTTTAACATTAGAAGGAACCTTAAAGATTGAAGTGTACCATTTGTAGGTTTATTTGTCTTCGGTATCAGCAGTCTTCTGCTCTTTTGGCAGGCAACCCAGACTATGCAAGGAAGGTCATATTTTCTAAGAATAAACTTCAACATTCTTTAATATGAACCAGCAAATCAATCATTAAATAGTTACTGAATGCCCCAAATCTGTGATAAGTTGTAGGGAGAATATGAAGTATAAAAGATGGTCTCAGTTTCTCTCTGCCTTACCTTCACAAATTTACAAATTTCCTTGGGAAGACAAGCCATAGATACATAGAAAGTTAAATAATAAAAAGATATGAGAATGCATACCATTTTTTCTGTGGCTATGGAGATGGCATATAGCTTTAAGGTTTGTGAAATGCTTTACAAATATGTCTTATTTTTCTACAAGAACCCTGGGATGTAGGTACTATTATTAACCCCATTTTACAGATAAGGAAACTGAAGCAGACAGAGATTAAGTGACTTGTCCAGGGTCATGTAACTAGTAAATATCAGGTTTTCCTGACAGCAGTCCCAGTCCTCTAACAAAAAATATATCAGTATGTAAACATCCTGATTCTGTCTGGTAGGTTCCCTTGGGGAGCTGCACGTTGTCTTCTCCTTTGTTATCTAGACTTCAAGTGTGAGGATGCAGAGTCAGAAGAAATGGGTTCAAGTTGTGTCTTTATTATTCTCTGTGTGACTTTGAAAGTCACACAGAGAATAATAAATTCCCTGGGGCTTAATTTTCTCATCTGCAAAAAAAGAGGATTCAATGGTCTCTGAGTTCTTTTTCAGTTCTAAATCAAGTATCCTCCTCAGTTATTGCATTTAGAGACACATGAAGGAGTTACGGTTATCACGTTATGGTCAGATCTTCCTTCCTGATACTCATCACTCAGCTTGGTCCTCCTTGTTCTATGAGTTGTGGGGATAGTATGAAATGTAATCTACAGCCAACCCCTGTGTGGGCTCCACTGGTAGCCACACAATGTCTAGTGGATGTGCAGAAGACTCCACCATGTTAAGTAACAGATTTAAGGAAGGGCATGGACGGGGTCCTGCAGCATGGGAGTCTTGGATAGGTTCTGATCTGTGTCACCAATGGGAGAGTTTACATCCATGAGGAGAGATTCCACTGAAGTACTGGAATTGATCAGCCATTCTCTTCACCAAATTGTTGAATGACTTATGATAAATTTCAATAATCAAATCCATAGTCAAAAACTAAAACTTTGCTGCTCCTAGGGACTATCAACAATAAGTGACCCAGAACTATGAATCTATATGCTTTCAAATAAGAAAGAAATGTAGGACTCATCTTACCCAACTCTCCACTCTCCAACAGTGAACTTTCTATACTTTCTTGAATAGCCCATCCAGGGTAACTTCATTGAAGGGTAAATGTATCTGGATACATGTGTCACAAAGCATTTGTTAACAAGTTAGTCTTGGAAAGAAAACTGGAGCTATGGTGACCACAACCAGTTTCTGCAGCCAGCAGTGCCATGTGCCCAGAAACAGTTAGAGAACTTGGGAACAATTCAACAAAGGGACATGCTCCAGATGCATAGTACAGCTGACTCTCCGCCCAGAAGAGACTGTGCCAACAAGACCTGCTTCTGGGTTAGTTAGCAATAATGCGATGGTCTCTCCTTTCTATTGGAGAGTATTTTCAGCATAAAACCTTAAAAAGATAAAGCTTTGGGAGAACCTTGTAAAATTTGGGGGTCTATTTGATTACATAACTGCTCAGCAGAATCTGGTCCTCAAGGCCATATTTCCTGGAGATATATATATATATATATATATATATATATATATATATATATACTTAAATATATATGTGTATGTGCACATAGATATATGGATGGATGATAAATAGTTTGATCAATAGATAGATAAACAGATAGTTGGGTGGTTGGATAGAAGAATGAACAAATAGCTAGACACACAGATAAATACATAGATAGACAGATAGACAGGTAGGTGGGTAGATGATGGATGGACTATTGGATGGATGGATGGTTGGATGGATAGCAAGACATACAGACAGATAGATGGATATATAGGCAGACAGGTAGGTGGATGGATGGGATGGATGATGAATGGATGGTTTGGTGGAAGGATGGATAGGATAGATGGATGGAAAGGATGAATAGCTAGACATACAGACAGATAGGTGCATCGATAGGCAGGCAGGCAGACTGACAGACAGATAAATAGATAGGGTATATATGGATTGGGGGAGTGAAGTACAAGACTATTGATAAAGAAATGGAAAAACAAGTACAGCCTGGGAAGTGGAAACATGATAAAGACCAGATTGGGGGCTACTCAGTGTTTGTCCAAGGGAGTCGAATCAACAAACAAGTTAACATTTATTGAGCACTTGCTATAGGTCAGGTACTGTGCTAAGTCCTGGAGATACAAATGCAGAAACTATTCCCTAGCTCAAATTCCAATGGGGGAAACAATATACAAACCATTATATACACATAAGCTATAGAGAGAGTTAAGTTGGAGGTAGACTCAGAGGAGCATCATTAACATTGAGGGACAATGGTAAAAACTTCTTACAGAAGGTAGGATTTCAGCTGATACCTGATGGAAGCCAGAAAAGCTAAGAGGCAAAAAGACAGAGAAAGAACATTCTAGCTATAGGGGACAGTCAGTAGAAATGCCCAGATTTGAACATGTATTGCATTTGTTGTATCATAGAGGCAGCTAAGGTAGCTGGATGGCACAATGAAGAGAGTGCCTTGCCCCAAAACAACTGGTCTAGAAAATAAATCAAGGAGAAAGAACCTAAAAAAAATCACTAGATTTCATAAGAACAAAGACTAAACAAATAACCTGTATATCTTATTTCAAAAAATAATTAAAGAAAATTGTCCACAATTATATCAATTAGAAAACAAAGTAAAAATAGAAAAATTTATACCCCAAATGGAAAATGCTCAGGTATTTTATAACCTAAATTTAGAGTTTCCAAGACAAGGAATACTGAAAAAAAAGCCAATAGAAGGAAATAGTTCAAGTATCAAAGATATGCAATCAGGATTACACAAGACTAAATTGAAACTATTACAAAAAAGAAAAAATCTTGGAATAGGATATTCTAGAAAGCAAAAGATAAAGGCTTACATCCTAGAACAATTTAGTCTGCAAAACAGCATAATTCTACAGGGATAAAAATGAACCTTTAACAGAAGAAAAGGTTTTTGATCATTTCTTTTGAAATACCAGACCTAGGTAGAATTTTAGAAATGCAAACATAAGAGATAAGAGAAAACTAAAAGATAAATTCATTTGAGCATTGAATGCAAAGTGGATTAATGATGATTAAAAACTTACATTTAATAAGTAAGAAGATACAAGTTTCTCATTAGAATTCTACTAGCTTTTCTATCACAGAAGGAGTAAAGAAAGAAATATAGGACTTGTGGTTGGTTTGGTTTCAATTTGTCTGTTTTAAGAAAGGAAAGGGATGGTAAAATAATATAATAGAGAAATAATGAAGAAAAAGAACTTTTCTATTGGGATATACAAGAACAAGAATATGTGAAAATGAAAACAGAGAGAGGACATATGATGAACCACATATAACTGAATTGAAGAAAGAAGAGCTGAATACACAAACATGAACATTAAATTTCATTAAATTCAACAGGGGAACTGGTGGGTACTCAAAAGAGATGAGAGGAGAGGGAAGTTTAAGAGAAAAAGGTAGATTCAGGGAGGGAATGAGCATAAATAAAACAAACTTTATTTTAGAGAGTAGATCATAAAGGGAGGGATCAAAAGGAGAGAAAGTATACAGATCAAGATCTGCACTAGATGAAGAAAAATAGTTATACATTATTAATATATTTTCTGTAAAGATGAGAATAGAGGAAAAATAAAGGAGAAAAAGTGAAAGTGAATATGTTAAGGAGGAAAAACAAAACATAGTTATCAGTCAGGACCTTGATCACAAATGGGATTAACTCACTCATAAAATGGAGAAGGACAATCACATTGATTACAAAAAAGAATCCAAGGAAGAGATGTTTATAAGAACAATACTTGAAACACAGAGACTCATACAGAATGAAGACACTGGAAAAATATGTTATACCTCAAGTGAATTTAAAAAGTAAGTCTAGCAATCATATCATACAAGGCAATAGTAAAAAGATGACTAAAAAGATAAGCAGAGGAACTACATGATACTCTATGGCACATCAATATTGAAATAACATCAGTACTTAATATTTGTGGAGAAAATAGCATGGAATCTAAGCACTTAAAATATAATAATAATAATAATAATAATAATAATAATAATAATAATAAAGTAGTTGGTGACTTCAATATGCTCCTTTCAAAATTAGGCAACTATAGCAAAATGATAAACAAAAAAGAAGGTAAAGAAATAAATGGAATTTTAGAAAACCTAGGTATTCACTACTGCAAACTGAATGGAAACCAAGGGAGTATATGTAGTCTCACATGACATGCTGAGATTATCCAAAATCAAATGAACATAATAGCATCTTGTTTTATAAACTTAAGATCCCCATAAACTAGTCAGGTAAGATCTCACTATTTGGGGAAAAATAGTGCTGGGAAATTTGAAAGAAGTATGAAAGAATTTGGGGTTAGACTAACATGTTACATAATGTCATGAAAAGTTTTGAATAGACTACCTTGATATTAAAAAGGTCATATCATAAACATAATAGAGGATTAGATAGGGAGATACTTTAAACAGTTATGGATAGAGAAAGAGCTCCTAACCAACAAGGGATAGAAAGATCACAAAAAAATCAGCTGGAAAATTTGGATTATATAAAATTGAAAAAAATTTTGCCCCTAAAAGTTGGATTAAATTAATATTATAATGAAAATAGTTAGCTAGGAGAAGAAAATCTTTGAAGCAAATTTTTCTGAAAAAGTAAAGATCTGATCTGTAACATACATTAGGGAATTGATACAAATATTAAATTTCAAAAGAAAATTGGCCAAATTATATGAAAAACTCAATTTTGAGAGAAGAAATGCAAATTATCAAATCAAATGAAAAATCACTAATAAGAAAAGTATAAATCACTAATAAGAAAAGTATAAATCACTATGAGCTTCTATTTTATACTCATCAAATTGACCAAGATGATGAAAAAGGAAAATAATGCTTGTTGAAAGGGATATGGCATACTGACACACTATTGATGAAGTTGTGAAATGATTTAACATTTCTGGAAAATAACTTGGAATTATACCTCCAAATTACTAAACTGTGAATATACTTTCTAACATAATGATACCAATACTAGACTTATTACTACAAAGAGATTAAAGAAAGAAGAGAGGGATCCATATATACAGAACTATTTATAGTGGTATTTTTTTGTTATAACAAAGAATTAGAAACAAAAGGAGTGCCTCATCAACTAGGAAATGTCTGAATCAATTATGACATATGAATGAAATGAAATAATAATTCCCATTAACAAATACTTAAAGGGATTGCTTCAAAGAAACCTGGTAAAACTTGTATGAATTAATGCGGAACCAAAGAAGCAGAACTAGAAGTTCATTTTTTATGCTTTATTTCTTCTCTTTGAAAATATATAGAAAATGGATTTTAAAATCTTTTGTTTTTACATAACTTATATTTTCCTTGCATCTCTTTCCCTATCCTCTCCCAGAGAGCTATCCCTTATAAGAAATAAAAGGGGGGATTAGAAAAACTGATTTTTTTTAAAAAGGGAAAAAATCATTATATACAATGTTCTATATCCTTGCAAAGGGTCAAGAGGGACAATTTCTCATATCTTTTCTTTGAGATCTAACTTGATCATGATAATTCTGCAACATTCAGTTTCAATTATTTTGTGGATGTTCTTTGCATTGTAGTTTTCTGGGTCTGCTTGTTCACATTTCATTAAATCATATATGTCTTTCCCATGTTTCTGTGATTTCATCATATTACCTGTTTCTTAAAGTTCAGAAATGTTCTGTTACATTCAGAGATCATGATCGGTTTGGCTACTCACCAATCAAGGGGGAAGCCCTTTTGTTCCTTAGATCAATTTATGTATCATTTACAATACTGAAAAGGACAGCAATTTTGAAAAACTTAAGAATTCTGATCAATGTAATAGAAAATCATCTTCCACAGAAGGTAGATGATGAAGCATACCTCTTCATCTTGGTAGAAGGGTGATGCATTTTAGGTACAGAATAAGGCAATATATATTTTTCAGACATGACCAAAAACAGCCCAAATTTCTTTTGTTTGGCAATACTTATGATGCTTGCTTTTTGTTGAGAAATAGAAACAGAAAATGACAGTGCAGAGACCAAGAGATAGAGAAAGGCAGACAGAGATTCAACAGAAGCTCATGAATAAGTCTAGGTTTATTTATCCCATGACTCCCTTTTGTCCTTGTCCATAATGTGGAACACTCTTGTGTAGCAAACACTTGTTTAGAACACAAAAAGAAAATCATCTTATTTTTATTAATTTAAGGGCAAAATTATAAAAGTTATAAAAGCAAATAAATAAGATTTCAAAGTAAATAAAGACTGGGAGGAAGTAAAGAAATAGGATAAATTCACCTGGTCCCAGTACAGCAGCAATTTAGGTCCAGAAAGGTCATTCCTTAAGTGGGTCAGTGAGCCAAATGAGGCTCCAACAGCTCTTCATTATATTTAATTGGGAATAGCAGTGCCTTTCTCTTGCAATTGGCTGCTGGCAATGGTCCAACTCTGCATTTCCCAGGGTCCCTATGCTCTCTATGGGGCTCCAAAGTTCCAGGTTTCCCTCTTCCAGTGCAGTATCCATCTCTCATCCTTCAGTCCCTTTCCAGCTGAGAAAAATGGCATTTCCCATCAGTCTCTTTGCCAATAAAGGACTATATTCATTTATTGCAAGTAAGCATTTTGTCTGGGAAGAGAGGCTTATACAAGAAAATGAAGGGGCAATGGCAATAAAAGAAGAAAAAAAAGAAAAAAGTATTAAAAAACCCCAACATGGAATAGAGAAAGGAAGATCAGAAAAGGAAACAGACAAAAAGGGTAGTGGACACTATCATACAAATTTGATGTACAGGTCACAATCTTTCTATGTTCATGAAAATATGGTTTTTAAATAACTATAAAGATGATGATAATGCTGAAAAATGTATATCTGTAAAAAGAATATTTGAGAAAGGGTTAGAAGAATCCCAGAATACTTCATGGAGGAAGAGGTAGTTGTGAAGAAAAAAGAGATTTATGAAAGGCAAACCATGGGAACTGGCACAATATCGGGTCCCCTGCTACTCTCCTTTCCTGCCTACTCAAGTACAAAAATAAAATGTTTTGTTGTTAGTCGATTTAGTCATGTCTGACTCTTTGTGACCCCATTTGGGGTTTTCTTGGCAAAGATAGCAAAGTGGTTTGCTATTTTCTTCTCTAGCTCATTTTTCAGATGAGGACACTGAGGCAAACAGGATGTAATAACTTGCCCAAGGTCACACAACCAGTAAGTATCTAAGGCAGGGTTTGACCTAGGTCCTCCTGACTCCAGGGTTATATTTCCAAGCAGACTCTATCCTCTGCACCACCTAGTTGCCCTCTTGCTAGTCTTGCACTTATTTATTTGTTAAAATGTTGTACTCCCCCCAGGTTACTGTAAGTTCCTTGAAGGAGGTTTTGTCTTCAAGTGCTCTACATACAGTGCACATTCAATGAATATCTGTGAATGAATGAATATAATGCTAAATAATTCTCTTTTATCCATAATCTTAGTGTGGGATGAGTTGGGATAGTAGCTGACAAATTTCAAGGCCAAATTTTTCCTTCTCTTTTGAAAGAAAAAGAGACATTTGTTATTGGGTAGAAGTCAGGAAGACTACCATAGTTCAGTTCACCCTTTCATCTTATAGATGAAGGAAACTGAGACTGGAAAGAAAGTTAAAACAAATGGTACCTGCTAACATAGATGCCTCAATCTTAACATTGGTGTCTCCTTGTAGGGTTGGTTTTGGCAAAAACAAAAACAAAGCAGACAATCCCAGCTCTCAAGGACTTACAGTCTAATAGTGAAACAAGGAATTTTGCCTGCAAAATTGCCTGCATGCAAACTATGTATAAATCCGAAATTTTGAGTGTAAATTGCAGGCAGTCTTATACCTTGATCAATAATAATGCATGTCCAAATAATGCATGTCAGTTTATCCACTGAATACAGACATCACAAAGGAAAGGGGAGACCAGGAGGGGCTGTTGCAAATGGCTCAAAATCTGAGGATACTTCAAGCTGACTGTGCTAAAAATCTCAGATCCAGGCAAGATTATGATTCTCACGTGAGAAATCTGGCATCTTTTCCTTCTTAGCTCTTAGACAAAGTTCCTGTCTACAAGTCATTCTAAATATAATCCTCTTTTCTGGAAGACTAGTCAGAAAACAGAAACCATTGAACTGAACTACTTCTCCCACAAAGTTATGGATGAAGCCAATGTCAAAGAAGACCAACTTATCCAAACACACCCTCTGATCCCCCAGGGTTCCTTCTGATACAGGGAGGGGGAAAATAACTGCATCTAGCTCCAAGCAGGCTCTAAGTATAGCTCCCTATCTTGCTTTCATCTAAAAAAATGATTTATAATCCAGATTCAAATAAATAAGAAGCTCTTAAGCTTTGAAGAAAACTTTGATGCACACATATAAAGATATATATATATATATATATATATATATACATATATATATATGTATATATGTTCATTCTAAATTGGCCTCATATTCATTTTAGAATGGGTTTTGTTTTTCTCATAATTCAGTCTTTTCATGATTTTCTGGATTGTGTGATATAAACTAAATGACTGGGTACATCATAAATGCTGCTATTGCAAATGTTCCTCCTATGGACTATGAGGAAGACTAAGTTCTTTTGGAGTGGGACTTTGATATCATAGAACTCACATTCAGGTAATCATCTAAACAGCCTAACTTCTGCAAAAGAAGAAACTGGAGACCATAAGGGCTTGCCAAGATTCAGATCCAGACCTCCTGACTCTTGCTACACAACCATTCTGCCTCTGTTTGGCACAGTTCTTCACATGTCCAATCTTGTCTGTATGTTTGTCATGAGCTCTGTATGGTTGAGATAGCCAGTGTTGTAATCTTATGGGAGTGGGGACTCAGGGGAACTGGTGGGAAATCTGATGGGAAGTCTTTTATTTGGACAAAGACAAGTCAGATGCTCAGGTTGTTGTCAACCAAGGGGAACTCCATTACCTCAATTGAAGACTGAGGTGATAATGATTACCAGGGAGGCAAGAGGAGACTGTGTTGTGGGGAAAAAGCAGTAAACTTAGAATGCAGAGACCTGAATTCAAATTCCTATGAGCTAGCCAGACATGAGTTAGTCACTTAACCATTTTGACTCAGTTTCCTCATTGGTAAGTGAAACTAAGAATACTTGCATTATAGAATAGGAGGAAAAGAGTTAGAAAACCATCAAGTTCTCTATAAATGGGAACAGCTATTGTTATTGTTAATATTATTATATTATAATACCTGCAACACAAATACTAAAATAATTTAGAACACATGATTTGGGAAACTGATTTAATAAAAACCACAAGGATTCAATAAAGTGATGGGAAACCAAGATAACATGTTGAGTTTAGAGACTGTTTGTTGTGTCCGAAGCACAACAAACTTTCTGAGATAAATGGTGTGGTTTAGGCATTGGTGTTTCATTTTTACTGTTTTAAAACTCATCAATAGCATTTCAGAATTTTGCCTGCATATTTAAATGTCTACATAATAAAAATGAAAGGAAAAATTGAGTAATTCATCTAGAGAATTGTATCAATGTAGCTCTCCTTCCACTGGTTGGCCTAACCCTTGGTAGCCAGGTTGCTGGTTGCATTGTCCAGGACCTTAGGCAATTATTAATGTTCCTACCTTCCTAGAAAAGGGTCAGTAGGATTGGTAACCTCTAGCAAGTCTGGATAATCTGGAAATCACTTTAAATTAAATTACTAAATTCTAAATGCTATGATCCCAAGGGGAATCTTTAGGGTACTTCCAGCTCCAGACCTTTAATGCCTCCTTACCTTAGGAGAAGTCAAACCTGAATCGAGATGATTCAGACTATTAATCTCTCTCTTCTCTGCTTCTCTATAACCTCAACCCCTTATAACACATAATACTTTAATTTACCATATCCTTCAGATTTTCAAGCTACACCCAAGCTTAATCTGGTATTCTTAATGTGGAAAACAGGGCCTCCTGGGATAAAGACATAAAGGTCTTAGGATACCCAGAAATGGCCTACAACTCTAGAAGTCTGAATCACAATTTGCCATTCTAGCTGGAGAATTCCCCAAACTCTCCTGGGAATATTACTCTTGTGACTCAGGAATTGATGAATAAATATCTCATGACCATGGAAAACGAAGGTAGAAATGACTCTTTCCCTCATGATGATGGACCAACTTTGAGTAGAAGGCTCACTTAAAATTACATCTCATAAAATTTTATTGTAATGCAAAGAACTGTGAGAATGCTCTGAAAAAAAAGTTTCTGGAAACAGACATCTAACTATATTAGAAAACACTCCCTTGGTCCCTTTTTAGGATCTGTCCAAACATGAAAAGTGTGGTAGGTTGGAAGTGGGAGGAGTTGGGAAGGAAAGAAAGTGATTCATTTCCATTCCCATTCCCTGATTCAAGAAATTGTAACATGGGATAAGCAAGAGTCAAAATCAGGAATGACATTTTAAAAAAAATCTCTAAAATGGCATCAGCTGTTAACAATGCATCCATGCATTGCAAAACTCTTTAAGTTTAAAAAATACTAAGGATGATACATGATTATTCTCAGCCTCACTGAATCACAGAGCTGGAAAGGAACTCAGACATTCCCAGAATATAAACCCTGAAAAAAAACCTTACAGATTATCTAGCCTAAGGTCTCAATTTGCACATGAGGAAACTGAGGTATAAGTGACTTGGTCAAAAGGTATTAAATGGAAACACTAGGTTTTCTGGTTCTTAATCTAGAACTCCACAAATTAGGATAGGAGATATAAATCAAATAAGCTATGTAACCTATACATAGGGCCTTGGAAGCACATTTCTATAGTTGGTATACCAGGAATAGAAACACAAGTAATCAAGGAGTTACCAACGTTTAAGTATTCTGTGGCTCCTATTGTTGTATTCTACTATTGTATATGATTCAATTAAATTCATTCTCCAAGGTCAATTTACTTCAACAGTATGTAAAGGTCCCTTAATGGTTTTCTAAATGGAAAAGGTTATTCTTTACTGACAGTCGACCCTGTTATGGTTCTATAACAGACACAAAAGAAACAGAATTCAATTCCTGCTTTCAGGGAGCTTTAGGTTAGATGGGGAGATAAACCTAAACAATTCGATAAAATTAGTGCATCTGAGAGTAATAGCACATTTTCTCCTCTGGTTGAATGAAACCTAAATAGAATGAAAAGAACAGGGCTGCTTAGGAATTATAACCCAATCTGTGCACTTTGAGGGGGACCTACATTAATGCATTTGTATAGGGTATAAAACTATAATCAACATTCAACAGAGGAAAGGGGCTCTAATAACATTCTAAATATGGGAGATTAGAGGTATCAGTGCATACAGCAGTAATGAATAGATGGGCAAAGAGGTGACAAAATCCTAATTACTAAGAGTTCTTTTGATCCCTCAGGAAGTACCCCTTAGATATGATAGACTGTCTTTGCTGGGCCCCATATGGAGCTATGGATTTATATCATGTCTCTCCTTGGTTACTGCCATCAGCCAAACTGGGGATGTTGTTAGGATATCATGGAGGGAAATGAGAAATCTAATTGTTTGGAGCTTTTAAATTCTTGACCAAAGTAAGAAGAGAAAGGAAACACAGGTCAAGGTAAAAGCTTAGGCCTCTCTTAAGGGTTTTCCTGGAATGCCACTTGCTCCAGTGTCCTAATTGAATCCAGTTTTAAATTAGCTTGATAATTTATGGGTGACCTCTTGAGTATAACCAAGCTCCCTCACCCTATCTTCATGTAGCTCCTATGTAACATTCATCCTGTTTTTAAGTACTAAAGTACTAGAATACTAGAGTACTAGGCATCTAGAATAAAGTCTATAACTGAGATAGACTGGACATCTTATAACTTACTTTAAATGAGAATGAACTGGTTTTATCAATTCACCCCATCAGTTTACTCACCATTTAGGGAGTCTTTCTATTTGACTAATAAAAATTTAGATGCATGTGATGCAGCATCCTGGTCACACAGTTACCCTCTCTCACATTTTTGTGAAAATTCATGAGTTAAGACCAGCACTCCTGGGGAGGTTGCTTGGGTCCTGACTTTGAGAAAGGAGGCATATACAGCACAACTCTGTATGTACACAACTCCCACCCAGTCCCTCATTTTGAGATGAACCCAAAGAGGATCATGGAATGCTATAAATGATAAATAGTGGGAATCTAGATAAAGATGGAATGACTTATTTGAACCAACATATAATAAAGAAAGCAAAAACACAAAAACAATATATATGACTATAAGAATGTAAATGAAAACAATCCTAACAGTCAAACTCAAATTCATTGCAAAGACTAATTACATTCCTATGATGAAATATGCTTTCTCAAAGAAGAAAAATGGTAAACCAAAGATGCAGAATGTTATATAAGCTGACTATTGAAATCCTCCATTGTTTTTTATAAATCAGATTTTCTTGACTGTCTCTCTATTTTAAGGAAGCAAACACTTAAATTATGTTTATTGTCTTGATTTGTCAAATTGATGATTGAGAGGTAGCTAGGTGGTACAGTGACCCAGAGACCTGTCCCTGGAGTCAGAAAGACTAAAGTTCAAATGTTCATTCAGACTCTTATTAGCTATGTGACCTTGGGTGAGTCACTTGAGTCCTGCCTATATAAAACCAGAGAAGGCAATGGCAAACCTCTCTTGTATCTTTACCAAGAAAACCCCATGGACATTTGGTTCATGGGGTCACTAAGAATCAGATATAACTGAACAACACAACAACAACAATAACATATCAGAAAAGAACTAAAAATATGAATACAAAAGTCACAAACAACACTAAAAGAAAGGGAAGAGTGGACAGGGCATTCCCCCTAATTTCATTTTCTTTTTTGAATGTGTTACTTGTATGAAAAATCAGGATAATGCCATTTATAATAACCCTGACATTCCAGTCTAGAATTTGTTTAAATTTCTCAAGATTTCTAATGTACAAGATGAAAAGATGTAGCCTAGATGACAAAATAGTTAGGAATATTTAACACAATTAGCTGAATGACTACATATAAAATGTAGTGAGTGGTCCATGCCAACCTAGAGGAAGGCCCCAGGGATCTGCCTTGTTGATCTGTCTGCCAGTTCCATTTTATTTACATTTTTATCAGTGATTTGTTTATCAAGTTTGTAGATGATGAAGCTGGAAGGTATACTTAGACTGTCAGAATACAATCAGGATAATAGAAGATCTCAAGAGGCTGGAACACATGAAATGCAATAAGAATCACGGAAAAGTTTGTATTACATTGGGATCTGTAGTGGTGAATTGGAAATCTGATATAAGTCAAAAGCATGTAAGAAGGTAACTTTAACTTGCCTTGAAACAGAGACTCAGTGTCTAGCCTGGAAGAAGTGCTCATTAGATAAGAATCTAGCACAGACTGCAGTACCCTAGGTAGACCACCTCTAGGGAGATTGCCATGTTCTTGGCACGTTTTAGGAAGTCTATTGACAAAATGAAAGGTACTTAGAGACCACCCAGTCCCTCATTTTTAAAGATGCACCCACAGAGGATCATGGAATATTTAGGTTATACAGTAGAAGACAAGACAGAGTAAGGAGGAGATTTCTTTGAGTATCTGAAGGACTTTCTGGCAGAAAAGGGATTACATTTGTTGGGTTTGGTCTTAAGTGTAAAACTAGAAGAGAGAAAGCAAATAGCAAGGAGGCAGTTTTCAGTCCTAAATAGAAAGAACAATTAGAACAATCCCAAAGTTGAATGGGCTATTTCAAGAAATAATGATTTCCCTAACAGTAGTGTTCTCCATAGAAGAGCCTGCATGACTGTTTTTTTTTTTTTTTTTGAAATATTGTAGAGAGAATTCCTATTCAGGCAGAGATGGGGCTGGTGATTTGTGAGGTTCCTTCCAATACTCATCTGCTGTGCTTTGCTTCTTGAGGAATATACTCATCGATATCTGTCACTTACGCACAGCAATAACAACATAACGTCTCTTCAACGGCTTCCCAGTTATCTAGGCTTAAGACATTATAGCTTGGGATATAAGGAATGTCAGCTTCTATAACATGTTTCTTTGTAGAGGATTTTTGGAATGATAAATTTCCTCTGTAAATCATTCACACCAGGATGTTAATCTTTCTCCATGGCTAGTGCTCAGGAAACACTTACTAAATGAACATGCACCCCTTTGGATGTACTTGGTACCCACCTGTCTTAGGTGAGAATCTCCGACTCCTAATATAGTACAATATACAAATGGATGTTTGGTGAAGTGGTACAATAGAAAGAGGACTTGCTGTGACTTCAAAGGATATAAATACAAATCCTGCCTCTGCCATTTACTATTGCTGTGATTTGGGGCAAGTCACAACTTCCCTGGGTCTCAGTTTCCTCTTTTGTGAAAGTGGTGGGCTTGAAACCCTAAGGCATTTTACAAATACTAGCTATCTTTAGTGAAATAAGAGAAAGCTTTTACAATGGTACATGAATTACTTAGGAAAAGCTATAATTTTGATATGGACTAATTTTGTGAAAGGTCTGAATTGAGGGTATGAATTGAGGTCTTATTGATTCCGGGTCTAATGCCCTTCCTTTCCTCTTCAATGGCTAGTTGCTCCTTTTCTTAATAACTTTGCATTGCACTACCTTGTACTTATTTATTTTTTTCTGTATTAACTTAAATATACAAATTTCAATAGAAGTGTTTACCCCACACCTGGTACAAAACAGGCACTTAGAAAATGTTTGTTGCTTTCTTGTATTATGATATGCTTATAGTCAGTGGTAAAAAGACAACAAGAAAGATATGACCTGAGGAAAAAATGCATTGGTTATATAATAGGAATGAAGAAAAACAGAGAAATAACCTGAATGCTGCACCAATATCCATGAATTTTTGAAAGACCTAGAAGAAGACCTAGGATACTTAATAGATTTTTTTTCTCTAGGATTCAGGATAGTGCATAGACAGGAATCATTCAAGGTGACAAGGTGACCATGAATTGCTGTCATCTGCACTAGGGACAGCAGTACCCATTTCTTCAGATCATGGATTCCCTGAAGTAACTGATAGGAAGAAAGAGAGTATGAGAGGCAGGGAGACCAATCAGGGAAACTGTTATAATCATTCTGAAAAGAGGTAACAAAAGTTCATTCTAGGAAGGTGCTTCATGAATGGAGATAAGAGGATAGATATAAGAGAAATCGCAGAGGTGGAAAGACCAGAACTTGGCCATTGACTCATCATGGGAATGAAGGTGAGGGAAAAGTCAAAGATGACTGAGGTTTCAAGCCTCAGTGACTGCAAATTTCAGTTATTAGCTCCTCTCTCAGTTCAATTCAATTCCCATTTGCCAATCATTTTTAATACCTTCTTGTGCCCAGTATGTGTGGGGTGATATGGGGCCAGAGAAAAAGGGGACACAGCCTCTGCCCATTTCCTCTTAAACGAATGTGCCGTTATTGAAATGTTCAACCAAATTTAATCAGGAATTTCCCTCGATACTCCCAACTTCCTGTTTGTTCTCAAGCTAAAATGTCACAGACAGTCCAAATCCCACTTCTGATCTGCTCAGCACTAACAGCTTTCCTCAGAGGAATGGAAACTTGGCTCTTATCCAGAGCCCAGCTAGCTCCCTCTTCCTCTGTTCCCCTCTCCCCCCCTCCTTGGCCATTTAATATTAACTGCACCCCCCCTCCCCCATCTATTATCAGAAAGTAAAGGTCGCCTGTCTATTTACACAAACACAACATTTTACAAATCAGTGTTAGACAAGGAAGGCCATCCACTGAACAAATACAGAGCCCAAAGGGATGTGGATGCCAACCTTGTCTGAAGATACCAAACTTCTCCTTGAGTTAGCCTGGCATCTTTTGTGAAACTTAGAAGTGAAGACCAGCATTAATTATAACCCTTTGAGGTTTATTCTACCTCTAGGTCTATGATTCAATGATATTTGCCTGCCTTAATTTCCTAGTTTTCTAAAATTTGAGCATTAAAAGGTACAATCTTCTATATAATAGGAGGTCACCTACTGGCATAACTTCATGGGCCATGAGGACGTTCTCATCATCTCCCCCCAAGTTCCTCGCCCAAAATATCCTTCCCTTACCCATAATACACTCTAATGACTGAAATTCCTTCATCAGAGACTATCAAGAGATAAAATTTATTTGACCATGAGACACTGAAGCAAATCTACTCCGGGGAAAGGAAACACATTGAGTTTAATTTGCACCCCACTCAACTGTTACTAGCTGGTCTCAGACCAGTCCAAATGAGCTCATGCCCCATATTTCATTCAGCCACCTCCCCCAGTCATCTTCTTGTCATTTACTCTGTATCCTCCAGGTCTCCAGACTTCTGGAGACAATGCCCTGGAGGACTTAATTGATTCAGCTTCAGAGTTTTAGTCTGGGGTACCTGCTGTACCAACTGGCATGTCAATGAAAACAGCCTCACAAAGCACAGCTGACCTCAGAGTACTCTTCATATTCCCATTCAGCCAGACATCCTGGTCATCTTCTTGTTTTATGATCTGTCTTCTCCCTCTCTGGATTCTGAGAATTCTAATCAAATCAATAATGCCATTGCTTTTAGAAAGGAAGTATTCATCAATCTCCTCATGGTTCCATTTTGCATCTATATTTTCTCCTCTTTGGAATGTAAATTTTGGGGGGGGGGCAGGGACTATCTTTCTTTTGTATTTGTTTTGCAAGGATTTTCCATAGTGCCTGGCTGGTAAGAAGCATTGAATAAATGTTTTGCTTCATTCATTCATTGACCAAGGTAGCAATGACTGATATTGGTAACTTCCCTGAGAACAATATGTTAGGCAGGGAAGAAAGCAGAAAGAAAAGGGGGACCTCAAAGGAGATTGGAAAAGGATAAAAACATGGCAAGAAGACACTTTACAACATTGCTGGAGGCCAATCTTTTATATGACCAGTCAGTCTCTATGTACAAGTTCTGATCACATGCTTTTATATGTATTTCAGCACATGTAATATGAGCTCCCTGCATTCATATTGTTTTCTACCTTTGGTCTATTAGGTCATGAGTGGATAATGACCCTTCACTGAATGCAGACTTAACGCAGACTTATCCTCTCTTATACAGAGGTATTACCATTCTTATTTTTTAATGTCTATACTTTACAATCCCAAAATATTTCCTCATGCTCCAAATGATGGGTGGCTATTATCAAATATAGATGGATAGATGCTAGATGACAGATAGATAAAAGATAGGTAGAAAAGAACATTTATGAAGTTCTTACTATGGGCTCTGTGTCAGACACATTGTTTTGTGTTGGGAATATAGATACAGGGAAGACAATAACAGCCCCGAGGGAACTGACATTCTATTTGGGGAAGATAATAAATAAAAGGGTGATAGAAAAGGAATAAGGAAGGATATGATCACTGGAAGCAGGAAGGAGAGAGAGAGAGAGAGAGAGAGAGAGAGAGAGAGAGAGAGAGAGAGAGAGAGAACGAGAACATCAGGAAGCCCTAGTAAGATAATGCAAAACTCTCACTGGTGTTGGCAAAGTTGGGAGTATTGTCTGAATTTCCAAGGTGAGTAGAGATAGTAATAGGGTAGGACTATGGCACAGAGAATGTAGAAATGGTATGAATGCCTAGGCCCAGGAAGACAGGACAAAAACTCACCTATTAGAGCTAAGGAGTTGAGATAATAAGTGTAAAAGAGAATGACAGAATTTCTATGGATGGATGAAAGGATGCTTGAACTCTACACTCTTCTTTATCTAATGCCCAGGATCAAGTTGCATTTTTTAAAGGCCATTTCAAAGACTGCTTGCTTAATATGGAATAAATTGGTGGCTGATAGACAGTGGAGCCCCAAGACCCTACCCTTTGGCTGTGATTGCTTCCCATTCAATATAGGTAGGGTGGGGTTGGCTAGGTGGCTCAGTGGATAAAGCACCGGCTCTGGAGTCAGGAGTACCTGGGTTCAAATCTGGTCTCAAACACTTAATAATTACCTAGTCGTGTGGCCTTGGGCAAGTCACTTAACCCCATTTGCCTTGCAAAAAAATCTAAAAAAAATACAGGCAGGGTTCACACTTGTTTTATTCTGTTTTCTGGAGTCTTTTATTCTTTACTCCGATGGCATATGTGATTAAAGTTTTCTTTCCATGGTGAGGAGGACCAAGACTAGAGGAAAAAGAACATTCCAAACTTCTAGTCTTTGATATCATCCCATTGTCTCTGAGCAAAAATCATTATGGAATGCTCTTCACTAAGGAACTTGGAGAAGAGGGCAACTTTGGTATGATGGAAATGGCCCTGATCCTAGAGCCAGAAGACTTTGACTTGAATCTTGATGGTGGCACTTATTAGTTGTATGGTAAATTGATGAACTTTCTGTTGTCTAAGGCAGGATTTTGAAGGGCTGATCATATGACCTCTCTGGATGATGCTAGACTCTAAGCTAGTAAGAATAGACTTGGAAAGATCCCCCAAATTAGCCTGGTCCTCTATATCTGCTAACATCATCTTTGAAACCCAAGTATTGAGTCTTCTCTGGAAACCAATTTTTGTAGGAAAGCAAAACAAAATCCATTGACCACAAAACCAAGAATTTGAAAGCAACTTGAGGACTGCTCCAAATTCATAAGAAAAAGTACTAATCAAAAGCTAGAGCTTGGAGGGACTTTTGAAAATTGTCTAGTCTAGTCTACTTTCTCTTAAAAAAGGAAATCAATTCCTGAAAAAGTAAACATCAGCTTAATCAAGGTCACTCTTAATGGTGGAGTCAGAATTTGAATCCAGGTCTTCAGACTTTCTTTCCGTGCTTAGCAGAAAACTCTGTAAGAAGTCATGGCTAATACTCATCTCTTCCTTCTCTGACCTCCTTCAGTATTTATTGCTTTTTTTTACACAGCAGTAGTTTTTTCACAATTAATAGTATAAGACCATATAATGTACTTCCACTTCAGGTGTCCCAACTTGTTTCCCAAGCAGGTATAGTTCAGATTGCCTTCTTTCCCTGGTATGGGGTTGGGCAAGATTGGGCAATCAGTAAATTATTTTGATTTAATTACCTTCTCTATACTGATGACTCCCCACCCTAATCTAGACCAATCTCTTTCATAAACTTTAGATCAGCATCACTAGCTAGTTCTAATATATATCATATATATAAAGAGAAATATGTATAGGGATATATTTATATCTCTATGTGTGTATGTGTGTGTGTGTGTGTGTGTGTGGATGTTTTATGGACCTTCAAACTCTACATGCCCAAAGCAGAACTCATTATCTTCTCTCCTAAATCTTCTCCAGATTTCCCCATTTCTGTTGAGGTTGCTATTCCTATCATAACTTTAATATCTTTACTGACTCTTTGCTTTTGTGTATCCTCTATCAGTTGCCAAGTCTTTTTTATTCTACCTCCAAAATTTCTTCCAAAACTAGCCCCTTTTCTCCACCCAGGTGGCCACCACCTTAGGTGATGATAAGCTTTCATCACCTCTTGCCAGAACAATAGCAACAATTAGTCATCACCTCTTGCCTGAACAGTTGCAACAGTTAGTCCATCTACTTGCACATACCATGTGCCTGGAATTGTAATAAATATTGGGAATATAAAAGGAGAATTTTTTAGGTTTTTTTTGCAAGGCAAATGGGGTTAAGTGTCTTGCCCAAGGCCACACAGCTAGGTAATTATTTAGTGTCTGAGACCAGATTTGAACCCAGGTACTCCTGACTCCAAGGCTGGTGCTTTATCCACTACGCCACCTAGCCGCCCCATAAAGGGAGATTTAAAAAAAACAAGTTTCTATGCTCAAAGAGCTCATTTTCAGATGGTGGGAGATAATATAATAATTATGGACAAAAAAGATATATACAAAGTAGTTGGGAAGTAATGTAGGGTATGCTAGAGTTGGGGAGGGGGAAGGCTGCCTCTTACAAGGGAGGAATTTGAGCTGAGTCTTGAAGGAAACCAAAGAAGTCCAGAAGTGGGGTTGAAGGACAGAACATTCCAGTCATGAGGGACAACCAACATAAAAACACAGATGGAAGAGTGAATGTCAATTTGAGGGAAAGGCAAGTAGGGTGTGTAATCTCATCACTGAGTGCATGGAGGGCAGTAAAGATTAAGAAGCCTGGAAAGTGAGAAGGGGCCAGGTTATGAATAGATTTAAATGCCAAACAGAAGATTTTTATATTTGGTCTTGGAGGGAATAGAAAGTCCCTGGAACTCAATGAGCAGTAGAATGACAGAGTCAGACCTACATTGTAGGAAAAAACTTCTTGGCAACTGAGTGGAAGACAAATTGTAGTGAGGAGAGACCTAAAACAAAGAGACCAATCATTAGACTGTAAACTCCTTGAGGACAAGGGATGGTCTTTCTTTTTATTTATTATATCCCAGAGGAGAGTGGCAGGCATGTAGTAGGTGTTTCCATCTTTCAATTTAGATTTTTTTTCTAAGAATTTCAGAGTTGGAAGGAGCCTCTGGGTTCCTTCATTTATTCCAACACTTATTTATTTATTCTAACACTTCCCTGTAAGCAGACACATAGCTACCACTCCTCCACGGGACCTGGACTTCTCTGGTCATTTGGAGTTCAGTCTGACATCAAACCTTAATCTGACTCTTACTTAGCAGCTGATAACCTGCAGCTCCTGGTTCTGTCCAAACAGAACAAACCTAGTTTTTCTTACACATGACAGGCCTGCAAATGCAGAGAGAGGTCCTGCAGAGAGACCAGTGGAGGAGCCTGGTCTTGGCCAATGCATCAATTCAACTATTGTCTAAAGAAAGCACAAAAGACAGTTACTATTCTCACTATCACCACTTAATAGCTAGAATTTATATAGCACTTTGAGCTTTGCAAAGTGCTTTACATAGCACCTCATTTGAGTCTCATCACATCTTTGTAAAGTAGGGATTACTGTTATTGTTTTATTGTTATCATTTATTCCCTTTTTACAGAGGAGAAAACTGAGGAGTGAGGTTAAGTATTTTTCCCTGGGTTATATGGCTAGATAATATCTGTATCAAATTTGAACTCAGGTCTTCCTGATTCCTGGTCCAAAGTCCTACTCCCTGCACCATCTCATTGCCTCAATAGGCTAAATAGTCAAAGGCTAGAAGGTCTGAGCACAAGATAAATAGAGGAAGAAAAAATCCACAGGAATCCCAAATTCACTTCCTTTTTGGGTAGGTTAATCATCTGCTTCCACCGCAGCTACACTCAAAACTTTCACATGTCTGTGGCTATGTGTCCAGATGTCTATATACACCTGTGGGTGTATGTCTGTGTGTACATGAGCATCCATGTCCTTGCAGTGTGGTGAGAGGATGGATGAGTATGGAGGATATGGAGTCAGATGAGCAACTTGTAGGATTTGGGGCTGGTAAGGACCTTCAAGGTCACCTAGTCTATTCCCATACATGAAGAAATTGAGGCCCAGGATGGAGAAGTAAGCTGCTGAGATTCACAAGGTTGGCAAGTATCAAAGTTGGTATTGTAACCCAGGTCTTCTGACTCTAAGCTCCATACTTTTTACCTTATGCCATTTTGCTTCTGCTGCTCATTTAGCTTTGTCATCTTAGATAAACTGCTTTTTCTCCCTAGCCTCAGTTTACTCAGCCATTTGAAAAATTTAACTCTAACCACTATGATCCTAAGTTACTGAATTTTATCTGTGCCCAATAAAAGACAGAGGCTTTTGTCACTACTGAGAGGTAATTGAAAAGATCTGGAGAGGGAGAGAGGGAAGGAGAGAGAAGGGGAAGGGCGGAGAGAGAGAGACAGAGAGAGAAGCTTTGGCAACCAAGGTGACAAAATGGGGAATGCGGGTCTTGCCAAGATTTATGCTTATTGTTTTGGCATTTTCATGTCATTTGCATTCTTCCCCTCACTTCAAGAACCAACTGTCCTCATGAGGACTTTGATGCCCAGTCTTCTTTGTCCTAGAAATCATGTCAGAATGGTGGCTATTGGAGGTCTTATGAGCACTAAAGTGAAATATGTATTTTATCTCTCACGTCACTAACCCAGGCAGTCAAGAACACTGTGTGTGTGTGTGTGTGTGTGTGCACATGCGTGCATGCACGCACATAGAAAAAGGAAAACCAGCCATCATTAGTGTCAGAGTTAGTAAAAAGGGATCCTACATAATAATAATCCAAACCTGAAACCTGGCAAACTAATAGGAGAGAAACAGGGGGCAAGAAAGCTGAACAAAAATGGGAAGGAAAGGAAAAAGAAGTAGGGGTTAGAAAGCAGACGGGGTGGGGGAGAGGATGAAGATGAGTTACCCTAACAGAGGCTATGTTTACATGTGGACTAGGACATGGGATGTAGGCTGTACTGGAAACCCACCCAAGGAAAAAGGTGGGGTCACTTTGTTTATCACTTTGGGTCTCCTTTCAACTGTAAGCAACTGGCTTGAGAAGTGACCTCTTCGTTTGATTCTCAGAGATTGGCAATTTAACTGCTAATTATTTTGTATATAATTTCCAGTGGGCAGGGCTGGCTAATTAAGCTTCATTTTCAGCAGTGAAGCTAATCCTTCAACCCCTGACCCTGCTAGACTGTCAATCACTGCTACCAGAGGAAGGGAGGGGAGACTTAGGTAATACAGCACAGTGGATGATTCCAAACTAATCCTTCTTTAGTTTTTGGAATAGTCAGAGAGACACAAGCAGGACTACATATTCACCACTTAATTTTCCTGCCTCCTTTGTAACTTAGTCCCTTCTGCTGGCAACTTGGCACCCAAGTGGGCAGTAGGGAAATTGTGAACCTGATTAATCCAAAAGGCAGAGAATCCATCTGTTTATGGACATAACCAAAAACTTAGCTGTATAGGGTAAGAAATCCTGAAGGTGTGGGGGTTGGGGTGAGGGAAACAACATGTTTGGATAAGTATGTATGTATGTATATGCAAATACTTTGGAGAAATTTCTCAACTATACATGCTTTCAAGAATTTAAGATCTAGTTGATGAGACTTTGCATATATATATATATATATATGAAATAGAAATCATAAGGAACTATATGCTAAGTAACACATTAATGATGAAGAGAAATTGTTTAAGAGTTCAAAGAAGATAAAACCAGATATCTTATTGTCTGATCTGGTTACCTCTGAGAATTCTGTTCTCTTTAAGGATATGATTTCTCTCTCATAACACCCAATTTGGAACAAGGTACAACATGGAAACAAAGTAAAGACTGACGGAGTGCTATCTGTAGGGGGGGGTGGGGGGAGGGAAGCAAGAATGGGGGAAAATTGTAAAACTCAAATAATATCTTTAATAAAAAAAAAGAAAAAAAAGAGTTCAAAGAAGAGGACCTGAACTATATAGAGTTTAGCTTCATGGAGATGAAATTTGAACTGGACCTTGAAGGATGTGCAGGTCTTGGTCAGACTCAGGAGTGAGACATGGAAGGCATTTATTATCTATGGATGGGGAAATAGTATAAACAAAGATCCCAAAAGGAGATAAGGGGACGAGAATACATTGAGTAAAGGAAGAGAAACCAAGGGGAGCAGTGAGATATTTGGTGTGATAGGACAAAACTGTGACAAGACTTTAAGTTCACACAAGTTAATGGGATCTTATTTGTTACTGAATGTTTTTGAGCATTCAAGATGCATTCTTTGAACCTTTCTGATGCAACTCCAAAGAAAATATCAGTATCTCAGATATATCATAGTGGAAAATGCTCTGCTTTCCTAGGATCATAGGTTTAGAATAGAAAGAAATCTCAGAGACCACCTAGTCTAACCACCTCATTTCAAGATGGGAAAACTCATAGAAATTCAATTCTCAAGTCACACAGGTCTTAAGAGGCAGAGATATGATTTAAACTCAGATTATCTGGTTCTAAATCCAATCCTCTTTCCAACACCATTTTGTTTCACAGAAATCCCATCTGATTACATTTTGGTTGCTTTGATCTATGGAAACTGAGTTGGGTCTTGGCATGTATCATGTGGGGTGATATATAACAGACTTGGCAAAAATTAACATACTCTAGAAATTTGAATTATTATCATTATGTGAATGAGCACTATAAAAATACCAACTATCATTGTCATCATCATTGTTATTATTATAAAGAAAGGGACTAGACCTGTGATTTCATTGGTGTAGGCTCAGATGAGGAAACTACCTTCACCAACTCAGATTAGCACCTTCTGTGAAATTTTTAGTTTTATAGTGTTAGTTTTTATTTTTAATAATTTTTTATTTATTTAATGAATTTTTAATTTTAATAACTATTTAATAAAGTTTTTGTTTTTTAGTTTTAAAGAATTGCCTAAAGCCCGGAGGGACTAAAGGATTTGTTTGGTGTCCCACAATCAGTATGTGACAGAGGCAGAACTCTACTTGTTTTCTAAGCATGCTCTCAATCTCCCATGCTACCTTGGTTCTTTATTATTAATATAAGTATATGAAAAATAATTTATTAAGGGGAAAAACATCTGTGGTTCTATTTCTTTTTTGTAGTTCTTCTATGAAAAGTTTTCTCTGCCTAGGCCCATGTTTTCACCATTCCTCCATGAGCAACACTTATTTCCCCATGGGTATGGCATGTCTCCTACTCTTATTGCTCTGTGCCCCCAAACTATCTATCCATCCTTCAAAGTCAACCTATAAAGATCTTCTCTGTGAAACTTTTCTTGATCACCCCAACCCAAAATGGTTTGTCTTTTTGATTATATGCCATTGAAATCACATTCTGATCATCTATCTAGCTCTTTTACAGTGTCCTCCATTTTTCATGGAGGACTTTTCATGTTCTGTCCTCACCCATTCTGTAGAATTCTCACTGAAAGAATCATGCCCTGCCCATACCTCTTTGTGTTGGGGAGCATGATTAGCAGTGATTCCCATCCTGGCTTGTTTGCTAGTTGGTTTTTCACATTCTGTGTCCCCATAGTGCCTTGACCATACAAGGTGATCCAATCAATACTTGATTGATTGAGGCCTGGAATTTGAGTCAAACCAGATGGAACCTACGTGGACTCAATCAAGGCTGCAGCTCCTCTTTCTGAGGGGTTTATGGCCAATAGCAATAAATCCCTTGAATTGAATTTAAAAAAAGGAGGAAAAAGTAGGAAAGAGCAGCTAACTAAATGCAGTAGTTGACAGTGGCTGAAAAAAAATCCCTCGAGGACCTTTAATGTCCTTGTTTCTAATAATAAGTAGTCATTCCTCCCAGAATTCCTGACCTCATAGAGTAGCCTACGTAAATGCGCCTTCTTCCTTACTGGAAAGGGAGTGTGTGTGTGTGTGTGTGTGTGTGTGTGTGTGTGTGTGTGTTGTCTTCTTGGAAGGGAAATTTAGGGGGGCAACAAGCAAAGCTAAATGGTCTTCAAAGAGTTACTTCCTGTTGGGAGTCTTCAACTCCCCCCTTCCCCCTACATCACAAATTGAGAACTCCCCCCCCCCCCTTATGACTCCTCCTTTCCCGATCCTATCTGTTGGAGACAGCTAAGACAAACAAACTCAGGAAGTGGCAAAAGGTTGGGAAGCAGAAGAAATCCATGGCACTGGAGGGAAAAGTGAAGAGATTACGGTTGGTCTGCGAGGGGAAGGGGAAGGTCACCCCAAGGTCACTTTGTGCCAAGTTCTTTAAAATGCCTTGCTTGTACTTTAATACAAAACTGGCACAAACATTTGGCCCAGGCTCCAGAGACCATTCAAATGTTAACATTCACAATGATAAACAGCCAAAAAAAAAACCCCCCTTCTATGTAAGCAAATTGGAACAAACAACTAATCTAAAGCTAGTTGCTAAGAGACCAGTGGGAAAGGAGCCAAAATCAGTCCAAATGTCTAGAGATTTAATTATGTTTTTATTTTTGAAAAGAAGAAGAAGCCAACCTGTAGATGACGCCATGTTGGTGAAGGAACATGAGTGCCGATGTGACCTCTGCAGCATAGAATCGGGATCGAGGTTCATCAAATTTTCGGGAACGTTGAATTTGAAACATCAGGTCTCCTCCATTTACATATTCCATGACAAAAAAGAGGCGATCCTGAAATTAATCAAGATAAGACATTTAGCTAATTTCCTTTCAGGTAGGTGATCAAAAGAGTTTGTTTTGCCTGTTCACTCACTGTTCCTCAAACACCTGCATAAAGAATCAGAAAGAACAAACTTAGACCTTGGGGCTTGGGTATAGGGAAGAAAGGATAACCCCCAGGAAACACAAATGAGAAAAGGGCAAAGAAAAGGAAGAACAGGAAGCATGAGGTCAATGAGCATGACATAAGAGTTGGGACTAGCTCAGATGTAGATACTAGAAGGAGTGTTGGAGAGTAAGTCAGGAGATACCAGTTTTAGCACTGAATCTGTCATTAACCTAAATGATTCTGCACTGAAAAAAGGGTTCCACATAGGCTTCATTGTCATCATCTATAAAACAGGGGATAGAGCAATTCCTGCCATACTTACTTTTTTGTGTGTGTGTGTGTGTGTGTGTGTTTAGGTTTTTGCAAGGCTAATAGGGTTAAGTGGCTTGCCCAAGGCCACACAGCTAGGTAACTATTAAGTGTCTGAGACTGGATTTGAACCCAGGTACTCCTGACTCCAGGGCCGGTGCTTTATCCACTATGCCACCTAACTTCCCCTTTTGTGTTGTTTCTAAAGGGAATAAAGGAAATATGTGCATGTACCTTAAAAATTATAATTTTAAGAGCACTTTTGAGTATTACTTGGACCACATCCCTAAAATGAGATCCTGAAAAGGAAAAAATTGCATGTATGGTAAATGTTTGTATATATTTATTTTTTTAAATTACTACATTATTTTGAAAGAAATTCCCAAACTTGAAAAGACGTTTCAAAGTTGTTCAGTAATCAAAATGACAGATTATTTTCCTTTATCCCTTCTTGTCCCACTTCTTTTCTCAATACTCCTAGAAACTCAAAATTTACAATAGCCATTATTCTCAGGGATCCATCTGAATCCATCTACTTTTGTTTGCTGTAAAACCGAGTTCCCCAGAGCTATCTCTGGAGACTAATTCTGTGTACTAGTAGAAAGTAGAGGCCAAGGGATAAAGTAAAGTCTTTTTGGAAGATCCCCTCAGAATCTCTCCCATCATGTATCTCCAAGAGAACTTCCCCAGTACCGGAAATACATGGGAGTGAGAAGCAATTGATGGGTCTTGCAATGAGATAGGACAGGGATGTAGGTTGATCCTTCTGAGTGTGTGAGTGGGAGAAATATGCCTCCCTTACAGTATTACACCATGAATAGGGGCTTAAAAACCACTCTAGTATGTATACAGACCAATTTCTGCTAGGGAGCAGCAGATAGAGCACTGACCTTGGATTCAGGAGGATGCAAGTTTGATTCTGGCTTCAGACACTTAATTACCTGTGTGACCTTGGGCAAGTCACTTAACTCTGACTGCCCCACCTCCAGGGTCATCTCCATTGTCCTGATTTGTATCTGGCCACTGGACCCAGATGGCCCTGGAGGAGAAAGTGAGGCTGTGACTTAGCACAGCATCCCCTCAAATCCAATTCATGTACTTGTCATGGCATCACCTCCTTGATGCCATGGTCTTCTTTGAAATGAAGGACAAAAAAACCCCCAATAAAACACCTACTGATTTTTATATTCCTTCTTTTCTATTATCTTGCTTGATAGAGTGATCTCATTCCATGGATTTAATAATCATCCCAACAAAATGGATATTCTGTACGCATCTCAAACTCAACAAGTCCTAAACAGAGTACATTATTGTCTTTATCTCTTAATTCACTCCCTTCTTCTCAACTTTCCTATTATTTTTATACAGGGCACCACCATCCTCTCAGTCCCACAGGCTTGGACTGGTTACTCGGTGTGCTTCTTCTGCCGCCCTCTCCAAGACAATGGGGTTAAGTGATTTGCCCAAGGTCACTCAAGTAATTATTAAGTGGCTGAGGTCATATTTGAACTCAGATCCTCCTGACTCCAGAACTGGTGCTCTATCCACTGTACTACCTAGCTGCCCCCTTTGTGTGCTTCTTGACTCTTCATTTCCATTAACCAAATGAATCCAACCTATTGTTGCCATTTCTACCGTGATATCATCTCTTGTATTTGTCCCCTTTTTGCTGCTTTGAGACAAATCCTCATCATCTCACACATGAACTACGTCAATAATGTGATTGGTTTCCTGTCAATCAATAATCATTTATCATTCACCAAGGCACCATGCTACCTGCTGAAGACACAAATAAGAAAAAAGACAATTCCTGACCTCATGTGGCTTATAGTCTAATGAATGAAGACAATTCACAGGAGGAAGCTGTAAAATGAGAGTAAGTGAAGGCAGAGAAAGATTGGGGAAGAAAGATTCTAGGAGACAATGATAGAGTAAATTGGTAGGAAATGAAGAGTTGCTGACTTGGAAGCCCTTTTTTAATTTAATTTAAAGCCCTTTTTAAATAGAAGCCTTGGAAAAAAGTTCTTTGCTCCTTCTCCAAGCCTCCAATCAGAGGGCAGAGGATTCTATGTGTTCTGATGAGGTTTAAATATAAAAGCTGATGCAATCTCTGAAGGATCTAGAATTTCCTAATGATGTGGTTTTCTGGGGCATATTCATGATGTAGTCCAATCCAAGGAGTACAGCTCATAGGAAATGTTTCAAATTTCTTCCCAAGCCAGTCTTTCTTTTTTCCATTCATTTACTAAATTGATTTTTCTAAAGGTCAAGACAGACTATGTCACCCTCCCTCTCTCACTCAATAAACTCTAGTGGTTCCCTATTACTTTCAGGAGCAAATATAAAATCATTTGTTTAGCATATAAAATGTATCACTTTTTCCTACCTTTCCAATCTTCTTACACTTTTGTTCTCCTCAACTGTACTCTAAGGTCTGGCCATTCTCACTTTCTTGTAATTCCTCATTCATAACATTCCATCAGTAGAGTCTATGTCTTTTTACTGGTTAATCCCCACTCCTGGAATTTTTTCCCCTTCTCACCTATGTTTTCAGATCTTCTAAAACACCCATCTCAAATCCCATGTTTGGCAGAGGTCTTTTCCTAATGTTCTAGTGTCTTCCCTCTGAATTGATCTGATATCTACCTTGGCTATATCTTGTACATATATATATATATATATATATATATATATATATATGTATACATATATATATATGTATATATTTCATCTGTAGTTATTCACAGCTATTTACACCCCCACCCCCATCTTATTAGATTGTAAGTTTCCTAAAAGCTAGGACCATGTTTTTGTCTTTCTAAGTACATGATAAATAAGAAAAACCAGTTGGCTGACTAATTGAAAGAGTTTAACAAGTACCAAAGTATGCCTATTGCTTAAGAATTTGTATTCAGGTTACACAAATCAGATGAGAGAAATGTGCAGCCTGTGTTGAGACAAATGTTAAATTTTTCACATTTTATTCCAAGAAACCCATTTTTTTCAAGTTTAGATAACTAAGGTAGTCATGCCATTATCTGTGTCAGAGATTCTAACCTTTTTTTGTATCATACATGCCTACAGTAGTCTGCTGAAGCCTATGACCCTCTTCTCAATACAAAGATTTTGCTGAAATGCTAAATTTCAGTTCGAGGTTAATGAAAATAAACAAGAAATTTTTCCCCTAATATAAGTCCACATTCACTCTAAAATCTGTTCATGGACCCAGCTCTATCTAAAGGTAGAAGATGAAAGTTCAGCCTACTCTACATCAAACATGTCAACAGCAGAATTCTTATAATTTTCAAAGTTTGAAATCTACCACAGCACATACGGGGTATGAACATAGAGATGACTGTAAGGATAGCTTCCTCCCTCTCTCCTTGTGCTTGCTCTCAGAATTTCACTTCATTTTGGTCTTGGCACTTTTAGGGACTATTTTTATCCCTGGTGGACATGACATGGGTGACATGAGATAAACTATGGCTTAATGTGGAACATTAAGGGAAGTTGTGAATCCTCACTCAAGTCTCCCAGTCTGAAAAACTTCATTTTGCAGTTCATATTTGGTGAGTTGGGTGGGAAAGGGGGTGAGGAAAGTGGGGAAGTTGTGAGAGATGGGAGACTTTCTACCTCTTCTTGTTCCCATCACCAATCTCTCCCTCTCTCCTTAGCTTCTTTCATTCTATCTATAAGCATGTTTAATTCTCCCTAACCTAACAAATAATTAAACATCAACTTAAATCCTTCTTTTGTCTCCTTAACACCTTTAAGTTAAATCTCAAACTTCCAACTTACACAGGTCAATTACTTCTCTGGGCTTCAGTTCAGTCTGATGTAAAATAAGAGAGCTGAACCACATTGCTTCTAAAGTCCCTTCAAGCTCTCAACTATGACCCTGTGATTTTCTTTCTTTCTTTTCTTTTACTACAGAACTTCCTGAAAGAGTAGTTGGTATTCACTCTCTCCATCTCCTAGATGTCCTTTCACTCCTCTGATATTCACTCCCTCTGGGACCTTGGGTAGATCACTGAACCTTCTTAGATGGGTGGCCATTTGCTTGGCTGTAAAATGAGATGTTGGATTAAGATGCTCTCTGGGGTCTCTTCCAAATCTAGAGCTAAGATTTCATAGCCACCAATCCTATTGCAAATTGGCTTCTGTACTCAGTATTTCAATGAAATATCTCTGTTCAAGGTTAATGATAAAATCCCCATTTCCTCTTCTTCCCCAAACTCCTGGATGCTTTTGTAGCATTTGACAGGGCCACTTCCATTTCTTGATGATCCAGCTTTTCCCTATCTTCTAAGACACTGATTTCTTGAAGTTCTCTTCATAATTATGTCTGTGTCTTCTTGGTCTTCACTACTTTTGTCTTTCATTACTCTCTGGACTTCTTGCTCAACAGTCTGAATTTGTCCCCACCATGCCTCCACTAGGGCACCTTTTCTACCCTTCTCTTCAGTCCTTCTACTTCCTTTTATGGATTAATCATCTTCCATTAGATTATAAGATTCTTGAGGGTTGTTTTAGGTTTTTATTTGTATTCCTAATGTGTTAAGACACAGGGCCTGGTACTTAGAGCCTAATAAATATTTGTTGACTGACGACTTCATTTTCCTCCTCTTTCTATCCTTCTTCTATCACATATTAAATTATAGGATTAAGGATTTAGAACTGGAGAGAACTTGGAAATTATCTGGGCTAATCTCCTTTGTTTTCTTTCACATGAGTAAACTGAGACAGAGAGAGTAAAGAGACTTACACAAAGCCACCAAGATCCTATGACTCTAACTCCATCATTTTTCTCTAACTCCCCCAAAAATATATAATGTACTGCTATCAATTCATTGAGGAGCTAAATCTTTTACAATGCAAAGGGATTCCTAGTTCAATAAAACTTCATTAATATCTTTTAAATGTAATCCATACATGTACATTTTAAGATAAAATGAATAGCACAAATGATAATAGTTTATCAATATCACAGAGTACGTCCTTTTAAGGATCTCAAATATATTTCTTTTACAGCTACTGAGCCAAATTCCCCTTAATAATAATGATGATGATAATAATACTTAACTATGTTATTTTTCTCTTTATATTCTCATATCTAGCATGATATCCCAGCAGATAGTAAGTGACTGCCAATTAATAAGTGCTTGCCAATGAACTGATTTGCATTTGTATTAGACAGGACATTCACTTATATTATCAAAGTATTATTAATATTATCTAATAATGTTTTCTTTCTCTTCTAAACTCATAATTTTTGTAGTTCTTTTATAAAGCTTTCACAGTCTATTTTAGAGTTGTTGTTGTGTCCTATCTTTCTTATTAGACTCTAAATATTTATTGAATGAATAGTTGAGCTCCATTAGGGAAGGGATTATTTCCTATTTTTCTTTGTGTCTCCACAATGCCTAATATGGGACCCTGCACATAGCGAGGGCTAGAATAAATACTTCTTCAATGGACCAGTCTTGATTTTGTGGATGTCATACAATGATTTACTCAAAGTTATACATCTAGTAAGAGGTCAAATTAACGTTAGAACCCAAGACTTCTGATGGAAAATGTATTACTTTTTCCTTATAGAAAAGATAGTATATGCTACAAGAGAGGAGAGAAAAGGAAATTTAGTTGAGTGCTGTGGTGGATAAGGAGATGGTTGAGTTTGAGCTAGGTACTGAAGGAGTCAGGATAAGTAGTCATTCAAAATTACAAGGGAGAAGATGGGAATTTTAGTGGATCAATCTTTTCTAGGCAGCTGGGTGCATCTAACTCACAATTCACCAAGGATTGCCTTGTGGTTTAGAAGAATGAATACAAATCCCAACTTGAATACCCAAATGATTCATGTAGACCAATGGTGTCAAATTCAAATAGAAAACCACACATAAAGATTCCTGCAAGAGGCATATATTGACTTAGTTTTAAAATGTCATATTATCTACATTTTATTGGATTTTCATTTATTTTGTTAAATATTTCTCAATTACCTTTTCATCTGGTTCACCAAGGGTATGATGGGCCTGCATGCAGCCAGAAGCCATATATTTGACATCTCTGATGTAGATCATGGGAAGGTGAGGATCATTAACTTGTCCTCCAGGTATGTAATGCCCTCATCCTCTCCTAGTGGTATTACTGCAATTTACAGCAAAATCTTCTAAATTTACTATTCCAAGAACAGACTAGATTTACTTCTGGCCAGGCAGAGAGTAGCAGATGGGGCAGGATCTTAGAGAACTATGTTTTAAAATGTATTTTTTTAAAGGTCAGGAATGGAGTTCGGGTGCATTCCAGCCAATTTCCACTGCTGTAAATAGCTTCATGGAAGCCTCACTGGAGTCTGTTCTAGGCCCTGATCCAAAGCAGCACGGGATTAAATCAAGTGTTTCTAAGATACAGACTTTTCAAAAATATGAGTATATCCTGGGTTGGTTTGTTTCCTTCTGTAAAATCTTATGATCAGTGAACATTAAGTGAATACCTACTCTTGAGAGCTTTCTGCTTAGTGCTGAGAATGCAACATATAAAAATTGACTCCCACCCTAATGGAGTGACAATCTAGTCAGGGAGATATGGCATATTTGTAGTTCTTTGTCATCAAGGGGTCTGATGAGAAGCAAAGCTTCTCTAAGGAAATAGGGACTGAAGGATATCAGAAGATGAAGTTGGGGGTGGCTAGGTGGCGCAGTGGATAGAACACTGTCCCTGGAGTCAGGAGTACCTGGGTTCAAATCCAGTCTCAGACACTTAATAATTACCTAGCTGTGTGGCCTTGGGCAAGCCACTTAAGCCCATTGCCTAGCAAAAACCTTAAAAAAAAAAGAAGATAAAGTCACTGTTTGTGCCCCATAGAGAGACTAGGTCCAAGAGTATATAGTCAAAGGTCAGCACCAGCCTGTCAATTGCAAGAGTGCTGCTACCTCAACTAAATATAACCAGGAGAATTTAGAGCCTTGGGTTTTCCCACTATCCCCGTTAAGGTTTGACCTTACTAGATAGAATTTTCTGCAGTCTGGTGACAAGGTGAAATTTGTCCACTCTCCACTTGTCCTACACTGACACAATTCCAAACAAATTTTCATCATTTACCGTTAAAACTTATTTAGTTATCTTTTCTTTAAAATTGGGATTTCTCTCTTGAGAAATACAAGTAAATTTTTATTATATTCTGAGCAAGTACTTGTTATGAAGAAATGAACCATATCATAGGAAGGACAAAGGAGACTTCTGAAAAAAATGGCTTCAGATATAATGGAAAGTCTCTGGTAAAGTTCTATATGCATGGACTATTTTAATAGCCACTGGGCTCCTTGCCTCCAGTCTCTCACTTCTCTTCTATCCATCCTTCACACCACTGCCAAAGTAATCTTCCTAAGACACAGGTCTGATTATACTGCCACATAATTTTATGCAGGGCTTATGCAAGGTTTTAAAATCCTTAATTAGCATTCCATGATCCTCAGGGAAATATATAAAACTCTGTACTGAGTTATACAACATGATTCCAAACAGTAGACTTATTTTTTACTATTCCCTTTATAAATTCTCTGCCTTAGTCCAAGGTAGATTCTAGCTATCCTTCAATTATTTTCTCTTCTGCTTTCATGTGTTTGCATAAAATGTCCCTTCTGACTAGAACTGATTCAATTACATGTTGGAACACTTCTCTTCCTTCCAGGCTCTCACCTCCTGAATCCTTGAAGCCTTCTTGGATCCTCATCAATTTTCTCTCACCCCAAGCTTGAAAGGATCCCTCCCTTCCCTAATTTCTCATCCCTTTCAATATAATAATATAGTAGTTACAATAAACCTCTCACCTCCTGAATCCATGAAGCCTTCTTGGAACTTCATCAATTGTTTCTCACCTCAAGTTTGAAAGGATCTCTCCTTTCCCTAATTTCTCATCTCTTTCTGTAAAAGTAATATAGTAATTTGTACAATAATCCTTAATTTGCAAATTTTACCCTTCTTCTAGACTGGAAGCTCCTTGAGGACAAGGACTGTATTATTCTTAAACTTAGTATCACTAGCACCCTATATAGCTATAGTAGAAATAATGCTGACTTTAGAATCAGAAGAATCGATTTAAATATTTGCCCTGTTGCTTGCTGCTTTGTGATTTGGGGCTCAATTTCTCAATTTGTTAAGTGACTGGGTTAGAGTTCCCTTCTAAATAGAAATCCAAAGGCATGATAGGCACTTAATATAACTGTCTCTTCTTGAATTGAATTTTCCATATTCCTTCAGTAGCTAGAACAGAGTCCTACATACAGTAAGAGTCTGGGATCACAGACTTGCTAAATCCCCTTGTAAAATGCCACATTTATTTTATACATCAATGGTTTGGGGTTTTTTTTTTATGAATTTTCAAGTCAGAGACAGCAGCTGCTGCTTCCTGGACACATTCTGGAACCCACACTACACTCTTCAGCATCCAACTGATTATCTTACTGGATATATTTTGGAGTACCAATTCTACAGGAATTAAATATAAATGGTGCATTCATAGCTATCAGCTCTGTATTCTGTGGAAATGCCATACATTCCAGGATATCAGATTGGAATTGGGAATCTTACCTGTGTTGCAAATCAAGGCTGAGAAGTACCATAGCTAAATCTGGAATGGATAGAGAAATGACTTTAAACAAGCCATGTCAGAATATAGGTCCAAATCAGATGGGGGAGAGAGAAGGAAAGTTCAACAGGTTGGGGTCCCAGATTTTTCAAATCAAAATTGAGGAAGCATAACCAAATCAGGGGATCTGAAGTCCACCCTTCCAGGGGGAAAAGTATTGAGGAATATAGGGAAAAATCTTTCTCTGGGTCAAGGTGGGATTCCTTCCATATTGCATTGCCATAGAATGAAAACATGGTTGGGTAGAGTAGATGAAGTTGGAAAGGAATGACAAAAGAGAGTTTGAGAGTTTTGTAAAAGTTATAGACTTCCATATCCATAAATGAGATTAGAAGTTTATTGTAGAAAAACAGGCACCTATAATTTTAATTAAACTGAATTCATTGATTAGATTAATGATTTGGACTTATAGTCATCTATCAAAAGCACATATACTAGTAATTAGTTACAAAATATCTTGCCTTTTTAGAGGGGTGGACCAGGGTTAAAATATTTTTTTCTCCCTTGTTAGATTTTAAGATCTTCAAGGGCAGTCACAATATTTAATACATTCCTGTATTTGGTATTCCTCCAAGCACAGGACTAAGCAATCAGTCAGACAATTAACAGCAAGTATGTAATAATTTTGTTTGGTCTTCATTTGGAAGAGGACCAATGACATCATCACGTGGATTTGATTTAGATGAAAGAACTGCACAAAGTAGTCAGCCTCACTTTTCTTCCAAAGTCATCTAAGTCCAGTGATGACTCAGGACACAGTGGATGACTTTGTCATCTCTGATGTCTGAATAAGCTCTAGGAATTCTACTGTACCTTCTTCAGTCATCTTCATGACCACTGGAACAAACTGTTCTTATCTACCCATTCTATCAGGGAAAGACTTCACATACTTGAAGTGGACAACCCTCAGACACTTAATAAATACTTGCTGATTGATTAATCATTTCTCCATTCAAAAGCAAGCATAGAACAGAGGGAAATGATAGGTCTTGAAATTAGATGAGCTGGGTTTAATTTCTGTTTCAGTTACTTACTTCTTAGGTAAATTAATCTCACCTCTCTGGGTCTCAATTCCTCATCTATAAAATAAATTGGATTCATAAATATATGAAATCTATATAACATAATCTATATAAAATATAGATTAAATGATGACTAGGTTCCCTCCTAGCTTGAAATTGATTATACTGTTTCTATTCTTAATCATTCATGTTTTTTATTTATTTGAACCTAAGCCAATTTTTTACTTTAGTCTCTTTCTTTTCACCTTACCTACCTCATTCTGGTAGATCAGAATATGCTCAAGAAAGCTTAAAAAGAGATCTATCTACCCCCATTTTCTTTCTTCCAATAAATGGATATTTTTTGACCTCCATACCCAAAGCATCTAAGGGAGCATGCTTTGAGGCACATGAGAATCTTAAATCATTCTGGGAACTCCTTAATTACATAAACTTGAAATCAAAAGAAACCTGGCAAACATACCAACTATAAGCTAATCCCCTCTTGGCATTCATAGAGAAAAACACACACACACACACACACACACACACACACACAGAAAAAAAAAACTTCCTGGTAAAGTAAGCAAATATGTTTTCTGAGCTAATCAGAGATTTAAAAACCTTTTTTTCCCCATACTCCCACCACCCCTTTTAATCTCCCTTAAATGTCTAAAAAGTTAGGGTCTTATGATAGCAAGTAGAATAATGAAATTAGGAAAAAAGATTATGCATTGTTGTTAATAATGATCTGCCCAAACCAAAAGGACACACCACGGGGTTACAATTCCCATTGGGTTCCATTTTCCCAGTTCACTAAACCCTTCCTGCCTTTGAAGGGAAGTTGGGGCACGCCCAGTTCATTTTTCAAGGTGTGATCGATAGGCAAGAGCTTCCTATGAGTAGCACCAGATGTTCTTGCCAATTGGTTTTGTTTGGATACACAATTATTCACCATCTTTTAGCTGTTTATATCTACAAAGTTTCATTTGTGAACCCAGTTCATTTAAGTACTCAACAAAAGATTAGAAGGGGAATGACTCTGCTTTGATGTTCTGATTACAACATGTCGATTATCTTCAATTTACAGTTTAAGAGGACTTCTATCCCCTTCCCTGCCCTGCTATCTTCATCCACCCTATAAAGATTTCCTTTTCCTTTTATCATCCTAGTGAGTGAAAGAAGAAACAACTGAGTCACAAGATGGAGTCCATATTGGTCGCTCAATTCCCTCCTTTCCCTCAACTGCCTTGGCATCCACATTATTCATTTGACCAATTATACAATTTTATTGACTGCTGAAGAAAAATAACAGTATAGAGAGTGGCTAGAGTAACAGCCAGGAAGATTTGAGTTCAAATTCTGTTTCTGACATAGAGCTTATGTGACTTGATGTCTCAGGTCCCCTAGGAGATGCCTTGTGACTATCAGTTGACAATAAGGCACTAGGAGAGAGACCTTGAATTCTTTATACCACTCAGTTCTCAAGTTTGGTCCAAAAAAGAAATAAACAGTTCTTCACTTAGTAGCTTAATGTGCCTAATCCTGAGCTGAGCTCATCTAAAAGTATAAAACAAGTCCTTATTCATGAAGAGTTGAAATCTATCTGAGAAACCAAGATACAAGATAGACATGCTTGAAAACTTAGCACACAGCCTAACATATTAGAATTTTTTTTAACAAGGCAATGCCCAAGGTCAAACAGCTAAGTATTTATTAAGTGCCTGAGGCCGATTAGAACTAAGGTCCTACTGACTCCAGGGACAGTGTTCTATCCACTGCACCACCTAGCTGCCCACATACTACAACTTTATGTGATAAATAGACCAACAGGGCAGAGGTATTGAGAGGAAAAAGTAAAGAAAGAGTCATCGTAATTTAACAAGACCATACCGTATCCTAGAATGTAAGCTCTTTGGGGGCAGAAATAATTTTCTTTTGGATCCTCAATGCTTGGTATTTTTTAGTCATTGTTATTCAGTCATGTCTAACTCTTTGTGATTCCTTCTTGGGAGATTTTCTTGGCAAGATACTGGAGTTGTTTGCCATTTCCTTCTCCACCTAATTTTACAGATGGAAAAAACTGAGGCACAAAGGATTTAGTGACAATTGGGAAGTGTCTGAAGCCAAATTTGAACTAGCTGCCCAACTCAAGGTTCACAGTGCTATTTGGAAAGAGATCTAAGGAGTCAAAGGAGTCTAAGTTTTCATTTTGGTCCTGAGACTGGTCTTCAAAGTGAACCTTAGCTAGTGATTCCCCCTCCCTGGGCCTCAGTTTCTTCATCTATAAATGTAGATTATCTCCAAGGTCCCTCCCTCCCAACTCTTAACATACTTTGATCCTATCATTCTATATGTCAATTTAAATTCATGGACATTGATTGCAAAGCAACAAAATGGTACCTCAGGAATCATGGTATCCATATGGCCAATTGCATACTGAGCAGCATTTAAGAAACTTACTCAAACAGATTTCTGTCAAAGGCAGAGGTCTGCTTTTCCTTGTAGGAAGCCACTGACCTGTGCCAAAGATGACCAGAGGTGATTTCTGTCAGTCAGACAATGGCTGGCATATGCTTACTCACTGGATGAGATTGTACATAGTCTATTCACAGTAATGTGAAATTCCATCTTCGCCACATAACAACTATGACTACTTACTTTACTTCAACAAATTAGTCCAGGGAAGTTGGGGGTAATTTTAGAGAAAAGGCACTACGATTAAGGAGCACTGGGAAAATCTTCACATTAGAATCTAAGTACAAAGGTATTTGGGAACTGTTGGTGGCACAATGGATAAAGTATCAGACCTTGGAGTCAGAAATTCTCATCTTCCTGAGTTCAAATATGATCTGATCTTGGGTTGGTCACTTAACCCTGTTTGTCTCAGTTACCTTTTCTGTAAAATAAACTAGAGAAGGAAATGGGAATTCCCATTATTTGTGAAGAAAACCCCAAATGGGGTCATGAAGAATCAAACAAAGTTAAAAACAACTGAACAACAAAAGCACTTTAAAATATATATATATATTTTTCAAAGTATTTTAACACTCAATCAAAAGAATTATTTATTGCCAGTGACTCAGTTACTGCCAATCGGCAAATTGATCCCCACATTTTGTAAAAAGATAAGTTTCAATTTCATCAAAAGTGAAAGGCAATTTCCTTTGCCTGGGTTCAACAATATCTTAACAAAAATAAACGTCTCATTGTGTACTCCAAACTAACAGATAACCCCCAGACACTCAACTTTCCTAAGAGGGAAAACTTTAAAAATAATGCAGTTACGACTGCTATTAAGAACTTCTTTGGATACTAAGTAGGAAGCATTTTTTTTAACTAGGGTCAAAAGTTTAGATTGGATGTGTTGCCAATTGAACAATACAGCTTTTTTTTTTCTGGAGGCCTCCCTGATGTCACCTTCATTTCCCTCACTTGGTTAACTAGACCAGATGTTCAGTTTTAAAAGGGATCTTCTTTCCAGAACTCAAAGTTCCCTCCAGTCACAGTGATACCCTTTATGGCATTTCAAGCTGCATTGGGAGACACAGCTTCCAGAAATAGGATGATGGTCCCTTTGTACTCTGCCTTAATCAGATCCCATCCAAGGTATTGCACTCACATGGATGTATCATAATGATCACACTGATAAGCTGGAATTAGACATTGATAAGCTTCCAGAAATAGGATGATGGTCTCTTTGTACTCTGCCTTAAACAGATTCCATCTGAGGCATTGTACTCACATCTATGTACCCATATTAGACATTGATAAGCTGGAATGTCCACTAGAATAAAGAACATCAGGTTGATGCCCTTTAAACTTGTCAGGTGAAAATAACTAGAATGTTTACCTTCAAGAAAACTGAAGGGAGACATGATGGTTGCGTTCATGGATTTGAAGAGCCATTATTACATGGGAAAGAGATTAAATTTGATCTTTTTAGCCCCAGAGGAGACTAGGAATACTAGAGGTAAGTCAAATCAAACAACAAACATCATTCATTATCTATTATGTGCCAGTTCACTATACTAAACATAAGGCATGTAAAGCCAAAATAAAAGACAGTTCCTACTCTCAAGGAACTCACAGTCTAATAGGAAGATAACATTACATAACGATAGAGAAATAAGATACAGACTAGAGATAATCAATTGAGAAGAAGGTATCACAAAAAAGTAGCTTTAGAGTTGATCATCCAGGAACTAATAATTAGAACTGCCCAGGAGTAGAATGGGTAGTTTGGGGAAGACAATGGATTCCCCAACATAGAAGGTATTTAAGTAGAAGCTAGATGACCACTTGCTGAAGACAGTATTCTACAATTTTTTGTAGCATTTTTATTCAGGTATGATTTAGACAAAATAGTCTCTAGGAATCCTTCCAATTCTAAAATCTTAGGTGATCTCTCTGGACCTTGGGCTGGGAGATAAGATATAAAAAAATTCTATTTCAGAGTGTTGTGCCCAATTTGGTCCCCTAGGTGTTCCCTTAAAATATATTGTATAAAATTCATGCTCTGTGGATTGAACAACAGCCGAGAAAAAACACTGCCCTCTAGGACCAAGGCAAAATTCTGAAGTCATTCAAGTTTTATCTTCAGTACAGCTGGCTGGGAAGAGGTAATTTAAAAAAGAAAAAATTAAATTGTGGTTACTCTTTGGGATCCTGTTACATATATCTTCATGTTATTGAAAAAATGGGGTTAAAAGATGGGACTTCCAATAATAATAATAATAATTATAAAAATAGTATCAGATGGGAACTACTTGAACTCTCATTCAAGGTTCTAAATCAGAGATTGGTTCCCTACAGATATCCTTTCCTTTTCTGACTTAGTCCATAGTCAGCAAATATTTATTCAGTAACAGGCACCATATGCTAAGCACTGTGGGTACAAAGAAAGACAAAAAAGAGTCCCTTCCTTCAAGGAGCTTACAATCTAATGGAGGAGGGGAGAAGGTAACACTTAAGAAGAAGAAGCTTTGAAAGGGAAGGGAAGAGGGAGACCCTGAAGCCTATGGATGGGCCAGACTGGAAACACAATGAAGTACCACAGTTAGGTGGGAAATGATGTGGTGATTCCCTGAGACTCCTCTTTAAATGGAGGATCTGAGAAAATCTCTGATGTGCATCTTGTACCTTCTCCAGTCTGAGAGAGCCAGGTACCCAAGAGACAGGAGGGACTGAGGATATTAGGAGTCTCAGAGTTGATTTGCACTTGTAGGAAGATGAATTTCTTCATAGAATAGAAAAGTCCAACGAAGCAACCAGGAGGACTGGTTTTTAGTGAATTATTTAGTTTTAATTATAGGACATCTCTAATTGTTTCAAATGGCAGTCTCTAGACTGTGAACACTTTGAGGGGAGGAAATGCCTTCTCTTTCTTAATTATAATAACAACTAGCATTTTATATAGGGCTTTAAATGTTTACAAACCATTTCTCCATTTTTACAGATGAGAAAATCAAGTAGACAGACCTTTTGTGATCTGCTTAGGGTCACACAGCTAAGTGTCTGAGGTCAAATTTGAACTCAGGTCTTTCTGAGTTGGTGGCAGTGAATAGAACCCTGTGCCTATAGTCAGAAAAACTTCCATTCAAATATAACCTCAGACACTTAATAGTTGTATGACCTTGGGGCAAGCACTCAACCTGGTTTACCTTAGTTTCCTCCTCTGTAAAATGAGCTAGAACAGGAAATGGCAAACCATTCCAGTATCTTTGACAAGAAAAGCCCTGATGGGGTTATGAAGAATGAGCCATAATTTAAATGATTAAACAACTTTCTGATTCCAAACCCAACATTCTATCCACTAATTTCCTCAAGTCTAGGCTCAGCCTAAGGTCAATAGTCTTATTGATTGAATTTACTTGGCTTCCAGCTCACCAGATACCTATATTCACATGGTAGAGTTATCCTGACAATAATTCCTCTTATCTAGGTTCTTACCATTTAATTTCCTATGCCAAGGAACAAAAGATAAATATGAAGTTCCCCATGAATTTGAAAACTTAACTGCATCAATGAGGATAAAGGCAGAATAACTAGTCATAATAGACATAAATGAAATTAGTGTTTTTTAGGGGACTGAAAGCTCAGGGTCAGTGACTAGTGACACAGAAGTAAGAATGATGACTAAAATCTGATGGTTTATTAGTTAAGGTAGAACAAAGAGACAAATAACAGTCTCATTGTGTCCTACCCTTTGCAGAACAAAAAATATGACCACTGAGAGTTTCATCATATAATAAGGACTCAGGAAAAAATAGATTGTGGACATCCAAAACAGGACAACAAAGCTGTCAATTTGAAGCAATTGCCAAATAAGGATGGTTGAAGGAGCTAGGGATATTTAGCATGGAGAAGAAAAGACTTTGGAAATCTTCAGGTAGTTGAAAGAATTCTCACATGAAAAAATTCTATTTATTCTGCTTGGACTCATAATAGATGAAGTTGGAATAGAATCCAAGATTTAAGTTCAATGGAAAGAACAACTAGCATAATTCGAGAATGGAAGGGGATGATGCCTTAGGAAGTAATGGTGCTCACCACTACCAAAAGTATCAGTGCTTTTCAGGGGAGGTCCTCAAATAAGGATTCAGTGGAGTACCCCGGGTGCAGAATACTCAAGGAATTCTTCTTTAGGTAAGAGTTAGACAAAGATGTCTCTGAAGGCCCTACCAACCTTGAGATTCTAGGTGATTTTAGGCTCTCAAATAGAAGTTGTGTGTGTCTGTGAAAGCGAGAGAGTGTAGGTATATGTGTGTGCGTATGTGTAGGTGTAGGTGTGAGTGTATAAATATATATGATACAATGAAACTGAATGGGGCTCTGGTGGTGGTGGTTAGGTATTCAAAACAAATTGACTTCATTTTTTTCACTTCTTGACTATTTTTGTTTTGAAGTCATGCTGATACTTCTGCAGTGCCTTTTCTCACTCTTCTTTCTTTCCAGAAGTAGTACAAAATGATCTCTGATTTCTGCAGTTGTAAAAAGTGAACAAAACACCCATCTGCTGACACCAACCTAAGAGAGAATTTCATTTCTATTATGTGAAAAAAAAATGATACCAAGATTAACTCATCTAAGTTACTAAAGTCAATGCTGAGGGGGTTAAGGGTAGAAAGAAGGAGGAGGAAGAAAGAAGAGGAAGAAGGAAAAAGATAAAAGGAAGAACAAAGAAAAACACTGAGTTTCCATGAATTTCTTGTAGTATTTATATCCACAGGACAGACTTAAGCCTAGATGATTAGTTTATCAGGAATACACATGCTACTTCTAGAGGGAAATGTCACTAAATGACACCATCTATGGACCCTTCCAAATGAGTAAAATAATGGAAAGAGGCTTTGGAGTCATGAAAGATCTGGGTTCAAATCCTGTCTCCAAAACTTTTTAGCTGTATGGTTGTTACTCAGTCTCTTATGGAATCAATTTCTTCATCTGTAAAATGGGAATAATAATAATAACTGTAGTACCTCCCCTTAATGTCTTTTCAGACTCACTTTCCTAAAGAATTAAAAAGGAGATAGCAGCACCTACCTTGTATGTATTTGTGAGGCTCAAAGGAGATGGTCTAGGTTAAAGTACTTTACCAACAAAGTGCTTCATAACCATCTTCTTCATTGTGACTCTATTCTATTTTCCATTATCCAATATTTATCATTATACCTAAGTCCAATCTTTTAGCAAATTGTGAGCTCATAGCTTGTAAGAAACACGTCTCTGAAATCTCTTAAATCCCTCAACACCAGAAATGTCAAACTACAGAGATGGGTCACTAAATCATATGTAACAATCCCTGCAGGTTGTGTAGAAAACCACATATTAGGGGCGGCTAGGTGGCGCAATGGATAGAGCACTGGCCTTGGAGTCAGGAGTACCTGAGTTCAAATCCAACCTCAGAAGCTTAATAAATACCTAGCCATGTGGCCTTGGACAAGCCACTTAACCCCATTGCCTTGAAAAAACTAAAAAAAAACAAAAAAACCCCCCCAAAACTACATATTAACATGACCTATATTCTATACTATTTTTATTTATTTTTTTAATGTTATCTAGTTACATTTTAATTTGATTCCCCAGGCAGGACTGTTGTAGGCCACAATGGATTATGTGTGTAACACCTGTGCCTTACAACTCCTAGCTCAATACTGGGATTCAAAAAGGTGCATCAAGAATAAATTTAACAAGTTAATCAAATAATTCCAGTAAAAATAGATGCACAGTCTATGAATAATCCAGTGAGACCATCAAGCCAACATAAAACAAACAATTAGAAACTATAAAAGTAAAAAAGCAATTTAATTTAGATGATTTGGGGTTTTTTTTTTGAAGACAAAGAAAGAATTATAAAATGTTAGCTTTTAAAATTAAGGATAAAAACCATAAAATCCCATTCAATAAGTATAACAGAAAATAACATATCCAGTTCAGTGCCATACTTAGAGGAGTAGAAACAGAGAAGAATGAGAGAAAAATGGGGAATGCAATAGGTGGGAATCAACCAAACTCAATTTCTGCCAAAATCACAAGAGGCAAAAACACTAACTCATTTATCAGAATTGCTGTTTAAAAATACACACACATTTAAGCTGGAAAAAAAAAGGAGTAAATATTGCCAGATTTTTCTAAAAAACTCTCATCTGAGTTTTGAAAGCACAAGAATCTAGCAATTCTCTTTTTTACTCATTTCTGTAGAAAACAATCAAAATTAATTCCTAACTCCTTCCCTGGAAATTGGAGCATAGTATGAGATCTGGAGCTATAAGGTTCCTTAGAGGTCATCTAGCCCAATTGCCTTCTTTTATAAACAAGAAAACTGAGTCAGAGTCTTGTCCATGCTGATATAGAGAGTCAGTGAGAGAATAAGAGTACAGGGTTTATGACTCCAATCCAGGGTCTTGCTTCTACACAATACTGCTTTAAAAACAATGAGCTGGCAAAGAAGGAGAGGGGTCAAAAGAAATATGCTTTAGAGTAGGGAATCTTCATGTGATCAGTGGATAGATTGCAGGTCCATAAGTTCATTTTTATTTTCTGTAACTTTGACTTCCTCTGTAATAGTAGGGATTTTATGCATTAATTCTAAAACATTATTTTGAGAAGGAGTTCATTGACTTTTTTAGACTGTCACCAAAGGGGTCTATAACATCTAAAGGAGAAAAGGTACATTAGTTCTCATTTTTCCCTTCAAAACCCCAAATATACTTTTTTTTTTAAGGTTTTAGCAAGGCAAATGGGGTTAAGTGGCTTGCACAAGGCCACACACAGCTAGGTAATTATTAAGTGTCTAAGGCTGAATTTGAACTCAGGTACTCCTGACTCCAGGGCCGGTGCTCTATCCACTGCACCACCTAGCTGCCCCCCAAATATACTTTTTAATTAAAAGATCTTTACATTCTATGGAAGATAGAACTGGGGAATGATGACTCTCCCAATTCTGTATTTCCACTGGTTGTGAAAACTTAATTACCAAACTACACCCATTTTCTCTTTCTGGAAAATCAAGGAAGTTTCTAGGGGGTTGCTAGGTTATGGTAAGCATGGGAACCTGGATGACCTACTTTTTCTGTTGGGTCAGCCTCTATCAGAATCTACAGTGAACTTCCAGTTTCCTCTTTGATGACCTTAATTAGTCAAAATAAGGCATAGGGACAATCAGACTGCTGGGTCCATAATAGCCTCTAGTCAAATGCACCGAGAAGGTAAGCATAAATTACAAATGCATGAAGAGGCTTCAATATCTATAAAATGAGGTTGAATAAGAACACCTACCTTATTAGGCTGTTGTAAGGATTAAATGAGATAATGTAGATAAAGTAATTTGTAAAAGGTGAAGTGCTCTACAACTGTTAGCTATTGATTGAGGTAGATTTCAAATTTCCCTAGTGCAGTCAGTTTTCTTACAAAATCTCTGACTATATAACCTAGATTCAATGGGACAAACGTTTTTGAAAGCACTCTAGGTAACATATACCTGAATTCTTCTGTAAAGAATTCAGTCCAATTCACTTCTTCAACATGGAAAAGCATAGCAATTGGATATTATGATTCTTTCTACTTTTGCTGCTAAAATCTTTTAAAGTCCTACTGTGTCTTTGTTATTATATTCTCAAATGAGATCAATTCTTGGTACTTGTTCCAAAGGCCAAATGCAATCAAAGCCAGGGGCTTGAGGATCCCCACCCTTGGTAAATTAAATTTAAGAAAGTCCCTGAGCTATATAGTAGAAAGAGCATTAGGATTAGGAGACTTGAGTTGTGACTCCTATTTAATATCACAGAAGTGAACAAAGAGTTGACATTCTTTTTTGATCAAAGTGGTATCACCAAGTTCCCTGTAGACTCTGGTGATCCAATACCCTCAATTTACAGATGAGAAGCCTAAACCTTGAAAGTTTGCTTGACTCACTGAAGCTCATGTAGCTTCTAAGTGGCAAAGGTAGAATTGGAACCCAGATCCTCTAGTTTCAAATCCAGTTCTAGTTATTAGCTATGTGCCTTTGAGCAAGGTCATCTTAACTCTTGAGGCTTCGGTTTCCTTCTGTCAAATAAAAATGTTAGACTAGATAACCCCAAGTCACTTAATGTTTCCCCTCTCTTTTTCTTGTTCAGTCATTTTCCAGTTTTGTCTATCTCCTCAGGATACTATTTGGGCAAAGATATGGGAGTAGTTTGCCATTTCCTTTTCCAGCTCATTTTAGAGATGAGGAAACTGAACAGGGTTAAGAGATTTGTCCAGGGTCATGGCTAGTAAGTGGCTTGGCCTCACAAAGATGAGTCTTCTTGTAGCCATCTAGGTTCCATCCAGATGCCTTTCCCTCACCAAAATGAAGTAGCTAACCCTCATACAACCTACTTCATAGGGTCACTGTGAGGATCAAATAGGAAGATATGCATCAAGTTTGTGTGATACTAGTTACTTAGTGGGACCTTGGCTCTCATAATCTCTTTTACCACCCCACCTCTGCCCTCTGATTCCTGGGAAGGGATGCCTAAAGGAGAACATGCCGCTAGGGATGCTAAGAATAGGAGATTGACATCTTCATGAACCAGATTCCTTTTTATGTTCTAATTCCTCTCATAAAGCTCATTTTTTTTAAAAAAGTGTTAATCTGGGGAAAATGAGTAACTCAGAAGTAATATATTATCCTGCACACAAAAATGCAGTCCTGTATATTCTGAGCCTTTGGTCATGTTGACTTAAGCCCTATGTTGTGTGGTTGGTTATTTAAGGCAGTCAAAAAAGGATTTCCATAGCATTTCACTGATGACAGATAAACTCTGAAAGGGGATTTTTTAAAAATTAATTTCTTTGATCTCCACATTTCCTTTCACTGTTGCTTTGAAAGCTGAACAGCTCTGATGAGATAACTTCAAGTCATCTAATATATAATACCTCCATGCCCTCGCCAAGAATCTGCTTAACTCATGGAGTGCCATTGTTGGGAAGAAGTTATTAAGCCCTGCTGCTGTGAATCTAACCATAAATAACCATCATTGCCCATGTAGTGAGCAGGTTGTGTAGGGGGATGGGGATGGGGGGGGGGGGAATTTATAGTAAACAAAAGCTCCCACACTTAACCTGCTTCCCAGTCTTCTGGGGAAAACCTACTTCTCTGCTGTTGATGACTAAGTCTGGGAAGGTTGCAGCTAGGTTGAGCAGTGGATAGAGTGCTGAGCCTAGAATCAGGAAGATCTGAGTTCAAATTCAGCCTCAGATACCAACTGTGTGATCTTGGGCAAGTCACTTAACCTTCTTTGCCTCAGTTTCCTCATCTGTAAAAATGAACTGGAGAAGGAAATGACAAACCCTTCAAAATCTTTGCCCCAGATGGGGTCCTAAAAAGTCAGACATGACTGAAAAACATCTGAATATGTATGTATGTATGTATGTATGTATGTATATACACATACATATAAATTTAGTTGTGTATATTCAACTAAATATGTATAACTATGCATACATACATACCTATAAATATGTACATATTTGCATGTATACATGTGTATATATGTGTATATAGAATAAATACAAAAGATATGCAATAATTTGAGTGGAATTGAACATTATGTACTGAATCCATCATTCTAGTCAGCATTTATTGAGTCTTTTCTTACTTCATGTCGTTCCTATGTTAGGTGCTAAGAAATACACAAGAAATGAAGACTTTCTAGGATCCCAGCTTAACCCCCACTTTCCAAAAGAATTTATAACCTAGCTAAAGAGACCATGCCAATGCAGATGACAAGACAATGAATAATATAGCTAACTGTTTTATTATATAGGTATAAATATTATGAGAATATACAAGAGTAGGAAATTAATAGGGGATGGATTAGTCAAGACAAGTTCATGGAGGGGGGTGTGATACAATATAGATCTTGAAGGATAAGAAAGATTTAGATTAATTTTGAGGAAAGAAAAGGAAATTTGAAATGAAAGGAAAACATAAGTGAAAGGGGAGGCAGGAATGAAGTCAAAAGGGGGTCAGGGAAGAAAGGTTGTTGCATCAGGATCATGCCATACACTTAGATCTTGCTCTCTAAAGTAGACAAGGTGACACAGTCAAATATGCACAGGATAAATAGATGCACAGGCAGTGGGGTTTGAAAATCACCCAACAGAAAGAAAGAGGGTCGATTAAGCATATGCTATACACGCACCAAGAATAACAGCCTCTGGCGTGGGGAACAAGGATGAGTGCCCAGATCTATTTACTGTGTGAGTTAAAACCACACCTATAGCAGGGGTTCTTCAATCTCCAGGACATGCTCCTGGTGTCCCATAACAGAAACATGGGGCCAAATTCCTTGCTATGGCTTTGGTAAATTATAGGGTCTGGATTGTGATTTTTTATAAATTCAGAGAGAACTCCCTCTACCAATGCAAGTTAGGACTGCAACTTAATCTTAAAGAGTTGCCTGAGAGAGTAAATGCTTTGCCCGTATCCATATAAGCAGCAATGTCAGAGAAAGGACTTGAACCCAGAGAGTCAATCAATCAATAATCAATAAGCATTGACTGTTGCTATTCAGTCATTTCTGTGAGTTTGACTCTTCTTGACCTCACTTGGGCTTTTCCTGACAAAGATACTGAGATGGTTGATCATTTCTTCACCAGTTCATTTTACAGGTGAGGAAACTGAGGCAGAGTTAAGTGCTCAGCATCAAACAACTAGTTGATGTACAGACTAGATTTGATTCCAGGTCTTCCTGACTCCAGGCCTAGCACTCTAACCTCTACACCACCCACTTGCCCACAAGCAACCACTATAGGCCAGACACAAGCAATATGAGTAAAAGGCAAGGAACTAAGATATATAATCAACAACTTGGAAGGCAAAATAGTTGCACAAGGCTATTTAGTTTAGGGGCAAACAGCCTTCCACATTGTACTAGCCCTTTGCTTATTTAATATTAATAAAATTAATATATTACTACTAATAATTAGTGCTTATACATCATCTAGAATTGAAATTACGCATTAAGAATTTATTAAGGCAGGCATTAAACTTGGTGTTGAGGAGTCCAAAAAAAAAGATCCCTGCCTTCAAGAAGCTTACACTCTAACAGAGAGGACAACAGACAGCTATAGATAGACACAAAATAGAGACAAAGTACTCTGGAGAAAAGGATAACAAACAAGCATCTGGGAGGGGGGCGGACCAGGAAAGAAGCCTAGGATGATAGTTGAGTGATAGTTGAGATGAATCTTAAAGGAAATCAATCAGCAGTTCCAAGAAATGGTGCTGCTGCTGTCCTTTGTTTCAAAAAGGACCAAAGATATCGTTTCAGAAAAACTCTCTCCCAGTCAAACTTTGTGCTTTTCAACATCTGTGCTCTTACTGACACTGCTTCCCTATGTCAAGAACGCATTAGCCTTCTCTGTTATCAATTCGAGCCATATAAATCTTATAAAGCCATCATCTCCTCTATGATGGCTCCCCAAATCAAGACCCATGAAGATGCTCCTTCCTCTGAACTCAGGAGTGGGAGGCTTGTATGGATGGGAATCAGACCTGAAATTTCATTAATCTAGATAACTACTAGTGAGGAAACCCTTTGTAACAATGCAAATTGGGGCAGCTAGGTGGCACAGCAGATAGAGCACCGGCCCTGGAGTCAGGAGGATCTGAGTTCAAATTCAGTCTCAGACACTTAATAATTACCTGTGTGAGACCTTGAGCAAGTCACTTAACCCCATTGCCTTGTAAAAAAAAAACCAATGCAAATGGGCATCAGCCCTAAAATTTATAGTCTTATAATGGTTGCTCCATAAGAAACATCGAATATTGATTGATTGATGCAACTGGCAGAAAGGGCAGACATGAGTCACCCAAGGATATCTAAATTATCCAAAATGGCAGCAGTTACATTCATTTAGTCTTGTTTTTTGAGTCTCCATAGACTATAAGATCCTTGGGAAGAGGATGCTTACATTTTATTTCTATATCTATCTCTTCCACCAGTACTGAGTACATAGGAAGCACACTGATTTATTGATTTTAATCAATTCATCAGGAAAATTCAATTTTTATAGAAAACTTAAATTAGAATGAAGTCTATTTCTTATTGTCTTTCACTCACAGAATCCAGACTATTCTCACCCATGAATGCAAACACAAAGTAGATGCCATTTTTTGAACAACGTATTTCACAAATTATTTTAACTTGTTCTGTGATAAATGCTTTAGTCAGTGAAATAATCAGTAAAAAAAAAAAAACCCAAAACTTGTAGAAGCTAGGTTCTCAGCTGTCCTATTATGGTGCAAGGAAACATTCAAGCCTTGCAACACCACCCTCCATAGACAATGCCAGGAACTTTCTGACTAGCTGCCTGGAAAATAGATGAATTTCTACAATAATGTGATTTCTACTGTACCACAGTATTTTGCCAGAATTTCAGGTTGCCAAGTGAAGAAGAGAATTGAGCAATGATTAGGTATCTTTGGGCCATGTGGCAATCCAACCCCTAAGTTCAAGACTTGAGACTTTGCCTTGACTTTACTGGAAGATTTTCTTAGGGAAAACAAAACCCAAAACGTACTGTTAACAACCATTTTACACTTCAAATCATTTTACAAGAGTTTATTCAGCACATTCTCTAGGTATGAACAGTGCCAGAGCACAGGTCTTAAAACTCCCCAGTTCTTAACTTTGCTTGAATAGATGATCTCTGACTCATAAGCTATCATATTTATTCTTCTAGTTCCCAGCATTGCATCAGAGGAATTTGAGGCTATCCTTTACAGAAAATCTCACACTTTCACACTTTGAAGAACTGTATAGCTGCCCACTCTGAAGTGAAAGTCCAAAATGAAGAAAAATGCTTAAGAAAAGACATTCAGGATGGAGGGATCAGTAACCATATTATAATAGGAAGTCACTTCAATGAATTTGTGTATATTCAAGATGCTGTGTTACATAAGACAAAAATAAAACAGGACCTGGAGCTAGGAAGTCAAGATTTAAATTCTTCCTCTTACACTTAACTAGTTGTGTGAACAGAGACAAGTCACTTAAACTTTTCAAGTCTCAGTTTCCTTCTCTGTAAATTGAGGACAATAATACAGGATTTTTGTGAGAATCAAGGGGGATGCTGTATGCCAAATTTGCTTTGCAAATTTTATTGTGCTCCCTAAGGATCAATTATTATTTTATTGGTGAGGAAAGTAAATCTCAGAAAGATGGTCTTGCCTAAAATCACATATTTAGTAGCAGATAGTATATGAAATGAGGAAAAAGATTCTAGTTCTCTTTCCAGTATAGTTAAGTGACTTGTCCAAGGTCATACAACTAGTAAATGTCTGAAGCTGGATTTGACTTCAAGTCTTCCTGATTCTAGGTCCAGCACTGTATCCACTATGTCACCTGGCTGCCCTAAAGGAACTGTTCCATATCATGGTTTTCTTACCTGGATACAACTTATATCCCCCATCTGTAGGAGAAGGTATATTCCTTGAGGGCAGCAGCAAATGTGAGTAATTATTATTATTTATGTTATTTGTATAAGTATTTCAAAAGTTAGTCTACTAAGTAAATTAAATATAGGAAGGACTAAACCTGTTTGCCTCAATTTCCTCCAATGTAAAATGAGAGTAATAATCAAACTTACTTCATGGTATTATTTTAAGGATAGAGGCTAGTAAGGTTCTAAGGTAGAATTTGAACTCAGGTCTTCAGGCTCCAAATATGGCACACTATTTACTTTGCTATCTTGCTGCCTTGGTGTCACAAGCAGTATCATTCCCTATTTTACAGTCAAGCATACTAACAAAGTGATATGTAAAGGGATTTCTATATTGTTATCACCTTTGCAATATCTCTTCTTATAGGCTTTCTTCTCACTTCTAACACTGCCACTAAGCTGATCCAGGCCTCTATCACTTTGTGGATGGACAACTGAAATAGCCTACTGGTTGGTTTGCCGGACCCAAGTCTCTCTCCAATTCAGTCCCTTCTATATTCAGCTATCAAATTGATCTTTCTAAAGCAAGGGTCTGACCATATCATAACTCTGTTCAATAAACTCCATAGGCTCCCTATTACCTTTAGTATCAGATATAAAATTCTCTATTTGGCTCTTAAAGCCCCTAATAGCATGGTTCATCTCCTATCTTTCCAATACTCTGACTCCCAGTAAACACCAGGCTTCTTCCTAATCTTCCCATAAAAACACTCATCTTCCAGCTAGAGGGATCTTCACTGGCTGTCTTTCCCAACTCCCCCACCTCCATGCCCAGAATTCTAGCCTTCCTCTTTGACTCTTGACTTTTCCTGGCTTCCTTCAATTCCCAGATAAAAATCCTGCCTACTACAATATTTTCTTGATTCCCCCTTAATGCTAGTGGCTTTCCTGTAAAATTAGCTATTTTTTCATATAGATATAGATGATATAGATATAGATGATATAGATATAGATGATGATAGATATAGATATAGATATATGTATGTATATAGATAGATGCATACATACAAAGATACATAGAAAGAAAAAAGAGAAAATGAGACAGGAAGATAGATAGGAAGTTAGGAAGATTATCTGGTGTGGACATGGTTGTTTGTTGTTGTCTCTCCCATTAGATTTTGTTTCTCAAAAGTTGGGGTTGTTCCTTTGCCTTTTTTGTATTACCTTCTTTTAGCATAGTGTCTGCCATATAATAGCTTAGTAAATGCTTGTTCACTTGATTTAGCTATCCTTTATTATCAGTTAATTCTAATTACTAGAAATTATATAAAATAATAAAACTAGATATATTGCTGGCTATTTTAAAATTCAGATTTCCCACAAATTTAAAACACTTAACTTTCAAACATTAGTGAGGTTTTACCATCTAGCCATCTCAGTTGGAGGTAAAACTTCAAAGTCACAGCAATGTCTAAAGAGCTGCTTTGAGGGTACCCTGAGCCAACCCCAAAGATGGTCACCATCAGAGAAATAACATCTCTACAATGTTCAGGATTTGAGCAATGTTCCCACGTACTCACTAACATGGGTCAGCCAGTGACAACAGTTGCCTCTGGTCTGACAGTACAGTGAGAAACTTCTATCCTACTTCTATCCTACTCAGATCATCCAAATGGAAAATTTACAAAAGATACTGTTGTATCAGTTCACAGGCTATGCCCCAAGTGCCAGAAATAACTTATTTTCACAATTTATTTGAACAAAATGTTCTGTGTAATGTAAAATTATTAAATTGATGTTAAGAGCAGGATTTCTAACTGGGGCAGAAGATTCCCCCTGAGACTGAAAATCGAAAAGCAACAGGCAATGTTAACCAACTGCAGAACTGTCTCTTTCCATTTGGGATTTAGAAAGGAAATGAAGGAAAGCAGGAAGAAAGGGAGGCAGGAAGGAAAGAAGGAAAGGAAGGAAAGGAAAGGAAAGGAAAGGAAAGGAAAGGAAAGGAAAGGAAAGGAAAGGAAAGGAAAGGAAAGGAAAGGAAAGGAAAGGAAAGGAAAGGAAAGGAAAGGAAAGGGGAAAGTTAAGGAGAAAGTTAGTTAAGAAGAAAGTTAAGGAGAAAGTTAGTTAAGAAGAAAGTTAGTTAAGAAGAAAGTTAGTTAAGAAGAAAGTTAAGGAGAAGAAAGTTAAGGAGAAGAAAGTTAAGGAGAAGAAAGTTAAGGAGAAGAAAGTTAAGGAGAAGAAAGTTAAGGAGAAGAAAGGAAAGGAGAAGAAAGGAAAGGAGAAGAAAGGAAAGGAGAAGAAAGGAAAGGAGAAGAAAGGAAAGGAGAAGAAAGGAAAGGAGAAGAAAGGAAAGGAGAAGAAAGGAAAGGAGAAGAAAGGAAAGGAGAAGAAAGGAAAGGAAAGGAAAGGAAAGGAAAGGAAAGGAAAGGAAAGGAAAGGAAAGGAAAGGAAAGGAAAGGAGAAGAAAGGAAAGGAGAAGAAAGGAAAGGAGAAGAAAGGAAAGGAGAAGAAAGGAAAGGAAAGGAAAGGAAAGGAAAGGGAGAGAAAAAGGAAGGAAGGAATGAAGGAAGAAAGGAAGAAAGACAGAAAGAAGGAAAGAAGAAAGACAGAAAGTTAAATCACCTGCCGAGTGTTATACAAATAAGGAAGTGTCTGAGGCAGGATTTGAACTCAGAGGCAAGAAGTTTTGTCAAATAGTTGACTGAAGCTAAAGTCTTCCATGATGCACAAGATGAATTTGAATTGAAAAGGGCCCCCTCCAAGTCCATTCCCAATAAGCAAGAGGCAAGGGTGACCTGGCCATTCTAGAAGACAATGTGATTTGCTAGGGCATGAAATAACTAGCCCGTTCTATATTCTAAACTTGTGTAAGTACTTTCCTGGAATCAGTAACATGACTGAAAGCACCTGTGATGCTTTATGACTTGGAAATATAACGCAGATATTTTGGGAGATTTTTTTATGATTGGAAAATACTCAAATTTTCCTTTCCTTACATGTTTACCCTGTGATGGCATTAGATCTTGATAGTGCAGATAAAGCAGACTGTTATCAGAAGTGCCTAAATCCAGAACCAGACCCAGGGCATTAATTCTGCTCAAAATGGAGATGCCAGAAGTTCTCTGAGTTGTTATCATGCACAGAAAATCCTGAGCAAACCAGAAACCAAAATAGACCTTCTTTTAGTCTGACCATGAATCTGAAATTGGCACAGAAATATACTTTGGAAGGATTTGGGAGTCAGAAACCATAACAAGAGATACAGTTTTAATTTCCTACTTAGGAAACAACTCATTTCAAATGTCCATTTGAAAATTTTTACACAAAAAGGAAATGTCCAGAACCTAGTCCAAGAGGAGTTTTAAGAGAGGATAAGCTGGTAAATACTCCCTGGATGTCTGATATACTCTTAGAACTTTTTTGGACATCAAGGAAGAGACAACTAGTCTTAATCATCTTTCTCAAGAACATTTTTTTCTTTTCCTTACTAAAGACATATTTTAGGCTTTACCAATCAAGTCTATTACCTCCATTCTATATTTTTTCTCCCTCCTGGACAAAGCTTCAAAAGCTATTTTTCAAACAATCTAAGTATAGTCCAAAAGTGTAAAAGAATTTAAATGAAATTTAAAAATAAATTTAAATAAAATTAGTTTAAATGAAAATGTTTAAATATGAACTTTAAATGGTGAAATAATGATATGAAACAAATAATGAAAAGAATTTTAATGAAAAGGCAATGTACAGAGGTCAAATAATGTAAGTCTTACTTTTTCAAAGAAAAACTCAACATTTTCATTGACATTTGCACTTTCAAAGACAAAATGACATCTAAAGGGTAGTCACTTTCTTTTTAAAATTTTTTAAACTTGAAACAAGGATGAGCTTAAAAAGGAAAAAAAATGCCACCGATGGGTCACAAATGGGAATATAACTTAGACAAATGGTTATTTTTGAGTCAAAATGGTGCTGTGGGTGGCAGTAGATGGAATTAGGAAATTTGAATTAGGAGCTTGCATTCTATCTCAATCTTACTGCTATGTGATGCTGTATGAGTCATTCAACCTAGAGAAGGAGAAGGGGACAAGTTTTTATTAAGTTTCTGCTATGTGGCAGGCACTTTTAACAAATCTAAATGGGTATAATAATATCTACTCCACAGGATTTTTGTAATTAGCAAAAACATAACAAATGTAAAGTACTTTGTAAATCTTAAAGTTTTACATGATGACGATGTTGTTCCTCCTTCATTCTTATTGAAGACCATGACATCAGGGAGGCGATGTCATGACAAGCATGTGAATTGGATTTGAGTGAGGTTGCGCTGTGCTAAGTCACCTGCCTCACTTTCTTCTTTGGAGCCATCTGGGTCCAGTGGTCAGATATGAATCAAGACAACTGGAGATGGCCCTGGATGTGAGGCAGACAGGGTTTTAGTGACTGCTCAAGGTCACCCAGCTAGTAAGTATTTAAGTGGCTGAGGTCAAATTTGAACTCAGATCTCCTGACTCCAGGACTGGTGTTTGATTCACCACACCATCTAGCTGTCCTTTACTTTTACAACAACTACCACCACTACTACTACTATTACTATCTAAATCTCAAAGTATCCTAGGTTAGACAACTCCTCCTCCTCCTCCTCCTCCTCTTCTTCCTCCTCCTCCTCCTCCTCCTACTACTACTACTACTATCTACCATCATTTCTATCAGTCTTAGAGTCCCAGATAATTCTACTACTACAATTAGTATCAAAGTCTTAGCATACTAGATGAAAAGAGATAGTTTTCCTCCCCCTCCCTTAGAATCTTAGAATACTACAAGCTAAGAGAAACCTAACAATGTAAATTAACTTATATCTCTACCTATTCCATGGTATTCCCTATTCCACATCCTGATGCGTTTTTTATGCATCCACAACCATGAGTGTCTGAGACTACTCCTTCAGTCTATGACTCCTTATATTTTTCCTACAGGACCACAGATTTAGAGCTTGAATAAATCTTAGAGGATTCATTTGATTCAACAATTCCATTTTACATAGGAGAAAGCCAAGACTCCCAGAGGAGCAGTGACTTTCCAAGACCACAGAGGTAGTCAATAGAAGAACTAAGGGTCATACAAATGGTTTTTGACCCCCAGAAAAAAGCACTTCTCTGGCATCATGCTGTATCTCTTCTAACAATCACTTGTCATTGAAACAGAAAACTCTCAACAAATGTCTGTGGCAATGGTGATGCTACTATTTATCCAAACCCTTCAGTCATCAGTATAGACCCTTTTCAAAACTGGGTCTGTCCTCTTATCTTTATGAGAAGATGTTTTGCATTAAAAATCCCAACTTCTATGCCCAAGAGGACCTTGCTCAAGGTTAACAATGTTTAAGGATGAGGCTTTTATTCTGACATTGCTGACATTCCCTTGATAATGTGTGAACTCCCCTTACCTTGCTCCATAGACAGGTATCAATGATTATAGTCTAGTCATTTTCAGAGCACTTGCACTCCATCCTTTAAAAGGAGAGTAAAAAGACAACAAATCCTGAAACTAAAAACCACACATAGGAAAGGAGCTAAATATTAAGACCAAAAACTCGGGGAACTCTGCATATCTATGACACCTTGGCTAACAAAACATATGGCTTCAAGAGAGAAAGAATCCATGTGCGTTGGCACCAAAAGTAGTAAGGAGTTCCTAAATAAGTAGTGGAATTCTTTTGTTATTGTTCAATTATTTCAGTCATATCCAACTCCTTGTGACCATATTTGTGATTTTCTAGGTAAAGATATCGGAGTGGTTTGCCATTCCCTTCTCTTGTTTAATTTACAGTTAAGAAAATGGATGCAAACAATGTTAAGTATTTGTCCAGTGTCATACATACAGCTAGTGTTTGAGGTCACATTTGAACTGAGGATAATGAGTCTTCCTGACTCCCAAACTGGAACTCTATTCACTTTGCCACCTCATTATTCAATGGCATTTTCAAAACAGAGTAATAACTTTAGAAATGAAGATTCTAAAGAGAATGTGGAGTTCTGTGACCAAGATCCTCTAGTTTCAGGACAAAAGAGAAATTGGAGACAAAGAGCAATCATTAAGAGTGCCTTGATGTGAAGACTCAAACCCAGATCCCAGTTTCCACAATGACTGGGAAATATTTAGACCCTGTAGGGTCTAAAGAGGAAGGTGATGACTCCATAGCAATGTCCAGCTCTTTTTTCCTTTTGAGAGAGAGAAAATATCCTGCTCAATTCCAGGATAGTGCAGGTCTGAAAGACTAGACAGGCCCTTGGGGTGGGGGTGACATTTCATAGAAGGATTAGTCCTCCTCTTCTAGTGACCCCAAGAACATTCCCCTACCAGGGTCAGTCTCAACTAGGATGAAGTCTGAACAAATCACTGAGAAGGGCTGACTCACTGGAGGGCAAGAAGTGAGCTCTCTATGAAACCCAAGGGCTTTCCTTTTATGAGAAGGCCTCAATCTGAGGGGAGTCCTTGACAGAGATGAAAATCCATTAGAAATGGAAGGAAAAGGGGTGGCTAGGTGGTGCAGTAGATAGAGCACCAACCCTGGAGTCAGGAGAACCTGAGTTCAAATCTAGCCTCAGACACTTAATAATTACCTAGCTGTGTGGCCTTGGGCAAGCCACCTAACTCCATTGCCTTGAAATATCTAAAAAAACCAAAAAAACCCAAAAACCCTCCAGAAATGGAAGGAAAAATTCTCTTAATTATTTACAGGTTCAGGAACACATCTTTTCTGTTTAATTTTTTTTTTGATGGAGGAGGAAGGCTGGTGGTAGAATGATTAATAGGAGTATTAGAAAGGTTGATTACAGTTTGTTTTCTATTTAGTAGATTACTTTCATGGGACTTTTCCTAACAAGACAGAAACACAAACTGAATTTCCCATGGAAAACCCTGAACAGGGATAAAGATTTAATTTCTATCTAAGATATCATTGTAGAACTTTTCCCCATGTGTATGGAGGTTTTTTCATTAAATTAGTGTTGGGAAGAATTCCACTAATTAAAATTCATAGAAATAATCATTTTCTAATATATTTATACCAATTAGGGTGTCAGAGAAGTGGTTCTTCTCTACTCAGAAGGTCACCTCTACCTTCTCCTAAATAATAACCTCTCTATTCTCCTGGGTCTCTCAGCTCTAATAATAATAATCATCCTTATCTTGCTGCTATCCAGACTTCCCTCCACACCTTTTCCTAGCCTGTGCCATACCAAGCAGAACCACATGGTCTCCTCACCTTTCAGCTTCCCTTTTGTGTTATTTTATTCCATTAAAATATAAACTTCATGAGGGTAGAGACAATGTCAGTCATATAGTTAAGACTTAATAAGTCTTAATAATAACATTTAAGATATATGTGTGTGTGTGTGTGTGATAATCCAAAAGACAATTTTAAAATCTACATATAATAAGATTATAGTCATTGAGGGATCCTGGGACCTATAATGTCCCATCAATAGCCTAGAGATGAACAAGGGTTTTTCTGTGTCCATTTCTAATGGTTTTAAATTTGTCCTGTGGGCTATTCAGAACCAAAAGTCATAAATCAGTCAGATGGAAACTGATTGGTAATATCAATATATATAAATATAGGCAAAGAAGGTATCACCATTACAAATGCTCCATCAAAAAGAATTTTTTAAATACAAGAATGATGATGAACTGCTCCAGAAAACTATGCAAATGATGTTCCTGTTTAAAAATGACCACAGGTGACCCCAGTGTCCTGGGAGCATCCTTCACTTTTCTTTTCAAGCTCAGAGGAAAAATAAACAAGCAGAGGTCTAATTCACACAACCTCCAATGCCTTTTCCCAAAAACTGGTCCCATCACCCATCAGGTGGGCTTTTCAGAGCCAAGTCCATGGAAACATGCCTTTGGATGTGACCAGAGGGCAAAGAAAAATTCAAAAATTATTTCAGCTGTTGAAAGAGGGGAGGGGGAGGGGAACCACCAAGAAAGGGAGACATAACTATGTGTTTATTTGAAAAAGAAAAACTAGTTCTCCAAGGTCACTATCTATCTGATCCTATGGCCCAGAGCCTATGAGTCTATCCTCAGCTGATTTGGTTCAGGCTTAAAATATTGTTATTATAATAAGTACATCACCAGGATGAACATTTAGACAATCTTTCTTTCACCTTTTTCTTCTATACTTTGAGCAATCTGTGATCCTATGTGTCATTTTATGATTCTTGATCACATTCTTCAGCAAATCCTTCTAACCTTCTCAAAGTATCCACCCAAAATTCTGAGAGGCTTCTTCAAGTTCTCTTGACATTGAAAGAATATTTTCAGTCTTTTTTTCAAGAATTTCCAACTCTTCATGACCCCATTCGGGGTTTTCTTGGAAAAGGTAATGGAATTATTTGCCATTTTCTTCTCCAGCTCATCTTATAGAACAACAAACTGAGGCAAACAGGATTAAATGACTTGCCAAGGCTCACAGCTATTTTAAGTATCTGAAACTGGATTTGAACTCAAGATGAGTCTTTCTGACTCCAGCCCCAATACTCTATTCACTGGGCCACCCAGATTATAAGTGCTGTCCACTGGACATTTCCCATTGCCTCTATATGATTCATTTGTCTCCTTTACCAGGGGTTATTGCTTCTAAAATGGTTTTGAATGTTGCTTCTGTTTTAAAGTATTTTGGTAGTATATTATCACCCATTCAAGGTCACCATATTCCTAAACCTTGAACCTAGGAGTAAATTCCAACTTTTCATTTTTTGACAGGAAGAAAGATCACCTCTTCCTCAGAAACTGGAGTTAAGAAGAAAAGATGTCCATGTTTGTGAGAGATAGAGGAGAGAGGGAGAAAGGGGAGGGGGAGGGGGAGAGAGAGAGAGAGAGAGAGAGAGAGAGAGAGAGAGAGAGAGAGAGAGAGAGGAGTTTCTCAATAATATCTGAGGCAAAGTCTTCACCTAAGAAGATGTGGGAAGCTTTAAGAGAAGAAAATAAAAGACATGGAATGATCACCCTGGGTAGTAATATAGTCAATTATGCAGAAGTCAAAATATGGATCTCTTTCAAAAGGAGTTTAGTCTTCACTTCCTTGAATTTTACCAATCCACTCAACTGAGCTCAATCCGACAACTGAGAAGTACCCTCTGTAAAGGATTTGACTTCCTCACTCATCACTTTCAGAATCTGACTATCAGTTTGAGCCCCCTCATATTCTCAGGTATCATTGAACTTTGTCAACACATGAAAATCATCCAGGAGCAAAAGAACATAACTGTGAGTCATTCAGGGCATTCACTGCAAAGGTAAAAATGATGTTTTTCAACATTTTATTTTCTGATACAACTTTCAATGCAGCAAAAAGCACCAGCTCCCAATGTTGAAGAGTAGGACCAAAAACTGTAGAAGCTCTACTGAAAATTTACTCTTGCTCCCAGGTAAAACCTGGGGGAAGAAGTAAAGAAAAGGATACTCTTCTCATATCACCTTGCACATAACCAGAACATAATAACTCTCTGTAATTGTTGCATTAATGAAAAATACAGTAACAAATTATATTGAAGACAGAAGACACAATGGCACTAACAACAGGTGCCCAGCCAGATCTCCACTTCCATCTCTTTGTAAAGTTGATCTTTGAACCTAGGTGTAGGGACTTATATTTATCCTTATTCAATTTCTTCTTTTTAAATTAGACTATATTTAGGTTCAGCTAATGCTTTAATGATCATTCACAAAAGGAAGTAATGTCATCATTGTGATCTGGCTACATTCGCTTTCTGTGATTGCTGTTTTCCTTTCTAGATATTCAATAGCCACCCCTTTAATAATACCTTCTAGAAATTTGCCAGGAATCGGTGAAGCTGAGTGGTTTACAGCTTTTAGAATATATCCTTTCCTCTTTTTTGAAAATCTGGATGTTTGACCATTTCTCAACCTTCTCTCAATACCATTATATTCCATTCATCTTTCTCAGATAATTGACTATGTCTCCTTGGTTACATTTACCATTTTTCAGTACTTTGGGATGTAGGTCACCTGGTGATTTGAATTAATCCAGGGAAACTAAGTGCTCTGTTTCTATCTCTACTGATCTTGTGAATCAACTCCCAAATGTTCATTTTCATTCTGTCCTTTCCAGTCCAAAGATGATTTTTCTGGCAGGGGGAAAGAAAGTCAAATAAGACTGGATAGCACTGCTACTCTGTGTCATCTGTTTTCCTTGATGCTATAAATTCCCTTAGTGCAGGAAACATGGGTTTTCTCAACTTTGTATGACACCAAGTACCTTTTTGCACCCAGTAGGTCCTTAATAAATATCATTGAATTGAAACTTGTTGACTGGGAACAAATCTAAATATTAGTTTTAAATGGATGACTTCCAAATGGTGAGTATGTATGTGGCTCAAACTTTCTGTTGGGTTTTGGAAATTTTGAGGCATATGAATGTGGCAGACAGAAAACCTGCCTCTTAAGTCAGTTTGAAAACATGAAAAGACCAAACATCTCCAGGACTTCTGACATGGAAGCTCATGGAAATCACTAGGATATCAAACCTACAGAGATTATAACAGCCTGGAAGTTAGAAAATTCAGAATCAGATGAGTTCATTATGTCACGGTACCATGGGGAGGTTGCGGTACAATACACACCATCTTTTAGGTTATCATGGGATCTGTAAAGGACTAGGGAGAACAAAGAATCATGAGAAGCCTGTATAGCCTATGGATTCTATAAAGCTTATGGGAAAGACTCTAATATCTGTGCAACCAATAATTTCTCAGCTTAAAGTGATGCGAAATGTACATATCTATCTCTACATATATAGATATAGACATAGATATAGATATAAATATAGATATAGATATAGATATAGATATAGATAGATAAGATATCAAAGGAGGCACATGTGATATTTTACTTAGATTAGAATGTTATTTTATGGTGCTAGAACAAAGCACTTTTAAATCTAAGGAAACTCACAGTCTTTGAAAAATACCCAGAAATATCTGCTTGACTGAAAGCTCAGTTGAATTTGTACATCTCTGATGGAGAACACAACACACAATCCACCAGATGATTTGTGGAGTTGTTTATGTCTTCAAAGCATCAACTCCATCTTTCTGCACCGAACACTCCCCCTCCTCACTCCATTCCCTGCTCTTCTCTTCTCCCACCCTGGTTTGGGAGTTTTGCGGCTCAGACCTTTTGCCTTCTTTCAATGTAGTTTTGTTTGGCCAAATAAATATTTAACATCCTGGACAATGAGCTAGTTCCTTCCGAAACATTTCATTCCATCTCTACACAATGACTGTCTATCTGGATCACAGCCATCTCCACTCCAGGTTGCTGAAGACAACGGCCGGATGGATGGGGGTGGCCATCTGAAGTCCTCCTGTCCTGACCTGCCCCATGCCATGTACAGCTGGGCTGTGGAACACCGGATATTTATATCACACCCACACAGAAGGTTTGTAGATTGAAAGGGGCTTACCACATTCAAGGGGAACTGAGTTCACTACAAGGGAACCTAATCCATTTATCAGCTACAAAACCTGGACCTACTGGACTCCAACTGTGTACAACACTCTGAGAAACAGAAAATGAGGGCTAAGGTTTCATTATCAGAGGCTAAGAGGGGCAAGTATGGGCTGGGGAGAGGAAGAGATGAAAGAAGTGGATGAGCATGGACAAGGGATAAAGGGGGACAATTTATAAGGGGGCAGATGGGATCAGAAACTTCTTAGACCTGGAAGAGTTCTTAGTTCCCGGCTTTCTAAACCCTTTGAGTATCATGGGTCCCTCTGGCAATAGTCAGTGAAACCTATGGAGTCTCTGTTTTGAAACAAGAATGAAGCTTTTTGAAGAAATGGATAAAGTAAAATACATAGGATTACAGATCAATTGCATTCAAATACAGTTTTCGAAGTATTTTATTAAAACAAAACTTCACAGATCTCAAGTTCAGAACCAATTATTAAAACAATAACAACTTCACAGACCTCAGGGTCAAAATAGAACCCCTTAATTAAATTGCCATCTTTTTACAGATGAAAAAACTGGAATTTTTCCAAGATTACATAGTCAAATAGAGGCAGATTGATACTTTAGTATTCTTTATATCAAGGATTGAATAATGTCTGCTTCCTTTTCCTACTCCTCAGAGCAGTGATATGAAAAGGGCAATATAAAAATTCCCTAGATGACTCCTTTGGTATTGGAGGGAGGAGGGAGGAGGTAATTAAACACCTCTTTACAAAGCCCTATTAAGTTCTTAAGCAATAGTATAACAATAAAGGAAAAGATTAAAAAAAAATTCTGCCCTAGATCCCACACTAGTAGCCAACTTTGCCCTTAAATCAAATAATACTATTGGGGAAAGGAAAGAAGAAAAGCTCTGAAGCCAGAATATATAAAAATTATAGTGAGGGGTTTATTATAGGTTTAAAACCCATTCTGGTTACACAGATCATCTAGGTGAGGTGGCAGTATGTTAAAATCACCAAGTGTGGCTGGTCAGGTTCTACTATTTTCATTTCCAGGCTCATATTTTAAGGATACTAACACAATAGAAATGGTGAGGGGGCAGCTAGCTTGCGTATGGATAGAGCACTGACCCTGGATTCAGGAGGACCTGAGTTCAAATCTGACCTCAGACACTTACTTAATAATTGCCTAGCTGTGTGACCTTGGGCAAGGCACTTAACTCCACTGCCTTAAATACAATAAAATTTTTTTAAAAACCAGAATGGCGAAAGATCTCTCATGAGGAGGAGAGTAAACAACAAAGCTCTTAAGGGCAAATCTTTAGATGGATGCAAGTAGCCCCAAGAATATGAGAAGGATCCCTAGTTTCCTTGGCAAGGCCAGGCTTGCTAAATGGCAGAGAAGTTCTCAGGAACTTAAGACATGTAGAATTTAAGTATGTACACAAACAAGTATCAGAGGTGAGATCTGAAGCCAGGTTTTTCAATACAAAGCCCATGCCTATGTAAATGGAAGACTTATGGAATATTGATAATAATGACAGTGCTGATATTTCTTCAGAGCTTTGTTCCTAACAACATTCCTGGGAGGTAAGCAGTGGAGCTATTATGATTCCATTTCATGGATGAGGAACCTGAGGTTCATATAATTCAGCAGTTTGCTCAATGCTTCTCAACTAAGGATAAAAACAAAAAGAAATGATCCCAAAGATTTGTTCTATGTGGCCTTGGAGAGAAGAAACCAATGGCTAAGCATTCCAGAAAGACAGATTTCAAATCACCTTAAAGAAAAACTTCCTGAAAATCATCTTATCTAACAATGAGGTAGGCTATCTCATAAGGTGGTGATCTTTCTGTCCCCAGAGCTGTTCAAGCAAAAGGGATTCTTTCAATGGACTAGAGATTGGATTAGCTGTTATAGAAAGTTTCTTCCAATTTTTAAATTTCTATGAAAACTAAATGTATATATGACCTACATTGTCTGAGCCTAAGAATAACATCTTAGGTCATCTATCATTACACTCTAAACACTGTACATATATGGACTATATGCTCTAATTAGAGACAAGGGACTTTGAGTATATGGAGTAGGGAGGGTCAGGGAAGGTAAATGTTGCCCACTGGGATAATCAGGAGGTAATATTGTCCATTGGGATAATCAAGAACTAAAGACAAGAAGACTGGGTTCTAACTCTGCCCATTATCATATTTAACTTAGACAGGATTATTTAAATTATCTTATTCTTGATTTCCTTATCTGAAAAAAATGGAAATTTAATAGTCTTTTCTATAAAGGAAAGAAGAAAAGATGAAAGGAAGGAAGGAATTAAGGAAGAAAAGAAAAAAGGAAGGAAGGAGAGAAGGAAGGGAGGGGAAAAGGAAGGAAAGAAGAATGAAGGAAGAAGAGAATTATTTATTAAGCTAAGCACTTTACAAATATTATCTCATTTGAACCTCACAACAATCCTGGAGGGTAGGTGCTATTATTATTCTTATTTTATAGATGAGGAAACTGAGGCAGAGATTAAGTGATTTGCTCAGGGTCTCATAGGGAGTAAATATGCGGGATTGGATTTATCCAGGTTTTCCTGACTCTGGTTCTAACCTAATTTCAGCATTCTATCTATTGAGCCACTCGGTTCCTTTCTATATACTTTGGATAATGTGTGATTTCAACTGAATGAGTACCACCTCCATTTATGCAGACTGAAACATATCCACCCTAACCTCCAGAGCTTTCATAGCTTTTTTTTTTAAGAATCAGATGAAAAAATGACATTGGAATAAAATATTGAGATTGGATACAACAAGTTCTCAGGTCCCTTCCAACTCTACTTTCCATTTTCCTCTAGGCAAGAGTGGCATGGAATACAAAGGAAGTCCGATTTTTGGAAAATCATCTGGAGAACTGGAAATACACTCAATGTCTCCATAACCCCACTCTACCAAACTTGTGAGTACAATCCCTGCCTCCCCCAACTTCTCTTTCTTTTTCACAAAGTCAAGAAAGCCAAGTTAGCCAACCATTCAAATACCATAATCCCCCTGCACACTACAGAGGGCACAAGAAACTTTAGACAGTAGACTTTTAACTACCTCTGGTTTACCTAATGGCAGGTAAACTTGTTTCTGTCTCTTGGCTTGTTTCTAGGCTTGTCTTGGAGTGTAAAGATGGCAGCTGTGTGGTTTAGGTCAGAAGGTCACTCTTCCTGCATTTTCAGCCAGCTCCTCCTAATGTTACCTTAGCTCCCTGACTCAATGCCATATCTGTGTATTTAAGCACAATGGGAAAAGTCTGGCACCAAAACACCCCGAATCATATTCAAAGTTAATGAAAAATGATATCTGCAGACGACCTCAACTTAAAAAAACAGAAAACACTTCCCCTGATGTGGACTTTCCAAACATAACCTTCAGGTTTGATACAAGATTCAGTACAACACAGTGTTTTTTTCCCCATATATAGCTGTAATTCAGAAGATTGTATAAAAAAAATGCCTTATCCCATAACAGGGCCTTCTGTTCTTTTATCAAATACTATACAGTGGTACAGTGGAAATGGTACTGCATTTGGAATCAAAAGACCTGGCTTCAAATCCTGATTCTGACACTTGTGTGACCTTAGGCAAGTTATTTTATTTTCTTGGCTTCAGTTTTTTCATTTCAAAATGGGAGAGTTGGACTTAGAGGCTATATCCAAAGTCCTGTCTAGCTCCAATTCAATAACACTCTAAGTCTTTCCTGCAATTTCATTAAAACTAATGATCAGCCCTGACAATAGAAGAAACTAGGTAGGGGCAGTGAAGAGAGTGCTGGCTCCAGAGTCAGGAAAACAAGTTCAAATCTAACCTCAGACCGATTTAATAGCTATGTGACCCTCATTTGTAAAAAATGGGGATAATTCTAGTGCCTATATCCCAGGTTGTAGTGAGGATCAAATGAGATATTATGTGTAAAGTACTTTGCAAACTATAACATGTTGTATAAACATAGAGTTATCATTACAAAATGATTCCTCACTTTAATGAATTTCAGGAGAATTTAAAGTCTTCACAGTACCATGGAATACTTGTTTTACCTCATAATCTACCTGTTAAGAAAGAACCTATGCACATGTGTAAAGGACAGAGCTATTTTGTCTAGGTCTACTCTTTGACCCATCACTTCCTACTTTATATCACACACACACACACACACACACACACACACATATATATTTGCATTATGGATGCTTCCTGTAGAATGTAAACTTTTGGAAGGCAGGAATTGTCCTTTTTCTTTTTTTCTTGGCATCTGCAGCTTACACATAGTAGGCATTTAATAAATATTTACTGACTTGAACAGAACTGAATTGAACTGAATATGTATTAACAGGGAAAGTTTACTGGAGGAGAAGCATTTTAAGTCCAAGCTTGCAGAAGAGCAGGGACATGTTATGCCAGAACTGTGAGAACATCTGATTCCTAATGAAGAATATTTCCTACATGATAAATTAAACTTAACATTTTTTCCTTCTCCCTTCTTTTCAGGCCTAATAATTCACTAATTCTAGGATTCCATCTCTAAATTATGATAGGAGAATTCTGCACACCATGCAAAAGGGGACGTCACCCTGAGCACACTTCCCACGCTTTCTGATATACTTGCAGAAATAAATTAAAACCTTGTTCTGGAACAGCCTGCCTGCTGCTAATAAAACTTCATGAAATCTATTGGCCCTTCTCCATCCCCAGGAAGTTGGAGCCCTTTATGAATTGCTTAGGACATGATATTTAGTCCCTTGCTTCAGATTCCCAGAGAGGTGACAATTAGCCTCAAGTTTACAACAGCTGTGATAGAGATGAGGAAAAATATCCTCAAATCACAGATTTGTTTTTTCAGAATCTCAAGCAAAAAAGAGGCTGAATTAAATTTGGTAGGAAATATGAGCTGAGGAACATTTGGAGAAAAACAATTAGACCTCAAACTTTATGGGTCTTAATTTTTTGTCCTCTCCTTTCAATCACTAGTAACTAATATCAAGGTTCTATTACTTACTTGAATGAATTTAGTATCTTTCAAAGAGAGAAAGATGACTAGAAAGAGATGGATAATGATGGATAAAGAGATGGATAGAGAGAGAGGAATAGAGATAGAGAAATAGATGACAGCAAACAATAACTAGAGAAAGAGAGATGGTTAGAAAGAGATGAATTAAGATGGATGGATAAATGGAGAGTGATAGATAGTTCTGTGATATCTCGTATATAGGTAACTCCCAGATGAAGAAACTCTCTCTACTAGTGCAGGTCAGCACCTTCTGTAGACTAAGAGAGTTGGCTAGGACATTGAGAAGTTAGGGGACTTCTCCAGGACCAAATAAAAGGTAAAGCGAGAAGAAAAACTAATCTTAAGTGTAGCCAGAGATGACTAGCTTTAAAAAACCATTGGTCCTCTTTAGTCCCAACTCACTCTTTGTGTAATTGTTAAAAAACAAAACAAAACAAAAAACAAGCTGCCAAATACATCTGAACTGGCTCTTTTTATTTTTTTCTTTCCCTCAGTAGGACTGAGGAAGAGAGATTCTTCCCATATTTGTCAGCTTGATCCATATCCATGATTTCCTGCTCACTTATTCTGCCTGTTAAATGTAAATGGAACCTACCAAGAGAATGGACATAAAATTCAGATAGAAAGATGTCAATCCTCAGTCTGAAGAGACTCTGGTAATGGTGGAGGGGTTATGCTCCTGCCACATTTAAGGTGAACTTTCTTTCTAAGTAGGCTAGCCCAGCAGCATAGAGGACAAACTTCTGAACTTGGAAGTTAGAAGACCTGAGTTCAAATTCAACATTGGACATTTATTAGCTTTATAATTGGGGCAAGTCACTTGACCTCTGTCTGCTTAAGTTTCCTTATCTCTAAAACAAGGGTAATAATAATACTAATACCTAACAGAAAAGGTTATTGTGAAGATAAAAATGCAATAATATTTGAAAAGTGCTTTAAAGAAATGCTAGCTTACTATTATTGTCCTGAACATGTCCTTTGTTGACCTGAAAATCCTAGCCAGGGCCAGGCAATAGGGGAAAATAAAATATTGCCACACCTTTTTCTTTCTTTCCAACTCTTAAAGTCATACCTAATATCTTATAAATCTATCCAGACTGCAAGTGGGAAGAGCATGTGTGTGTGTGTGGGTGTGTGTGTGTATAAATGTGTGTAAGGGAAATAAAGACCAGAAATAATATTTTCTTTCCACTGCAACCCATGTGGTTTAAACCTATTAAACTCTGAGGTGATTATAGAAATTAGACAACTTTTAATGAGTTGGGTGCTGGAGCATAGGTGTACCACCCAGTAGACATGTCAAAACGGCTTGGCAAATAAAACAGCTCTTTCATGGCTCAGGGATTCCAAGGAATATTGTTTACTTAGATTTAATAAACTGAATGATCACAAAGAGCTCATCAGACATTTCAAGTGCCATAAAGTAAATATAATTGAGAGGACATGACTTTACAGACTGGGGATGTACAAGAAGAGGCTATGACATCACCTGAAAGTTGTCTCCAGATGACTCAGAAATGAAGTGGTTAAAACTTTCTGCTAAATATGGATAAGTTTTAAACTCACCTTGTCTCTTTCACCCTTCGCACTGACCAGGGGTTTTGAGCAAAATGGGAAAATCAACTCCTTAAGTCCAGTTAAGATAATTGTATTTATGTATGCTTATTGTAGGCTCAGCACTATGAGTGGGGGCTGCCTAACAAGACAAGACATTTTTTTCCTTACAGAAGCTTAGTCAGTCATATAACACAACCTCATGGAGCAAGATCAGAGAGAAAGATAAGAGAAGTGAATCCAGGGTTATATGCTGTGTCCTGAATCTCAGCAATGTATGAGTGGAAGGCTTCATGCAAGAGGCTGAATTGGAGGGAATCTGTGGTTAAATGATAAAAAAAGAAAACCTCTAATCTATACCATAGGTTCCCTAGACTTGATGTAGCACAGGCAACAGGTGTGTGAACTTCCAGATGTTTCCCTTGATCAGAGGCATTTCCTAGGGAAATTATAGCTTGATTAATAGGGAAGAGAATAAATCTCCCTGAGGACTGGACTCTGGCTTGGACCCACCATTGATTGCAAAATATATGTGTAAAGGGCTTTAGACCAATCTGGAACATACTGTCCCCTTTTGCTGCTTCCCTCTCTCTAAGCATTCTGTCAACAGAGGTTTAAAGGATCCATGTGCCTAGCACATGGTACCCTTCAATACTGAAAGGAGTCGGGGTCCACTGGAGAGGAGGGGAAGGGTATAGTGTTTTCAAAGCCTTGTATGAAAGACTTTTGTTATGGGGAAACCACTTTCCTGGTGATACCTATCTTATAACCAAATCTCACTTTATTGATAGAACATCTTTTTGGGGTGATGCCAAATCCTCCTCCCCATTTCCTTTTAAGACATCTATTATTTGGGGCAGCTAGGTGGTGTAGTGGATAGAGCACCGGCCCTGGAGTCAGGAGAACCTGAGTTCAAATCTGGCCTCAGACACTTAGTAATTACCTAGCTATGTGGCCTTGGGCAAGCCACTTAACCCCATTGCCCTGCAAAAAAACCTAGGAAAATAAAGGAGATTTATTATCACACCTGATGTGACTTAAGTTTAGTTTCATTTCTTGAGCTATTTTTGAAGTTACTGGGTTTTTTCCCCCTCATTCCGGTGCCTTCTCTTCCAAGTTCTTCTCATCTACACTATTCATTGTTAAGTTGGATTTTCCCCCTTAATGTTTGGTCATTTTCTTGTCCTTTTATTTTAAGCCTCTGATGAGTTTGAGGTTTCTGAGTTGTTGCTTTTCAGTTGTTTCAGTAATGTTGAACTCTTTGTGACCTCATTTAGGGTATTTATGGCAAAGAGACCAGAGTGGTTTACTGTTTTACAGGTAAACAGGGTTAAGTGACTTGCCCATTGTTATATAACTACTAAATGTCTGAGGCCGGATTTGAACTTATGAAAATGAGTCTTCCTGAATCTACTGTGCTATCCAGTTGCCCCAAGAGGTTCCTTGGTTAATCCTTTTCATTTTTCTTCATTTTCTATTTATTTCTGAGGATTAAGAACTCAACTTTGTGACTCAATGGAACTTGAGTAGCCATTTCTGATAACTCTAATTTTGGGGGAATTATATACTTGGACAGAAATAGGTTTAACAAGACTGATCATGTATAACCTTATATAGGAATTTGGAGGAGGGGAGGGAATGAGAAAAATTTAGAACTCCAAATCTTAAAAGGAGGAAAGTTGGGAATTGTATACCTGCATACTCAGAATCTAGGCAACTTCAACACAATGCTCCTAGTATTTCCCTGTGAGGCCAAATAAAATATATTTAATCTCTCTGTTACATATGAAAGGCTTGAAGGAAGCAATCAGACCTCCATTCAGTGTTCAGTTCTCCCAGCTATGTAACCTTAGTTTCTTCAAGGTTCATAAGGCATGGTTTTGTGACATCTATGCATCCAAATGTCCTTTAAATGTTTTCCCTCAAATGGCCTCCATACATTTGGTCAATATGCTTCCTAAAATGAGCTCAGAATTGAAACTTTCCAGATGTGGTCTGACCTGGGCAGAATACAACTAATACAGTGGATAGGGCACTGGCCCTGAAATCAGCAGAAACTGGTCTCAGACACTTGATACTAGCTAGCTGTGTGAACTTGGGAAAGTCACTTGACCCTGACTGCCTCACATCCAGGGCCATCTCCAGTTATCCTGATTCATATCTGGACCCTGAACCCAGATGGTTGTGGAGGAGAAAGTGAAGCTGGCAATCTAGCACAGCCTCCTACCACCCCCCCAATCCAGTTCATGTGTTTGTCATGACATCACGACCCTGATGCCATGGTCTTCTCTGAAAATGAAGGACAAACATTATTATTACAGCAAAATCATCACTTCCTTTGATCTTGACAATATTAGTTAGGCAGCTATGTGGGGTTGTGGAATTAGGAATTAGTCTGGAATTAGGAAGGCCTGAATTCAGATTTGGCCTCAGATATTTAACAGCTATGCTCCTGGACAAGTCACTTAATCCTGTTTGCCTCAATTTCCTCATCTGCAAAATGGACTAGAGAACAAAATAGCAAACCACTCTAGTATCTTTGTAAGAAAATCCTAAATAGGGTCACAAAGAGACAGATATGTCTGCAAACAACTGAACAATAACAATAGAGCCCAAGACTATATTAACTTTTTGACTACCATGCCAGACAGTTGACTCATCTTAAGCTTGTAGTCAATTAATCCCACGTCCTCCCTACCCCAGCCCTCCAAATTTTTTGTCAGGGATTCTATTACTGTCAAGTTACAATGCCTCCCATCTTGTACTTATGGAGTTGAACCCCAGATATAGAGATGAATATTTATCCTTTTTAAATTTCATCTGGAAATCTTGGTATATATTGATTCATCCAGTTTATTCATTCATTCCCTCTATCTTCTGCAAGCCTGTTAAGTACAGAAATGTGATTCACCCCTCCCCCACAATCCCACAAAAATATGGATCAGAGAACTGGTGAAGAGCTTCATCATTCAGCAACCCTACTGGGAAAAAGGTGGTCACTAGCACAACAAAGATCAAAAGCAACACAGAAAGGATTGCCCTTTTTCCTGCTCTGAATTCCGTGGAGGCAATAGGAATTAGTGGGAAAAGCATCAAGCCTGAGGGTTCAGGGGACCTGCATTTGAATCTTACCCTTGATGTATTTATTGGCAGTGGGACCTCTCTGAGCAACATTTCCATCATCAAAAACATGGGGATAATATACCTTCCTCAGAGGTTAGATTGAGGAAAAAATTTGAGAACCTTAAAGATCTTATAGAAATGATTTATTAATAGTGAGATGGGTCAGTGAATAAGTGCACTGACCCTGGAGTCAAGAAGATCTGAGCTTAAATTCTGCCTCATGCACCAGTTGTGTGACCTTGGGCAAGTCTTCTGACCTCTATTTGCCTCGATTTTCTCAACCAGAATTGAAATAATAAATACTAAGTTAATAAAATCAGAATAATCATAGCCCCTATCTCCCAGAGTTACTGAAAAGATTAAATGAGAACATTCATTTATAGCTCTTTGAAAACTTTAAAATACAATATAAATGCTATTATCAAGCACTATCTACTACTTTACTATTACTATTATTTTAGTGTTACTATTTCTGTGGTTACTATTTACTATTGTCTTCACTATTACTATTATTATTTTACTGTTACTATTGTTATTACTTTGCTATTCCTGTTTCATTATTATAATTATTTTTACAGCTACTATTACTATTTTACTTTTACTATATTGCTATTACTGCTATTCCTCTACAAGCACTGTATCCAGAGATCACGATCCCAAACTGGTTCTCTGTGTTGAATTCAACCCATACCGTCTCCTAATATAGTAATCACCATCACTAATAGGGTGAGATATGGGCAAAAATGAGAAATTCTTCCACTTTCTGTCATATCTGTTATCTTATTTGACCCTCACTAATATTGATAAAGAAAAAAAAAGACACAGAAAGGTCACAGAATGAATTAGAAGCAGACCTGCCAGTAACTGAATTCTTTTTTTTTTTAAGTTTTTGCAAGGCAATGGAGTTAAGCGGCTTGCCCAAGGCCACACAGTTAGGTAATTATTAAGTGTCTGAGACCAGATTTGAACTCAGCTACTCCTGACTCCAGGGCCAGTGCTCTATCTACTGCACCCACTTAGCTGCCCCTAGTAACTGAATTCTTGCAAAGATCTTTCTGATTTTCTGAATTGCTAGAGTATAAGGCAGGGGCAGGGAATGACCAGCCTGGGGACCCTGTAAGGTCTGCAAAATCATTTGGTCTGCCACAGCAACCACAGGTGGGACTGGAAATTCAATAATCTAGGAAATTTTTTAGGGGTGAATTAATTAAATGTTTGACCAAATATAGCAGGCTAATTTTTAATTTGATAATTTTGTATGGTCCAAGAATGTTGCTATAAATATCCAAATGGCCCTTGGCAGAAGAAGAAAGTTTCCCCACTTCTGCTATAAGGAATTTTGTTTTTTGCATATGATTGATATGACACATTTTCATATGACACATCCCTAATGACTCCAATTAGAACAAAAACTGTGTCTTTTGCTTTTCTTGGTTTTCCCCTATTAGATGATAAGTTCCTTGAGGGCAGGGATTGTCATTCTTTTTCCTATTTATTTCCCAAGTGCTTAGCAAATAGTGAGCACTTCATAAATGTTTACTGAATTGAATTAAATTAATTCCTCATAGTGTAGCTCAGGCCCACATGACAATCCTTAAACAAACTTGCTTAGTTTCTTTGTTCCCTTTATGTCTCTCTCTAAAAATTATATTTGATCTCCCCTTTTCTTTCCTTGTACTTTTCACTTACACATCCTCCTGAGATTGATTTCTGCTTATACACATAATGACTTTTTGGTGCCTATCTCTTTTCCTCACTGCCAGGTTAAAAAATGGAGAAATAAATATGTTGGGAACTATCGAAGGGTCTGATATAGACATTCCAAGTTCCAGGCAGTGGAAAACAAGAAAGAAGAGATAAACTGACTGGAAAAAAGTTCTTGGGGAGAGGCTATAGAGTTGGTGATGCAAGTCTCCAATCAATAGAGTTGAAAATATTTGTTCACTAATTAAATAAGTTCTTTTTAAGCCCTTACTCTGAACTAAGCCTTATACCAGGGACTTCACATACCAAAACAAAAATGAAATCATCTTTGCCCTCAAGATGTTTATGTGCTATTGGAGGAAAATAAAATGTCCTCATTAAGATATATACAAAGCAAATATACAATTATTGGGGGTATGGGGACCTAGCATTGGTCAGGGGATTAGAGGAGGGGAAATCAGAAAATCAGAAAAGGTCTTATGTAGTAGGTGATATGAGCTGAGATTTGGAATCTATAGATTGTAAGAGGAAGGAAGCAACCAGGCAAAAGGACAACCAGGGCAAAAACTCTGGAGAAAGGTGATGGAATGCTGTAAAGGAAGAACATTGAGAAGGAATGTAGAGTATGTAAAGGACCACAGTGTTCAATAAGATAGGAAAGTCTGAAACCAGATTGAGAGGGGTTTTAAATGACAAATGGAGAAGTTTGCATTTTATCTGTGATTAAACCTTTACATTATGGCATTTTTAAATGTATGAAATAAAACACATCAGATTACAAATGAAATCAGTTATAATAAATCATAGTTACACAAATGTTTTTAAACAATTAACCAAGCGGAAAGAAGAAAAATAATGAAAAAAAATTACCTAATTTTTAACTTCCTTATATTTAAAAGGAATAGTAAGTTATATATTAATAGATTCATGTACAATCATTCTATGTTTTAGACATTAATTTGAGGATAACATGTGATATATAAAACACTTTGAAAATCTTAAAGTTCTATAAAAAATCCAACTACTCTTCTTACACCAATCTTTATGTGGAGTGTGTCCTTATGCTTTCGGTTATTTCTCTAGGAACATACAAGAAACGCTATACAACCAAAAGCATTCTTCTAAAATCCAAAGTCATTCAAAAGCAGACCAATCCTATTCATCCAATCTTAGTTCCCACTATCACATGTGTCTAGTTTTGGTGACTTTCCTCACTGTTCCCCTCTAAGATCATTTCTGGCCCTTATTCATACAGTATCCCTATCTTATATCATCATTCTTTGAGTGTTTACAACAGGGTTTGCCCTTGTTTCTCAGGAAGATTAAGCTATAGAATCATGGATTCAAAGAGTCACAAGTTCCTTTAAGGTAAGAATTTTGAGACATCTATTTTATTTCCTCTTAACCACTCTCACGAGACTGGTCATTTAGTCATCAGATACCTGAGAAACTGAACAGTGTTTAGAGCATCATAGGTGAGCAAGGTTAGACACACATTCTGTGAACGCAGCATAGGCCATTTTTGGTTAAAAACTTAATTATCTCGCAGAGCTATTGAATTTCTCACTTAGGTTGTATTAGCAGGGGACAATAACCAACCACGTTAGCCAACCCCTATGAACACCGCCAACTTCCCTCATTGTAAGTCAACATTTGTTTTGGGATGGTGGCAAAGAAAACAAATTAGTTCAACTTAGAGAAAGTTTTTTTAAACTTTTTTTCAAGATTCTTTAATTGGAATTTTAAAAATCATAAAGATTTAGGTAAAAAGCTTGGACAAAAATTATTACATATGTGGCATGCTAATACATGTGTGTGACTTGGTACAAGAAAGGAGGATGAGGACCTGGAATTGGATCCTGGCTTTTACTTTAAATCAATGTATTTTTTCCTATGTGATCTCAATCAAGTCACAACACTGTCTTAGCAGTTTCTTTCTTTATAAAATGAAGGGTCTAGAGTATTTGGCCTCCAAGGCCTGTTCCAGTTCACTAAAGACTCAATATACCATTTCTGTTTGGGGCATCAACAGAAGCAAATGATTGAGTAGTGGAGACCAGCAATCTCTGAGTCAATTCAACTGGGGCTATTGCTTCCTTGGTTCCTTTCTGGTTACTTTAGACTAACAAAAATATAGAATTCATATTCTTCATTTTACAATTTTAACATTTTTACAAAAATTGTAAAATGTTCCAAGTCACCCCCTCCCCTCTCCTCCAAATCCCTCACTCTCTAAATAAGAAGCCACAGTTTTCCTTAAGCAGTAAGAGATCATCTTGATTGGACTCACTTGGGATTTGAGATTTTAGAATAAGGAGTCATCCTGGAGGCCATCTCATTGCACACCCTCATTCTGCAGATGAGGAAACGGAGATGTATGGAAAGTCAATAGCTTATCAAATGTCACGCAGTTGCTATGTGTCAGAAGTAGAATCAGAACTCAGGTTACTCTAGTCATTACTTCAGTTATTTCACACTTTTACTGCATCATAACAAGGCTATATTTTGTATCATTAATTGTTCTATGAGACTGAATATACTTTAACAGAGCTTTAGTAACTAAGCATACCTGGTTGCTATTTTCCTATTAGTTGGGTGAAGGGGTGTGTGTGTGTGTGTTAAAGAAAATGGAAAAATTATTATACAAATGACTTTCATTCTGGCTTAAAAGATTTTTTGACCATATAAGCATGCCTATAAGAAGTCCAAACAAGCTTTGAAAGAGTTATATAACATATTTCACATTTTTAGGGGCTATAATTAGAGTGATAAGATTATGGCAAAGATCCTAGAACAGATTAAGGACACAACACTGTGATGAAAGAAGTCTTAGGTCAATAAGAGTACAAACCTGAAACTGTTTTTATTGAACAAGAATTAGGCATGAGGGGCATTAGTAATCCTGGGGTTTACACAATGCCTTTGAGAAGTTATTTTTTCAAAGGATCTACACAAAATAATCCATTTCCAAAGATGTTATAAGTTGTTTTCAGTACATCATGCCCTTCTGAGTTTAGAATGAAATTTTGAAATGAGAAGCACATAAGATAAGAATGAAAATTGCTACCAAAAAGAGTTTTTAAAAAGAATGGGAGGCAGCCTTAGTACAATGGATAAATAACTGGGAGAAGTGAGTATTGGACTGTGTACTGTCATTCATTAGGTATGTGATTTCAGCTAAGTAATTTCCCCTTTCTGGACCTTAGGTCCCTCAGCTGACAAATGAGAAGTATGGACTAAATCGGTGGAATCAAACCCAATGCCTGTTAACCATTGCCTTAGTAGCAGCCCAGGCAGCTGCTCAAACCAGATTAAAATGTTTTGGGGGCATAATTAACAAGAATAAATAAAAATATATTCAAACATAGATAATATTAATGTATCATTATCTAAATTATATGAAGCCCTCAGGAATCTTTATTGTGATAAGTGGCCTTTGTTTCTTCTATTTGAACTTGATGACCCCACAGATTTCTTGCAGCTCCAACCTTCTATGGTTCTTTGGACAAACAGGAATCATAGTGGATAAAGGAAGTCTTGGAAAGAAGATCTGGTTCAATCTGGGCCTCTAACATATACTGCTTTGGAGCCTGGTAAAGTGACTCAACTTTTTTGGTGTCTCTGATTAATCTCTAAAACTGTATATAAGTAACAGAACAGTGACAACCTTGATTAGTAGAATTTCCTCATTAGGAGTTCTCTACATAATCAAATAGCAGATTTAGAATATTGGCTACAATATGGCTTGGGTCCCCAATATAATTATGTTGAAGATACTGATGATTATTTAAATTAACATTTATTCTGCTTTCAAAAATTTGCAAAAATATTTTACATATATTGCCTCTTTTTTCAACAATCTATTTCTATAACCAATTATTATACAGATAAACAGAGTCAGAGATGGTTCAGGGTCCCATATTCAGTAAATATTCAAAAGAGGATCTCAGTCTTCCTAACATCATATATTACAACATTCAGTTGAAATATCACTAAATTTCTAACTAGATATCTGGTATAACATTAGATATAGATAAAACTTCTCAGTTTTACCCAACATATGAGTCAGAACTGTATCCAACACAAATTGAAGTCCAACAAATCCACAATTAATCCAGCAAGGGGAAAAGTAAATGTACAAATAATTCTTTTTTAACTAGTTTTTATTTTTTTCTGGTGATATGATCCATTATGGGAAACTGATCTTTTGCTTTCCTTCTGTTGGTGTGCGATGATTTGGGGTAGAGGAGGGAATGCTGATAAGTCAGTCCCCTTTTATTGAAGGATTACACAGAAATGACAACACAGGAACATCAGAGTATAATAGAGTGGTTTCTTTTTCCAATTAGGGCTGACAATGTAACACCGAACAGTTAGCAGGAAAGATGTGATGACTCATGAGAAAAGAGGAAGGAGAAATATTCATGGTCTTAAAAGGGAACTTTTATTTGAAATTTTCTAGAGAAATCTAAGGGGAATAATGGGGGGGGGGTGCTGAGTATTCTCTAAACCCCATCAACTATCACAGACAATCTTGAGTAAGGTTTGATATTCCTTAGGGAACATTTAGGCCAAAATTTACATGAGCTTAATCTTTAGCTTCCTCCAAATTTTACATTCTCTTGAGTTTTTGTTGGGTTTTCTTAATTTCTTAGTAATCATTCCTTGAGGAATATTCTAATCTTTCTTAACAAAATTAAAGAGGAAAGCATTTCTTCGAACTTATATAATAATGTTTAGAAACTAGGGCTAGAGTACTCCACTAACCAAATGTAATGGTTGCCATGAGATAAGAACAACTCCGGAACTTAGAAAAATTAGAATGGCTTGACCATTGTTGGTAAAAAGCCAGAAGGGATAGAGCCAAGAAAGAGCTCTTCTGCCTGGGCCATCCCATCCACTCTTATACTAAGAATGTTAATATTTACTAGTACTAATCCAATCGTTATAGCACAGTAAATTTTTCTTTGTTCTAAGATTTGTTCTCAGCATTGTTGTGAACATAAGATTAGGTGGAATATGAAACCTTGGCATGGTATATAATTGTATATAAATGCCAGCTATTATTGATATTTCTTAATTATAATGAGTTATAATTATAAATACAAATTTTAATTAAAAATAATGCTATTATAATCATTTCACATTAGGGCAGTTTGGTTAATGTTCACTTTAATTGACTACTGCTGATGTTATCTATGATCTGAGCTTCGTTCAGAACACACAAAACAGAATTAAGAAAAAAAATGAAAGCCATGGCAATGGCAAGATGAATTACTGTAGTACTTGTGATTCAACCTTCTGAAATAATGTATTTCAGTAATTAAAGACATCAAATCTTTCTGTATGTTAAAAGGGGAAGAACTGTGCTTACTGGAAAATTAAGACAATGAATCAGACCAAAAACCTTTTATTAAGCTCTTACCATGTGCCAGACCCTATAGAAACTCTAAGGATACAAAGAAAGATAAATTCAATCCCTGGCCTCAGGGAACACATATGCTTTGTTGCTTAGTTTTGTTTTTTGGTGGAGGGAAGGGGTATTCACTTGTTTATTTTTTGTCTTTATTTTATATTTTATTTTTAACTTGTCAAATGCCAAATAAAACAAGTATTTTCACATACCTTGTATCATAGAAGGAGGGGTCTATGCAACTATAGATCTTGCTTTTTAATATATATATATATATTAAATATATATAATATATATATATATATATATATATATATATATATATATATATATATATATATATATATATATTCATTCAATATGTAGCTTTCAAGGCTGTCCTGCTTGTCTGTTCTGGATTTTCTGGTCTACCTTCTCTTCTCTTTTCATTATTTTTTGGAACCTCATGCTACCCCCTCTCTTCCTCTCTTCTTTTTCCTCTCCCTACCCCCCAAATTAGGAACTCACATTCTAATAGAGAAAGCAAAATGTAAAGATATATAAATATATATGTTAGATGGAAAGTGTTGTTTTTGTTTGTCCTTCATTCTTGAAGAGGGGATGCCATGACATATAAGTGAATTGAATTTAAGTGAGGGAGGACTATGCAAAGTCTCCAGCCTCACTTTCTTCTCTGGAGCCATCTGGGTCCAATGGACACATACAAATCAAGAAATAAACTCAGAAGGAATTCTGAGAGGAAAACTGAGTCTTGAAGGATGCCAAGAAATTCAAGAGGAGGTGATTAAGAGGGAAAATATTCTAAAAAAAGAACATTCCAAGTATGAAGTATTACAAGAGAGAGAGAGAGAGAGAGAGTGTCAAACTTAAACTTTTAAAAAACTTTTTTAAAAAATTAAGAGGGACTGAGTTCTAACCAGAACCTTATTTTTCTAATCTCTAATTACTGGTAGTGATGTTAAAGAAAAAATTCTTTCAGATAAAATAATTTTAAATTTTATCCAAATACTGTAAAATTATCTGTAATTTAACATGAGGAATATGGAAATAATTCTGAAAAAAATAGTTTCCTTCTATGTTGTATGTTATTTAAACACCATTATTTGCAACTCCATCATTAACTTATTAAATTTCAAGTTTTGGACTTTGTACATTCTCTGCCAAAACTCATGGGTTCTGAAGTTCATGTTTAGAATTGTACAGTCCAAAACATTTTATAATGTAAGTTTTTTCTGCCTTCTTTTTTAAGAGCCAAGGAGGGTATGAAACATAAGCTAGGATAGAAGAGGGTATATGAATAACTTCTGCAAGGAAAATAAAATTAGACACAAGCTAATTTTTATGAGGGGAAAGATAATTAGCAAACCCATGAAGCAGCACTCTTTTAAAAAACCTCTAAAGTAGGGGTGGATAGGTGGCGTAGTGGATAAGGCACCGGCCTTGGAGTCAGGAGTACCTGGGTTCAAATCAGATCTCAGACACTTAATAATTACCTAGCTGTGTGGCCTTGGGCAAGCCACTTTAACCCCATTTGCCTTGCAAAAACCTAAAAAAAAAAACCCTCTAAAGTAGAAATTAATACACTGTTTTCAAGAAAAAGCAATTGTTAGCTTAAGATTCTGGTCCTGATTGTAGGTATTAGTAAATGAAAGCATCTGAACCTGGGTTCCTATTGTGAAATGCAAGATAAATAGAATTAAAAGTTACTTATGAAATTAACACCTATTATCATTTGCTCATAGGTATAAATGGAGTTAATCAAGTCAAAATATCAAAATTAAAATAAATGACTGATTATTTTGAATGATAATTAAAAAAAGAAAGAATTTCCTAATTGCCCTTTCAACTAGGTGGTGCCATAGATAGTACAGTTGGACTTGAAAGCAGGAAGACTTGAGTTCAAATATGATCTCAGATACTTGCTAACTCTGTTATCCTGGGAAAGTCACTTAATTTCTGTTTGCCTCAGTTTCCTCAACTGTAAATGGGGGATAATAACAGCACATAATTCAAAGGGTTGTTTTGAGGATCAAATATTTAGCAGTGTTACATAATAGGCACTTTCTCTTCCTCTTTTACTTTGCTGATATTTATATCTATAATAGGGAGACAGACATATTAGCTATTATCTCAGCTAAAGTCTGTATTATGTCTAATATTGTGATTAATCAATTGACTTACATTCTGTTTTAGAGGTGAACATTTTGGGGGGTAAATTATAGAAAAAGTTAGATCTTTTTGTGAAGTCATATCTCCAAACTTCCTATAACTCACCATACTGAAGTCAGAGGGTCTGAGTGCAAATCCATCACTTATGTGTGATTTTGGTTAAATCACTTTCTCTTCCTACACTTCATTTGCCTTTACTGTAAAAAAAGGAGCCAGATTTGAGGGGAAGCATTGCCTATATTATTCCTAAAGTTCCTTCTGGCCCTCATTCTTATGAGTTGATAAGTATGATACAAAGTAGAATATAATAATGGTCTAACAGAACTAGACAAATACCATGAGAAATCTGAGAAGAAAACATTTTCAATAGTATGATTAAATGTAGCATATTCAGGAGAATCAGAGAAAATTTAAAGAAGAATTTATCCATAGTGTGATATGAAACGTCTTTCTTCATAAGTCACATCAGTAGAGATGAAAGATAGTAGTTCAGGGTTTATGCAAGATTGACTGGGCCGTGTCCTAGTTCTAGACTAGAATGTCAAAACTTTACTTTCAACTATTTCTTGAATAAACATCAAAAAAGGCAAAGGGTGGTGGGGGGGGGGGAGAAACCTTTAAGAAGATATTACCCAGAACAGTCCACTGGGACACAAAGGCCGATTCTATACAGAGATTTGGGTTTGATTTGAGGAGTGAAGATTATTATGTTGTTGTTTTTTAAAATGCCTTATGGACATGGGGCATCATGACATGAGCTAGCAATGTAGCCAGAAGGCCAAGGGAAAGAAAAGGAATCATGGGGAAGAACAAAAATCTGAGAAGTGCCCAAGTTTATTTTACATGATTCTCAGAAAGCTCTCTTGAGGATCAGGAACTCTGATTTGCCAGGGTTATTTTGCCCATAGCCACAGCTACTTCCCAAGCTATCAGAAATGCTGCATCAGACAAAATTAACTGAGAAAAATTGGGAGTAGGAAAGGGGAATAGAGGAAAGCATCATTTAAATATTACACAGTTCTTTAATAGCAGGTTGTCCAATAAAAAGCAGAATTATTCATAAATATTAAAAGTGTCTTCCTTCTTTCCTTTATCCCTCCATTCCTTCATTCCCTTCTTCCTCCTTCTTCTCTCTCTCTCTCTCTCTCTCTCTCTCTCTCTCTCTCTCTCATTTGGGGAATGTTGAAAGTATTTAGACATTTTCATCACTCCCCTACTTCTACTGAGTAGTGAAAAATCTGTCTTACCTCTATAAAGTCTAATAAAAAGATAGAGTTGTAAAAAGGAAAGAATATAAATCAGACCATCATTACCCCATTGACTACCATCTTCCTGCAGATACTGAACCCAAGAACCTTGAGAATAAAAATGTTTTCAGTTGAGTGCCTTCAGTGACCATCCTGGAAAACAATTCTTATGGAGATAGCCTGGTAACTTCTCTTGATAATATTACAATCCCATCTATTGAAGACTCAGAAAGAAAAGTTCTTGTCACCAAAAAAAAGAAGATAGACTAACTACATGGCGAGAATGAGGATAATGGGCACACAGCCTCAGTGTGCCACTGGTATATTCCCAATGTCAGAAAAAAGGGCAGGACAGGGGTTCCTCACCTTGACTGCATCATTGTACCTCCTGGGAGACTAGTGAAGTCCAAGGACCCCTTCTCATAATCATGTTTCAACATGACTGAAGGAAATGCCAAATATCAGTTAGAAGTTAGTGAAAATGAAAATGTCAATGCTGAGTGGACCCACTGATATGTGATAAAATGATTCTTTTGATAAATAAAACTTAAAAAACCCCCAGAAACTTAAATTCCCAAGAAGGAGAGTGATGAGTATGCTGTAATGAGTGGAAAAAACTTATTACCATGGCTCTCAAGGGAAAAAAACCTAAAAGAAAAGCAGGTCCAGAAAAGAAAATCAAGCTACAGGCAATGAATAATTTAAAAAGTGGTGGAGAATGTCCATCAGAGAACTATTTCTTCATCCCCCTGCCATCTGCCCATCGCCATTTGCATTATATTCATACCACCATGATGAGTAGCCAGGATTGGAAGAATATCTGAGAAGATATCATCATATTTGAGGGCCAAAGCACTTTTAAGCCATCTTCTGCAATCAGTTCACTTGAAGTTCATACATGGACTAGTAGTTAACAGTAGTTTGAACTTTTAGCCTGGGAGATATCCTGCCCATTTGTAAGCAAACATGTAGTGGGGACAAATAGTTTTTATACAACCCTTCATTGTACTCTGATAAGATCTAGGGAAACTTTTTTTTTCATAGTTTAGATTTCTTTATTCAAATATCACTCACAAAAATTCCCCATCTGGCTTTGCCAGCATTCTCTCCTATCTGGGAAATAGCCTTAATTAACAATGCCACTGGAAACTCTATGGGAGAAAATATGCAAAACAGAATCCATAAGGCTAAGTTTCTTCAGGCAGCCTCTTCCACAGTGGACTGGGGTGGGCTTAGTATGATCCAAGAGGCACTGCCCCCACCTACTGTCTTCCTCCATCTGTTATCGCAGCAGTTGCAAGTCTGCCTTGGGTTTGTTTCACCTTCTTTCCCTAAGGCCCTCCCCGAAATCGTACTGAAACCGAGACAAGTTTCAGTGGGCTCAGTGGCCTAGGTGAGAACAATATTACAACAACGTCCTGCCTATACAAGGAGAATTGCTTGGGAGTTACATGGCGGTTGTTTCCTTCAAACACATCATAATTGGAGTGAATAATGTTTTTTTTTTTTTAATTTCCCCTCCCCTCTTTTCTTTCTTCTCTTTTTAAGGCAAGTAAAACAATACAGAGCTATAGTGTTACAAACCTGGAAAAGCAAGCATTTGCCTAGGGGATATTTGAACTAGACCTGTGTATTTTGTGCCTGTCATGTGTAATAATGCCTCCTCACTTTTCTCACAAGAGGATAATTATGGATGGGGAGAGGTGAAAAAGTCTCCCAAGTCTGCGGTAGAATTTTGAACTCTTTTCTTCAGCTTAGACATATATATGTTTCAGATTCAGAAACTGGGCTGTAATTCTCATGAGAAGAGTCCTTGGGTTCTAAGGATTCCAGAGAGTCCAGCAAGGAAGAAGAAAGAGTCCCGTAGAACATAAAGATTCATATCTAGGTGGGAGACTTGGAATTTGGACAGCAAATGGTTTGAGATCCAGGAAGGGATGGAAGGGGGCACCCATTATTAGCAGGACATAAGAATAGTGGAGTTAGCTATTCAATCCTGGTCTTCCTGACTAGGAGGCTAGTTTTCTAATCAAAATGTTATCTTACCTCTCATCAGATAGAAAATAGGAAATATGAAAGGGAATCTACCAGCTGATTCTCCATATTGTCCTTACTAAGGCAATTCAAAGTCTTCCACAATCTGACCCTAATTTATATAGCCAGGACTTTCTACTCCCCTACACAAATCTACTCCACACTAATTGCTGTATCCTTGAAGGCAGCTATGCTTTCATTGTCTACATAGCTACTGCCCCCCTAGTTTCAAGGCCTCTCTCAAGTAGGGCCTCTTCCAGGAAGACAATCATCAGTCACCTTTGGAACTGAAACTCTGACAACACTTATCATCCACATCATTCAGTTGACACTTGGCATATACAGCCTTCTATTGTGATTCTCTATCAGTGTTTTGTCTCTTTATCTAGAATGCAAAACAGAAGCCTTATCTTATGTCTCCTTGTATCCCCAGAGTCTGCAGGGATATGATGGAATCAGCTTCTACCATTTTGTATGTGCATTTTTTCCCCCAAGAGAGCTGGTGGTTAAACCTTTACTAGCCTAGCTCTGCTTGCATGTCAATGGTACTCAATAAATCCTTGCTATAAATAGTCAGTACACTCTCTTCTCACAGCAAGATTGTTTCTCTCTCACACTGGCTAGCGTCTTTTACTAAAGAATGAGGACAGGGGAGGATCTACCAGTAGTAAAGCAGAGGTGGGGAAATACTGCTGGTCCTGTCACCTAAAGGTGAGGCTATGTTAGGAGAGAGCCCTCTATCTACCATGTAATTTATTTCATTTTTATTAATTATATATCAAATCAGGAATGAATATCCTAATTGGTAGGGCTGAGAAGTAAAATGGGAAAACAGAAAATAATAAAAATCAATCCACAGCTATTTGAATAGGGTTGGTTCTATTGTCCCATACAATTTCCAGTCCATAAAGGGGTTCTGGGTCTACTCTAAGAACTCCAGTAATACTTCATCACTTCTTCGAACAAATAAGAGTCAGAAAAAAGATGAAGAGAGGTAGAGTTAGAAGGGGCCTTGAAGACTGTCTGGTCTGAACTTTTTATTTTGTTATTCTGTTGTTATTGCTATTGTTATTCTATTTCAAGACCCCAGGGACCACAGCATGCCAAAATTGTCCATTTTCTTGATAGATGTTAGAGTGGTACCATTTCTTCACCAGTGGATTAAAATGAACAGGAGTTAAGTGATTTGTCCAGGATCACACAGCTAATAGGTGTCTGAGGCCAACAGACCCAGCTCAACACTCTATCCACTGAGCCACCTAGTTGTCTCACCATTTATTTTGCCAATAAGAATACTCTGGTGAGAGTCTATATTCCTGGACTGGAAAAATGTTTCTGAATTTTTCCTCATCTTTTCACCAATAGTAATAATATTGATATGTCTAGTGAATCAAATATATACATCGATATATAATTTTTCATTATCTATGAGAAGATACACCATTCCAGGAAAGGAAAAGACTGCAGTCCTTCATCCAAAAAACATAGTCCTATCCTGCAGTGAATGTCTGAGGAGATCTATAACCTCTTTCCCCCCTGGAGACCCTTAAAAATCAGAGAAAATTGCGGATATTTTGTTCTTGGTTTTTTGTTTTGTTTTGTTTTGTTTTGTTTTTGTTTTTGCAAGGCAATGGAGTTAAGTGATTTGCCCAAGGCCGCACAGCTAGGTAATTATTAAGTGTTTGAGGCTGGATTTGAACTCAGGTACTCCTGACTCCAGGGCTGGTACTCTATCTACTGCACCACCTAGTTGCCCCAACATTTGGGATATTTTGAATATGAATTAGCCCAAAGGCAGAAAACTGGAATGAGATAATATGTCTACAAATTTTACTGCAAGGAATCTCATGCGGAATGGCAGAACATATCCAAGAACTCTTCTAATAAGAGGACCAATGACTACAAATTCTGGAACACTACTATGTCAGAAGAATCAAATTCTCAAGTAGCCAAAATGTATTACAAAGATGTATGGTGGTAGCTAGGTATATAGAGTTCTGAACATGGAATCTGGAAGATCTGAGTTCAAATAAGAATCAAATATTTATCAGCTATGTGACCCTAGACAGATCATTTAACCTGCTTGCCTCAGTTTCCTCATCTATAAAATAGGGGAAGTATTAGCATCGATCTACAAGAATGACTGTGAGGATGAAATAAAATGATATTTATAAAACACTTCAAAAAATAAATAAAAAACACTTCACAAACCTTAAAGTACTATATAAAGGCTATCTTCATCATTTTGTGGGTGGGTGTTGTTTTTGTGAGGCAATGGGGTTAAGTGATTTGCCCAAGGTGGCTTCATCATTTTTTTAAACAAGACTACAGCAAGTTACCCTGTAGTTAGACACAAGAGAAAGGGCATACAGGAAAGCATCAATAATAATAATAATAATAATAATAATAATAATAATAAATATTTATATTTATAAGACACTCTAAAGTTTACAAAGCACTTTATAAATTTATCTCATTTGATCTTCACAACAACCTTCTAAGGTAAGAGTCATTATTCTATTACAGTGAAGAAAAAGGAGACAGAGTTTCACTTCTGGATTGTACTGCCCAGAGTTGAATAGGTAATAAGTCTCTGAGGTCAGATATAAAATCAGGTCTTCCTGACTTCAAGTCTAGCATTCCAATCCACCTCACCATCTGGCTGCCCATGGACACTTAAAAGAGCAAGTCATGGGAAAGGAGGTAGTCCAGTCATGTTAGATGAGTGAAAAATTAAAAAAATAAAAAATAAACAGTATCTGGGCTATCTTGGGACCCTGGAAATACAAAGGAATCAGAAGAAGATGAAAATGCAGAGGTCCATCAGAAATAGCATACATCTTGGAATCTAGCACTTAATATCATGTCTGGCATATAATAGGTGCTTAATAAATGCTTTTTGAATTGTCTTGAATCAGAGGACCCAGGTTTGATTCCAGAATTTGCTACATACTGTGTGACTTTAGACAAGTTACTTCTCCTTCCATGGAGGAAGTCACACTAGTTGGTTTCTAAAATCCCTTTCAATTCCAACATTCCACAATTCTAACTTTGTATCCCATATGACGACAGACTCCAGTTTATGGAGTGATTTATGGAAAGATGAAAATAAGAACTGCACATGAAGAGAAGGTGGGGAAGGGTTACTCTGGTAGAGGGAGTGCCAGGATGAAACCGTGGCTCCAACAAAGTATCCAAGTCAATAATTTCAGGTCAAACCCATTAGTCACGACCCACCTTCATGGCAGCAAGATCTGCTGAGACCTGGTTTGTCTAATTGCTTTGCTGTGCAAACAGACTGTGCTGATCACTTTGAGGGATAGTCAGAACAGGTCTCAGAGGCATTAAGTCACCTCACATGTAGGCTGAGCCTGTGACTCAGTGCAGGTCCAAAACTTCATAATTTCCTGGTAGAAGCTGGTTGCCTAGGCTAGCCCAATATGGAGCACATATTGATGGCGGATAGGGGAGAAGGACGGCAGGGTAGTTCTAGATGAAACCTCAGACGATTGTGATATTTTTTGAATGAAGAGTGACAAGAACTAATGAGACCTCAATTTCAATTCAATCCAAGCCAACAAACATTCAGCAAGCACCTATTTTGTTTAAAATGTCATGGTAGATAAACACTGGGGATTCAGAGACAAAATGAAAAATAGTTTCTGCCTTCAAGCAACTTACATTCTACTGAATTCCAGAGGTATAAGGAGAGGAGAAAGAACTAGTCAAAGAACAATTTCTAGATAAATCCTATAATCATTGTGTTATTATTCTCTTGTACAAGAACCTGCAATAGTTTCCTATGCTTCCTTTTCAAGTTCAAACTTTCCTTCCAGGCTTAGATGGCTCTCCACAACTGTCTACCCCATTCTGCATCCAATTTGATGTGAATTATTTATTATTATTATCATCATCATCATCAATTTTTTTATTCACACATCTGACTCTTGCTCATTTAGAGCTTATTCTCTGAATTATCTTCTTTTCACATGCCTGTATACATAACACTAATCATTCTTTAAAAGGAGTATGCCCCCCTATTGAAATTTTCTCTTATCATTCTGAGCTATATAAATCACTTTATTCATTCATCCATTCATTTATCCAGCCAGGCAACAATTCATTTGTCTTTGTCTCTCTCTTCCTCTCTTGCTTCCTGTCTTCCAATCTCTCTCTCTCTCTCTCTCTCTCTCTCTCTCTCTCTCTCTCTCTCTCTCATCTAACAATCTACTTAGTTGGGGGAAGGACAGCAAGGGATGACAAGATCAACACAGAACAAAGAAAGAGCAATATTTACAATATAAGAACATATATAAAATTATGGTGTAGTCAATAAATTCCATAGAAATTTAGGGAATAAAGTATTTTTAAAGCACCTACTATGGGCCTGACCCTATGCTAGATGTATTAATACAAGCAAACTTTGCAGGAGTTTAAATTCTCAAAGAAAAAGACAAAACATCAAGGGGCACTGGAAAGGGGGAAAGCAGGCTGCTGGTAAGGAGGTCTGAAGTGAATTGAGCTGAGAGAGAGCTCAACATGGTTTGGGTTCCTTGTGATGGTGACCCTGGGAGGAATCTCAGAGATCATCTTATCTGACTACATTCAGGAAAAGAGGTCAGGTATTCATCATTCAAAAGATCAGACTCCAGAGTGGGGTCATCTCAAGAGGAGAAAGGATGAATTGCGAGTACCATGTTACCTCTCTTCATTTTCTCCATAGCACAAAGTACATAAAAAGGACTCAATAAATATTTGAAAACATGAACAGATAATAAGAAACATTTTCATAGAAAGTGTGCTCACAAGCCACTACAGTAACACTACAATACTGAAGATGCTGCTGCTTGTACACCTATTACAGACTAGATCAAAATACTTTCTCCTCTTCTCCCTTGCTGGATTGCTTATGCCTTGGAAGCGTGCTGGATAAACAGCCATTCCTATCCTTGTATCTCAATTCTATGATCTAAGAAGGCATTTTATTTGAGAGGAAATTGGATTAAGCAACAGAGAGAATTTTTACTCATTAAGAACAAACTTGAGTTAACTTCCACTGATGGAGCATGCAAAGGCTTACAAGTTAGTTTCTGGCCAGACTCTAGGCATTTACCAAATGAGCAATGGCCATTGTTTTATGACTCAATGATTCCAAAATGAGCCAATGAGGAAAGAGTAGCTTAGCAAGCTGGAAGATCTTAGAGGTCATCTGGTCCAACCTATTTTTCTTTACATCTAAGGACACTGAGGTCCAAAGAGTGAGAGCTCAAAGAGCTAATACAAAGGTTATAATTCAAGATTAAATCTTCTGAACAGAACTCTTTCTACCTTCCCTTTTTTTGTAGAAATAACCATGCTCATTCCCATCTCTACCTTCTTCAATTATATCATTCCTCTCAATTCAAATGTTCTTAGATACTTTCTAAAAAGCACCCATCCTCGGGTCCAGAATTAGACTCAGTTCCTCCTTGAGCTTATCCTTAACCACTTCAATCCTTACTGATCACCTTCTTTTGAATTTCAGAGCATCTCAGAGGTGAAAGAGACTTAGAGGCCTGTGATCCAACCCATCTTTGTACATCCATCTACAAGATCCAGCTCAGTGAAGGGGAACCTCCATTTCCAAGGAAGTCCATTCTATTCTTAGGCTGTTTGAAGTGTAAGAAAGCTTTTTCTTCCACCAAATCTAAATCTGCTATTCTATAACTCTTCTCATTGCTTCAAATTCTTCTAAGGCCAAGCCATGTGAATTTGGTCTTTCTTCCACTGAAGAGCCACATTATGGTCCTTGCTAAGTCTTTTCAATAGGCTGAAACATCTTTAGTTCCTTCCACAGCCATCTTTCTCCAGACCTTTCACCATCCCAATAATTTCACCTCCAATTCATTCATATTATACTCACTACTGCATGGTGACTACTGGTCCTTGAGATCAAGGGTCATGTCATACTTCTTCTACAATCCCCAGGACCTGCCAAAGGTTCCACACTTCTCTTTGGATATGTGGGATCACATTAATGTGGGATCATTCAATTCAAATAAAATCAATAAAAAAGTATTTTGTGCCAATAAGGCACTGTTCTAGGGAAGAATGAAATTGTCTCTACCCTCCAGGAATTTACAATCCACCAGAGGATGCAGGATGTATCCAAGAAAATAAATTCATAGAAATGTCAAAAGTGTGTGGGGGGGGGGGGGAGACAGATTGACAGACAGACACTTAATAACTGAGAAGGAAAGAATCAGAAAAAATATCTCATGTAGGAAGTAGCATGCAAAATGAACCTGGACAGAAGTTAGAGATTCTCTTAGCAAGAAAAGTGAAATCCCTGCAAAAGGGGCAACAAGACCTTTTTTAAGAGGTGGCTTATAGAATAAGGGATTTTGCTTGTGACATAAGAGAGCTCTTTCTCCTTCAAAACCTTTCCCTCATGGCTACCCCATATCAGCCCTAGTGAGAAATATGAAGCAATGGTCGCCCTTCCTCTCTTTGGAGAAAAGGATGGTTTGGTATCGATGCTGTCACTGAAAATGGATATGCTTTATTCAGCAAGTAATGTTTCTTTCATCTTTCCTCTCTTCTAATCCTTAAAGAAAGATTGACCTTCTTAAATGCAGTAAATCAGCTTCTTTCAATTATATAACAAGGGTAAGTGACCTGATCCACTTTTTCTGTACCTTTTCAAATTGATTACAGACAAGAGTTGGTCTTTCTCTTCCAACTGGATGGCTCTCTTTCTATAAATGTAACAGTGACCTTTAGAAGCAGCTTTAATGGGAGCTACTTCATTTTCCATGTTTCTCTGTTTCCAGGACATGATTAATTCTTGGCAAAGACAACTTTTCTTGCAGCTGAAAACACTGGCAGGCCACAAATGTGAATTACTAGATTGGGAAATGAGAAACTGTTGCTTTCCAGATAGATTTCTCCTTGGGAGAAGTTTTGCTCATGATGAATTAAAATCATTATTAATTAGAAAATTACTCTGAGAATTAATGTGTTTTAGCTTTTTCAATCAGGGTCCCAAATTGGGAGTTGTTAAGAGTTACATTACTTTACACAGATCCCAGATTGCAGCCAGACCGTCTCCTAAAATCACACCCCATAGCCTCCTGATCACTTTCCTGTCCAGCCAAATAAAAATTTCCAAGCTTTCCAGGAGTGCCTCTAGGCCAATTGGGATGAAAGACAAACTCGGAAAGTATCACAGGAGTTTACCTAAATAGAATAGCCAAGAATGAACTAGAGAGAAGATTGGTTGGGCAATGAAGGAGGCCTCATCAGAAACTTCTGACCTCCCTTTTTTGTGACAGGTACCATTGGCTTACTTAGACAGGAGTTTGTTATCTGCAGCTGATTATCCAAATTGTTAGACCTGGTCCTTCTAAATTCAACATTAGTGATGAATGGTGGGTGGAAAGAGTATAGAGAAGACTGTAGGAGACAGTTCTGCTATGCTCCCTCCTCACTGTGTGGTCTTAGGGAAATCACTTCTCCATCCCTATTTCTGTTAAAGAGGGATCCTAATGGCAATTGCAGGCTTATTGTGAGAAGGGTAAAAAGGATAACAGACATGGATGCCACTAGCATTATTGGAAGGTTCAGAATCCAGTCAACTGCTGAATTCTTGCTCCCCACCACTGAAAAGAGTGTTCTCCTTGAGTTCAAAAGGATTTTTCTCAGCTCTCCATAAGCCTCACTGTCATAAAATTACAGTATACATAACACATACTTCGGCTTACCTCAGTTTCCTCAATTGTAAAATGGAATAATAATAGTACTTCCTTCCCAGGGTTATTGTGCAGGATGAGATATTTGTAAGGTACTTGGCACGTAGTAGAATCTACATAATTATTAGATATTATGGTTCATTAATTATCCTGGGCAAGCCACTTAACCTTTTGCTTGCCTCAGTTTCTTCATATTGTGAAACATGAATCATACATCCTTTTCACACCAACACCAAACCAATTTCCCATAGGGATTTTTTTCACAATTATTCAAGCCCTTCCTAGGAAAAATGAGTCAAAGGAGGTCTTTGGGAGAGCCCTCATCATCTCCATGGGAATCTGTAAGAGGATGCCCCCCACAAGGGAAGATATGGATGTATTTCATGAGTAAGAATCAGACAGTCTCAATTATTCAGTGAAAAGCTACTCATTTACACTGGGAAAAGCAGAGGCTGAGACAAGAAGCAGATGACAAGCACAGAAAAAGTGCCTTAAGTCAAATGGGTTACCATATGCCAAAGGCTTTAAAAGCCTTTCAGTACTTTCCAAATGCCAACTATTTTTAGATGACACAGGACAATATACCTGCTGTGTTAGAATAGAAAAAGTGAGAATTCCCCTTTCTGAGACAGACACACAACTTCCCAAAGGGACTATGCATTTAGCCCCACCTCTGATAGAGTAATTTCAGAATCCCAAAGCTTTCATGGTTTTTAACAAGGGAAGTCCCCATGGACTAACAAAGTAAGTTAAAATACAACAAACTGCTTTAATGTTGGTGGTTCACACCCACCCACAGATGTACTTATGGGAAAGAACTACTGGATTTGAAGTCAGGGATCTGGGTTCGATTCCTATCTCAGTATGTCATACTGGGCAACTCATTTTATTTTGAGGACCTAAGTTTCCACCTCTATAAAAAAGAGGGGGTTATATTATAAGGACTGGAAAGCCCTTTCTTAACAGAAATGCAAAGCTCAAACATGAAATCTTAACCTATGTTGGTACAAGATGTTATAATTTTTTTTATTTCACTGTATTTTGTATGTATTTCATGTTGTCATGTATATAGGGTGTACCAAGTCTTGGTATCATTATAATCTATTAAGGACTTTTGATATATCTCATATGTACATGCTGGCTCCCAAAGTTCTTTGCAAACAGAAACTGTATTACTTTTTTCTCTGATTTTGGCTCTCTAGGACTTAGCAAGGGGACTGGGACATAGTAGGCACTTGTTGAAAGGCTGATTGATTCACTCTATATGAAGTGATGGCCTAGGTTCCTAGACCCCAGGAACTAAAGCCTTTTCATATCAAGCTCAGTGGTAGTGATGATGTCAGTGAATGGCAAAGTCATTACATTATCCTAAAGCTGGTCAAGCTGCAAGCCCCGGATTTTATTTTATTTTTTTACTGTTAAATACCCAATAATTTTCTCCTTGAGTCCTTATGACATTATCTATGGAGAGATGACTGTGGACCATTCCTCATCTTATCTTGCGTAACAGGGGAGTTTAGAGATATGCATTTTATTAGTAAATGGTGGGCAGAAAGGGGTCTGATCAGGCTCCAAGTAGAATTAGAAAGGAGCCTCTAAGGCCTTCCTGACCTTGTCAGGAAGATCTGAGTTCAAATCCAACATCAGATTCTGTATGACTCTGGACAAATCATTTAATACCTGTTTCTATGCCTCAGTTCCAAATCTGTAAATTGGGGACACAGTGGAGAAATGGAACAAAATGACAAACTACTCCAGTAGGTTTTCCAAGAAAACCCAAATGACAAAAGTCCATGGTGTCATATAAAATTGGACATGACTGAGCAAGAACAAATGGGAAGCATTTTCAACCCTGAACCCCACCTCCCCAAATGCCATTCCATTTAAAAAGTGACCTGGAGAAGCAGCATCTTTTCTTAATGGTTTCCTTCCCTGCCCCTCCCCACCAACCACCTTCAAATTCTCCCATAGGGTGATGTAATTATTTACTTGAGGGGTTGCAACGAGGTACAAAATGGGTGTCCACAAAGCCCTGTGTCATAAGACAAACCTCTCTGAGCATTGTTCGAACAATTAGTAACACATAAACAGATTAGACTCATGTTCTGCCTCTTGGACTTGCCCTCTCCTCCTCTCTGCGGTTATGAAGGGGGGGCAATTGTCTAAGGGATTAAGGAGAGCAGATACACTGTACTCCATCAGGTTCTCTTCTTGCCATCACTTCTACAAGTGCCCTTTGATGCCAGTTTCTACCATTTATAATACTAGAAATACCCCTCTTTTTTCTGCTAATCTACCCAAATCCCCTCATTCTTGATGGCTCAGCTCAAATTACCCTTTTCATCATTTTTCTTGATCAGCACCCACTCATCTCTCTGGGTTTAGGACTTTTATTGCTTAGAGTCAGTGGTACACATTTTCATGGAATGTAAGTATTTTAAGGACAGGGTTTGTTCATTAACCTCAGTGCCTGCCATGTAGTAGGTGCTTAAAAAAAAGATTGTTGAATTAAACTCAATTTATCATTTGAGTAATCACTGGGTACCATCTTCTTATTATTTCATGATGGCTTTAAGCAAACCCAAGGACAAAAAAACATGTCATATGCTACTTCAATAGTCTCCCATAGGACCAATGAAAGTCAGGTGTAAATCAGTCATAGAAAGGGAATTTACAGAGCACTTTAAGATAAGGTCTGAATCTGTGTTTGCTAGCACAGAGAACTCTGAGACTGAAAAAGTTCCATCTACCAATGAAGGCCAGCATCTTCTCATCACTGAAAGTTGTATAGAAATCTTAGTGACTGAGTGATCTGCCCAGTGTGACAGAGTCAATAGTATCAGAAGTGGGGCCTGAACTATAACACAGTTTCATACAATTAAAGTTTATAAAGTTTTTTCTCTCTCTCTCTTACCGACCTACCTATCTAACTATTCATCTTCATTTGACCTTTTCACATCCTAGAATATAGCAATGCCACTACAACCATTTACTGTTGGTGGAGGTTAGTTGATTAAGTTGTATCAGACTTTTAGTGACCCCATTTGGGGTTTTCTTGACAGGGCTACAAGAATGATTTATCATTTTCTTCTCCATCTCACTTGACAGATGAGAAAATTGAGGTAAAAAAGGTTAAGTGACTAATCCAGGGTCACATAGTCTGAGGCTGGATTTGAACTCAGGCTGTTCTGACTCCGGGATAGCACTGAATTCACTGTACCACCCAGCTCTTCCTCTTAAAAGGTGAGAAAACTAAAGCTCTGAGAAGTCAGAATATAATGAGTGTCAGAGTCAAGATAATTGATTGAGTGAAGGATCGTTAAAGTCACAGAGAAATTCATAGTGCTAAAGACTCTTGGACAGTATGCTTGTGAAGATGACTGTAAATGTTCCAGAGGAAAAAAGAAATGTGTAAGACAGACACAAACTTGAATAAATGTCTTCTAAGGGCATTGTTTGATGCACTTTGAAAGACTATATATCTAAGTCTCAATTTTAAAGGTTTGATAAAGGAGAATTTCTTTAGCAAATCAGATTTCAATCAGATCATTGATTTGAAATAATTTGCTATGGAAAACCAATCAATAAACATTTATTGACCACCCACAATACACCAGGCATCATGTTAAGTGTTGAAGATACAAAGAAAAAGAAAAGACAGTTCCTGCCCTCAGTGAGCTCACAATCTAATGGAGGAGCTCATAGTCTGTAACAGAATCCTCTACAGAATACTGTACAATGGTGATCCATTTGGAAAATTTGGATTTTAAGCTCTTTGAGGGCAGGAATCATGCGTTATTAGTGGCAGTGTCCTGTAATGAAAAGGGTCCTGGATTTGGAGTCAGAGGACCTGAGCCCTTGATGTGAGTTATAACTTAATATTGAGATGATTTTGTTCAGAACACTTGACTATTCTGGACTTGAATTTCATGACCTAAAAAGTTAGGAGGATTAAATGAGAGACTGGACTAGACTCAAATAATTATGTTTAATAGCACTAAACAAATTACATGGGAGTCACTAATCAGTACATAAGGATATCTATGGACCTTATATTGAGTTAGAAAACTGAGGCAGCTAGGTGGGATGGTTGGTAGAGCACTGAGCTTGGATTCAGGAGGCCTGGGTTTAAATCCGACCTCAGATACTCAATACTTACTAGTTTTGAGACCTTGGGCCAGTCACTTAACTTCAAAAACAACAGCTATGACAATAACAAAAAATTATTAGTAACAGTCCCTGTTTTCTTGCATTTTTATTGATTTTGTCAATATTTCTCAATTATATTTTGATCTGGTTCCAGCGGCCTTCAGGACACATTTGACTTTCTGGTTCCTTCAAGCTTGAGAGCTTATGGTCTTTGCATCTAGAAGCAGGCTTGATTCACACTCACTCAATAAATACTCCTTGAATTATTATTTTGTCATTGTTCATCAGTCATGTCTGACTCTTCATGACCCTATTTGGGATTTTCTAGGCAAAGATACTGAAGGAGTTTGCCATTTCCTTCTCCTGTTCATTTTAAAAATGAAGAACTGAAGCAAACAGGGTTAAGTGACTTTGTTGTTGTTCAGTCATTTTTCAGACATGTCCAACTCTTCATGACCTTATTTGGGTTTTCCTCGGCAAATATACTGGACTGGTTTGCCATTTCCTTCTCCAGCTAATTTTACAGATAAGGAACTGAGGCAAACAGGGCTAAGTGACTGGCCCAGGGTCACTCATCTAGGAAGTATCTGAGGCCAGATATAACTTCAGGAAGAGGAGTCTTCCCAGTCCAGTCTACCTAGCAAGTTGTCCTTGAATCATCATTGAATTTTCTTAAAGCAGGCCTTAGTGGTCATTTAAGGGCTTGGTGAAACGTTCCTTCTTAGTTGGAGGTGTTTAAGAAGCTCGGTAGGATGAAAACAAAAGCAAACCAGCCATCTGTGGCCCACCAGCACAGCTGGAAGAGTCGGGGGTATTTCTGAGGAATGAAGGCCCCAGGAAAAGGAGTCACTCCTTTCTCTCAGACCAGCTCTGGACAGAGATTTGGGCTATTTGTTCTACTCTCCCAGCTCAGAACAACCACATGATCAGGCCCCCTCATTTCCTGACATTCCCCTGACACAGACCACATTGCCAAAGGCAATAGGAAAATCATGACTTTGAGGGCAAAATAATAATGTCTGGACATTTTTCCCTAAGCCCAATTTTTTGCTTTAGTTTAAAGAACTTGGGGTTTAAGGAGGGCGTGAAATGGTATAAATACTTACCATCTAAAGCCAGAGAAGACCCTGTTGACAAACTTCTTTTACAGATGAAGAAACTGAGGCTGAAAATGACTTGTCCAAGGTCATACAGGTAGTTAGTAACCATTCAGCCCCAAGCCCTTTGATTCCAAATCCAATCTTGTTTCCACTGTACCATCTTAAATGGCTACAATTTATCTTTAAAAAGTCTTTTCAGCCTCATTATTTACCTTGGTCTGTCTTTTAAGTATCAAGGCTGACTTGACAAGTCTGAATTGTTCAGGGCATCACTTTTCTCTTTTTAGGAGACAGATGGTATTTGGGGCCTCTTTCAGATTTTGAAAAACTCCCTTCGAGATGAGAGATAGTGTCATTGTGATGAAACCAATTCCTCCACTACCCTTGGGCTTCTGAAGGGAACCTGCATTCATTCCTCCCTTGGTTTACCAGTTTTATGTCTTTCCTTCTCAGATACTGTCTTCTCAGCTCAGAATTGAGCATGATTTTAGTAAAAGGAAAATTTTTAAAGGCATCAGAATATAGCCAGGGCTAAGCAACAATCATAATAAATGGCATTTTCATAACACATTAGGGTCCCCACTTAAACTTTAATACTTTAAATACTTAAACCATAATCCTTTAAGAGTTTTTCAAACAATAACCCTATGAAGTAGGTAAGAGTTTTCATTTTACTGATGAGGAAACTGAGACTCACAGCTATGAAATGACTTGCCATGGTCACTCAGCTAGCAAATAACAGGGCTAGGATCCAATCCTAGATCTCCTTATCCCTATTCCCAATTGGACTCATCTCAAATGTCACCTCATACTTAAGAATGGTCCTGATCTTCCCCCAAGCTCTGCAAAGAACCTAAATCAAAATTACTTTATATTTACATAGCAAATATTTTGCATTTGCTTTTCTGTGGACATGAGGATGGACTTGTCTCATCTCCCTCCATTAGAATACCACACCATTAGAATCAAAGCTCCTTACAGGCAAATACTATTTCCCCCTTATGTATACTGTTAATAACTGTTTGAGTAATTGAACATAATTTCTTTCTCTCATAACTAATGAACTTAAATAATTTTTTGACTTGCCATTTCCTTATCCAGATAATTTCACAAATAAGGAAACTGAGGCAAACAGAGATTAAATGACTGGAATAGGGTCACATAGCTAGCAAGTATCTGAGACTGGATTTGAACCTGGGAAGTATTTTATCTACTCTGCTGACTCACTGCCAAATTATATGAACTCCAGTTGAGTCCCATTTCTAAAACTTTTCTGACAACCCCCAATAACTTCATGTTATCTCCTTGTGCTAACCCTGCACTGAGTCATCCAGAGCAGTTTCCCCTTCAGCAGCATTGCCATTTGGGTTTTCTGCCCTTTTGTTCAGTTAACTTGGTTTCATCATGTCCCTTCCCTTCTTTTTTTAAATTATTTTTCTAACTATTAATTCTATCCCAATGTGTTTGTCTCTGTTTCTCTTGCTAGCCTTTGGAGACCATTCAATCCAACCCATGACTTGGTACAAGGAGTATGTGGGTGCTTCAATCTCATTATGTTAAGAATTAATAATTAAATAAAAGAACTGAGGTGCCTCCACCCAGCCTGCTATGTAGGAGCACAGAATTTAAGAGCTGGAAGGGACAGTCTATTCCTTCAAGCATCTGGAAGGTCTCAATGTGTTCCCATTATCTCCAAAATTCCCTCACTGACCCAGCTCCTACAGATGCTGAAAATACTCAGTTCCCATGGCAACATACAGATTTTTGTCTACTCTTTAAACGGCTGAAAATGGTATAGGTCACTACTTGCCCAGTCAGGTAGTTGACAGAACCTTCAATAACTGTGGCCTTAAAGATCTGTCTCCTGAGGGATTTGTCATGTTCCAACCTTATGAGTTTACAAAGATCTCGGGCATGACACCTAGAAGCAAAGCTCTCTGGTCAAGGTCTAGCCTTAACCACCAGGATGCTGAAGCAAGGGTGTGACCCAATGACCCAAGAATCTTAGAGAAATTTTGAGTCACTTTCAAGAAATAGGCATACCAGAATCATGGTGTCCTAGATAGATAGATAGATAGATAGATAGATAGATAGATAGATTGATAGATATAGATACATAGATACATAGATACATAGAAAGATAGAAAAATTATAGATAGGTGATAAATAATAGATAACTAGACAGATTTATAGACAGATAAATGATTGATAGATGATAGAGATGATAGATATGTGAGAGATAAATGATAGACAGATAAAGACAGGTGATAGATAGATATAGATAGATAAATGATGGATGGATAGACTTAAATAGAGATAGAAATAGAAAGATTTTAGATGTAGATAGCAATATAGTTAAACAGAATTATAGATAGATATTGAGATTAGTAGAAATAGTTAGGGATTTAGCTATTTAGATAAAGATATACAGATAAAGTTAGAAGAGATTTAGATATTTAGAGAGCAATACAGCTAGACATATAGATAGAGATATAGATTTAAATATTTAGATATAGATAGCTATACAGAGAGAGATTTAGATAGCTCTACAGATAGAAAAATAGATTTATTTAGGTAGCAAGAAGATAAGCATTTAGATAAAGACTTAGATATTTTTAGATATAAATATGGACAGAAAGAAATACAACTGAAAGTCATCTAGTTCAACCCCCTCATTTTAAAGGTGAAGAAACTGAGCCCCAGGAAAGTGGAAATAATTTTCCCAGGTTCCCAAAGGGAGTTGACACTTTGGTTTTCTAGCTTAAGATCTTGCCCCAACAACTCCAACTAGAACTGACTTCTCAGCTAAACCACTCATTCCAGCAATTACTCACCAACTTTCTTGGGTTACTCTCAGTTTCATTTTTGCATTCTTGACTCCCCATTGGAAAGAACACTAGATTGAGAGTCAGAAGACTTGGACGTACTTAAGTCTCAGCTCTAAAACCTTTGGGGCAATGGACAAATTGCTTCAACTTTCTGGGAGTTTCTTCATCTGAAAAATGAGGGGGGTTGGACTAAATGATCTTTCCAATTCTTTTGAACTCAAAATCCCAACACCAAAAGGTGAGCTCTTTCATATCTTTTTTTTTTTCCCCTTTGTCTTAAACATCTCCCTCTTCAGAGCTGTAAATAAGCCTAGGATTTAGATCCAAGGTGCTGAAATTTAGAGAGAGACAAAAATATACATACTCCTTCAAGCACATAGAAATAATTGAGTTTAACACCCTGTAAGCAAGAAAAATTCACTAAAAATTAAAAAGGAAGTCATCCCCCTCCCCACTACCGCCCTGATAGTTCATCTTCCATGCCTGACCCTGTCATCTCTCCATACACAGAAACTCTCTTCCAGGGTCTGGTCTGCTCACTCTCTCTCTTCCTACCACCCCAGAAATAAATCTTTGGGCATCTTAGGGCCAGGCCTCAGTGTACTTCTTTCAGGGACTTATTTTCCAAGATCTAAGTTCTTTCTCTCCCAAACATCTTCCCTACCACAACAACTTCAACTTAATTTGTCTAAAAATCTCTCTGGGCATTTTTCCTGCTACTTGTCTAAAGCACATATTCATTCTGTCATACCCAAGGGATCAAGAATACCTCTGTATCCACCACTGAACTAATCACACATTCTCGTTGCTATTCAGTTGTTTCAGTCTTGTCAGACTCTTCATGACTCTTTTTGGGGTTTTCTTGGCAAAAACACTAGAATGACTTGCCATTTCCTTATCCAGATCATTTCACAAATAAGGAAACTGAGGCAAACAGGGATAAATGCCTTGACTAGGCTCACATAGCTAGCAAGTGTCTGAGACTGGATTTGAACTCAGGAAGGTGAGTCTTACTGACTCCAGGTCTAGCACTTTATCTACTCTGCTGACTCACTGCCCAATTAGATAAAATTTTAGAGCTAGAAGATACTTTGGAAGACAAGTGTACATAAAGTCAACAAACATCATACTGGGGCAGCTAGGTGGCACAATAGACAGAGCATGGCCAGAATTCAAAAAGACCTGAGTTCAAATGTTACTTCAGGCATTCCTAGCTGGGCAAGTAACTTAAACCTTTTTACCTCAGTTTCCTCATCCATCAAATGAGCTGAAGAAGGAAATGGCAAACTACTCCAGTATCTCTGCCAAGAAAATCCTACATGAAGCATGAATGGCTTAGGACATTAACTGAAATGATTATTTATCAAGTGAGCCAAGCAACAGAAAGACAAAAGACTGTTCAAGGAGCTTACATTTTAATGAGGGAAACAACATGCAAATTAACAAACTATATACAAATATGATACAGGCAGGATAAATTGGAAATAATCAAGAGTGATAAGCGTTGAAGGGGATGGGGGGGGCAGTACTTATAGAAGGAGAAATTTTGCTTTAGATTTAAAGGAAACCAAAAGGCAGAGATAAGAGGAAAGAGCATTCCAGGCATGGGGACAGTGGGCGAAAATGCCTTTGAGGAATGGCTAAGAGATCATAGTAAGACTTTTGCCTTTCCTTGTAGCGCTGCCCCCCTGCCATAAACCACAAGGGGCACTTCATAAATCCTCACTGACTTGACTGTCCTGACTGGGTTCATGACCAATCTGTCATCAATTTATGACCCAGCCCTCATTTCAATGTTGGACCTGAATTTGAAAAAAACCCGAAATCCAAATCCTTCCTCAGATTCCTACCAATCTGTTTCCTCCTCTGTAAAATAGAGATAATAGCAGCAGGGATTTCACAGGGTTGTTAAGAGAATAAAATGAGAAAATAAATGCAGAATATTTCACAATCCTTAAAAAGATATACAAATGGTAATAGTAGTAGCAGCGGCAGTAATCATAAAGTTATATTTTTTGATTGGGGAAGCCAAGTGGTACAGTGATTAGAGTGTTGGGACTGGAATCGGGAATATTCACCTTTCTGAGTTCAAATTTGGCCTCAGATCCTTACTATCTTTGTGACCCTGGACCAGTCACTTAACCCTGATTGCTTCAGTTTCCTCATCTATAAAATAATTTGGAGAAGGAAATGGTCAATCCCTCCAGTATCTCTGCCAAGAAAATCTCAAATAGGGTCACAGAAATCAGACACAGCTGAAACATAACTGAACAGCAATTATTGACCACCCCTTCAGAGAAGATATAAAGGAACATCCAAACTGTCCTCAGAGACATTAGCCTGGTTGGAGAGACAAGGCTTATAACAATAAAAAGAGGCTGGTTGCTAACTGCTAAATGACCTTCAAAGATAATATCAGAGGAGTCCATACATCAACAGGCCTAGACAGGGCCTAAGCTTCATGAAACAGGTAAGATTAGGACAAAAAAGCAAAATTTCAACGGGGATAAAAGAGAAGGGAAGGATTTTCTAGATGGCAGCAGGGATGTTAATGGTGAGAATATACAAGCTATTTAATTCCCCAGTCATCCCCCCCACCCCTTTGTTGTATCCCCCAAATCCACTCTGAGGAACAGCAAGGCACTCTCTTAAACAAGAGTTCTTCACTTGGGGTTTGGGAATTGTTTTTGTTTTTTAAAGTTTAACAAGAGTCTTTCAGTTTCTCCAATTTTCTTTATAATCTCATGCAATTTATTTTACATAAATAGATTTTTCACCAAAAAAGGTTCACAGGCTTCATCCAGTGATACAAACAAGGTTATGGAGAAATGGACAGCAGGGTAAAGGGTCCAGACAGCCAGGCTTCTGAAGTCCAGTTATTCCCTAAGAAAAAACAACTTGCTGCAAAATTAGTGAGGCCCATGACCCGTAGCCGGGTAATGAGCTTAGCTGCCTGGCAACTAGCTCACAAGAATACCCCATAAAATGGATTACATGCCACAGATTCATCAGTACAGTATACCACTGACCTAGTAACTGAAGTTAATTTGTACCTTCTGCCTCCTGCCAGGGCAGGTGAAGAGAATGAATGCTAAGAAAACAAACTGGAGTAAGAAAATGATGTTTCCAGGTCTGTATTGTCATCTCTATAGAGCAGTCATCATAACACTGTGTCAAATCCCACAGGAGATACAGGATGGGTTTTCTTGGAGTCCGGTAAACCTAAGAGTTAGAAGATGCTCAAAGACCAGTCCAAGTGATATGTTGCACAGCAGAGGTGTCAATGTGTAGCTGTACCACTCCTCAGTGGTGGACATACCAGATTAAAATATAATTAAGACAATCTAGTAATAGCTGTGTGACCTTGGGCAAGTCACTTAAAAAACCCCAAAAGAAAACAAAAAGAAGGATCTAATAAATTTAGATAAAACTACAATAAAAAATAGATGCCATTTTAAAACTGAGTCAGTATGTGACCCACAGGGATTTTCTGTTTGGATTGGTAGCCTTAGTTTCAATTTGAGCTTGATACCCAACAGTACAACATCTCTGATGAGTGACTATCCAGGACTCATTAGGATACTTCTATTAACTGAGAATCCACTGTCTCCCAAAGCAACAACAATAAAATAATTGTTAGCAAGTTTCTCCTCCCATCACACCTAAATCTGCCCCTCTGAAATGAGCAAGTATTGCTCCTAGTTCTGGCTTCTGAGAGCAAGTAAAATAAAATCTAATTATTCTTAAACAAGACAAATCTTCAAATTCTGGAATCAATATAGTAAGCAACTACTAAATTTCAGGTACTGGGTCATGTTCTATGGATATAGCAGTGAAAATGAAATCCTCCCAGTTCTCACATCTGTCTTCTCACCATGTTAGTTATCCATCTTCTGAACAGACTTCAATTTAGCAATGTCCTCCCTTAAATGGGTAATCTAGAAATAAACCCAGTATTGAAGATGGACTTTGTCAAGGGCAGAAGACAGTTAGTCTGGTTCTTCTGTATTATGGTCACTAGGTCACATAATGTAGACCAGTGAGAATTAGCTTTTTTGGTCATCATATCATACTCATATTAAATGTGTAGTGTATTAAAACCTTCATTCTTCAACTTTAACCCCATCATGCCTCAGTTGTTTTTTCTTCTATCTCTGTGCCCCCTTCTCCCACTGATGAGTTCTTCCTGTAGCCTCCATTTTGAGGAAGGGTCCCAGACCAGTTATTCTTCATTCTCCAGGCCTTACCACCATCTGCCAATTCAGATGTCTCCTTCCTTCTCCTCTCCTTTCAATTGTCTTTTATATGTTTCTTCCTTCATTAAAATATAAGCACTTTGAGCTTATATTTCATTCGGTTTTATTTATATTTGCATTCCTGGCACATGGTACAGTGATCAATACTCAGTTAATCTTAGTAAATAATTAATAGTTAGTTAATACTTAGCAATCACTTGCTGACTTGGCCTCCAAAAATTATCAATCGAGTTGATATTTAGATATCCCTCCCCAACCTTGTATTGTAAATTTGATTGTTTGAACTGAAATACAGAACTTTACATTTATCTTTATTTAATTTCATCTAATAAGAATAATCCATTATTTTAGTCTGTTGAGATTTTTATCAATCTTGCTTTTTAGCTATATAATAAGTGAATTTGCAAAGTTTCCATGACTACAAGTCAATAAAAAAAAAAGTAGGACCTCTATAGAGACCTCCCATCAGATTAATGATATACCATTAATAACTATTTGAGACTTTTCACCCAAATCATGAAATCACAGAAGGAGAAGAGGCTACTCCTCAACTACACTTGAACAGGACTCATCTCTTAAGATCCATCTGATAAAGATAGGTACAGCCTTTGCTTGGTGATATCTTAAAAGACAGCCAAGCATTACTTTCATTTCTCTTATTTTACCACTATATCACTGGATTTTATACCTTAGAATCCTTTTCAAATATTTCAAAGAGCAAGACTTTTTTTTTTTTTTTTTTTAGGTTTTTGGAAGGCAATGGAGTTAATTGGCTTGCCCAGGGTCACTGTCTGAGCCGGGATTTCAACTCAGGTCCTCCTGACTCCAAGGTAGGTACTCTATTCACTGCACCACCTAGCCACCCAGAAGAGCAAGACTTTTAAAATGTAAATATCTGAGGAGATAGCACAATTTAAAATATTTTCATTCATTCATATCTTAATGAAAATTAATTTAAAAGGATCCCATTACTCCTCTCCTCTCCCCACCCCATCATCCATACCTAAGAGCCAAAGATTGAGAGGAGGGAAAGTTTTAAAGTGGATAGGAAGGTAATTTTGCAAAATGTGGCACAGCCCAGGGAAGGCAGATGAAGAAACTGAGGCAGAAAGATGAAGTGACTTGCCTAGGGTTACACATCTTATATCAGAGGATTTGAACTCAGGTCTCTAAAGGACTATAGATACAGCATTTTATCTACCATACTACCTACCTGCCTCTATAAACTTCTAGCTTTGGACACTTCCACAAAATTCCATGTTTCTTTGCAAGGTCAGTCTTATAAAAACATTAATTTGAATATTTGTTCTTATCCTAAAGTAAATGATCTCAAGATATAATATATAAAGTTCTTAATGATTTATAAAATTACTGAATCTCAAAGATAGAGAAGGGATTTAGGATTGATCTAACTCAACCTCCTTTCTCTTTTCTTTTTAAACAAATGAAGAAACTGAAGCCTAGAGAGATTAAATGAATTCCCAAGATTACACAGTAATTTTGCAGCAGATCTGGGAATAGCAGTCAGGTCTCCTGTTGCTAAGTCAGTGTTCTTTTCATTATAACACACAGACCCAATAAATTATTGAAACCCAACTTAAAAGTAATATCTGAAAGGGGCACATCTCTGGCAAAAATAAAAAAAAACTATAAAACCAGACATTAAAAGAAGTTTCACAATTATCAAGAGGATGCAGGACTGATGGGACAGGCAGTCTCATTCATGTAGGAAGATACTCATTTTAGGTTTTAAAACTATTACTTGACTACACAGACACTTGCATGAAGTTCCATGTTTCCTTTTCAAGGCCAGTCTTATAAAAACATTAAAGATATAGGGATGTTGTGTTTAGAGCCAGAAGAGGCCTGAAATCTCTATGCTTATTTTCAAAGTTCTAACTCAGTTTCCTATTTACAGACAGGGAAACTGAGTTTAAGAGAGATGAAAAGCCTTGTCTGGGGTATATCAACACAAGCGGCAGATCCGAAACTTGGATCTAGGGTATGTGATTCCAAATTCAGGGTTCTTCCCATTACATCAAGCCGACATCAGAACCAAAACTCAATTCAACACCCAAGAACAGAGGATCCTAAAAAGTTTCATTCTGAAATCCAATAAAAGGTTTAATGTTCCAACGAATAACAGCTGGGGAGGAAAATGGGCTTTGTTTGGCACTTTTGCTGAAAGGGTTAGATGACTTGGCTTCAGGTTTCAAGATTTAACTTTATTTTTATTTTTCATCTGCACCACTAAGCATCCACTGAACTGTACACAAATAATGACCCGTTGGATTGCGGGAGTGGGGGTGGAGGGAGGGAAAGGGTGTTACTTCACACACTCCACAATGATATTAGATGTCTCTCTTCTCCGTCCACCTGTATATAACCAACAATTTCAGAAGTAACTAAAGGAGCTCAGTATCATTTTCTTCACATGCAAGAAGACCTTAGTACCACCAAATAATTCTTCAGTAAGAGGGTAATAAGGTATAATGTCTGATATATAGGAAGCCTTGGAATGAGGAAAACACTGAAACATGCTAGTCATAAGAAGAGAGGCAAGTCACTTAAACTTTTAGTAGACCACAGATAATGCACTTAAGATTTTAAATCACTGATGAGCTGTTGATCTGTACTGATGGTGGGATTTTACACAGGAGGGATGGGACAGGTAGAAGTGGAATCCCTTCCTAGGGAGAGGTATATTCAGAAATGACTGTGACATAAATTTTTTTTAATGTGCAACTTTTTTTTTGCTTTTTTTTATTTTTTTTATTTTGGGGAGGTTTTTTATTTGTTTTGTTTACTCCATTCTTTCAGACTTACTTCTTAAATTCAGATTTCATGTTAAAGAACTAGACTCTAAGTACTACTAGAAGGAATATCTAGACCTTGCTTGGCCCTAGGTATTCTTGGGTCTTTCTGCTGACTTCTCCAGGGATAAAGTCCTTTGTTCTTCAAGCTGGGTATCTGCAGTCTTTAAGGGTGTCAAAAGCAATATGATCCAGGGAAAAGTCTGAATGTCCCTCTCCTAACCTGAGCTTTACAAACTGCTGACTGGGGTTTAGAGTTGAACAAAACAGCTATAGGCTCACCCCTAGTTGGAACCCCAGTAGACTACTGCTAGACCCAATTATTTTCAGTTAACTGGATGTCACTGCAGGTTATGAGTGATTGAACTTTAGGGTCTCCCTTATTCTGAACTTCCTCTACAAGATTCATCCTGGACTAGTGGTTAGATCTGAGATGCTGCTTTGCTCCTGGGGTCACAACTGTACAATTTCTGCCCATGTAAATAGCCTAAGGCTACGACAACTCCTTGCCCTGCTCTGTCCTTCTTAAATACAGGTCTCCTTAATCCCCACTGATATGTAACCCTGTTCTCAAATGCAAACGACAGAGCTATTAGTTTGGGACCTGTTCCTGCTCCCTGAATATCATTGACCCTCTTTCTACTGGATTCAAGACCTCTTCGCACCTTAGTACACAATCCCAGGACCCAGCTCTGTCGTCCCCATAGGGGATGTCTTGATGGCTAAACTCACCCTCATGGTTAGAAGATCACTGTTGATCTCCTTAGGTTGGAAAAAATAAACTCACAGTTCACTTTTCCTTGGATTCCTAATCAAGACTTGCTCTCAGGCATTTCCTAGGTGTTTATAGAATAGTTGTCAGGAGCTAGAACTGTAGTCCTATTCCATGATCTTAGCTGATCTATTTTATTTCCTTTTAAATCAGGTATTTTGCTATTATTTTTACATAGAATTACCAGCAATTCTTAGAGCAGATAAGTGGTGCAGTGGGTAAAATATAGGACTTGAAGTCATAAAGATCGGAGTTTGAATCCTGTCTCATCTACTTTCCATTATTAACTTACAGTCTGTTTTCTCATCTGTAAAATGAGTATGATAATAACAATTGCTTCACAGGAATTAACATATGTAAACTACTTTGTAAGCCTTAAAGTTCTATGTAAATATTAATTATTGTTGTTATTGCTTTTATAGTCTCCCTGGTTCAAAGGAAATGATAGGCATTTATTTACCCATTATGACTAAGAGTCAAGTTATTGCCAGTCAGAAAGATCACTGACTTAACCATGGTCATCTTCATTCCTCTCTGTACCTCTGCCCAAAACTAGTCTTCTTACCTAAAATGTCATTTTTTTCTTTCCATCTATTAAATAAAACACTATTTATCTTTCAAAAGTTCCATCTTTCTTCATGAGGTTCACTCTGACCAAATCTACCCATAATAATTTATCTCCTCTTACAAGTTTCCATTAGTACTTCCTATTTGCATTATTCATTTGGTCCTTACTGCTCTAATCAGAAAGCATGCTCCTAGAGGACAGGGACAAATCTTTCAAATTTTATGGTGCTTAATATAGTTTTAGGTACTTTGTGGTTGCCCACTAAAGATTTATTGAATCTTTTCCACACACACAGACATATATACATACATATGTATGTATTTGTATATATACACATGCATAAAATCTAATATATATTTACTACATAATTATACTAATATAAAATCCCCTCTCAGCAAACAGTGAACTAAAAACAGCTGCCTATGTTGCCTTCTGCTCTTTGTTCAATACTAGAATTGTGTCTTAGTTTTCTTCCCATTTACCACCATCAAAAAGCTAAATATCACAAAAGTTGACTTCAATGGCTGTTCTAGAGTCTTGGTGCTTATTGTTACTGCAGGGACATCATTTCCTTCCTAAATGTCCCAAAGCGATTTGTCATATGTGGCTGTCTGGCCTCCCATGTAATTCTGTCAATAGGGAATCATAAGAACAAAAATAAAGAACAAATGACATCTTAACATAGATCTTGGGAATAACATTTGATATACAAAAATTCAATAGAAATTTTCATACAGCTCTCCAAGAATGCAACTTTTACATAAAGTGAATGACTTCTCAGAGAAATAAAAGGAACAAATTGAGTTATGGGGATAGAGTATAATTCACTATGACATGCTCATATTATGCCAAGATATGTGGGCAATGAAGGAAGGTGTGAATTATAGGAATCATTACTCTGGGAGTTAAGGAGACCCATGTTCTAGTTTTGACTCTTTCACTGGAATGAGAGTTAGAAAGACCCATGTTCCAGTTTTCTCTCCTCTGAACAGAACATGAGTTTCTCTAACTCCTATTCCACTGGTCTTTTGACTTATTTGATTAGAAGAATTGGTCCCCATAAAACATGAGCCCACTAAATCCATGTATATAAACTTGTATATATACAATGCAAATATGTGTGTGTGCATTAGATATAAAATGCAAAAGGGAATTTCAACTACTTCTTACAAAATACCAATGCCAGTAAGATAATTTACCAAATGAAGGAATGTTTATATTACGCACCAAAAAAAGGAAAACTAAATAGAAGGAGATGCTTTGTTCACAAAAAGGCAAACCGCATGACGCTGCATGGATTTCAAAAACCTGAGTCATGACTCATATTACCCTTCACACCTTTGTCTGAGACAAGCTGTGGGATCCTAAGGGGAAGTGGGAGTGAGCTCCAGTCACTGGTCACTGCAGCAAACAAGCCCTATATGTCAGGAATGGGCAGTGGGGTATGGACTTCAAATCAAGAAGACTCATGAGTTCAAATCTGACCTCACACACTAGTTGTGACTCTGTACTAGTCTCTTAATCCTGTTTGCCTCAGTTTCCAAAGGAAAATGAAATGGCAAACCACTCCAGTATCTTTGCCAAGAAAACACTTAAATGGAGTCATGGGGAATTACACACAACTGAAATGTCTCAACAGCAACAAATTGTCAAGAACTTTTAGACACTGGAGCCTAGTGGGTACAAGAAGGAAGGGACAGAAGAAGTAGTTGAGCTCCAGAATGAGTAGGAGGTAGTTTCATGACCAAGATGGTTCCTGCCCTCAATAAGCACAAAATGATACTAAAGATTAGGGCTTGGGTCAGAATATGATGATGATAGAATCAAATTTAAGGAATGCAGCTGATGGGAAATAGGTCAATGAAATAGTAATAATCATTTCTCAGTGCATCATTTTGCAAGTACAAAATTCCAGAAGCCACAGATCCTGATTGATCATGAAAATTATGTGGTGAAATCACCTTTCTTAGTGATTCTATGAATGTCAGCACTATTTCTGTAATTTTTAGCATGGACCAAGTTTCACTGAAAGTTATTAAAATGACAGAAGATATGTTTTATTTGGAAACTTTGATTAGTAGTGATTTGGTTTCAAGGTCAATGACTAATCTATAAATTCATACACAATACCAAGCCAGGTCAAACCCTTCCAAGTTAATCCTGGTTCCAGTTTTTTATAAAATTTAAAATATTAATGCCTAGCACATTTAATGTTTAATAAATGCTTATTGATTGATTGAGCAAGTCCAACTATCACATTTTATAGAATAGGAAACTCAGAACTGTAGAAACCTGGATCCCACAGGTACTAAGCAGCAGAATCGAGATCTGAATTCAGGTCCTAAATCCAGTTCCTCTTGTTCCCATTATTCTACCATAGCTTTCTCTCTTTGAATATTATAAAGTCTCCTTCCCTCTACTTACATGGCCATCCCTGACTAATTCAGGTCTTTCTTACCATTTACCTGGACTACTGTAATAGCTTCCTAATTGGCTTCTCTGACTCCAGTCCTTCAACTAATCCTTCACCCAACTACCAAATTAATTAAAGCATTGGTCTATGTCATTCCAGCTAAAAAATTTCAGCATTTTCCACTGGACTTAAAGATGTAATAGAAATGCTTTTTATTTTTTAAATGCCTAAAGCCTTTCATAATCTGACTCTAAATTTTCTTACCAGACTTATTTCACATTATGAACAATCTATCTACCAGTCAAACTGGCTTACTTGAGATGTTTGCTGCAGTGCTGCCAAAAGAGAATAAGATGTATACAGATAAGTAAATGCAGGGACTTTTACTTATCTGTATATATCTTGTTTTCTTTTGGCAGAATAGCAGCTCTTTGAGGGCTGAGATGTTTTTGCTCCTTTTGGAGGGTCTGGTGCTTAATAGATGTCTACTGAATTGTATTGAATTGAAAGAGAACCTTTTTAATACAGTATAAGAGAATTATCAGGATATTTTGATTTTTTTAAAGAAGACTTGTAACTTCATGGGTATTGTGTCTCCCTCATGACTTGGTAAGTTAGATGACCCAGAGAAGAGTGCTGAACTAGGAAGACCTGAGTTCAAATCTTATCTCGGACACTCATTTGCTGTGTGAATTTCTTTAATCTCTGTGCCTCAGTTTTATCATCTGTAAAATGAGAATAAAAATAGTAACTATCTTGCAAGAATCAGATGAGATGATATATTTGAAATGCTTTGCAGACCTTAAAAATACTATATAAATGTTAGCAATTGTTATCATCGTCATTATTGGCCCCTATAGCTCATATTCACTTTACGTCTTAGTAGACAATCTTCATGAGTTATTGTAGCTATAAAAAAAATGCAACCTTTGCTGGACAACCTTGGCTAGACTGATTCTTGGAAGAAAGATCCATGGATTGATGGGGGCTCATCATTCTGGAATGCTAGATCAAATTACTAGAAATCAGCAGAACAATTGATTCCCTGGCACTCTGCTTTTGAAGGTAGAACCTCATCTATACATTGAGGCATCAAAATAGGACTTCAATGTATGATTTTTGGACCCAATCTAAAATATTCATTTCTCAAAACAAAAACACAAATAGAGACTAAAATGAAAAATTCCCCAAGTCAAGCAACGGGTTCATCCATACTGCTGATTGGTTGTATCTGTGGGTTTTTTATAGATAGTATGTTTGCTGTTCTACAAAGCTAACAGTCAAAATAAACATCAGAGTTCATTGAAACTCCATTTTCTCCCCTATCATCACAGCAAAGAGAGAGAGAGAGAGATCACTACAACATAGCTTATTTGAAAACATTCATCTTACTGCTTTTTAAGGATTTTTCCATTTGATTTCCAACACCCCACCACCCCCATGGCAGTGAGGGAAACTCTCCAAGTGAGAATCACAGGGGACTTATTTTTTGTTTCCTTGCTAGGTCCTAAGAATTGTTGATTTTAAGCTGTATGGTCTTACTAGGGAATTGTTCCCCCCACCAAAAAAAATCCCAACAATTTAGATCCCATTGCAATTATGATTACAAATGAGGAGGGAAAAAGCATTCCTATATTTATTTATGGCAAGTTTTGAGGGATGCATTTGGTTGGGATTGTATCCATGAGATCCCAAGACATAAGCTGTGTATTATTCTAGAAATATCTGAGAATTTAATTTCCTATAACAAGAAAAAAAAATTCATTAAATCCATAATCTATTTCTCTTAGGAAGAAAAGGGAAGGGAACCCAGAAATAAGCAACTAACTTCTTACTGAAGTTATAATTTGTCTCCTATACCACCTATTTTTATCATTATTCCTGCTTTCCCACAAAGACCTGAGACCTAGTACACACATTGGTTCTCAAAAATTCCAAAACAGAGAGAACATAAAAAAGATGAAGAAATATAGTGTAGAGGAAAGAATGGGCATCTGGAGTCAGAGGGGTTGAATGTCAACTCTGCTACTTACATGACTGGGGCATTGGGGCAAGTCATTTAACATCCTTGGGTCTCAGTTTCCTTGCCTATAAAGCAGAGGGTAGAGGAGGAAGTAGACTGGATGACCCCTAAATTTTCTTATTCTCTAAATTTATGATTAATGACAATTTTAAAAGTTTCATCCAGTTGTTAATCAATTATTCAGGATCTGATGACTCAATGGGGAGACTCTCCTTTTTCTAATTCCCCTTCTTTTTCTTGATCCTACTCCTTTTGTCCCACCCCTTCCTTACTGCCTTCTGGTGAGAAGTGATCCGGGAAATTGCAAAGAGGTGGGAATTCCATCTCCCACTACAGTTTGCTTCTTGGAATCCTCAGTGGGTAAAGAACATGAAATAAAGAAGTAAAATTACATTGAAAGATCCAGTTGCCTCCAGTCCCTTACTCCTCTCCCAAATGGACAAGGCTCAGCTCAGGTCCCATCTGAGATCCAAAGATATAGATATAGGTATGTAGATATGTTTGGAGATATATGTTTATATATTTTTATATGTTCACATGTCTATAAACATGCATGACTAGGCACACATACACCCACATAAACAATTGTACATATGTATTTGTGTGTATATTCATAGTAGTTACAAGCATACAAATGGACATATATATGCAAATACACATATATTGCTGAAGAGTATATATGAAGAGTAGCTTATATATGTGCATAACTATATCACATACACATATGCGTGGACACATGTTCAGTTGTGCATGTGTGTATATGTGTAAGTAATCATATGTATATACATCTGAATATCTCCACACACATACATATATACGCCCAACTAAGTGTATTGTATATGTGTACTGTGTGTATTTTCATATATACATGTTGGTATGTATGTGCAATGATATGCCCATATCTACAGCTCTACATATACACACACTTTATTTTTTATTCATGTATGCATCAGAGCTCTGGAAGGGGGCAGAGTGAGATTTATCTATCTATAGATTATCAATGATCTATCTATAGATTTATCTCTCTCTCTCCCCTTGAACTCTGATAAACAAATAGTATTACATTAGTGAAAAAATGACATATAGATATATGCCTCTATAAAACTAGATCTATATAGTTCTTACACATGATATGCATTTGACACATATTAGATCTTCTTTCCCAAAATCAGAGTGTATTTTTTAATTTGTCTTTTGAACATATTTATATAGGTATATGAGATAGGTATGACAAAGGGATCTGATCTGGAAACTAGGCACATCTGATTTCAATACCTATTTCTGATATACCTATGGCTATGGGACTCTGGCCAGGTCCCTTAACTTTTCAGTGACTGAAGCATAAGTCACAAAGAAGATGCCAACATGCATTAGTTGAAGAGATTCTGCATCTGGGGGCTCCTTATACTACTCATCACAGGTCCAATGCCTATCCTAGATTGAACATGTTAGGTTTTCTCATTAGGATGTAAGCTATTTACTGGTTGGAGAAAAGCAAATTAGAATAATTCTGAAGTACTACCTTATACCTACTGGATTGGCTAATAGTACAGAAAGAGAAAATAACAAATGCTTGAGGGGATGTAGGGGAAATGAAATATTAATGCACTCTTGGAGGAGTTGAAAAATGATTCAATAATTCTGTAGAGCAATTGGGAACTAAGCCTACCCTTTGATTTAGCAATGCCACTACCAAGTCTCTATTATAGATGAGATGAAAAACAGGAAGGAAAAGGACCTATAAATTTAAGTATATTGATAGCAGCCCTTTTCTGATGGCAAGAAACTGGAAATTGAGGGGATGTTCATCAGTTAGGGAATGGTTGAACAAATTGTAATGTGAGATTATGATTGAATGTTATTCTGCTATAAGAAATAATGAGCAGCATGCTCTCAGTAAAGCAGGGAAAGACTTCTAGGAGCAAATACAATGGGAAAAGTACCTATATACAAAGTAACAGCAATATTGCAGGATGATCAGTAGTAAACAACTTTTTTTTTCTCAGCAATGTTGTGACCCAAGAAAACCCTGAAGGACTCATGATCAAGAACACTACCCAACCACAAAGACAGAACTGATGGTGTCTGAATACAGATTGAAGAAAACTTTTTTTTTAAAACTTTATTTTTCTTGAGGTTTCTTTTGGGGGAGGGGAAAGGGGAGTTCTATGTTTATTTTTACAACATCACTATTATGGAAATATTTTGCATGATTGCATATTTTTAACCTACATCAAATAACTTGCTTTCTCAGTGAGAAGGAGTGGGGTCAAAAGAAGGGTGAGAATTCAGAACTTAAAATTTATATAATGTATATTAAAACTTGTTTTTATTTGTAATGGGGAAAAATAAAATAAAGTAAGAAAAAAGGAATACGTTTCTTGGGGAATTTTCTTTTTTCTCCACTGGCTAGTACAGTGCCTGATATTTAGCAGGCATTTAATTAATAATAATTTATTAGCTGATTTGGACACAATTAGAAAGTGTCTTATATTCCTTCCTCTCTGACCCATATGTTAGTTCTATCTTCCCAGAGGACCTACAACTTTTGTGATCTTAGTCCTCAATATGCGGGCAGAGTACATTCAATTTGGTTTTTATTGGCATTGTGATTATTGCCAATTGTCTGTTAACTTTGAAAAAATAGTAATATATCATTTGATTTTTCCCTCTTCTAGACCCTGAGGGGATATTGGGATCTAACTACTCTTCCTCACAAATAGATTCCCCTTTCTAATGTGACTTGCAAGGACTAAACATAATACCCGTCCTCCAGGCCGATGTCAATGGGCTTATGTAAGTGACCTCCAAGACTCTCTTGGAGTGGCAAAGAGCAAGGCCCAGCACCTGCTCCCTTTGAAGCTTAGCCAGAGAATTGGGCTCCCAGTCAATAGCTTCTTCTCGACACTCAGACTTATGTAATGGGGAGGGGAATTCTCAAAGAAATGTTTTCCTTGGTGACATTTATTTCTACACTTCTAAACAAAAATAATCCTCCTAAAATAATTAAATTTGTACTTAACATGATTATTGCCTTGTGTTTGATAAACAAACAAAAGTGAAAGAAATCTTAATAGGATTGAAAGTAAATGTTTGCTTTCCTTAATGAGATGATGGCATCCAAGTCAAAAACAAGTCCATGGTGGGAAAGGTACATAGTTGGCAGCAGAAATGAGTCTAAGAGTAGTGAGGTGTAGCCATGAGAATAAGGTCTTCTTCTCCTCCCTCCTCCCATTCCACTTTTCTTTGAATGTCTCCCCACCCCAAATTCTTGATCTGTAAAAATTTCATTCATTCTTCAAGATCTTACAGGAGGCCTGTCTTCTCCATGAAATCTTCTTTGATTGAATAACTCTCACCCACCCCAGCACTCTTTTTTCTTAGTTTTAATATTTTTGAAAGTTTTTTAAATTAAATTTTATTTTTCAATTAACAAAACTCTCATTTCTCTCCCTCCAATCCCCCATTGTAAAAAAAAAAACAGAAGTAAAACTTTATATAAGTATACATAACCAAACAAAACACATTCTCACATTGATCGTGTCGGAACTGTATGTCTCATTCTGTATCTGTGAAGTGCTTGATTATTAATTATTTGAACTATACTAGTAAATCCTTGGTTCTATATAGTCAGAAAGTGACAGTCCTGGACATCAAGTCCAGTCTTGCCAAGGATCTGAGGCACAAATTCATCTTTCCACAATATATCCAAGAAGAAATTATCTAGCTTCACCTTGAAATTCTCAGGGATGGGGAACTCACTACCAGATTGGTTGATTTTCAGGTCTCATTAATAACCACCCCCCCATGTTTAGGTAACTTCCTCATGTCTCAGTGAGGGTCATTTGGGAAGGAAAATTTAATTATCAATATCCCTGCTTTACAAATAAGCAAACAGGTTCAGAGGATTGGCATGACTTACTTATTGTCACATAGGCAGCGTGTCTATGTAGAACCAGGACTCAAACCCCGGACTTTTAATTCAGGTCAAATGCTCTTTCCACTCCCCTAGAGTTGCTCAATTCATGGTAGTACTTTCAAACATTTGAAAAGTAATGCGTTGAAATTGTCATTTTTTTAAATTTAAATGTCAGGGCAACTAGGTGGCAAAGTGGATAGAGTGTCAGGTCTAAATTCAGGAAGATCCAAGTTCAAATCTAGTCTCAGACTCTAGTCACTTAACCCTGTTTGGCTCTGTTTCCTCATTTGTAGCTACTCTAGTATCTTTGCCAAGAAAACCCTAAATGTGGTCACAAAGAGCCAGACATGCCTGAAATAACTAAACAACTACAGGGGTTCAATTAAAAAAAAAAACATTTACTCAGTGCCTAATATGTAAAAGGGACTATACCAGGTCTCACAGACACAAAAAATGAACAAATAGCACAGTCCCTGTTCTCGAGGAGCTTACCATCTAGTATATACTCCATATATATAAATATAAATATAAATATAAATATATATATATACACACACACACAGATATATATATATATATATATATATATATATATATATATATATATACACATGGTGGAAGGTAGAAGGGAATAAAAGCTAAGGGAAAATTCAGGCAATAAAATTTGAGAAAGGGGAGGGTCAGGTATTTGGCCCAATCCTAAATTATAGAAATAATTCTCATCTAAATTTCCTGATTAGGATTTCACATAAGAGAAATTTTAACTGTAGAGGTGATACCTGTTTTTGCTTGGAGGAAGGGAAGAATTTAAACAAATCTGAAGATAAGGACAAACAAGCAAAGGAAGAAAAAATAAATCTGATCCACCTCCAGGACCAACATACCTCTTAAGCTATAGCCCCCATCTAGAATTTCCCCATGGAACATCAGAATTCAACTCATGCTTGCCCATCTGCAGGTAGCTACCGGTACCATCAAAAATTGGCTCATGTTTGACCCCTCTAAGGAAGAACACCAGAATCTGACTCTTGTTTAGGGTTATACAAGAATAAGATAAGGGCTGTAAAATCCCATTGAAAAGCTCAGGCTAACTAATCAACCAAATATAGAATAGTTTTATTTCACATGACTAAAAAATGCAAAGACTTTAATCTGAGTACATAAATAGTGAAGACGATTCTTTGTCTGTCTGTCTGTCTCCTTTCTTCTTCAGGGACCTATCCAACTTGACCGAATTAAAGGTCCCACAAGGAAAGGTCAAGTGATTGTCCCCAATGGTGGGTTGGTATATCTCTTCAGATTTAAAGCACCAACCCAAGATCTTGAGTAAATTTCTTTCATCATCATCATCACCACTACTAGATCTGCACAGTCCATATGACTCACAATACCACTGATGGGAGATGTCCAGGTATGCTCCTCATTCTGGTTTAGTGCTTTGCTGCTTCTGGTTCCCACAGGTCCTGGCTTGAAATCAATCTTTGACTTGGTCCAGGGACTTCTCTGCCACTGCCCCATCCTGTTCTTTGTTCATATTCTTAAATACTCCAGTTTGGTCTAGAAGTCTCTTACTGTTCCATTCCTGCTCCTGTTTGTTGTCATTCCAGGGGTCATGTGGCTCCTATATGGAGGGGCCCATGGGTACAAAGGTGTCTCTCCAGAGACATGAGTCTGAGCCTAAAGACCTTCTTTCATTTCCACTGAACTTTTTTTCAGTCCCCTTGAGGTATTTATTCCTCTATCAAATGCCAATGCTAAGGATAAACTCAGTAGTTAGAACTAACCTGAGTTAATGATAGAACAAAGATCTCAATACTTCATGACTTGTCTTAAGAATTCACAGACTATCAAGGAGGGCTTCCTACTGAAATTCTATATAATAATAACAATATAATTATTATATAAATTTATATTTATATAGCACTTTACAATGTGCTGACACATTTTGTGCTTTACATTTTTGAACCTTACAACCCTGAATGTTATATGCTCTTATTCTTCTCATTTTACAAATGAGGAAACTGGGACAAACAAAGGTTAAATGACTTGCCCATCATGTCACAACTAGTGGGTATCTGAAACCGGCTCTGAACTCAAATATTCCAGACCACAGACCTAGAGCTCTATCTGATGAGCCACTAAGATGACATTAATGTGTTTTTATCTTCTCAGACCCCTGATCTCATCTTAAATCCCAAAATGCAGCCAATATATTGGCTTAGAAAACCACAAATTAACATTATCTGTGTTGCATTTTTTTTCACTTATTTTGTTAAACATTTTCCGATTATATTTTAATCAGGGCTGGCATTAGGGAATGTTGCATGACTCCTCTATCCTAGACTAAGTAAATTCATTAGAAAGGACTTAGTCTGGGGCAGCTAGGTGGCGCAGTGGATAGAGCACTGGCTCTGGAGTCAGGGGTACCTGAGTTAAAATACGGCCTCAGACACTTAATAATTATCTAGCTGTGTGGCCTTGGGCAAGACACTTAACCCCATTTGTCTTGTAAAAAAAAAAAAAACCCTAAAAAAAAAGGAAAGAAAGGACTTAGTCTTCTTCTTCCATTGAAATCTCAGAGTACTAGACAAAAAGTAGGAAGTCAGTAAAAATAATCACAAGACTTAAAGTTAAAAGCTTGTGAGAAGCTATCCAATACGACTCCTTCTAGTCACAAAAGAGGAAACTGATTCCTAGGGTGAATAAGTGGTTTGACCAAGATCAAATGGCCAATAAATAGTTGAAATCTTCTGATTTCAAACCCAGTACCTTTTCTCCTATATCACACTGTCTCTCCTCTGGCTCCAAATCAACTCTTCTTTCTATCCTATCATATTCTGATTGATATGATAAGAAAATACATATTTGCCCCAAAAGGGATTAATTATTTGGTGATTATTTGTATTAGGAAAGGATTCATCATGGGGTTCTTTTAATCTACTTTATACTTTTAAGCTAGCTTAGTGAATTCCAAAAAAATGATTCATTTTAAAAGAATGTTACTGCTTGCAACTTTTCAGGACTGCATGTGGAATGAGAAGTGAAGTCCATCTGTACAATGTAGTTTAGTGGTGGTATGAAAAGGCTGGTGGAAAGATAGTTTCCCATAACATTGGAAAGGTGAGGGGTGGTTGTGAAAGGACTGGTAGAAATCTACCACAGAAATCAATATAAGAGGGCAAAGGGGAGCAGAAAAAGACCCTTCAATCTCCATGAAAGCTTCTTTGCTTTCATAAATGCAACTAGAGGCATCATCCAACATAATTCTGTATTCATCACAAATTTCCAATTATACCATGAGTCTCTTGGGAATCAGAGTCACACCAGAGTCAGACAAAGTCCTTATTGCCATTATTGTAACTATTTCACTCCCTACCCCCATTTATCCATTCCCACCACCAGAGATAGATGGAGGATGAGCTTCAATCAATTTGAACTATACCTCCCACTCTTTTACAAAGAAAATGAGCACAGAGGAGATTAAAGGACTTGACCAAAGTCACAAAATTGTTTACTAATCAATACCAGAGTAGGAACTAGAATCCAAAGTGTCTCCACTCTCACCATTTACCACATCTCTATCTTGCCCTTGAACTGAACAGAAAAAAAGTTCTAAGAGCTTGAAATTATCATTTTTCTACTAGTTTGTATATTCGTAATATCTTTGTTTCTTTACTGCCATCTTCTGGTACCTGACCTCCAACATGTTCTAGAATTGAGCAATGTTTCAATTATGATGTATTCATATGATAATTTATAAAATATTTTCACTTTTATGATCTGTTCCTCCTTATATGAGGAAATAAGTTGGATAGGTTTAATGAAATCTTTGCCAGACTTGTAAAGACACTTCAAACAAAGGAGGCTTATGGTCTTCTCTAAGATCATAAAGTAAGCCAGCAGCAGGACCAGACTAGATCCTAGGGCCATCTACATCCTAGTCCAGTGTACCTTTTATCAGACCAGGAGTTAGGCTACCCGGCATGGCCTAGTTTTATCACAAAGGAATTTAGTCGTTGTCAAGAATCCCTCATTCCCACACAACTAATAGATGAACTCTGCTCTCAAAGAAAAATTCTGTTACACTGATCTTTCCAAAGAAGAAACCCATCATGCTTATAAATTCTTTGTAGACAGAGTACAAAATGATAGTGTAAGTGCTTTTCTATCTGAAATTCAGAATTCTGGCATCCCACCCCCTTCACGCAGATGTTCAGACAACTTGCTGACTCCTACCTTAGTCTGGAAGCAGCAGTAGAGTTGTGTCAGGTAGGGGTGTTTTCGTGCTAGGGCTAGAATCCTCTTTTCTGTCATGGTGCAATCTACATCATCATCCTGAAGGATAACATCTTTCTTTAAGACTTTTACAGCATACACCTCATCTTTGCCCTTGAGCTCAGCTAGCATAACCTGAAACCAAGCAAAATATTTATGTCAAGCACTCCTATAACCAGACACCTAGTAAAAACTTGCAATCAGCCAAAAGTGATTTAAAGATCCATTTCTTTGGAAATAACAAAGTTTTATCATATATGCAAAAACTAATCTTATTAATTTTATTTATTTAATTCACATTTATATAGCACAAAATACTTTTCTTCACAGTAAACCTGGAAGATTGATAATAGAAAGACTATTTTCTTCATCTGATAGATGAGAAAGTGAAGGTTCAGAAAAATTAACCGATTTACCTATGATCAAACAGTTAATGACCATCAAGATTTGAACCCAAGTATCCTATTGCTTTTATATAGTAGATTCTTTTTACTCCCATTTGAATCATAAAAATTCATGGTTATTATCCAACTGAATGAAACTAATTAGGGAATTCATGATGCCAGCCTAAAGACCTTTGATCACCTACCAAAACACACACATTCACATACACCCTCTCTTCTCTCTCTCTCTCTCTCTTTAAAATTGACTTAAGTTTGATCTGTGTGTTTTTTCCCATAAAACTATAGGTAATAGACTTGTATGGTGTCTTTACTATACAGAAACTCTAAATTGCCCTATTTTCCTTTCCTAGTGCTGGTACCACATGCTTGCAATGAGGAATATTAGGTCCAATTTCTGGCAAAGTTCTTTCTGCATGGAATTGAGACTGGTCCCAGTACTGTGGTCTGGTTCTTTTTTAGCCTATCTAAAGAATGTAGTTACTTCAGGAATTATCATCTGGTAAAATGAAGGTTCCCATCCTGGCCCTTCCCCTAAGATTTCAGGGTCAGATAGAAGAAGGTAAGAGAACTGGAAAAATAGCCACAAGTTCCCTGGGGCAATTTCATGCACTCATTCTCTTTGAGGTGGTCAGTTAGAGAGACATGGAACAGGGCCATATGTCAAGAAAGCCAGCTGACCTACATACTAGAGCTTTCAAGTGTCCAGGACTTGCCTTAGCATGTTTCCCCTTGATCTGCTGGGACTAGTCTGTTTGTCTCCAGAATCACTGGTGCTTCTATTCTGTAGATTTTTGAATGGCCAATTCCTATTAGCTCCTTGATCAAAAGAGGTGCATGATAACCTCAGATTAGGTCTAAGGGTCTATAAAGGGGAAGTCAAGGATAGAGTCCAAACCCTGATCTATTTAGGATCTCTGTACTCTGACTCCCATCTAAATTGAGTATTATTATTATTATTATTTACATATTTATATCTCTATATACATAGATATCTTTATATAATAGACCATCATGAGAATTGCTACATTATCAAAAATCACCTAATACAAGTTGAACATCAAATCTGTATCACCTACTCTTGTGTTCAGACACTTGGGAGACGATATATATATATAAAAAAGATCAAGGAAGGTCTAAGCCAAAGGATACCGCTTTTCATTGCTTTGGATGAATCCATGATCTTGTTCAAATAAGTAATCTATCCCCTGTTGCCAAATCACAATCCTTCCACATACCTATGGGATTTTTGTTCATGCCTTTTCATTAATCCCTTATAAAATGTGCTGCCAATACATAGGCAGCATTCCTATACTTCTAAGACTTTTGGGTTATTAGTATTCCTGCCACATGAAAAGAGTAGTGCTGAAAGTGAGTGACAAACTGTATTTTCCTTATAAACTAGCCTATTTTAAGATCTACTTTAGATCAAAAGCTTCACCTTGTAATGTACTTCATATAGAACTCAGGTCAGAGTCCAACAGGGAAGACGAGGAAAAATGGACAATACATATTCTCTGATGTGTCCAAAATGAGGCTAACATTGGGCTAGACTTGTTCAGGTAGACTCACTTAAGAAAAAATTATAAATTTCATAGGAAACATTTATAATGACTTTGTAATAAATAAAAAGCAAGATCTCAAACTGAAAGGAAGGAAGAAGAAATAAGAAATGAAGAGATGTAGAAGGAAGAAAAGGGGAATGATTGGATAATAGATAGATATGGATATATGTATGAACATATAGATATTCTATATACACACATTTTTGAGTATGGGCATATTTGTGCATGTTTATACCTAAACACACACAAAACTACATACATATATATATATATATATATGTATATATGTGAGTGTGTGTGTGTGCGTGCACACACACACACACTTTAACTTTTCAAAATGTATTTAATATCATTTACCTCATTTGACCACTGCTTAAAAAACAGAAAACCATAAAAATAAAAATTTTAAGGGTAAAGAGAAGGAAAGTATCAATTTCCTCATTTTGCAGAGTAGGAGTTTAAATGATGTGACTAAGTTAACCCAGCTGGCTATAATAAGAAGGAAACTTCACAGGACCTATTTGAACCCAAGGCAACCTAGTATTAGAGAGTGTAAATGAGGCAATAATGCCTTGAAAACCATGAGGCCCTAATTAATGTTTATTGAACTAAATTGAACACCTTGTTAAGCAAAGTCATAGGAATCATTGACACCACACACCTTGCCAAAGCTTCCTTTGCCTAACACCTTGATGAAGTTGAACTCTTCAAGCCCCATCCGTTTTGTTTGGCTCTGTTGGATCTCGCCATTCTCTCCAGGACTGGCCAGTTGACCATCTGTTGATGATGCTGCCCGGTGCTCTTCTCCTCGGTTGTCAAATGACAAGGCCTTCCTAATGTTGTTTTCAAGTTCTTTTATTTCTGAGAACAAGGATGACAAATCATGAAATGAGGCAAACAACTCTACTGGTCTTTTCCTCTTAATATTCAAGCTTCTGAACTTCCTCCCCTCCTCACCCCTAAGGCCTCCTTTTCTACTCTCTGCTCAAAAACTGCCAGAGGCCCAAAACTGATTTACTTTAGACCCAGGAACCCTGGACAGTAACACCCTTCCTACAGGGCCTGGTCCAGTACTCTATGCAGGAAGAAAGGATGACACTCTAGTTAGACCTCAGAGTCTTGTGACATCTCCACAGTAACAAGCTTGGCAGGTCCTATTCTAAGATCTAAAAATAGAGACAAGAATGACCATGACTACTAACTAAGAGCAGCCAATCACAGCTGATATCCCTAATTTCAATTTTCATCTCAATGACTTCACCTTGTTTTGTTCCTGGATTTGCCTCAATTACCTATGTAGCAATAAGGACTGCTTGGGAAGATGAGCAAAGATTTAGGATTAACAATAGAATCCTCCCCAAGTCATATGGATGGATAGATTATCTTAGACATGATCAGAATGCTTCTACACATTTAGGAGATTTTGCAAGAACAAATTCTCTCTCTCTCTCTCTCTGTTAGAGCATGTGACGTATGTTATATGTGTATGATAACACTAGTTAATCCTTTGACCTTTTATATTTGAAGAAGCTTTATCATGAGCTACTCATTAACTAAAGGCACACATTAGCCTGTGCCAAAATGGACATCTTCAGCATAATCTGATTTCAAAATATGTCTATGAATAAATAAGATTACTCAGAGGGGTACATGGAATTATTAACCCTTTGGATCAACATAAGGTTTTACTTTTACAAGAGACTTGTCAAGGCAAAAGGAGCTATGACTTTTCATCTGAAAGCTTAAATGTATGTCTATTTATTCATCTTTCCCCTAGAATTTATCCTGCTGAGTTGGAAATCATTAGAGTTTAGTGAAGGAATCAGGATGTACCTACACAGAACCAATTGAAATTGGCAACCTATAAGAACTGGAAGGGATTTTAGGGACTGTCTAGTACAACTCTCTCCCCACTATTTTAAAGATGAGGAAATCAAAATCTGGGGATAGTCACACACTTCCAAGAGTGTACACACTTCCAAGGTTATACACTTCCAAATGACTCAGCTGGATTCCAAACCCAGGTTCTCTAAAATCCAAGGTGCTTCTGTTACTCTTAGTATGTAATGTTGGGGGCATTTCATTAAACTGACAGCCCTCCCTGAAGCATGGCTTCCTGACATCAAATGAATCTGGGTTACCCTCTGCTCACTCTCTACTAAAGCAAATCCCAGAGAGAAAAACTCCTAGAGAACACATTAAAAACAATCCAGTTTTAAATGCTGAAGCTCGAATAGCTTTTGGAAGGCAATATTTCATTGATTTAGGATAATAAGGCATGAGGCTAATGGGCTATTTCCTCAAAATACCTTGAGAGATCCCAGAAAACACACCTTCCACATGTTTTATAACAAAGAATAATACATATAATACTACTTTTTATTATTCAAAGTGCCCTCCCATCTATTTTTTCCTCTCTATCTTCATGTTTATCAATCATGTGAGGTAGATATCAAAATCTTCCTTAACGGTTGAGGAAACTAAGGCTCAGAACCAAAATAAAGGATAATGGTAGTAAATTAGCCAAGTCTTCACCACTAAGTCACCTAATGCCTTCCTACCCCAGTGTTCTTTCCCAAACACTCCCTAATGATCACAAGTGATTTTTTTCTCCAGTAAGATCATATATTTAGAGTTGAGATTCCCTCTTGCCCAGGGCTTGTGAACTTAGTTTTTTTTTTTAAATATTTTGATATTTCAAATTCAAATTGATATTAAAAATATCTGATACTTCTAAATGGCAGGTTTCCTTTATATTATGTACATTTTATGCATTTAGAAACAATAGTCTATGGAGTCCTTAAACCCTTGCCAAAGGCATAATGTGACATCAAAAAAAAGCTTAAGAACTAGTCCAATCTCTTTATTGAGTAAAGTAATCTGTTGATGGCTCCTGAGGTCATAAACAGCAGAGCAACTTTCTCAACACGACTTCTGCCTCTAAAATCATGTCATCTCTCTCAAATACAACCTAAGGCTTCTCTTGGGGACATCTCTGAAAGCTCATATGATAACATCCACATAAGTCCAAGAGATCATTCCTATTCATTCCAAAGCCCCAGGGAGAGTATTTATTAAATTAAAGATCTTCAGCCTCTCAAGGCCCTCATTCCCCAGTATTCCTCAGCATTGAAGGAAGAATAGTTGATTTCCTTATAGTTATCAAGGTGACCCTGCAGTGAAATTGGCTCCTCATTAAAAGCTAAGGTAAGTATATAAATATTCACCTTTAAAGAATCTATCTTTAGGCTAGGCTACATCGAGTCAGGAGATTGAGGTTCTAATCTCACAATGCCACTGAATCAATGTGTGATTCTTAAGTCCCTTCACCTCTCTGACCTCTAGCTTCCCCATCTGTATAACAGGAAAAGTAATGAACTATTGGCCCTGCTTACTTCACAAGCTAACATGAAGAGAAACAAAAGACAGTGATTTCAAAAGGCAAAATGTTTATATTATCAGGAAAAGGACCCACTTCTCTCAAGCTCTGTGAGGGTAGGGAATGTATCTCACCTAAACCTCTATAGTCAATGCTTGCAATACTTGGTTGAATGAACTGGATGAATGAATAAATTCCCAGGCCCACTGTGTAGCATTCTGATATTTTCCCATGATAAGACAAGTCCTAATAAATTTAAAAACAAGAAGAGTGCTATGGAAATGAAAGAACTCTGAGCATGGAGTCAGAAGACATGGGATCAAGACTGGGTTCATTTCTTACTAACTAGAAGATCAAATCATTTAATCTCTCTGGTCCATTCAATTCCTTAGCTACAAAATGGGAGAGGAGGTTAACTTGATGGTCCCTTCCACTCTCTGAGACATGCAGGCTGAATTTTAATAACAAATCAAGATTAAAGCTAACCCCCCCATCATAGCCCAGCATAGTCCCATAACGATCCACTAGTCATTATAAATACTCAAGGTACTGATTCTTCTTCTTCTCTCTCTCCTGATTCCAAGGTAAAAAGTCAGTTACAATGAGAAGGAACACAATGGTCTGGTGATAAGGAGGTACATAGATATGGGAAGGTTGATAGAAGATGGGAGGGAGCAGGATCACTGACTAGCAAAGTGGCTAAACCATATATGCTACGGATGCTAGAAAAAGAGGGAAATGTAGCTAGCAATAGCAACTATGGGGAAAAAATATTGAAGAAATTTCTCTGATAGGCTTATGATAAAGAATGCTATCCATCCCAAAGACAGAGCTGATGGTATCTGAATACAGCCTGAAGCACACTTTTTTTTAAACCTCACTTTATTTCTCTTTTTTTATGGTGGGGTGGGGTGGTTATATTTACTTTTACAACATGACTATTGTAGTAATATTTTTCATGGCCACACATTTTTAACCTACACCAAGTAACTTGTTTTCTCAATGGAGGGAGTAGAGTGAGAAGAAGGGAAAGAATTTGGAACTCAAGGTTTTGAAAGTAAATGTTGAAACTTGTCTTTACATGTAACTGAGGGAAAAAAATTAAAAATAGAAAAAAACCATATACCTAACACCTCATCATGATAATCATAAACTTCCTTCTGAGTAAATATTAGGAAAGAAGAGAAGGCAAGGAAAGAGGATGTTTTGCAGAGGAACTTTAGAAAAGACCCAGTCATTCAGATAAGGCTTAATAAAATTCAATTCCTTGCTCCCAGTAGGACTTCAGAAATATCTGTTGAATGACTGAATGAGAAAAGGGAATGGGGAGATCTTCATCAGACTATGAGTGATTCTAACACAAGGGTTTTTTAGGTTTCCAAATTGCTTTAAATTAAATCCACTATTTATTGAGAACCTACTATATATATATATATATATATATATATATATATATATATATATATATATATATATATGTAAAAAAATTTTTTTTTAAAAAGGATTAGAACAAGCTGATACTGCAAAAGCACAATTTGAAATTGAGTGAAGAGCATCATAGCTTCTCACCTTGATCACAAGGGGAAGTGGGTGCTGACTTGGATCGATCTTCTTCAGATGGGGAACTCCCAGGGACTGGCTGCTGAGACTCAGCACCTGCAATTAACTGAGAACATAAACATGCAGACACACACAGACATAGAAATGGTTAGCTGTGGGATTCTCTGGACCCAAATCAGCCAAAGAGCTGACAGGCAGCATGCTTTCCAACTATCATAATTCATTTTAAAGCTTGTGATCGCATTAAGGATAAGAAAAAAGAAAAAGAGAGAGAGAGAGAGAGAGAGAGAGAGAGAGAGAGAGAGAGAGAGAGAGAGAGAGATTGAGATTTCCAAATGAATATAATATAGATGCTTTAATTATTTGGATCCCAATGAAATCAGTCTCAAATCCATTTGCCCTAGATCACCTAGGTTAAAAGTAATTTCTATTCTCTCTCTGAACTCCTAGAACACTTTCTGTTTATACTGATCCTTTGGCCCCTAATCTCATACTGCTTTGTACTGTCAATTTTTTATTCATTTACTTAAAAACTTTATCAAAAATGCATATATAATTTAAAATAATTTTATTTAGTTTTTCTAATTAATTTTTACTTATATATAAAACTAGTCCATATCAAAATTTACAAAACATTTCAAGTCAAGGAATTCATCCTCACAACAGACTGTGAAGTTGGTACTAAGGATTGAAAAAGGGATTGAATCTCTGATATTATTGATATAGGGAACTTCAAGATGAGCAAAGTACCTCTGACAATGAAAGTTAATACCTTCTCTGAAACTTATATTCTAAGAGATTGCCCAAAGCACACAAGAAAGAGGAAACAGAATCATATGGACAAAAATCTTTATAGCAACTCATGTTATGATGGTAAATAACTGGATACTAAAGAGAGACCCATCAATTGGGGAGTGGCTGAAAAAATTTGGGTCTACTAATATCATGCAATATTATTGTACTAAAGAAATGATGAAAGGTATGATTTCAAAGAAACCTGGAAAGATTGGTATGAACTGATACAGTTGAGCAAAAGCAGTTGAACAATTTGTACAATAACAATGTATAAATAAGCAACTTTGAAAGCTGTGAGAACTTTGATCAATTCAAGGATCAGTCATGAATCTAAGCAGAGGATGCAATGATGAAACATCTTATCCACCTCCTAACAGAGAAGCGACAGACTCAGAGCATGCAGTGAGACATAAACACAATGAGTGGAGTTGCTTTAGTTTGAATATGCATTTTTGTTATAGGGGTTTGGTTTTTATTTTCTTTTTGTTTCCAAAGACGGAGAGGTTGGGAAGGAGAAAAAAAAATAATTGTTAAGTGAAAAAAATTTTAATTAAAAAAAGCATCAGAGGCATAATTCAAATCAAGGTATTCCTAACTCCAAGTCCAGAACTCCAACCATGGAACCATGCTAACTTCCAATATGTACATTCTTTATTCATTAAATGGGATTATAAACTAGTTAAGTGGGGAGAGGAGGTATGTTTTCAATTTCTTTGTACTCTTCACAATATAAGGTCAAGAAACATTTGCTAATCATGCTCCTAACTTTGATCAACATCTCTCTCCAGGGAATCAATTCCTGCCCTAGGCATTGGCAATCGTGTTTGAGGTTTTCTTAGTAGGTTGGATTTCTTTGGTTCTTGCCCTTTTAGTCCAGAAGAGCCATTCATATTCACTCTCTTTCTGAATGGACCCTCTGTACAGAAGTTGGTGATGACATGATGTCAAATTCAGGATCTGCAGCTGAGCAACTATCTTGTGTTGAAGACCACAGGGGCCTCTGTTGAGCTATGGCAGTCTTTCCAATTATAATGCAGGAACAAAGAGACTAAACCATTTTCCAATGGAATTTGAGTGATAAAAATATCACAATCATAAACTCTTATTTTTGGCAGTATCTCTTGTTAAAATGATCCATGTTGGGCTCTTGCCAACAGGCCTTATAATGACCCAGGATATTCAGATGAAGCACAGATGCTAGAGTGACACCATAACTTTAAAGAAATCTGTGCTTTTTAATGTAATTTTATTCTTTAATCAATAAAAAGATTGTTTTGTTACATTATTTCTAACCCAAGAGAAGGGAAAAAAAGAAAATCTTCAGTGGAAGATTCTACTTTGTTCTTACTTCCATCCTATACATTTATCTGAATCTCCCTTAAGAACTCCCTGGAAATAATCTTATATGTACAAAAATATTTTTCTAATTTATATAAATGTATTCAAATTTATGTAGTTATCTAATTTAGTAAATTATAGAAATTAAAATTTTATTTATCTTTTTGTGGTGACAAGTAAACTAAGTGGGTGTCTTTCACTCAGAATGGCTGAACAAATTAGGATATATGAATATAATGGAAGACCTCTGTGCTATAAGAAACTATGAAGGGTGTGTTTTTAGAAAAATGTGGGAAGTCTAATATAGACTGATGCTGAATAAAATGAGAAGAACCAAGATAAGAAGTGATCCTGAAAATGCATCATTGAAAAAATAAACAATTTTGAAGACTTTAAAACTCCTGATTCATATAATAATCAATCATGATTCCAGGGATATAATGATGAAACATGCTACCTACTTCAAGAAAGAGAGATATAGACTCAGGATACAAAATGAAATACATGCCAACGTGGAAATTTGTTTTCATTGACTGAGTATTTGTTATGACTTTTGCTTTGCTTTTCTTTCTCTTATTTTTCATTTTTTGAGGGAATGGGAAGATGAAAGAAAAAAGTTCATTAATTGAAAAAAATTTGATTAAAAATATATTTATATACAGTCTGACAAGTTAACTGCTGACTCCAGTCCCATTCCTATTGGAAGTGGAGAAGGGAAAGTTGGAATGAGAAGATGGCCACTAGAGACATGTAGATCATAGTTAAATTCCCTTGCAAGGGTGACATTTTCTATTTAGCTTTTGCAACAACATTTTTTTTTTAGGTTTTTGCAAGGCAAATGGGGTTAAATTGGCTTGCCCAAGGCCACACAGCTAGGTAATTATTAAGTGTCTCAGACCGGATTTGAACCCAGGTACTCCTGACTCCAGGGCCGGTGCTTTATCCACTACACCACCTAGCCACCCCTAACAATATTTCTTAAAGGAAAAAACTGGGGGATGGCTAGGTGGTACAGTGGATAGAGCACCAGCCCTGGAGTCAGGAGTACCTGAGTTCAAATCCAGCCTCAGATACTTAATAATTACCTAGCTGTGTGACCTTGGGCAAGCCACTTAACCCCATTGCCTTGCAAAAAAATCCCAAACAAACCAACCTAAAAAAAAATAAAAAAATAAAAAACTGGAAAACTTGTTTTAGGAAAAAAATGTATCTATTCTTCTGCAGTCAAGGACTAAAGCATTTTTAAGAGTCAGTCACAAGGGAAAGCATGGAAGTAGCATCTACAGTGAGATGCTATCTGGGAAATAAATGGCTCCTTTATGTGAGTTCTAATGATTAAATGAGACTGGAGAAAATGTGAAACTCAAACCTTTTGGAAAAAAGGATTGTTGAAAACTGTTATTGCATATAATTGGGAAAATATATATATATATATATTTTTTAAAAGAAGAGATTGAGGGTTCTTTTCTTTTTTCTGGACTAGTAGAGTCCTGTGGATAAGTATCTGAGGCCATATCTGAGCTGTCAGTAGAGGCTAGAGTAGAATACTCTGCAAAGTTAGATGGAAGTCCTCTTAAATTTTTGCTCAGGACCCAGTACTAAAAAATATTGGAAAGAACTGACTGATGGAAATCATTCCCCTATGCTAAGATTTATAGTTCAATTAACTTGCTTCCACTTTTCTCATAACTACTTTTTCAAAAATTTCTGAAAACTTCTAGGCAGGAAGCCAAGGTTGGAGAAGACCTCGGATACAAAATTGCTACTTAAAGCCTTGAGGGAACAACTTCCATCTGTGGACCTTGACTTATGAAAAAAAATTATGCAATGTAGATGTCATACACTTGAATATCTATATATGATACATGTAAACATATATGTCATACACATCTACATTTCACGATTTATATGTATACATGTTTATGTATATGACTACATACAGTATGTCTCAAAAGTCTCTCTTACTGCAGTTTTAAGCTATTAAAGTTTAGATACACATACATGTACATAATCCCTGCAACGTATATGTACATATACAATAGGTATATGTGTGCTTATATGTATAGACACACACATTCCCCTGAAAATGAATAGCAAAAGGATTTTTTAATAACTGCATTTATTATTTCCTACAGATGGAGGTCAGATTGGCTTCTCTAGAGAAAGACACAGATGTTTCACGTCATGGAATTTTGACCATGTCCACGGGTAGCTGTATTCTGACATTCTTGTTTCGACTTTTCTTCCCCTCTGGAAAAGTATGTTGTTACAGGGTTTTTTGTTTTGTTTGTTTTACTTTTGAAATTATAGTAATGTCACTGGTGGGTTCTATCCCCTAATGCCAATCTTATCCCAACCTGGGGGCATGGGAGTATATTTTGAATGCTATGGGGTTTCATTGTAAGTTGTCCTCCCTTTCTCCTGGAGAAAATTTCAAAGTCTTGCTCTTTAAACTTAGATATTCTCTTGACAAACTTTCCTTCAGGCCAATGAAAAAAAGGCAATGGCTGAAACCAACTTGTGGTGAATTCTTCTTCCTTTTTTTTTTTAAATAAAGACTTATTTTCAAGTGAATTCTATGAATCTCTGGGACTTCCTGAATTTTATTATTCTACTCCCTACAAGGCAAAGCCAGCAGTCTTGAAAAGGTTCAGAGTAGCTGCATAATTTACCTTTTTCCTCCTCTGACCACTGTTGGTGATTTTGTCTGGGGTGACTCCCAGATCAGCCAGCACTTTGGCGATCCCCCTTGCATCCACCCCACAGTTGGGTGCGACGTTTGTTTCACAGCGCCGATGGACATTCATCTTGCAAACTGAAAGGAGATATTGAGGATCAAATGCATGTTTCCCAGAAAAAAAACAAACAATAATTATCACAACAATCCCTTGTGAGCTTCAGGAAGATAAGTAAGTCTTATCTTACATAGGAAAATTGATTTTTTAAAATTCCTTCCACACTCACCTCTTCCATGAAATGTCTTATTTTTTTACCTCATCTCAACTAGGGAATACACATTTCATTATACCTTTTTTTTTTTACCAACGAAGAAACTGAGGCTCAGGGAAAGTCCTTTGACTTTTCAAGGATCATACAGGAAATTAGTACCAATGTGTGACCTTAATCCACTCACTCTTAACCTCATCTATTTCTGTAGATATAAAATGAGGAGAGTGGATTAATGTCTAACATCTCTTCTAGCTCTAAATCTCTGATCTTTATTAGTCACTCAATAAATATTAATTAAGTGCCTACTATATGTTAGGAACTTACAATCTAATGGAGAAGTCATGGGAACTTGATTTACTCTAAGTCTCATTATTCTGTCATAGATGCTTTTTATGTAGTTGATTCCTGGTGTTTTGGTTTTCTTTTTAAGTTTCAGTTCTATTTTTATATCACATGATTTCCCCATATACATCATATACACCACATTATTTTCCCCAATATACCACATTAGATACTAAATTCTTATATCTATTTCATTATCATTTATCTAATTATCATCTATCATCTACTTATCTATCTATCTCCCCTTCTAGGTACTCAAAGCCAACTGCCCTTGTATGAGAATATATGGTAACATTCAACATCCATCACCTCCTGTCTTTCCCATGGAAAGGACTCTGATAGAGTATTTTATCTTATAGATTTATTTAGATAATTTATTATCTTCTTTATTATCTTCTATAAAAGTCAGATCTAAAAAGGACTCATTTATTGAGTGACAAAAATAATTTGACTTGGAGTCAAGAAAACTAATTTTGAATCTGGCCTCAGACACTTCCTATCTATATAATCAAAAGCAAGTCAGTTTATTTCTTGAGAATGGGGCAAGGAGGAAGTGTCATGGACAGCATGGGGGACTTGGAATCAGGAAGATATGAGTTCAAATCTCTGCCTTAGACACTTACTAGCAGTGTAGCTGTGTGACTTGAGGCAAGTTCCCTGACCTCTTTCAGAATGAGTTTACTCATCAGTAAAATGAATCGAATGAAATATTTGTAAAGTGATTTGCAAACATTGAACTTCTATATAAAAGCTATTATTGTTGCTAGTTAGGTTTTTTTTTTTTTACTTCTAAAATGAGGCTAATACTATTCATTCTACCTGCCTCAGAGTTTTATGGTGAGTTAAGTATTTTGTAAAGCTAAAGAGTAAATTGTTACCATCACATCCAATTCCTTCGTTTTACGGACAAGGAAATGTCTGGTGGTTAGAGAGATAAATGTTCTCTGCAGATCATTACCATAGACAAAAATAGAGCTGAGTCTATAACCCAAATCTCCAGACTTCCAGACCAGTGTTCTTTCCACTTGATGCAGTTCCATATACCTGCTACCTCTTCTTTATTCTTTTTCACTTTCACACTTTGCAATATATTCTTTTGCAATTGAAATTAAACTGTTTTATATTTTTAAGCTGTATCTTATTTTAGGAGATCCCTAATGTTTTACAAAAGCAAGCCTTCAAATTTCTGTTTCTTTGATTACTGACTCCCTTTTTAGGGTTGTCTGCGGAGAGTTGCTAAAAATATGCTTGTTGGATGAGGGAATATCCCGCATGGGTAGTCAGCCCTTAGATTTTAAAAGAGCATGCTTATGTAAAGAGGTCAGAAAAAGAGACCAGGTTGTAATATGTGCCTGGGAGAATTTCATAGGATCATCTCAGAATTCTCTAGGCAGCATAACAAATGCTGCTTTATCTAGAATAGAGGAGCTGCTGGAGGAAAGTTAAATTGTCTCCTTATCACAGAGTTCTCAGTCCCTTTTCTGTTAAAGGAAGTGACAATCTGGGGAGATATTCCTCAATCAAGATGTCCTGAAATGGATTCCTGACCCTAAGTTGAGTATCAGTAGAATTGAGGGGGCCCCAGGGGAAGGTGGTGATAGTTCACAGTCAAGAAGAGCTAAGGAAATATGTTTTTTTAAGTTCAAAAAAGGTTAAGGAAGGAGGGAAGGAAGTATTCATTAAGCCCTTTTCTTAGGAGAGTGGTGAAGAGACACTTTTAAGAAGAGGTCAAACGATGTATTTGCTCATAGCAACTCATCTAAGAATACAGCCAAGGCAGTAATTCTCAAAGTATAAGTCTACATAACCTTGAGAACCCCTGAGGTCCTTTCAGTGAATTCATGAAGTCAAAATGATTTTCATAAAAACATTGACATTATTTACCTAATAGAGAAATTTCCATTATTTTCAAATATATGTGTGTGTGTGCATGTATATATATGCAAAAATATGTATATGCATGTGAGAGACTCTAGATTTTTTTCTTAGATTTTAACAAAAACAACAAATAAATACAGAAACAGACAGGAGATTTTATTAAGCTAGACACAAAAAAAGATTTACTACAAAAATTACTAATCTTCTTTTCACTAATATTTTTAGTTTTGGAAAAATATTGTTTTCAATAAAATGTTATTTGCATTAACATGTAATAGGCTTATTATTAAAAGATGGAAAAATTAGTTAACAATTATATGTTAAGCACTCTGCTGAGTGCTGAAGACACAAAGAATCAATCAACATTTATATATTATCAAAAGTCCAAAGTGAATTCTGACCTCAAGGAGCTTATATTCTAATTGGGAAAACAACACATATAAGTCAGACCATGCAAGATGAATGCATGGAAGATAACCTTGGAAGTGATAGCACTAATATTGAAGGAGAGGAGAAAAGTAGCCCTAGCTCGTGTGAAACTAGTTGGTGATATATATTTGCCAGAATAGGGATGAGCCTTAAAGGAAGCCAGGGAGTCTAAAAGCTGAGGGCTAGGAGGGAAAGTATTCTAGGCATGTTGAACAGCCAGAGCAAAGGAGCAGGGAGAGGAAATGGGGTATCATATAGAAAAAATAGCATATAGCTAGTATAGACCAATATAACTAAGTGGTGCAGTGAATTGAGCACCAGCCCTGGAATCGAGAGGACCTGAGTTCAAATTTAGCCTCAGACATTTGATCCTAACTAGCTATGAGACCCTGGGTAAGTCACTTAACCCTGATTGCCTCACATCTAGGACCATTCTCCAGTCATCCTAAGCTGTATCTGGCCACTAGACCCAGATGACAGAGAGGAGACAGTAAGGCTGGTGACCTAGCACAGCAGCCCCTCCCTCAACTCCAACTCCCTAAAATCATTGTTTTCTTCAACAAACAACAGCTAGATTCTAGCATGAAAAGATAATAATAGTGTGTGACTCCCAAGATTATCATGATAAACAAATGAGATGATATTTGTAAAGTACCTGGAACATTGTAAGCTCTTTCTTAGCTTTTCTTCCTAGTGAGAGTTTTCTTTTTTTTTTCCTTTTGCAAGGCAATGGGGTTAAGTGGCTTGTCCAAGGCCACACAGCTAGGTAATTATTAAGCGTCTGAGACCGGATTTGAACCCAGGTACTCCTGACTCCAGGGCTGATGCTCTATCCACTGCGCCACCTAGCCGCCCCTTGAGAGTTTTCTTTTTTAAAAGGGAGGTCTATGCCTTTGATCCAGCAATACCACTACTGGGACTATACCCTGAAGAGATGATGAAGAAGGGTAAAAACAGGACTTGTACAAAAATATTCACAGCAGCCCTGTTTGTGGTAGCAAAGAATTGGAAATCAAGTAAATGTCCTTCAATTGGGGAATGGCTTAGCAAACTGTGGTATATGTATGTCATGGAACACTACTGTTCTATTAGAAACCAGGAGGGATGGGAATTCAGGGAAGCCTGGAGGGATTTGCATGAACTGGTGCTGAGTGAGATGAGCAGAACCACAAAAACACTGTACACCCTAACAGCAACATGGGGGTGATGATCAACCTTGATGGACTTGCTCATTCCATCAGTACAACAAGCAGGAACAATTTGGGGCTGTCTGCAATGGAGAATACCATCTGTATCCAGATAAAAAACTGTGGAGATTGAACAAAAAACAAGAACTATTACCTTTAATTTAGGGGGGGGGAGCTGATATCTTATTGTCTGATCTTGCTATCTCTTATACTTTATGTTTCTTCCTTAAGAATATGATTTTTCTCTCATCACATTCAATTTGGATCAATGGACAACATGGAAACAATGCAAAGACTGGCAAATGACCTTCTCTGGGGGTGGGGGGAGGGAAGTAAGATTAGAGGAAAAATGGTAAAACTCAAAATAAATAAAATCTTTAAGAGAAAAAAAATTAAAATTAAAATTAAAATTAAAAAAGGTCTATGGCAGTAGCACGTGTTTGAAGGGATACCATGTGAAGATTTAATTTTTATTTAAAAACTAACAAGCATTTACCTACTCCTGTGCTAAGTGCTTTAGAAACATTATCTCATTTGATCCTCACGACAATCCTGGAGAGTTCTGCTATCATTCTCATTTTACAGATAAGTAAACTGTGGCAGAGACAAATATTAAGTAACTTGTGAAGTATCACATAGCTAGAAAGTATCTGATGCTTATTTAACTTTTAACTTTTTTTTTTAGGTTTTTGCAAGGCAAATGGAGTTAAGTGGCTTGCCCAAGGCCACACAGCTAGGTAATTATTAAGTGTCTGAGGCCAGATTTGAACCCAAGTACTCCTGACTCCAAGGCCGGTGCTTTATCCACTACGCCACCTAGCTGCCCCATCTGATGCTTATTTAAACTCAGCTCTTCTTGACTACAATTTCAGGGCTCTCTCCACTCTACCATCTAGGTGCCCCTTTAAAAGTAATTAGATTTGTTTTGTTTGGGGGCAGAACCAGGAATAACACTAGAAATTACAAAATGGGGTAAATTGAAGCTTGGTTAGCAAAATAAATTTCTAACAATTAGAAGCTGTCCAAAAGTGAAATATGTTGCCTTGAGAGGTAATGGATTTTCTGTTCCTAGAGATCTTCCAGTAGAAGGAAGCAGGGACAGTTAAGTAAGTGGGTGGATAGGGCACCCAGCCCAGCTTTAGAAAGACCTGAGTTCAAATTCATCCTCAAACACTTACTGGCTATATAATGCTGGAAAAAACACTTAAATCTGTTTGTCTCAGTTTTCCTCAATTGTAAAATGAGAATAATAACAGCACCACTCAGCACAATGTCTGGCACATTGTAAGTGTTCTATAAATATTAGTTGTTTATTATCATCATCATCATCATCATCATCATCATTTGTCATGCATGGCAAAGGAGAGGATTCCTTTTTGAGTATGTTTGAGCTCAATGGCTGCTGAAGTCTACTGAATTCTAAAAATTCTGTGATTCTATAAATATAATTTCCTTGTTTCACTCTCAAATTTTCCTTTTGAGTGGATGCCTTCCAGGTTACTCAGCAAGGGTTAAAATGAGAGCTGAACAGAAGCCAAGCAGAGTGGCATGCACCAGGCCACCTGCTCCCCATGAATGATTGGGTCAGTGGCCTAAGGGAAGGAGATGTCACATACCCAGCTAGTTAGAGGAAATGATTTATACAACTCAAACCAAGATGCCAATTGCCCTGGGGACACTTTAGGTCTGGTTTCTTAGAAAAAGAAATCCACTATAGCCTCTCACACTCTTTTTGGGGGTCATTCCTAAAAATTGAATTATTCTTAATAAACTTCCTATAAAAACTCTACTACCTTAGCTGGGCTGTCTACAAATAGTATTGTCATTTCTACTGGGTAATTGGATGTGATTATGGGCTAATGGAAGCAGAGATTATCTCTCTTAACTCCTCTCAGAAACAGCTGCCCTTTTTCCCTTTACAATGCCCTACCTGTTAACAAACCATTCATTTTAAACAAAATCAATTTTTGTGATCCAGACAAGCTGACTTTTTCCTCTATTTTTTCTCACAAAGCACTCCATCTCTTTCCTCAAATCTTCCTCTGAGAATTCTTCTTTTCCTTGAAGATGCAGTTCAAGTCTCATGATTGTGAAACCTTTCTCAATCATTCCCAGCTACAGTCCCTTCTGTCTCTATCTTATATTTAACTACTTATTTTTATTCATAAATCCAAATAAATATATTATGAAGACATATAATATATGAATATGCTATTGCTGTTTGCCCTTTTTTCTCAAAGAGGGGCCAATGACATCACAACTTGTTCATGAATTGGACACACACACATACAGAGGTGTATTGCTGTTTCCCTGATAGAAAATAAACTTCTCCTTCTCCATGGCAAAGGCTGTTTCATTTCTTTCTCTGTGCAGCTCCAATTTCTGGCAAAGGGCCTGGCACATATTAGAGAGTTACAAAATATTCGATTGGTTGATTGTGTGTTAAGAAGAAATAGAAGAGCAGATTTAGGCAAATATAGACTCTAAGTGCTGCTGGTGGAAGCAGCTTAATGCAGTTTGCAAAATGTTAAATTTTCAGCCTGAGCATTTATACCCTGGAAAGCCTGCAAACGCTACAAATCAAGGCTCAATTGTTTTGCCTCATTGATTGTCTAGACTTAGAAAGTAATGGAGAAAATGTTAACAATTAGAGTAAACCTAACAGTCAATCCATTGTTTTGGGGAGGGGGGGCAGAAGAGTGAGAAAGTGGGAAGCTGGTTTTTTTTTCACATTTTCCAGCATAGCTGCTAGGATTCTACATGATGTCTCATGGTGACAAGGTGATGTGAATAGCACATGAACTTTGTAGGCCCCAACAAAGTGAAGAGTTAAGTTAAAGCAGAAGAATATCCTGGGTAATTATTGTCTAGGAACCCAGCTAGCTGAGTTCAGGGACCCTCATTACCAACAGATTATTTTTTTTTGAGAGGAGGAAACTATTGCAACCAAGATAGTTTTGTAAGGCAGAGAAAGTTTGCAAGCTGTGGAGGACCACCCACACCACTGGAGCCACAATTCCTTTTTAGAACTGAAGTAAGTGGTCTATAAGCTATTCATATAAGGATATAACTTAATCGTTACTGCCCTCTTGTGTTTGTACATTAAATCTACATGTCTAGATGTGGGAATAGAAAATCTTTGACTTTTTTTAAAGTTTTTTTTACTTCCTGGGGGTGGGGTGGGGAGGGTAGATTTAATTCCCCTATAAATGCTTTAATGAAAACAGGTCATATGACACAATAGTTGTAAAAGTGCCTCAGAGGCCAGGCTCCCTGGATCAAAAGTGATCTCTCCCTCCTCAATGATATTTTTTTTGGGGGGGGGGGGGGCGGTGGCAATAGGGTTAAATGACTTCTCCAAGGTCCCACAGCTAGTACGTATCAAGTGTCTGAAGTTGGATTTGAATTCAGGTCCTCATAAATCCAGGATTGATGCTCTATCCCCTGCACCACCTAACTGCCCCCAAATTTCTCATAGCATTTTGCCTTCATCTCTGATTAGCTGTAATCACGTTTTACTTCATATATATTCATGTGTCAGCACACCATACCTCTTTCTTCTAGTAGCTCTTTGATTAGCAATTTGAGTTCAGAGATTGTTCATTTTCATTTTTTGGAGGACAATAGATGCTTAATAAATGTGTTCATTGTTGAAATGAAAAAATCTACAAGTTTTATATGAGTAAGAGTCTATTTTCCCCTAAGTTTTGGTGAGCTGAGGCAATCAAGATATGGCCACATTTTGACTTTGGCCACTGGGCCATGAGTTACACAAGGAAGCAACTGGTGGGGGAGAATTAATCACAAATAAGTATTTATTAAGCAACTACTATGAACCAGGCACTAGGAATGCAAAGATTAAAACAGCCCCTCTTTAAAAAAAAGCTTAAATTCCAAAGGGGAAAGCAACTCCTACATACATAAATAATTACAACACAGAAGCAAATTATGGATGAAGGGGGTACAATTAGTACCTGAAGGGATAAGAAAAGACTTCATGTAGGAGATGTTGAGTCAAGCTTTGAAGGATGGTAGAAGGCAGAGATGAGAAGGGGGTGAGACAGGCAATAGAATCTCTAGTTTGGGGAACAGCAGGTAACCAGCTTGGCAGAAACACAATACACAGAGAAGAATATGAGCAATAAGCTTGGAAAGGTGGGCTGTAGCCAATTTGGGAAGGCTTTATATACAAATCAAGATAAATTTGTATAAATCAGAAAAGCAAGAGGGAGCCAGTAGAATTTTCCAAGCAGAGGAGTGACAAAGTTGTGCAGTTGTATTAATTTGGTAGTTTTTTGGAGGCAGGAGTGGAGAAGAAAGAATCTGGAGTCAGGAAGGTTCATTAGGAGGCTATTCAATAGTCTGAGAAAAAGGTTATGAGAGCCTGTACCAGAGCAGCAGTTATATTATGAATGGACAGAAGGGGAAGTGGTTAATATGCTATGGAGGTGACTTGGCAGTTGACTGGATTTAGGACATGAGGGAAAGTGAAGCATTGAGGATGGTTCTAGGGGTAGCCAATCTGGGTAACTAGAACTGTTATACCGTTAACATAAAAAAGGGAAATTCAGAAAAGGGTCTTTCCTCCTCCCCCACCTCCCTGTCCTTCTCCCTCTCCTTCCCTTCCTTCCTCTTTCTTTCTCTCCTCGCCTACTTACTCTTCTCTGCCTCCCACCCTTCCTCTCTCCCACTCTCCTTTCCCTCCAACTCTCCTCTCTTCTCCCCCCCCACTTTCTTCTCTCTCCCTCTCCTTTCCCTCCTCTCTTCTTTCTCCTTTCTTCCTCTCCCATTTTATCAGACAAGGAAATGCTAGTTATATAAGTTACTAAATATCAGAGCATTTTGCTCTGATGATTTTGTCTCTATATTTTCATATTTTCTGTTGCTTAACAAAAGTAAGAATTTTTTTTTTATTCTGGGAGAGTCAGGACTATTACAGAGTCTATCAAAACTAAGAGATCACTACTATCACAGGATTACAAAATCAGTTGGAAGGGAAGTTACAGATTGTTGACTCAATATATAGATGAATAAACTGAGGCACACAGAGATGCCCACAGTCACAAAGGAAGTAAATAAAAAAGCTGAGATTTAAAAAGAACCCTTTAAATGGTCTGTCTACTGTTACAAATCCAACCTCCATTTTCCTGTCTTGATATCAGAGGGAACTGAACAAAAGCCTGTCTTACTCTGCTGAATGAGGACAAGGACAGAAGGTTTTTACTTCTCTGGCCACAGATATGGGACACATAGGGCCACCTAGAGATTGTGTCAGATGTATGTGGCAAAACAAAAAAGTGGACAAAATTATTTGATTTCATTTTAGGGAGGGGGCAAAAAGGGGATCAGGAAGATGTAGGGCAGAAATCTCTGAATGCAAAGAAAACTACTATCAAACATTTGCAGTGGCAATATCATGTCTCAGTATCTAGAGAGAGGAATTACCCTGAACTCTGCACCAGCCTTTGATCTACTGGGGTCTGTTCTTATCAACCACTCAATAATCCTTGCTGTTCCTAATGTCATATAAGACTTTGGAGTGCTTTCTGAATCATCAACATCAGTTTTACTATGAACACAATGTATTCCTCCTGTATCAGTGAAATTGTCCATGTCTTTTTTTCTTTCCTGGAATGACCTTTCTGAATCTCACCCTATTCTTTGAGCCACGACTTAAGAGTTTCCTCCTCCAATCTCACACTGATCTCTCCTTCCTTGGTATGATCTTTTATAGCACCTAACTTTACCATTAATTTGGCATTTAATCAGATATAGCTTTGTGGCCTCACAAGTTGGTGTCTTCTATTATTGTTTAATCTTTCACAAGGACATGTCTTGTCTCCCCAGAAAAACAGAAGAGACTGAGACTTAGATTTTCTCAAATCATCAGAAAGATTTAGCTCGGAGTTGTGAACATAGTGAAAAATTTTAAATATAATCAATGCATCAACAAGCATTTTTAATGTCTATGGTAGATACTAGGAAAACAAAGACAAAAGAGTGGTTGTTTCCCCTCAAAAAATTTACATTCAGTGAGGGGAGAAGAGACAAAATGTACTCATATAAGTAGATATTGTTTGTCCTTCACTTTTGAAGAGGATCAGTGACATCATGATGTGATGGATGATATTTTGACTGATTTGATGTTATTTTATAAATTGAATTTAAGTGAGACAGAGCTACACAAAATTGACAACTTCTTCCAGAGTTATCAAAGTCTTGGAATATAAATTAAAAATAAATAAAAGATAGTTTAGGAAAGGAGGGAACTAATATTGGGAGGGTTTCAGGCTTCAGGTTCCAGGTAATTCTTGACTTCAGTCTTGAAGAAATAAGGGATTCTACAAGGTAGAGAAAAGGAAGGAGTAAATTCAGGAATGGGAGTAAGTCAATGAAAAGGTACCGACAGGGGACAAAATGTAGTGTGCCACGAAGTGACCAAAGACCAACTGGCCTGGATCATCAAGTACAGGAAAGGGAACAATGTATTTAACAAGACCAGAAAGGTAGGTGAGAACCAGGGTTTTCAAAGTCAAGCAAAGAAATGTACATTTTGATAATTTTTTTAAAAAAATATATTTTATTCTAGAGGCAATAAGGTTAAGGAGGAAGGGAGTTACATTATCAAATCTGAAGTTCTATAAAAAAATCATTTCAGCAGCTTTGGGAAGAATGAATTGGAATGGGGAGTTGCCTGAAGCCAGGAGATTAGAAGTTCATGGCAAGAGTCTGAGTTGAGATGTAATGAAGGCTTGAATTAGGGTGGTGGTTGTGGTGAGAGAGGGATAATGAAGATACAAATGACAAGATTTGGGTACTGATTGAGTAGCTAAGGTGCAAAAGGTTTTTTCTTATCAACTGGGCTACCCTCCCTTGTACAGGATAGGTTAATTTTTTTTTCCCCTTAACTGGTCCTGAGACTCTCCTGATTGGCTTAAATTGTTGATATTTCCTGAGTTCCTCTGAAAACTTCCATCTTGAAAGAGGATCCATTCTCTGAACTTCTCTTATATCTTGTCTTATTAGGCTGTAATCTCCTTGAGGGCAGGAATGGCCTTTTCTTTTTTGCTGATATGTGTATCCCCCAAGCCAAGATCTAGGCTAGATGTTTGTTGACTGACCAATTAATTCATATAACTACATATAACTACAGACACAAGTCTACAAAGAGGTCTTACTCCTTCTATGAATTATCTCATTGTGAATCAACCGTAAAATCAATACCAGGAAGCCATGCTTAACTAAAGCAGTAATGTCCTTGCAGAATATCTTTGCTGAATATCTTTTTTTCTTCCAGGTTAAGTAAATCTCCATTTCAGTAAACCTCCTGTGATTCAGTAAGGTCTCATTTTGTTCCATTATTGAACCTAAACTATCAGATGAGATTAGCCTAAATTAGACCCAGCCCACAAAATGGGGTGAAAACAGGAAGAAATGAAGAACAATATCAAGATTGTGAAATGGGTAGACTGACTAAATGGGTGGTACCTTCAGCAGAAATAATGACTCAATGAATAGATTTGCCTAACCATAACAATTCATTCTCAAAAAAGCCATATATCAGTATAGAAAAGAACAAAATCACCTTCATAGCTTTAATTCTCTGATGAAATGACCACCCATATTTATTTTGTGTGTGAATACCAAACAAAAGTCAATTTAAAAAATACTACGAAGTAGCTAGACACATCAGGAGAGAAGGCTTTGAGAAAAATATCAGTGGTGGTTAATTTAAACAGAGGCTAAAATAAGAGCCAGAACAGTTAAATTACAGTGAGCTAATATTTGGAAAAGTGTGGCCTTAAACCTAGTCTTTATACCTTTCTTTCAACTGAATCAGTTTCTGTTTTCTAATACTAAATTCCCCAGGTCTAAGGAGGTGATGCTCCTTGCTTATTCTACCATGACCAGACCACACAAGAAACACTGCATTCAGTTCTGGTGACATAGTTCAGGAAGGTTACAAGTTAGAAAATGTCCAGAGGAGGGCATCAAGCCTAGGGAAAGGTCTTTATATGAAGGGCTGTCAAAGGGACTGAGAATGATTAGCCTGGAGAAGATTTGGAGGAAATTAAAGATGCCTTGTTCCCTCAGATACTTACTAGTTGTGTGACTCTTGGTGAATTCCTTGACTTTTCAATTCTATTCAAGATTATGGTCCAATTCGTAAAGGTGCCTTATGGAAAAGTGATAAGACTTCTTCTGTTTGGTACCAGAAGGAAGAAATGGGATCAGTGGTTGGGAATTATCAGGAGCCTATTTAGACTTAACATGAGAAGACACTCTCCAAGGATGAGAGTTGTTCAAAGATAAAATGGGTTTTTGCAGGAACTAGTCCCTCTTTGGGGATTTTCAGAAAAAGGTTATATGGGTATACTAGAGAAGGTATTTGTTCAGATCTGTGTTGAATTAGATGTCCACTGTTGTCCTATCCATCTTTAAGATTCTGTGAAGATATCCCTTCTGACTCAATCAATAGAAACAGAGGGAGCAAAAACTTGCCCATTTATATAGTGTCTATTGACATACTGAAACTTTATAGACAGTCTTATTAATAACGAGCATGGAAGCAATATCATGGGAAAGATGGGTAACCTTTCAGTTCTGAAAAAATACTGAGAGTCACATCAAGATGCTAAGCCAATCTGGGTAAAGACTCTTCCCTTGGTACATCTTCTAAACTTGTTATGTTTAACTAAGAGTAAAACTGAAACTAAAGTTAAAGGGGACAGAAGGACTCTTCTGCTCTTGTATTTGATGAGGATAAAGAAAACCAAAGTGTTTGGCCTCCACTACAATGTGAAGCATTGTTTGCTTGTTTAAAAAAGTTATTTTTATGCCAGGTCCCTAAAACTCTCATGTAGCTGTGTATGATGCACTGTGATGGTGTGTCGGTAGAAAAGAAATGAAGGGGGTCAAGTGGGGACTGAATGAATATCCTGTTTAGGATGAGAGCAAAAATAATGAATTTGGAGTTGAGAGGGCTAGGGGTGTGTGTGTGTGTGTGTGTGTGTGTGTGTGTGTGTGTGTGTAATTGCTATATTACAGCATTTCAACAAACCCATGAAAAATAAAATTCTGATGAAGCAGGACCTTAAACTAAATCATTATCCAGCTGAAAAACTGCTTATGTTTAATAAATCATCCCAGTTTAAAAAAAATAGAGCAAGAAAATTGTGCAAATAGCTAAGGCACATTTCTAAGAAGTTAAATAAAATTTGAGGTGATTCAAAAGAAGAAGGGATGAGTCATGGGACAAAGATTTAGCTACTCTGGTGGGCCATTGATTTACAGGATGAAAAGAAAGAATGAGCAATTGTTTCTACACACACACACACACACACACACACACACACAACACGCACATACACACCTTTCTATGCTTAAATAGATATCCCTTCCCTAAAGAGATAGCTACAAATATCCTCTTCTCCCTCTAATGCACACACATTTGGTCCAGGTTCCCATACTTGCTATAGAAGGAACATAAGACAAGCTATTGGCAGACTTGGGTTCTAATCCCAGTTCCATCCCTAATATACTAAATGATCTCATCCAAGTCACCACATAAGGCAATAGACAAGAGGGAAACGAAGGTGACGGGGAAAGAATTCAGCATTTAAAAGCATTTGTCAAGCACTTTGTTAAGACCTTTATAAATATCTCATTTGGTCCTCAAAACAATCTTTTAAGGTAGGTGCTATTTTTATTCTCCTTTTATACTTGAGGAAACTGAGGCAAATAAAGGTTAGAGCCTTTGCTCATGATCACACAGGTGGTAAAGTGTCTGAGGTCACATTTGAACCCAGGTCTTCCTGTCTTCAGGATAAGTGCTTGTTTCACTTTGTCAACTAGCTGATTATAAACATGTTTGTTCAACTTTCCTTACAGGGGTGCTGGGAGGTTAAAAATGAGATAAGATTTGTCAAAAAAACCTTTGAAGCAAGAAGATATCAGTATTCAGCTCTTGAGAAAACCAGGATCTCGGGGGTTTCCACACTCAGGAGTTAAGAGATCAAGTTCCAAGGACATACAACAGTTAAGCTGGTCCAGACATGTGCCATTCTCATCTCTACCATCCTAGACCATCCCCTCTCCTTCACCTAGTGCTCAAAGTTGAGAAGAAAGGCTAGGGATATCAAAAAAGTGAACAATCTACATGACCTTATAACTTTAATCATTCTCTCATAGCCTCAAGTTCCTTATCTATAAAATGGGATGGAAAGTAAGAAAGAGTTTGGATTATATAATTCCTAAATCCCTTCAAAATTCCTAAGATTATATATAATAACTTTCCAAATAGAAGAAAATGATGACTTAGAGAGATGTAAATGAGATTAAGGAATCAAATCTATCTCTCAGTTGAACGTTACTCATTAAGGAGATGAGGAAAGGCCAGGACCAATTGTGAACAATAATTCCTATGAGAAGGCAAATTTCCTGGGAAGGAACAGGCGACCTGGGAACTAAAAGTGGGGGGAAAATAGGAAGTCACACGTTTTAATAGTGAGGAGGAAATTTCTCTGTTGTTTTGGGACTGTGATCTTCTTACAGACAAGGAAGCACTCCTTTAGGGGAAGAACTTAGTGGAGAGTAGGATGGACACAACCAAGACAGGAGAGGTTTCAGCATCCTTTTGCCCTTGGTCCTTTGTATGCAGGCATCTGGGTCAGGGAGGCATGAAACATGCACACACGTGCATAACACACATTCTCTGTGGCAAAAGAAGGAAGAAGGAAGCTAGGTGACTGAAGCTCAATTTGGGACAGACATTGCAAGGAGATGAGGGCTGATATGATAGGAGCAGTTCCTAGAAGGACTCTGAATGCTACCTTGTCTCAAAATGCAAGAAGAAACAACTCCCACTAGTGGCAATATAATATAATATAATATAATATAATATAATATAATATAATATAATATAATATAATATAATATAATATAATATAATATAATATAATTAATATAATTAATATAATTAATATAATATAATTAATATAATATATAAAATCTGACAGAGAATCACAGCTTAGAATTTTAAAGGTCTTGGGACCTATGGTATATTGCCCAATTAAAAGCAAGTATTCCTGAGTGTTTTCAAAATAAAAACTTCATCTGATAATACATTAGGACAAGAGTTCTTAATAATAATCATCATAATAACAATGATATTAGCTAGCACTCTAAAGGTCTATAAAGGAAGTTAGGTGGTCCAATTGATAGACAGGTAGGTCTGAACTCAGGAAGACTTTTCTTTCTAAACTCAAATCCATCCTTAGACACAAACTAAGCTGCATGTCACTGAACCCTCATTGTCTCAGTTTCCACATCTGGAAAAGAAAAAAAGTAAACCATTCTAGAATCTTTACCAAGAAAATTCCAAATGGGGTCATGAAGAGTTGGACAAAAAACTGAGTGATCACAACAAAATATTTACAAATCACTTTACAGATATCATCTTATTTAATCCTCAAAACAACTTGGGAGATAGGTACTATTATTATTCCCAATTTATAGATGAGGAAATTGAAGCAAACAAAAGTCAAGACTCACCAAGGGTCACACAATTCAGGTCCCTGATCACCATTCTATTTGTCTACCTGCTTCTTAATCCTTTTAGTCATAGATCTCCTCTTCCCACCTCTAGAAATCTGGTGAAACCTATGGACACATGCTCAGAATAATATTTTTAAATGTATAAAATAAAATACATAGAATTAAACAGGAAATCAATTATTTTGAAAGGCCACTATTAGAATTTTTTTAAAAGAACAAGTTGACAGATTCCAGGTGATAATTCCAGTAACAGTTGAGACCCTGCAGAAGGGGAAAACACTATAGCCATCTTAGAGGAAAGGGATGTAGGTTGGAGAAATATCTGGGATTTAATGGGGTGAATATTACAAGAGCACCAATATTGGACCATGATCTGAGGATTTGTCTGTTCACACAGGGTAAAGACAATAACAAATGATCAACCAAGCATATTTGTAGAACTTTTCCCCATTTTCTAACTGTAGCTCTGTGAAGTTATGGTTCTCTATCATCTGTAATGCTGAATGAGGGTGATCTCAGTGGTCTGGGGCTAGGCTCTGGGCACATTAATATTTCAGAAATGACAGTGTCTGCATTTTAGCTCCTGGCACAAATCAACAATTCACTTAAGATATTTATTTAAAAAAATCAGACATCACCTCATTGGTGCCATACCCTAGCCAAAGCAATGCTATTTTCTGCCATTTGTTCCGAGAAGGTTTCTTTTTCCTTTCTGGTGGCAAGTAGGAGCAAATAGCCCATGCAAGATTAATCTTCCCAGAAGTCCACTGTCCTAAAGGATATCACCCTCCTTACTGTTCCTTGCAAAGATGCTCAATTTCCCATCTCTATGCTTTTGAATTGGTTATTCCTCATACCCAGTCCTTCCTAGTCTTTATATCCAGACTTCTTTCAAGTCTTAGTAAAATCCTACCTTCTGAAATAGACTTCCCCTTTTTAATACAAGTGGCTTCCCTCTGAAATTACCTTCACTTGGTATAGATCTTGCATATATAGAAATGTTTGCATGTTGACATCCCTTTAGAATGTGAGCTCCTTGAGGGCAGGGCCTATTTTTGCCCTTCACTTGGGACATTATTCAATTATTTCAGTTATGTCTGACTCTGGTTTTTTTTTTTTTTTTTTTGGCAAAGATCCTGGAGTGATTTGCCATTTCCTTTTACAGGTGAGAAAACTGAGGTAAATAGGGTCAAATGACTTGCCTAGGGTCAAACAACTAGTACATGTCTGGGACCAGATTTGAACTCAGGAAGGTGAGTCTTCCTGACTCCAAGTCTGACATTCTATCTACTGTCACCCAGCTGCCCCATGGGGTCCATGGTGGGTAGTTAAATACTTTTTAACTTGACTTGTCACTTCCCTTCTGAGAAACAGGATTAGTTTCCTGTTTCCTATCCCATCAAATCTAAACTCCCATGCCTGAATTTCATGGCTATCTGAAATCTGTTATTATTCCACTTATCAACTTTGTCTTCAGTTGCTCCTAACATGGGGGTATAAGGACCCTCTCATCTGCAAACTGGATAGAGATACATCCACATAACATATCACAGTGCCAGAAGTTATAATGAATATAAAGAATTCTAGGAGCAAAAGAAGACATATACACCGATACAGATTAAAGTAAGCAAGCCAGGAAAACAAGATATATAACATCTGCATCAATGTAAGTAGAAACAACAGCACAAAAGAATCTGAACACTGTAATTATAATGACCAAGGATTGCCCTGAAGGAGAGAGATGAGAAAATATACTTCTCTCCCTTCTTTGAAGAAGTAGGGGACTGTCTAGAACACTACATATATACAATGTCACTTTTGGTTAATGTGTTGGTTAATATTGCCAATTTGGTTTTTTTTTTTCTCTTTCTCTTTCTTTTTTTAATTCTTTAATACAATGGCTAGATCCCTAGATGAAAAAGGAGGTAAAAATAAACTTCAAAACCAAAGTGATATAAAAACAAAGATTATTCATTCATTGAATAAAGATTTTAAAAGGCCCTTAAGTCATATCTATTCTAGGCTCTTCATTTTACATTCTTAAAATGAAAGAGCTGAGGATCAGCAACGTAAACTGATTTGTGAAAAATCATGCAGGTATTACTGGAGGAGTCAGAATTTTAACTGAGCTCCTCAGACTAAAAAGCCATCACACTACCCTGTCTCCCATTAACTTGTTGATTTAATCAAACTGGTCTCATTTCTATTCCAATGAACTAACCCATCGTGCTCCTTAATCCAGATTTTTAATTTCTATGGTTCCTTACTCTTTCTTCCTTCCTTCCAAATCTATCTACCCAAATCCTATCCATCTTTAAAAATACACTTCAAGTCCCACTTCCTCTAGGAAGTCCTCTTTAGTACACCAATCCATATTATTTTTTCACTTCAGTGAACTTTTTAACTCCTTGAATTTAGTGTCACACAATTTCCCACTTGGTCCTGACATATTGTTTTCTGACAGTTTTTAGGTATATTTGTCTTGTATGGTCTGCAAGGACTCTCGCCTCACTGAATATCAGAATTTTTCCATAATATACACTTGTTCCAACCACTGTTTGCCCTTTTACCTTCTCTATATTGTACACAGAGAGTGGAAACCATTGGCCTGGGTACGAGTTATAGGAGTTCATCAGGAGATTCCTGTTATAAAAACTTCTTGCTAGTCTGAAGAAATTAACCTTCTGGAAGCAAGATTTGGACAGAATGTTAGGTTTGGCTAAGAAATAAATATCTATGACTTTAGGATCAATTTCTCACAAAGAGTTGTTGAGATGCAGGACTAAGTGGAAAAATTAGATGGTAAAATGGATCAGAATGGTACCAACTGATAGAAAAGGAGAAACTCGGATTTATTCAATATGTGTATTCTCCCAATCAGTACCTATCTATATTTTCTTGTCCCTGGCTCCCTGTCTTTATGATTGTCTATGACTGCCTATAAATTTTCTACAGGGGAACACACAACACCCTGAGATGCAGAGTTTCTCTAGATTTCTTAATGTGGAAAGCAATAGAAGACAGGATTTGTTCAAAGATTGCCCTTTATTCTTACTCCATAACTGACCTATCTCCTATCTTGTCAGACATTATTCTTGCAAAGATACTAAAGCTTTCTTTTCTGTGAAGTTTTTCATTGGTAATAAGTCACAATGTGCTCACTTCCACCTCACTACCTGTTGAATGAACTACAATATTCTCTGGGGTTCCCATTTCCCATGACTCAAAAACCATACAGTATCAGCAGAAGAATAGTGATGTTTGTAAAGATGGACCTTTGTTTCAGGGAGAGCTTAAAGCTGTTAAAAGTTTTATATCAGATCCTAAAGGCAATCTGTTTTCTCTATTCTTTCTTAACATTGAGTTTGGTTCAGTTCAGCAAAGTATTAAGAATAAAAGATCTCTGCATATGGATGAAAATAAACTAATTTTCAAAAATAAAAAAAATTTAAAAAGAATAAAAGATCTCGTGCTTACAGTTTTTTGCCTATTTTCAAAAGCATTTGATTTGGTAGAGGAAAAACACTGGTCTGAAGGTTCTTCTTTTGGGCCACTCAACTTTAATAAATATTTCTTGGATTGAATTGAATTAACTTAACTTGGATAACCTACCTCAGCAGATGATATCAATTCTATTTTTTTTTAATTTAGGGAACAAAATTATCATTTCCATAATGTAATACTATTAAAAAAAAAGTTGACTGTACATGAAACTGCAAATCTGCTATGCACAACTTGCTATTCCTTTCAACTATTCATCAAAATTATCATGTAAATTTATTATTTTTCTCTCTTTCTTCCCTCTCCCCTGCTTAGAGATGATTATCATTAGACATATATAGATGTGTGTGTGTGTGTGACAAACACACACACACATATACATATATAGGCACATACAATTTTTCTATATCTACTTCTATTTATCAGATCTTTCTCTGAACGCAAATAAAGACTTTCTTCTATTCTTAAACATTTCTACTTGATGAAACTTAACAAGGATGCCTCTATGTAGCATCATGGGAAGAGGGGAAACCTATTCTCTAATTTATCATCGTCCACTTTCAGCTTTATACTTACCTCCTCTGAGAGCCTTCCCGGATCACCCTTCCACTCTGAGCTTTCTATTTCTCTCAAAGGACCCTAACACTTATGTGCTCAATAAATTATTGCTAACTGATACAATGCAATATAAATTCAATGAACAAAACAAGGCAAAAATGTTTATTTAGTAGCTATTGTATGCAAAATATATAATTTCCTTATCTTCTTGGCCAAATCTATAAATCAATTTTTTTTCATGGCAAGACAAAAAGGGGAGGAATTTTGGTAAAGTGAAATAGAATGTGAGGATAGGCCAGTCAAAAACACCTTACCCTTGCATTGTAAACCTTGTCGTAAGAGACCCCAGAGCAAGGATCCGCAATGGTCACAGAAAGTAGGTACTTTATAGTTGTGGATACTAAATTTGTGGGGCATGTTGACACTGAACCGCTGGGAACCCACCTGTAAGGAAAGCATAATAAATGGTTTACTCAGGACACTTGCCCTCAGTGATGCTTTTTATTCAATTTTTTTTTCCTTCTGAAAAATACAGGTATTATACCTAAGAGATCCTGGCTCAGATCTGAAATGCTGATGGTAAACTTGGGGTGGGATCTTCTTCTCAGACCTGACCCTTTGCTTGGTCTGCTCTTCATTTACCCCAGGATAATATTCTTTGCTACTTTTATTCATTTTTCTTCAAAGCCCAACTCAAGTCTTACTTCCATGAAGCCCTTTCTGACTCTTTCTTCTTCTGAACTACTTACAATCTACAAACTCAAAACTTAATAGCAAATTATTACTGTTATCACTTCACTCTTGTGCTTTTCTCTCTCCCCACTCCAACCACAAAAATATTAAACTGATATCCCCTTGAAGGCAGGGTTAGTATCTAAGACATCTTTTATAAATCCCCCAGTACCTTGGACAGTACCTAACACTAACTAAAGGTTTAATAGAATCTGTTAATTGCCTCCTTCAAAAGGAGGCTATTGTAGTATGAGGGAGATAACCTTGATGAAAGGACAATGACCTGGGAGGTGACAACAAGGGGATCAAATCTTGGCTCTGCTTGACCTTCAGAAAGGAAGTTTATTTCATCACAGAGTCATTGCTTTACAATTGGAAGGGACCTTAGAGGTCACTGAGTCCCTCATTTTGGGAAATTGAGTCACACAGAGATTTAAAGCTAGTAGTTGTCTGAGGCAGGATTTGAATTCATATATTACTGATTTCAAGACTAGTAGCCTTTCCACTATGTCATACTGCCTCTCCACTGTCAATCAAAGCCCATGAAATTTCTGAGGATCAAAGTAAATAATGAATGAGAAAGAACTCTAGAAAGTTATGTGTCATTACTTATATGTGAATACTTATTATACAGATATTTAAATATTATATATAAATTCATATTCATATGATGTTCTTGGACTGAATAGAACTTTACATGCATTATCTTATTTGATTCTCACAACAACCCTAAAGGGCTACAGGTATTATTTTCCTCTTTATACAAATGAGGAAACTGAGGCTGAGAGAGATTAAATGACTTGTCTAGGGTCACAGCATAAGAAAGTATCTGAGGCCAGGTTTGAACTCAATTTCTCCTGATTTCATGTCCAGTGATTAACCCAGGATACCAGGTTTCCTTTCAAAAGAAATAAAAAGCCTAATTACTGACAGTTTTCTTTGAGGAGTGTTCTAGATGTTTTTACTGTTTTAACTAAGATATTCTTCTCTTGCTTCCCATTAATCTAGATACAAATTGTCTTTACCAACTTTACTCCCCTTCCCAAAAATGGCCTTGGGCAATCGTAGAAAGTGGGATGCTGCCATTGTCCTTTCCAAAGCTAGCTGTCTGGTTGTCTGCTTGTAAAAGTGACAAGAAAGAGAGAGCAACTTCCCCAATAGTCTACTGTCTTCTTAGTGTGGGCTGAGCAAGGAAGTCCCTCCTAGCTGTTCTGAGTCAAAGACAAAGGAGAAGAGGGAGGGTTGCTATGCTTGGGCTGTCTGATAAATTGTTGAAACTCCCAAAATAAGCATAGACTCCCACATGCACACAATGGTTCCATGTTGCTAATCTACCCTAACAGAAACCAGTCAGATCCCTTGAGAGAAAACTCTAAGAATTAGACCATTCCCCCTTGTTGGAGCAAATGAGATTATATTAAATATCATTTGAGATACTGGCTAGCTAGGGCCTTACCTGAACTTCTCAACTCTATAAATGTATTTCACTTATGAATAGATTGCTTGTTCCTTATTTGTATACTTGCTATATACAGAGGCAACGTGATATATTATAGTGGAAAAAATTCAATCATGATAGATGAGGGTTCAAATTTTGCATCTGACACTTACTGACTGAGTGTGGGTAAGATATTTAGAGTACTTCCTTAGTTTTCTTATCAGGAAAAAAAAGACAAAGTAATAACTATAGAGATTATGAGAAACAGGGATGATACTATCTATCAGAGTAAATGGGATAACGTTTGGAAAGTCTTCTGTAACCTTTAAAGGACTAGATATATCTCTGGCATTTATTTTTATGTATTTTTATGGATATAGACAGTGAAGTAAATCATGCCTCATGAAAATTCCCCAGGGGAGAGACATACACCTAGTGAGTGGCCAAAGGGAAAAGAACTAGATGTGTGGTTATGCAGGGGAGCCAGCTCCAACATCTTCTTGTCCCACCTTCACTACAGACTATTTGGGATCAGACTTCCAAGGCACAGGAAGTAATGTTTTCATTCTAATCATTCAAGAAGAATTTATTAAGCACTAATTACCAAGCACTGTTAGATTAGTGAGATACAAATACAAAGATTGAAACAATCCCTCCTCACAAGGAGTTAACATTTTAATAGGGAAGACAATTATATCTATGATTTTAGAAGGCATAAATATTAAGTTATTAAAGACAAAGTAGTTACATGCAAGATTGTTCATGAGAGAGATACTAGAAGTGGGGGGAGGAGAATTTCATACAGAAAATGGTGCTTGAAGGTACTATATATGAGTAACAATGAGAAGATCAGTTTGATTGTTTGAGGTATGCAAGAGAGATGGTGGGACCAAAAACAGATGCAAAAGGAGACATGCATCCTGTTGCAAATAGACAAGAAGAGAAACTCAGGGAGACACAGAAGGAGATGGAGAGAAAGTGAATGAGACCAAAGGAGGAAGGGAAATGTTGAAATCACAGAGAAATAATAATAATCTGCAGGGAGGGAAAGGGGAGGAGAGCAGAAGAAAGAGAAAAACTAAGCATTGTTTGGCTTCTTTGCTTGACTGTTCAGTGATAAATGTGATGTTCCTGACACATAAAAAGTCATTCTCAAGGGGTGAGTGATAAGGGGATCCAATCTGAAAACATTTTTCCATAGGCAGAAGGGTAAAGGAAGCTGGTCCTTGGGTCTCCATTATTATTAGAATTTAATTTCCTTGAGAGTAGGGGCTGAATTCACTTTTGCATTCTTCTATCTAGATTTCAGCATAGAATAAGTGCCTGATAAATGTCTCTTTCACTGAGCTTAGAGATCATCTACTCTAAACACCTTTTTTTTATAGTTGGGCAAACTGAATCTCAGAGAGGGAAGGCAGGGGGAAGTGACTTGTCCAAGTTTTTAAGAGTCAGGACTAGAAATTCAGTACTCTTTTCATATAATCATGATGATTCTATTCTTGTTTATGAAAGAATCCCCAAAATTTCTGCTTTCTAAGGTAGTAATAACTTACTATCTAAGGACCTATGCTGACTTCATAAATACAATGTCACTGATGCCATCTATAACAAATCCAGCTTGGGGCGGCTAGGTGGCATAGTGGATAAAGCATCGGCCCTGGAGTCAGGAGTACCTGGGTTCAAATCTGGTCTCAGACACTTAATAATTACCTAGCTGTGTGGCCTTGGGCAAGCCACTTAACCCCATTGCAAAAACTAAAAAAAAAAAAAAAGAAGAAGAAGAAGAAGTCCAGTTGTTGAAAGAATTGGGACTCAATCTTTTGATTCTTTTGCAGTTCAGGTGTCAAACCTCCACTGGATACTGATAAGTTTTTCCAGCATTTGTCCCATTCAGTAAAATGTTTCAGTTGGTTTTTAGTTGGTTTTAGTTGTTTAGTTGTTTTCTATCAGGTTGTGACATCATTTGGGGTTTTCTTGAAAGAAATATTGGAGTGGTTTGTCATTTCCTTCTCCAACTCATTTTACAGACAGATGAGGTAATTGAGGCATACAGATTAAGCAAAGTGACTAGGGTCACACGGCTAGTAAGAGGCCAGATTTGAACTATGAAAAATGAATCTTCCTGACTCAGACTTAGCACTTTATCACTGCAATATTTAACAGCCTTAGAAACTCAGAAATACGTATAATTTCTACAATCTCCATCACATCCTCCTATTGACTGCCTGTAAAAGTGACAAGACAGATAGAGTATGAGGACTAATGGTTATAGTTTAGTCCTTGCAGCTAAGAAACCCAAATGATAGTTTGAAATCCTGGCACTATTTCCCAAAAGAGGACCTTTGGACAAGTCACTTCCCATCTTTGGGGCTAACTACTAAACAGCAAACTTGTGAAATTTCAAAATCTCAGTATATAGTTATGCAAAGAATAAAGCATTAGACTTTAATTCTTATTCAGTTCTAAGCTCTCTGAGCTGTATAACCTGGGCAAGTCACTTAACCACAGTCTACTTCGGTTTTCTCATCTCTAAAATGGCTATTAATAACACCAAACTCCTAAGATTACTATAAGGATAAAATGAAATAGTATTTGTAAAGTGCTATATAAATGCTAGTTATTGTTATTACTATTACTGCTGTTATTCCCCATTTAATAATATGTGACTAGTTCAATTTTAACCTTGTTCTAGTTAAAACATGTATTTGCCTGTCTGCAAAAGAACCTTATTTTTAAAAAAAATTGTGCACCCAATGCAACCAGATCGTCAGTATTCATCTCAGTGAGAACTTTCTTTTTAATTCTTTGTAGTCAGAATTTGACATTACTACAAATTCCCCTCCTCTTACTGATGCTATCCAGGCAGAAATGGTTGGTATAGGGTACACTAGGATTGGTGGGAAAGTTCTCTGAAAGGTAAGATGCTCCTTAGCCAAATTTCCAACAAAGAAGAACTGCCCCTTCTCAAATGAAGTTATTTTGCATCTAAACTATCTTGAACCTTGGCCAAGGCCACCAAAAAATTGTAGTTCAAAGAATCATATTCTTAGAATTAGAGTTCAGAGTTGCAAGAGAACATTAAGTTATTCTTTCCAATCTAGTATCTGAACAGAAGGCCCTCTATTACTTTCCCAACCAGCCTAATCTTGCTTATATTTGAAAACCTGACTACAGAGAACTCACTACCTCCCAAAAGAAGCCTGTTCTGCTTTGGAATTGCTTATAGGTTAAGAAGTTTCCCCAAATATCTACTTGACATTTGCCTCTCAACAAATTCATCTCAATTTGATTCAATTCAACAAACACCACTTATTCATTTTAACCTATCACTCTAAATCCTGCCCTTGGAGCCAAACACAAGCCTAATCTCTGACTACATCTGGAGTGTTATGTTTGGTTCTAGGCGCCAGTGTTTAAAAAGGATGCGGATAAGCTGGAGAGAATCCAGGAGGGCAACTGAGATGTTCAAACTCCTTGAGTCATATGAGGATCAGTTAAAGAAAATGGGGTTATTTTGACTGGAGCAGAAAAGATTTAGGGCCAGCTGCATTCAAGTATCTGAAGAGCTATCAAATGGAAGGGAGATTAGACTTATTCTGCTTGTTCCCAGAAGTTGAATTTGCAGAAGTCCCTTTAGGCTTGATATCAACAAAATATGTCTGACAAGGAAAGTTGCCCAAGAGAGGAATGGGCCATCTAGAAAGGGACTGGGTTCCTCTGGTCTAGAGATCATGCAGAGGCTATAGAACCACTTCTTGGATGTTAAAGGACACCGTTCTTACAAGTATAGATTAGACCAGTTAGGTGATGAATATTCTTTCAATTTTCAGATACTCTGATTTGAATCTTCCTTCCATAAGAGAGCTTTTCAAATACTTGAAGATAGCTCTATCATCTCTCCAAAATCCTCTCTTCTTCAAGCTGAATATTCTCAGTTTCTTCAATCAAGACTTTGAATGCTTTCACCCACCTGCTCACCCTTTTTTGGATTAAGTGTTTTTGACCAATGTCCTTTCTAAATTACAGTATCAGAATTCAATATAATACTCCAGAGGCAGATTGTTTCTATTGTACTGACCATTGCTTCTGTTAATGCATGCTAATGCCAAAAAAAATTAATAATGGGATGCCCTGTACCATCTGTATCCCAAGAAAGAATTGTGGAGTTTGAACAAAGACCAAAGACAATTACCTTCAATTTAGGAAAAAAAGTTATCATATTATGTAATTTTGATATCTCTTATACTTTATTTTCCTTCCTTAAGGATATGATTTCTCTCTCATCACATTCAACTTGGATCAACTTATACCATGGAAACAATGTAAAGACTAATTGACTGCCTTCTGTGGGGAGTGGGGGGGGGAGGAAAGAAAGATTGGGGGGGGATTGTAAAGCTCAAAATAAATAATATTTTTCTCAAAAAAAATAATGGGATGCCCTGGCCACTAATGTTTCTGACTCCAGGACCAGTCTATGCACTATAATGCCTATCCCTATTTCTCTCTCTCTCTCTCTCTCTCTCTCTCTCTCTCTCTCTCTCTCTCCTTCTCTCTCTCTCTCTCCCTCCCTCCCTCTTTTTTCTATGTCTGTGTGTATATACACATACATATATTCATATACACATACAAACACACATATACATATATGCATACATGCATCCATGTAGAGTAGCTAGATGATACAGTGGAAAGAGCACTGGGTCTAGAGTCAAAAAGATTAACTCAAATCTGACCTCATACACTGATCGATTAGTCATTTAATTCCTGCCTGCATAAAACCAACCACTCTAGTATCTTAGCCAAGAAAACCCCATGGACAGTTGGCCCACAGGGTCATGAAGAGTCAGATATAACTGAACAACTAAACAACAATATGGGTAGATATAGATAACCATATGTATACACATATATGTATGCATGTATGGATGTAATGTATGTATATAAATGTGTATGCGTGTAATATATATGTATATATATACGCAACCAGCCTGAACATAAATACAGACCATCCACATGTACACATAAAAACATTCAACATCCCCCCCATGTGTGTTCTTTTTCATTGATTCTGTCAAAGACATCATCATTCTTGCCGTTTCCCCCCCAAAAAAAGAACTTCTTGCAGTTACCTTTGATCCTTTTTTCTCTTTCACTCCCACTCCTAGCCAATCAGTCACAAAATCCTGCCATTTCCTTTTTCCAAATGGCTAGGTTTTGCCCATTCTTCTCCATTTTCATGGTCTTCAGGTAAAGATGCCATCCCTGGCTTACCAGCTCTCAATGTACTTCTACTAATTGGCTTGTGCAAAACCATGCCAAGTCTATTCATACATGCCCATTTTTAAGACCAACAGCTAGAGTAATGAGCTAACCTTCAACTAAGAAAGCAGAATGGAAGTTCAGTACATGGTCAGTTAAATTCCTGCATTTTTGCCAGTATCATCATTCTGTCGGATGGTCTGCCATCCATCATCCCTGGAGTTAGAGGTAGCCCCACTGTAATGCTAGCTCAGCTTCCTGGGCCCAGCAGCAATCCATATTTCACCTACCCACCAATCAGCTTCTCCCAATTTACTGGCAAGAGTGAGAATTTAAAATAAAATTTACAGCACATTGTCCCTATAGGCTTGAATCCCGGAACTTAGCTACCAATGGCACAGTGCCCACAAACATAGGGAGTCCAATCTCTCTGCAGCATTTTTTCCAGAGGATTACAAACCAACTCCCCAAGTTTTTGTTTGACAAATAAAGGAGGGAACAGGACCTTAGACAAATAAGTTACACACACACACACACACACACACATGCACTTTGGGAATGTTATAGGGTAGACTTTTATGTTATAAATGTTTACCTCATCATGTGCTTCATGTTTCTTTAAGCCCGCACACTTCGTTATTATAAGCTCATGGCACCTCTTGTGAACCACACAAGTGCAAACTGTAAACAACAGAAGATGGACAGACTGAGCTTCTGGGGAGAAGTGACGAGGGCCAAGGGGGATTACAGGGAAGAAGGGAATGGGGCAGGGTTTTCAAATACAAGATGAAATACAAGACCTTTCCACCTCTATTTAAAAGCCACCCATCATCCTCTCCCCTCCAACCCATCCCAGAGCTCTTTGAAAGGTGCTTTGTCATCCCTGAAATTAGGATTTACTAGATGCTTTTAGAGAAGAATTAAACATTTATGCTTAAGAAGCATCAGTGGTTTTCCAGGGTTCTGGGAGCCCTGATCAACTTTCTTGTTTCATTCAAAGCATAGGCAAGGTCAAGAAACCATTTCCTTTCTAAGCTCTCCCACCGGCACAGTTGTTCCTGTTGTGGGCTTTATGGTGCTTACATTCACTCCTCAGAACAGAACCAAGGTAGAAGATAGAGCAGTGAAGCTCTTTAACCATTAGCAGCTTTGCCATGAGACTTTCTCTGGCTGCTTTGTTTTTCAATCAAGTAGGGTCTTGACCCTCTCCACTGTAAAGTTTCTACTTAATTTCTATCTCCGCATTAAAACGACCACAGTCTTTTAAGTATTCCCATAGGACAATATGCATAAAAGCCCCAAGTTAGAGGTGATCAAGAAAATCACCCCACACTGGGTTATGAGGCAACCCTGGAAGTAATGATATTTTCTAACTAAGTTGGATAACTTCCTCTAATTTTAAGATACAAGGCAGCCAGGGCTGGGCTAGACAGACTGCTTCATAGTTCTTAGTAGCAAAAAAGTCAAAATGTGAATACAGGTGACACCCAATTTCCTAATTATATATGGACAACCAAGGCTAACACTTAAAGTAGTTTAAAAATTACCTTCAAGAATTTCAGGGGGCTTTAATTTTCAAATGGCTAAGGATGTTTCCCAATTCATACAGGGACAAAAGAATCAGTAAAGTAGTGCTTCATAAATACTAAACAGGGTGAGCAGACAAGGGAGTTGAGTGTGATCCCACAGGATGCATTAGCACAAGTGAGGAAATAAAATAGAAATCCTCCAGCTCAAATGAAATTTGAAATCTTTCTTTCTTTCTAATGGCAGACCAAACATTTCTGCCAGACCTCTAATGTTTGGTCTGCCATTAGAAAGAAAGAAAGATTTTAAATCTCTGAATGAGACCAAAAATCCTGAGCTGCCTGCTATAACTAGAAAAATAAAGGACTGGGTGTGACTGGTGCTCTCTAGGACTTCATTGAAGCCTCTGAAATGGAGTAAAGTAGCCTCTTTATCCTATGACCCATGGGAAAAAATGAAAGAAAGAGAGGGCAGTAAAATTGAGGAGAGGGAAGCATATATATAGGGGAAGAGTGGGAGGAGGAGAGAAAAAGATGAGCTAAGAGAACCTGTATCCAGGCACTCATTTGATCTAATATATATATATATATGAAGATGTCTAAGACATACACCCTCCAAGTCTATTAAAGAGAATGTATCTATTCATCTAAACATTGACTTTGTTCATATTGTACCACTTACCTTGACATTGGTATCCCTGTTTTCCTATGACACCCCTGAAAGCAAGAACAGGCTCACTTTAGGAAATGAAGTTTCAATTTAAGAAAGAAAAAGAAAGAAGGAAGGAAGGAAGGAAGGAAGGAAGGAAGGAAGGAAGGAAGGAAGGAAGGAAGGAAGGAAGGAAGGAAGGAAGAAAGAAAGAAAGAAAGAAAGAAAGAAAGAAAGAAAGAAAGAAAGAAAGAAAGAAAGAAAGAAAGAAAGAAAGAAAGAAAGAAAGAAAGAAAAAGAAAGAAAGAAAAAGAGAGAGAGAAAGAGAGAAAGAAAGAGAGAGGGAGAAATAAACAAAGGAGAAAGGGATGAAGGAAGGAAGGAGGAATAAAGGAGAGAGAGAGAGAGAGAGAGAGAGAGAGACTAAGACACTTACCATTGAAAGCACAGAGGTTCCAGGAAATGTTTAACTGGATTCCACTGAACAGTGGAATTTAATCCCTTTTTATCTTTGAGGATGAAGGGATGCTTACCTACTTAGATGATGAATACTGGAATGCCCCTAGATTGAGAGGTGAGCGTACCATCTGGACTGTGTCTGTGGCATTTTATTGTCTACATGAACAGTGACTTGACCAAGGTCCCTCAGAGAGTTAGTGAGAGAGCTGGGATAGAAGTAGGATTTTCTGATTTCCTGTCTAGTTTTCTTTATATTTCTTACCCTCCACAGAGCCTAGCATAGAACTGGATGTTACCAAATGCACTGAAAGCATTTGTGTAAGCCTTACAAAACTCGATTAAATCATGAAGAAATAAAAGGACAAGCTGTCAATGCTTTCCAAATTAAATGTATAACCTCCCTACCCACTCACCCTTCCAAACTGAAGAACAGGAAAACAAAAGTAGGAAGAAGAGCCTTACCAGATGAAGTCCCTGCAGTGAGAACAATAGGTGGGCTGCCGAAGGTAGGTGGCCATGAACTTGTGGCCATTAACTTGATGGACCCTGCGGCGGACAGCCCCCTGACGTTTCCTTGGCCGCATCCGTTCCCTGAACACTCGCTCCTCATTGTCTTTAGGTGCTGGGGAGGGATTAAAAAAAAAGAGGAAAAGCAAAGTTAAGATGAATGAGACTAATACTCTGTTTCTCCATAAGAAACTACTCCATCAAAGACTGATTGACATTGAGCCTTCAGGCTACAGATTGAAAAAGAGTCCTTGACTTGTGATATATAGAAATCAACAGTATTCAAACTGCCCTCATGTTACAGTCACCCAGGAGCTCCTGGGGCAAAGAACCAAGTGCATGTATGTTATAGACAACCAAACATCCTCAGATTTCATTTCAACCCCCCCTTGAGGTTATGGGGAAGATCAGGCCTCTCTTTTCTTTCTCACTGGACCCAAATATTTCTGCCACTCTTAAAATAGTTTCAAAAGGAAATTCAGAAAACCCCTAGTATTCTTCTATAGTTTGAGATGAGAAGGAAAGAGACACACTGAAAATGGACTGTCCCTTTGGTCCCTGGAACTTATCATCTTAATATGTAATACCCTAATTATGGTGGGGGAAAAATCCATTCCCAACTCCTCAGGATATCTGCCTCTTCCTCCCTGCTCTTGTATCCCATCCCTCCTCATTTCTCCTCTTTCCATATTACTCATGGAGAGCTGAAATCCTAAGACCTTTGTGGAAATATAATAACATGGACTAACAGAGAGATTGTGCTCATCACAATCATCTGGAAGAATAGAGCCATCCCAAGACAAATTACTGAACATCTCACAGTACCAAAGAAGGTGCTGGAAAAGCAGCTCCACACAGGCCATGAGCATCCCAAAGTAGCCATTTGTGAGCTGTGTCAATATGTTTGCATTTAGACTGTGGACCACTTGTAAAGAAGGGTGAGGGTCAGGCATCATCTTTACAGGGTACTGGGACAAGCTGAGGAAGCCCTCACCAATGCCCCTAGGTAGCCTCCCCCTGGCTCACCACTGCCCCTGAGATGCTCATGGGAGTCACTTTTCTCATGTCCTCGTTTAAAATAGAAACCTTCCTGGAAAGAGGAACACATTCTATTTTGGGGGTGTAGGGGTTGTGTCATTATTTATCAATAGGAAAGGGGAAATGAGAAAGGAAAATGAATAGAAGGTAAGATGAAGTGAGGGATAGGAAGAGAAAAAGAGTGACAAAGGCTCCAAAGATGAAGCAAAGAGCCTGTAAGACAAGAAAACTCCTCAGATTCTATGCTTTGGCAGTGGTGCTGGAATGAAAATAACATACTGGCCAATGCACCTGCTTAAAGTGTTCTCCATCCAGCAGCCCTCCCAGGATATGGAAATGCCCTCATGTTTCCAAAGGAAAAATCACTCCTGTCACTGGGCGAGGCCTGGATTTCTGTGTTTGGTCCACCTTAAACTTACATTGCCTGATAGTCCATTAAGGGGGGAAAAAGGCAGTCCAAACTCCCAGAGTACTCACACAGCTATTTAGAATCCAGTTTATGAGCTTCCTCAAACAAAGAGAAAGAAGTCTGCCCCCTGCATCAGGGAAAGTTATTACAAAAGGTTGTTTATGGGACTTAGTCAATTTTCTCAAAAACTTCCTTGGAAATCATGAACTTGAATGGTCAAATAAATAACAGGGATGCAGCTGCAGTTTATTATAAGGCAAAAGCTTAACAAGAGATGTGCTTTGAAAAAGTCAGCCAGGGACTTCCATGATGGCTGACATCATAGATGCAGAAAGCTAAGGGTCTTTGAGTGGTGATGGGAGTTGGACATATAGGTCTTTGGTGGTCCATCCTTCTAGGGATGCTGAGTGAGCCGGGTTTCTTGAGCTCAGGAATTCTGAGCTACAGCATGACCAATGCTAATTGGGGGGTCTGTATTAAGTACAAAACTAATATAACGAGTCTCTGGGAGTAGAAAGCTCCCAGATCATCTAAGAAAGGGTGAACTACCTCATATTAGAGATACAGCCAATCCAAGTTTCTATGCTAATAGTGGTATCAGGATCCATGAATAGGTGCTATGTTTCCAGTGGAGGGAATGTGGAAAGAATGACAGGCAGGCAAAGAAAGAGAGAGGGGGAGAAAGAAAGAGAGGAAGAAAAGAAAGAGAGAGGGGGAGAAGAGAGAGAGAGAGAGAGAGAGAGAGAGAGAGAGAGAGAGAGAGAGAGAAGAGAAGGAAAGAAAAAAGGGAAAATATGGTAAGAGATTAGTTATTTCTATGAAGACATGCATATGTATAGATATGTACATGTTCCAGTAAACATTTTGTCCCATAAAAGTGGCAGCTTAGGTTATCCCTAAGTCAAAATTCCAGGGACAATTGCCATTTCATTCAATTTGTCTGTAGATTGCAAAATCTTAGGTATTTTCATGCCAATCAATAGCTCATGAATCCTTGAAACAGACCAAAGCTCATGATAGCATCAGCAGAATGCTTTGCAGTCAACCAGAAAGGATTCCACATTACATTTCTTATTACATTTTTTATCTTATCTTAATTTGTCTCCTTTTCTGAGCAGGCTAAAGTGACTTCAATCTGAACTAAGATGCTAATGCTGACTCAGGGCTGGACAACACATAGCACAATAATTTTGAGCCATAGAAGGCCTTAAAGATCATTTATCCCAAAGCCTTTATCTTGTAAGTAGGGAAACTAAAGCAATAAATGGTCTCAACTTGACATAGGTCATAAGAAAAATAAGGGACAAAGCTAGAATTCAAACCCAATTTCCTGTCTCTTTCTATCTTTCCATGTTGCCCATGCCCAGTTTCATTCCTCTAGGATATCCCTTGGGAACGTACAAGGCAATGGGAGAGAGAAAAATGCTTCTCTAGCAATAGCAAGTAGGGTTTTTATTAATAACATTTATAGAGAAACAAACTATAAAAAGTTATTCATATAATTTATCTTTTTTGAGTTTTACAAGAACCTTCTGAGGTATCATTTCTATTTTACAGATAAGGAAACTGAGACTGATAGGTTTAAGTGACTTGCTTGTAGTCAGAAATCTAACAATGTCAGATGGAATTTGCATCAAGTGGAGGGGATCAGGAAAATCCAGTTCTCCTTCACTTCAAAGTTCCGAAACTGAATGCTTTTAAAAAGTCCCAGTGTCATAAGATTGCAGATTGAAAGGCTCCTTGAGGGTCATCACTCCAAATCCCCTCTGTTTTACAAAAGAGAAAACTGAGTCAAATAGAGATTTAAGAATCTGCCTGATAGTGTTTTTTTCTTGAAGTCAGTTTGGGTTATCCACCTTTCTCCCTTATGCCTCTGGAATGCTTTTTTGAGGAAGACGAGTATATAAATAAACATTTATATTAAGTGCTTCCATGTGCAGATAATTATGGGAAACACTGGAAATACAATTTTAAAAAAAGATAGTCTCTGATTTCAAGTCACTAACATTCTATTGGGGTGCGGGGGAAGAGAAAACATATAGGAGGTTTCAATTATATGAAAAAAATTTTGGTCCTTAGGGTGGAATGGCAAAAGAGACAGTAAACCATCTTTATTAATAATATTTCCATTGATAAAACTATATTCATTTCTGATGTTGAACCATTTGATAAGTCAAGGACATTTAGAATTTTATTTTCGATGATTTTTTTTTAGTAGCCAGAGGTAAAGTGAAAAGGTTACTTAAAGAAAGAATATGATTAAAACGAGCCCTTTGCAAATTTCTATGTATATATATTTTTTAATTTTTTTTTTACTTTTTTGATATTTTGAATAAAATATCAGAAGTTTGAATAAAAAAATAGCATCCTTTATGATTGAGTGTTCAGTAAATGTTCCCCTTAAAAAAATAACATTATAATTCCCTGGGAAACTGCTCCAAGGAAAAATATTATGCTAGAGCTTGCATTTTTGTTTCTATGTCCTATAACCTACCCTCTATTAAATAAGTTCTTATTTAAATACTAGGACAGCTAGATGGCGCCATGGTGCATAAAGTGCTGAGTCTGGATCATTTCTACCACTTCAAATCTGATCTCAATTACTAGCTAAGTGACCCTAGGCAAGTCACTTAAACTTATTTGCCTCAGTTTCCTCATCTGTACATGAGTAGAGATGGAAATGCTAAACCTCTCCAATATCTTTTTCAAGAAAACCCAAACAACTGTACAATAACAATTTAAATTCCACTTAATGAAGCTGGAGAAAAATCATAATATCATGTTGATTTCGATACTGCAAAATTATATTACATCATCTCAATTGAACCTTTACTACACTGAGGCAATCCTTTTACAAATCCCCAATTCTCACACTAGTCTATTCATCATTGTGGCATTTCCAAACCTTTTCTCCCTTTCAGTCTCCCATAGTGCTTCCTCACCACCCTCTTAGCTGAGAACTTTGACCCATATTTCACTGAAAAAAATTGAAGCTGTTACTGAGGAGTTCACTCTTCTCAATGTCACTGGCCTCCTTGCCATTCCTTGCCCAAGAGACTCCATCTCCTGAGTGTTCATATCCATGAACTGCTCCCACGCCTGGAATTCTCTCTTCCCATAATCTGCCTCTTAGCTCCTCTAGATTCCTTCAAATACCAACTAAAATCCTACCTTCTCCAAGATCTTATGGCCCCCTTTAATGTTAATGTTGTCCCTCTGTTAATTATCTCCATTTTACTCTGAATACATCTTATTTGTTCATGTTGTTTCCTCATTAATTAGACTTTAAGTCCTTAAAATAAGGATCTCTTTTTTACCTTTCTTTGTATCCCCAAAGTTTGATAAAGGGTTTTAATAAATCTATGCTGCCTGACTCAGAGAATTCAAATAGTTGAGTCTCAAGATCAATGTGAGATATTTCTGAGACTGAATGCCAAGTCTCCTTGTTGATAGCTTAATGCTCTTTCCATTCATATCTTTAACCCAATGGACTTGACTTAAAAGAGTACAAACCCAGAGCAGGTGTATTGTTCAGGAACCTACAATGATTCCCAAATAACTTACACTATGCACAGAGTGGGAATTGTGTTGGACTTGAAGTAGGGAAGACCTGGTTTTGGATCCTGACTCTATAACTATAGCTAAGTCACAAAGGCTCCGTGGGCCTCAGTTTCATCATCTGAAAAGTGACATGGTTGGACTTGAGTTGACAAAGTTAAGGTATTTACATTTTTAAGTTTATGATCTTATTAGATACACTTCCCAGCATGATATTGGAGAGTCTTCAAATTAGGTGCTGTGGTTATTCAATATTTTGTGTTTGAGTCTTTGTGACTCCATTTGGAATTTTCTTGGCAAAGCTACTAGAGTGATTTGCCATTTCCTTCTCCAACTCATTTTACAGATGAGGAAATGGAGGTAAACAGGATTAAGTGACCTTGCCCAGGGTCATACAGCTAATAAGAGTCTGAGACCAAATTTGAACTTGGGTCTTCCTGCTTCCAGGCTAAGTACTCTATCTACCACCCTAACCAACTGCCCAAACTAGATATCAGCCCTTATTTTCCACTATTTCTCTACAATCCTCCAATTTAATTTATCTGTTCACTGTTCCCTGCCCACATTATGAACTTTCCTGCTTCCTTCTCTATTTTTCTCCAACCCAGATCCCCCTGCTTTATAGCAGGTGCCAGTTCCTTCCCTCAGAACAGACTCAGCTGCTATTTGTTGTTCTGGTGTTGGCTATGGAGGAGGGGAGCAGCCTTTACACACTCAGTTACAACATTTGGGACTAGCCCTCAAGGTTTAGGTTGCCACAAACAACCCCATTTTGACTACAATCTTTTAGTTTATTTGAATGGGAAGAAAAAAACATTTTCTCCATAATTGTGGGGATAGTTGATTTACTGCTCCATTTCAATGAATTCAAGAGACTTTAGTCTCTGACTCATTTCTCTGGTGAAAAATTCCAAGATCAAGAGAGGAAGCAGGGAAAAGGAAGAGAAAGACAAATATCCTGAAAATAAAAATCAAAGAGTGGTGTCCTTTATCCCCAAAAGAAAATAAGCTTGCAATATTTTCTAGTTAAATGACTGTTGCATGACAATAAATTTTCAGCATTAAATAAATATTTATGTAATGCCAAAGAACACGTTCTTCATGCTGAACTCACACAATACATTAAAGACATTTTTCTACTCAAAACAGGAAAAGGGAAACAGCAATTAATTCCTCACAAAGAGATTATTCTATGCTATCTATATCTTCCCAGAGGTTCAAACAATGTTGATCAGGAGTGGTTGAACAGAGATCCTCCAAACTGTCTGCATGTTGTATTTCCTTTGTAATCTAAGGGCAAGGGAGCCAGTTGCACTTCAACATTTGTGTCTCAATCTTAACATAATCAACATTTTTTTCCTTCTTTGCTTTATCATCTGAATGATTTTTCCCATGATCATGGTAATGCTCATCTAATGCTCAGAGATTTCAAACAAATCATCATTTCAAAATGGGTCCTACAGCAAGATTGTCATTATGGGTATTGACCTAGTTGTGAAAGTTGCAACAAATCTATATTTTATTGAATGAAAATAAAATACACGTATCTAACTTACATCTATGTCAATACCCTTACACAGGCAATAGGAGAGAAGCAAAGTAAGTTCTCCTTTGGGAGAGTTTTCTCTGACTAGGCCCTCATCTCCCACACTGTATTTCTTTCCCCAAATCTATGTGGTTAGAAAGTTCCCAAAATGTCACAATTTAGGAACAGACATTTTTTTTTTTTCTGTAACATCCACTTTGGATTTGAAGGTTCACTCCCCATTCTGAAGGAAACTCAAGTAGAATATTTTTCCATTATTGCCAAGAAAGTTGATTTAGTGCTCCATTTCAATGGATTTTAGAGACTTTAGTCTCTGATCTTGTTTACAAGAGAAAAATGCAAAGATTGAGTGAGGAAGCAGGGAAGTAGGGAAGATGCCTTTGTACTGATTATCCTTTATGACTGGAATTTACTCACTCCTCAATACTACCTCTTAGAATCCATGATTTACTTTAAGGCTTAACTTCAAATAACATCTTATAAAGTGAAAGTTCTTAATCCAAGTTTCATGGCCCCCTATCCATTGTGAATGAGAAAAAAATTGTATCTTTATTTCCACTAATCTCTAACTGAAATGTGGTACTTCCTCAATTATAAACTAAAACAAACAAAAATTCTATCTTGAGAAAGGGTGCATAGGTTTTTCCAAACTGCAAGGTAATCCATGACCAAAAAAATTTTTTTTAATTAATAAGTCTTGTTACAAAGGAAACTTTTCTTTATCCCTCCCCAAAACCCTCTAGTGCCTTTCTCCAAATTTACCATGGGCAAAGTCTGATGCAGAAGGGGGAAATTTCTTTTCAGGTTTCAAGGATCACATTTAGGAAGAGATGAGCTTTGGGAAAGCTACAAACAGAATGAACACTGAAAAGTGAAATGAAATTTTTTGAGGACCTGAGTCAAGGAAATGAAAAAGAAAAGCAATGAGGAAAGAAAAGGGGGATGAAGATATATTATTTAACCACCAAAGTCAAGTTTGGTTCTTGGCTGAATAAGATAGCTTGACCATAATACTTTCTGAAGGAAAATGGAGTAATTCTGGGAGAGCCATTTTGTTGTACATATCTTATTTGGATCATATTTGCACAAAGGACATGGTGGTCCCTGTTTCTTCTTTAGTCCTTTAGTCCTCCCAAACCATACTTCTGATTCAGTGACATTAAGAGAATGAACTTTCTTTTCCTTGGGGAGTCTTGTAGTATGACTAATATGCCCTTCATTTTCTCCATTCTCAGTAGAAAGAGGATGAGACATATACCCTGAATATAGTAGCCACATACACATACATGGCGTGGTCGAAATCTCTTCTTCATCCATTATTTCCTTGAAATCAACAATCTTTTTTTTTTTTAGGTTTTTGCAAGGCAACGGGGGTTAAGTGGCTTGCCCAAGGCCACACAGCTAGGTAATTATTAAGTGTCTGAGACCGGATTTGAACCCAGGTACTCCTGACTCCAGGGCCAGTGCTTTATCCACTACGACACCTAACCGCCCCTAAGTCAACAATCTTAATACTCTTCCTTCCTTACTGCAGTAAATTCCGATGTAACTTTGAAGTTGCATCTTTGTTTGTAGAGATGAGAATGCCAAAGGAAGAAAACTTTTCAATTTAGAAATATGGGAAATGGAAAAAGATGTTATACTTAACATTTTAGGCATAGAAGAAGTGTCTGCAAATCACCAGGAGGCAGGCCTGCCTGATGGTGACCAGGCTCCCAGGTACTGAACAGAACCTGGATTGTCTGTTTATGTTTAAGGTTCCCTTAGGATACTACAATATGGTGTCCTTTAAACACAACTAACAGCCAAGTAGATACCCCATGGGTTAACAATAGCAAATGAAGTTTAAAAAAAAGAAAGAAAAACCTTATGGAAGGATCAGTCACTAAGCAGAAGAGAAAAATCTATTTTTGACATTTCTGCAAACTGTAGACTTTCTTAACAAAACTTTTGGTGAACTTCAGGTAGTGTGTTTATGAAGCACAGTTGTAGCTGAAACTACAGAGAAAATAGCAGGGGGGAAGCACAAATGTGCCCGAAGTTCAGAGGTCTTCAGGAAACAGTGCTTCAAGTCCTCAAATATGAAGGAATGGCTGGTTAGTTCGAAACTATTAAAATCAAGGTTAAATCATTATGGGAGTGAATCTATTCCTTAGCCTTAGATAGTTGTGCCTTTTCTACTGCTAACAAAGGGAACAAGGGAATCTAGAATATCATTTAAAGGTTCTCTGTGGTTACCTTGTACCTGAACAGGAATGTTCCCTACAATATACTCAACAATTGGCTAGGCCACTTAAAGACTTCCAGTGAGATGAGAGGTCACTCTGATCTAAAGGCAGTCTGTTCCATTTGGAGAGAGCTGTCTCTTTTTTGGGGGAAGGTTTTCCTTTTATATCATATGTAAACTTATCTTTGGAATTATCATCCACTGATGCTTTTCCTTCCTTTGAGGGCAAGCAGCATAATTTTATTCTCTCTTCCATTAATCATCTCTTCCACAAACAACCATTTTAATATTTGAAGATTAGGGTGGCTAGGTGGCACAGTGGATAGAGTCAGGAGGACCTGAATTCAAATCCAGTCCCACACACTTAAGAATTACCTAGCTGTGTGACCTTGGGCAAGTCTCTTAATCCCATTGCCTTGCAAAAGCAAAAACAAAAAAATTGGATTATATAAATAAATACTAGATTATTTTTAAGTTCCTTCCTAATTAAATCATCCAGACGACTTAGAGTAGTCCAGATACAGTGCTTGGCTCTCTATATGGTAGTTTAGCTCAGAACTAACATCAATGTGTCAAAAAATGATGACCTGACCTGAGCAATAAAAAGAATGGTCAGTATAGCCCTACTTCCAGACTATGTCTCTTATGAGTTCGGGGTTCCTTTCTTGGTGCTAACTGGGAATGGGAAGGTCAAGGCCTCCCATTCTGACATAAAGTCAGGATGCCACTAACTCATCTATTGTAATGTCAATTTTAATAATAATAACACTAGACTGTAAGCTCCTCAAAGACAAAGATTGTCCCTTCCCTTTCCTCATATCCCTAGAGTTTAGATAGGTACAACTTTTATTCCATTTTGGTTTTCCATCACCTACATTGTTCAAATTATCACTTTCTCTAAATCATCTCTAATAAAAAAATTAAAAAGAAGAAAAGGTTAAGTAAAACTAACTGATTCAATAATCAAGTCCAACATTACATACAGAGTTGCAACACCCATTGAATTCTCCAACTTTGCAAAAATAGAGAGGAGATAGATTCTCATCTCTTCTTTGAGGGTCAGGCTTGGTCAATATAATTTCATTGCATTTAGCTTTATTTTGTTATTATTCTTTCCTTTCTTGTGTTATAGCATTGTATCAACTGTTTCCCTGACTGCTTACTTCACTTTGTATGAATTCATATCAACATTCCCTAGCTTCTCTTTACTTATCTTCAAAGAAGAGTTAAAGAAACTATAAAGAGGTGTTAACACTTCCTTTTGAGTTGTGATATTGCTCATTAATCAGTGTGTGTGGAATTACAGGAGAGGAGTTTGGTTTATGGCTCAGACATGGCGATCATGTGTTTGCCCATTATTCCATGAATTCTAGGGGGGTAGGTGATAAATACTATGTGCAAGATACTGTGTCAAGGACTTTTTAAAATATTACCTCATTTGATCCTTAGAACAATCTTGTGAGGTTGGTGCTATTATTATCTCCATTATAAAGGAAACTGAGGCTGAATTTTAATTATTTCCTTTCTAATTCCAGGTCCAATATTCCATCCATGTACCAGCAGCTGTCTCTGTATCTATCTCTGAGAAAGCACGTCCCAAATTTACACAGGGAATATTCCATTATTATTATCATTATTTTGATATTGCCTTGAGCTACTTAGCTGACAACTGAGGATAAACGCACTTTTGAGGGCTCATAAGCTATAGTTTTAGGAGTACAGATGCACAGAAGACCTTAAACTTTCAAGGGTAATCATCTCCCTGGGAACCCAATTAGGGAGTTCAAGTTGGGGTAGTCCAGAGTCAGAGCTACACATTATATTTTTCTCCTTAATTAATATTTATTTAGATTTTTGTATTCTTCAAAAGATGGTGGGTACCATTTAATATTATCTAAAGTATGTTGGATAACATTAGCTATAGGCAGTTAGGTGGTATACTGAATAGAGAGTTTGACCTCAAGAAGTCCCAAGTTCAAATTTGTCCTTAGACACTTACTAGCTGTTTGACCTGCACAAATCACCTCACTTTCCTCAACTGTAAAATGGGTTTAACATTATAATGCTCAAATAAGATAACATTTCTAAAGCAGTTAGCATATTACCTATCATAGTAGATACTATATTAATATGTATTTCTCTTCATTTTCCTTCAGTTATCTTATTTGAGATCCACAATAAGCATGCCAGGGTTAAAGCAAAAACAGTATCACAAATCCTTAAGGCATTTGTAACACATCAATTTATTTATTATTTTAAAAGACTTCTTATGAGAGAATGAATATGCATATGGAACCCAAAATCAGAAGAAAGAATTCACAGAACTTTATATATGTGTGTGTGTGTGTGTGTGTGTGTGTGTGTGTGTGTGTATAATGTGTGTGTAAAATTACACTGGCAAGAACTACAGGTACTATTATACTTATTAGAATGCTGAAATTCAGAGAGGTAAAGTCAATTGTCCAGGGCCACACAGCTAGTATCAGAGGCAGAATTTGAGCCCAGGTCTTCCTGATTCCATAAGTCTTTCCATTTACTTTTACTTTCCATTTATTTTTTCCCACTGTACCATGATATGAAAATCAGGGCAAAAGTGCCCTTTCCTTGACAAAAGAAAATGCCAACAATTGGAAAAATAAAAGTGCTGCCTCTGTGTTTGGAAAGGAGAGAGTTTGGGAGAAGTTTTCTGGTTTGTGTTAGAAAACCAGATCCTTCGACCAGGTTGAAGAATATTTATAGCACCTCTCTCTATTCCCCACAACTCCCATCACCACACTCACACCAGAGCACAAAGCCAGATTGCTTTAACCAAATTACAGAGAGAAGTTCAGGGTCCAGGAACCCAGCTAATTTGCCAAGCTGACTCTAGTAATTTGATAGACTGAAAAGAATGGGGTAAGGAAACACATGGTATGTTGCTGGGGACTGGGCCAGTTACCAGCTCAGCAGCAAACACTTGGAACAAGATCTTCCTGCTTGCTTTTGGAGCCAAAAAGAAGGCAGAAGTTTCAGATGAAACAGTCCTCTCCCTCTCAAACCTGCTCCAAGTCAGCTGCTCATAAGCACCTTTGTCCCTACCAGGCAATCTTCAACCTCAGAAAAATAAGAAAGAGTCTGTTCCTTTCTCCCCATGACCAGCACCCTGTCTCTGCCCCAGGCTAGAAAGCCTATGATCAAGGTCTAATTTCTCTAATCACCAATATGTTCTTTTTCATCACAGAACAGGGCTTCACATAAGCCTCAGAGCCTATTTTCAGAATGTGGGAGCAAAAGGACTTTGGAGACGACCATCAAATCGTTTGCTTTTGGTTCCTTTAGGACACCTGCCAGTGACTAATATGGCATATGGAGAATTTATTAAATTTCAGAAGACAATCTGTGTAGAGATCTGTTCCTAATGGCATTCTTTTTTTGTCATTCAGTCATGTCTGATTCTTTGAGATTTTCTTAACAAAGATACTGAAATGAAATAGTTTGCCATTTTCTTCTCCAGTTCATTTGACAGATGAGGAAACTGAGATAAACAGGGTTAAGTGACTTACCCAAGGTCATACAGCTATTAAGGATTTTGAACTCATAAACTTGCATCTTCTTGACGCCAGACCCAACCCTCTGTCCACTGCGCCACTTAGTTGTCCAAAGACATTCTTTAATTCATTGCAAGATTGCCTTGGAATCTGGCAGGAATCTGGAATCTTGGAATCTGGAGGGGGTGAGTTGTGGGGCAGGGATTGAGCAGTCCTTCCTCAGATCTCTTTCTGAACAAAGGGGAACAATTTCTTCCTACTTCCAGAGGTGATGTTGAGAATATTGAGAGTTTTAGTTAAGTACCCTTCCCCTATCCCCTTGTTTTCTCATGTTTCTTACAATCTCTATAGTGTTCAGAACTCATCATTTGCCTCATTATGATGCAATTATTAGTCTCTAATTTATAGTCTAATTATTTGTGCTTGTATGTATGTGCTAGACTATAAGCTCCTTGACAGCAGTAACAATGTCTTCTTACCTTTGTCTTAATCTTTTTGCCTAGTTTTTAGTATATATGCAAGAGAAGAGTCAATCAATGAACAGCGGGAAAACTGGAATCCTTTGAATTTGCTACTTAAAGTGAACCATCATTTCTTTTTTTTTAATTTGGTTTTTACAAGGCAATGGGATTAAGTGATGTGCCCAAGGCCATACAGATAGGTAATTATTAAGTGCCTGAGGCCAAATTTGAACTCAGATCCTCTGGACTCCAGGGCCAGTGCTCTATCTACTGCACCACCTGGCTACCCATGAATCATTATTTCTTAAGGGGAAATCTCATTCTAATGATTGAGGGGAAGGAAATAGCTTAGATAGAGAATGGGATAAGAAAGATTTTGCTGTCCTTAAGAAATTTGGAGGGATGGAAAAGCAAAGTCATTGTTGCCTCATCCAAATAGGTAAAGGTAAAATTGTTAAGCTAAATGGTGCAGTAGAAAGAGCATCAGTCCTGTAGTCAGGAGGACCTGAGTTTAAATCTGACCTCATACACTTACTAGTTGTGTGACCCTGAGCAATTCATTTAACCTCAATTGCCCCCAGGAGAAAAAAAAAAACAGTACACTATTGGGCAAACAGTACAAGCAAATGCAGTGAACCCTTAGTGAACTGAAAAAAAAATATTCATCTCATTTGCAAAACATGAATACAAATTATGGACATGTCAGTAGAACAAAAGATTCAAGTTTTATCCTAACAACAGTCCATGTCCTTAAGGATCTTATTTGCTGCTGAGTGGATAGAGCATGTAAGCAACTAAGCATATAGTCAAATTGAACTGAAATTCTACCCTATATCATCTATCAGAGGAATAGGTACACAGTGGATGCTTAGACATTTTTGTTCCTTAAGGCAATCTATCTTCGCCTACTATGTGCAAGATACGGTGATCTCTACCACTGAGCTGGAGATAAGCAGATCATTCTATTAGTACAAAAACAAGTCATTATGGAGAAGTTTTCCTGATGGACAATATTAGTAAAATACCTTCTTACAATAAAATGCCTAAACAAAGCAGCAATTTCCAAAGTGCCTATCAGAGGAAAAATGTGACAATATATTTTAAATATATTTCCATGCACTAGATTCCTTTCATTTCCTTACCCTACTCCAGCAACAGAGTTTCATCCTTTTCATAAAGTAATAAAATCTATATATCTGCTCTCCTAGAAGTCTGTCTTTAACAACAATCTTTAATTAATATGTAATCTCTATGAATGTTTCCTATTTTCATGCTTAGCTTTAAATTTCATGAGCCAATTTAATTACTTTGTTAATTCATTGGCCCATCCAGCAAAATAAGAGGAAGAACCTGCCATGTTGTTGCCACTGTATTCAATGTCTTATGCTCCATATTATTACTTTTTTAAAAATTCCTGTAAAATACGGAGTAGGTAGGGCTGTGATATTGATAATGATCCCTTATCTCCACAAGGGGATTGTTTTACTTAAGAAAGTTTCCTATCATCTAAACTACAGCTTTGGAAAGAGTCGAACATCCAGAGGTTAGAAAGAAGTACTGAATGGTTCATATGATTCCCACTCTGAACAATGGAAGTTCTAAACTTGGAGTCCACAGATAGATTTGGAGGTATCTATGGACTTGAATGAGAAAAAAAAATGCATCTTTATTTTCACTAACCTCTAACTGAGATATAACACTTCCTTCAATTATGAATTTTTGGGGAAAAAAAGAGAAGTGATGATGAGAAAAGTTCACCAGATTTTTCAAGGAGTCCATGATACCAAAAAAAAAAAATCTTAAGAACTCTCCCAGTAGAAATCTGCAATCTCTCTAAGGAAAGCAGATATAAATCAATCTATCAAGAAGAACCAAGTGACAAAGACTCAAATTCCTTATGCAAAGAGAAAAAAGGCTGGAATTAGCTATGACAGGAAAGTGTTATTACTCAGAGAATGCCCCATAGAAGAGGTTGACTCTGAGCAACATCTTAAATGACATAATGGGCCAGGAGTATGTCTTCCTCTGTTTCCTAAAATTTTACCATTAGACATCCCCCCCCCTTTGGATTAAACAAAGTTCTTCTTTTAAATATAAATCCCTCTGGTGTAATATATGAAGTCACAAGCACCTTGCCAGAATCATGACACCTTTTCCTATGGATAGCAGACTGACCCTTTACAATAGTGATAAAAGATGCTGAAAGAACAGGAACTAGAAGAAATGGAGAGGGTAAATGTCACAGAAGATAGCCTTGAAGGTTTCACATTGCCACATTTCTAGATTCCCAATGGCATTTACAAATACACTATTTTGCCCAGCTAGACAGACATCAAAGAAGGCACCAGTGTGTGTCAGTGAGATTGATTTGGCAAAACACCAGCATTTCCAAAGTACTAGAGATGGGAGAAGGCATTTCCATCACAGGGAATTGGTGTGAAGTTAGCATTTGAACTGTAGAAGATAAGAGAGAAGCTCCTGAGAAAGTCCCATTATCTCAGCTCACCTAGGGCCATTAAGTCTTTCTCACCATCCTAACTGATCTAGGAAAGGATCCCTGGCATTTATCCTGCCAAGTGAACAATCAGACTTAGGCTTCCCCTTCCCCCAGCAGGGACCCCACAGAGTTAAGCTTTTTTGTTCCTGCAATGGAGTCAACTGAGCTTCCTGGAAAAAAAAAAAGGACTGGATTTTCTTTCTCTCCCTTTCTGTGCCTTAAATGCCTATTTCTACTTACAGCAGGGAAGAGGTCTGCTGTGTTATGTGAAAAAGTAAAAACTATGGGCAATGGGATTTAAATATTGCATGTTTTTATTTATAAGCAGGAAGTAGAGGCCTGGAATTCCTTGGCAGAGGGCAGGGGAGATAACAGGCTAATGAGCGGGTTTTGTGAGTATATTCAACTCCTTGAAAAGTCACCTTCTTGTATTTCACTCACATGGGTTGCAGAGAAAAGACCTCCAGTATTGTGTCCACTAAGCAGGTGAAGAGAGTGCGTAGTTCAGCTGAGCAGGACCAGATAAGTAGAGAGAGGCCTGTTAGCAGTTATCATCGTATATTTATCATCATTCCTCAACAGCAATCAAGGAAATTGATGAAAGAGGAGAACAAAAAATTTCAGCAAGTCTTTTAATTCATTGATTACAGAGTACCCACAAAACAGAACAGTGCTTACAAGAAGCATGAAAGGAGGTTCAGGAGTATGCAGCAAGAGAAATCTTGCGAAAAAGGGAATCATGCCGAGGGGAGGAGGGAATCATGACTTTCAACTGGAATAGCTGTCATAGCAAGCTGGGGCAGTGGACACAGTCCTGGGTCTTGAGCAAGGAAGGACCTGAGTTCAAATTCAACTTCAGATATCTACTAGCTGTGTGACCCTGGACTAGAAACTTAACCTCTGTATGTCTCATTTTCCTTGTCTTTAATATGGTGATGAGAGCAGCTAGCTTTTTTTTTCCATTTTTTTTTTTATCAAGAAGCTCAGTTGACTTCACTGCATGAATAAAAGGCTTAACTCTGTTTGGAGTTCCTACTGGAGAGGAGGGAGACACAAGTCTGATTGTTCACTTGGCAAGGTCCATATGAGAGATCCTTTCCTAGAATGGCTAGGAAGGTAAGAAAGGCTTAATGGGTCTAAGTGAGCTGAGATCATGAGATTTTCTCAGGAGCTTCTCTCCTCTACAAGTCAAATACTAACCACACCAGTATCCAGTGATGAAAATGGTGTCTCTTCCTCTTGCCCTTTAGGAATGTTGGTGTTATGCAAGGTTGTTGTAAATATCAATTGAGATAATTATAAAGCACCTAACATAATGACTGGCACATAATAACCACTATATAAATGCTAGAAATTATTATTATTATGACAAAAAGATTTTTTTTTAAAAAAAGCACTTAGTATAGTAACTAACACATAGTAGATACAATATAAATGTCTTACCTTAAGTTCAACCTGACCCAAAGTTATTCAACTCAGAAACCTGGTTTCTTCTGTAAAATGAGGGGATTCAACTGAAGGATCTCTAAGAACTAAAATCCTATGACCCATGGCTATGTGATAGCAGAAGAAGTAAAAGAATTCCATATTGAGAATTTCTTTACAGTAATAATATCAGATACCTGGGCTGTGGATGTGGGAACCCAGGATCCTCAGAATTACTATTTAAGAAACTATAGTGCCACATAATGGGTCCCATAATTACCCTATTCCATAAACCTTTCCACTTCCATTAATGAAGAAGAGATATAAGATATAAGACAAGAGATATCTGCTAAATCACATATATTTGAACAAATGTGGAAACCAAGCCCAATGGATTGGTCTCACTTTGCCCTCCAAGTGCCCACAAGAATTCTGTTACAGTATGTTTTTACTAGATTCATATACCACAGTGTAGTCAAACAAGCTCAAGGAAAGAAAATCCCCCAGAGGAATGGAGCCAGGCCAAGAATGTTCCTGACCTTTTAATCTACTTTCTTTTCACTCTGCCATTCTTCCTCATGAAAATGCACTATGACATCTTTATCAACCTCCCTCTGAATTAAAAAGTGAAAGACTGAAATTAAATAAACTGCAAGGACCAGGAACCAAAATTCAGAGAAGGAATATACAACCTAAATCTTTTCCTAATAATTCCTTAAATCACTTTCATCTATCAATGTCACTTAAAGCCTGATCAGATACCTTCCAATATCTATAACAAAGAGAAAACTGAGCAAATTTATTCATTAGTATCTTGTTTGTATTTCCTTTATGAAAAACAATCATTTATTTCTTTTAAGTATAGCATTTTCTTCTCATTAAAACTATCTTTGCCAACAAAGAAAGAGTTTAAATTTCACAAATTTTATATAGCAAAAACCCAGACCTAATCCAGACTGACAAATATCACCAAAGTATTAGTTTCTACCCATAATCAGAGATGACTGTCCTTCACAACAGAATTTTAAACTAGAACCAGAGTAGAGAATGTGCATCAGGATCAGGATCAGGGTGTGTGTGTGTCTGTGTGTGTGTGTGTGTGTGTGTGTGTGTGTGTGTGTGTGTGTGTGTGTGTGTGTGTGTGTGTGTGTGTGTGTGTACAAAAAACACAAATATATACATATGAACACTGGGGGCATATCAATTTGAAAAATAGTATGGTTTCTGTCCTCAAGGGGCTCTCAGTATAATAGGGAAAATAAGGCATATATACGCACATAGGTACATACATATATTCACATATAATACATATACATGCATATAAAATATGCTACTAGATAAAACATTAGAGCAAAATATTATAATGGATAAAGGGCTGCATTTGAAACCAAGAAGCAAAAGTTTAAATCCTGACTCAAGTACTTACTAGCTTCTTCTCTGCAAAATGAAGGAATTAGGCTTGATGGACTCTCAGGACCCTTCCAACATGAAATCTCTGACCCTATAAAATGAGAGATTCAGACAAAGAGTTCTAAGAAAACTTGAGGAAGGATTTATCCTTTTCAGTCAGCGGAATCTGGGGTTGGAGGAAAGCCCAATCAATGAATATGCATTATTATCTTGGAAGGTTTCACACAAATCTATCCTTGAAGAAAGAGGCAAATGTCAATAAAGTTTTAGATAATGGAGCATTCCAGAATGAGGCACATGCTATCCAAAATAAGGGAAAGGATTTGGAAAGATGGTTTGAAGTCAAATTATGAAAGGCCCCATATGTTGATTTAAATGCAGTGGTTATATGTGGTCACAATGAAGATACTATGGTGACTTTGGGAAGAATGTGCTGAAGGAGAGAAACTAGAAACAGAATGACCAATTAGGAGGATATAATAATTATTTAGGAGGTGGGAAATAAGAGACAGAGCTAGAGTAATGGTAATGTGAATAAGGCAGACGCAAGAGATATAGTGACAATATAATTAATAGATTCTGGAGACTGATTAGATGTTAGGAGTGAAGAAAAAAGAAGAATAACAGATGACTCAAAAATTTTTAAGCCTGGGTAACTGTCATATTATCAACAGAAAAAAAAATTGGAAAAAGATACAGGTGTGTGGGTGGTTATGGGAAGAGGAATGATGAGTTGAGTTTGGATATATTGCTTTGATGTCAGTAGGACTGGAAAGGTTAACTATGTTGAATTCTACAGAAAGTTCAAAGAGAATGAGTAATGAGAAATGGATTTGGCCATTGTTGGATATACCCAGGTTGATATACGCAACTGAATTAATCATCGAATCCCTCCTTCTGTCCAGGTAACAGGCAGTATACTCCCATTTCCCTTTATCTATTCCCATCCACCATTCTATCACCTTTCAAATATATACCCAGGGGCCTGAATTTCCTTTATGAACACATCTTCTTAATATTCAATACATTTTAGGATAGTTGGTCCTTAATCTGAGCTCTGTAAGTTTTCTTTTGGAGGTAACTATATTTCATAGATTGGTTCTAATAAAATTGGTATTTTATTAAATTAAAAATATGATTCTAAGATGGCATTGATAGATGTGACTAGAGTGTTGAAATGGTCCATGAAGCATGACTTGAGTACCCTGTTCATCATTCATTTGTTGCTGTTCAGTTGTTTTTTCAGTCATATCCAATTCCTCATGACCTCATTTAGGGTTTTCTTTGTAGTCATTTGCCATTTCATTTTCTAGCTCATTTCATATATGAGGAAACTGAGGCAAAAAAGGATTAAGTGACTTGTTCAAGGTCATACAGTTAATAAGTGACTGAAGTCAGATTTGAACTAAGAGTCTTTCTGACTACTGACCAGGCACTCCATATATTGCATCCCATAGCTGCTATTTGATCAGCCATACTTTCTGCATTTAAGTGTAAACATCAGGACATGGCCTTTATTGCTGTCTTTTTTTCTTATTCATTGTCTCCTGTGAGAGAGAAGTTGCATCAAGTGTCAAGGTCAGAAGGCATATTTTAGGGGACTGAAGGGAATGGGTGATAAGAAAATGAAGGCAACTGATATAGATAACTCTTGAGAAGTTTCACAAAGCTAAGGAATGAAGATAGTCTGAGATGGTGACAAGGTCATCTGATGGTTTTATTTAAATTTGGATAGTCTCTGAGGTACCACCTCACACAGCTCTCAGACTGGCCAATATGACCAGAAAGGATAACGATCATTGTTGGAAGGGTTGTGGGAAATCTGGGACACTATTACACTGTTGGTGCAGCTGTGAACTCATCCAACCTTTCTAGAGAGAAATTTGGAACTACGCCCAAAGGGCAACAAAAATGTGCACACCCTTTGATCCAGCAATCCCTACTGAGTCTATACTCTGAAGAGATGATGAAAAAGGGTTAAAACATCACTTGTACAAAAATATTCATAGCAGCTCTGTTTGTGATGGCAAAGAATTGGAAATCAAGTAAATGTCCTTCAATGGGGGAATGGCTTTATACCCTAACAGCAACATGGGGGTGATGATCCACCTTGATAGACTTGCTCATTCCATCAGTGCAACAATCAGGGACAATTTGGGGCTGTCTGCAATGGAGAATACCATCTGTATCCAGAGAAACAATTGTGGAGTTTGAACAAAAACCAAAGACTATTCCCTTTAATTTAGAAAAAAAAACCATATCTTATTGTCTGATCCTGTTAAGGATATGATTTCTCTCTCATCACACTCAATTTGGATCAATGTACAACATGGAAACAAAGTAAAGACTGACAGATTGCTTTCCATGGGGGTGGGGGGAGAAGTAAGATGGGGGAAAATTGTAAAACTCAAATAAAATCTTAAATGAATGAATGAATGAATGAATGAATGAATGAATTTTAGTGGATCTGAGTTTGCAGGAAGAGAGAAACGACCTAGGAAAGAAAAGAGATAGAAAGGATGAACATGAAAATAAGAAATTAAACAAGGTCCCAAGGGAAACAGTTTGAAATAGCAGATAAAGCAGTAGATTATGGGTCAAACCCTAGATCTTTGTGAGCTCTCTCAAAAACCACTTGATCCAATTGAGCCTGTTTCTTTATCTGTAAAATGAAGGGGCTGAAATAAAATCCTTTTCAATTCTGAGATCAGGAGTAGGTCCAATAAGTGCTATTTTGATTCAATGATCACATGGTTATTTCTAGAAATGAAAAGACAAAATCACAGGAATAGGGAAAGCAAGTAAGGGAAGTCCTCCCAGAAAACAACAAAAGCAGATGACCTGTTAGAGACACCAGATAAATTGACAGCCAATCCTAGAAATTAGGAAGATGTTGCAGTGACCAACAGATAGAGATCATATCAGAGAAGGGGAGTTAATTGTTTGGAGGGAGTGTCTATCATCTCCACAGCAACATTCAGGGAGGATGGGCTTAGAGGATAGAGGAAAGATGAGGAAATATGCCTTAGTAATAGAGAACAGGAATTTTAGATACAGGATTTGAGCTTACAGGCACAATTCCAGGTGTTACAATGACTAACATGGAGGTAAGGCTGGTCTCCTGCACCAGAGAACAAGAGAGCCTAGCAGATAAGGGACTTGATCAGGTCAGTAAAGGAAGGACCAAGTCGCTGCCAGGTCACCAGGGTACAAGATCAGAACAGTACCAGCAGGCAGTGAGGTCGAGTTTACTGAAACTAGTGAGTCCTTGACCTCAAGTACTTAACAATGAAGAATGAAGAGATTTGAGATACAGGGAGCCAAGCTGATCATTACTTATTGATGCCAATGCTGTCTTCTTGTTGGGAAGGCCTACTAATAGATACTTTCCCCATAGCTTCTACTGCTGCAGGGTAGCCAAGGCTAGGCAGCACTGTTACCTTCTGATACATGGGTTTGTTAGTTTATTCCACAGGGATAACAGCATTGAAGCCTTGCATTGTTATAGCACTCCATTCACCATAGCATTTCACACACAGTGCCTAGGAGAGGTACACTGGCAAGAGGTGGATTTAGACATTCAAATTCTAGTAGTTATAAGTTGGGTGACATTAGGCAAGTCATTTGACTTCTCTATCAGTTTCCTAGTTTGAAAAATGAGGATAACACTTATACCAACCCCACCCAGGGTTTTGTACAAAATGCTTTTTAATCCTCAAAAGTAAAAATCGGAGTTGATAGTGATTTTATCAGGTCTATGGCAATTATGTGGCACAGTAGTTACAGCTCTGCTCAGGACCTTCAAATGGAGGAAATCACTTAATCCTGTTTGCCTTGGTTTCCTCATCTGTAAAATAAGCTAGAAAAGGAAATGGCAAACATCTCAGTATCTTTGCCAAGAAAATTCCAAATGGGATCATGAAGAGTGAGAAAAGATGGAACAATAACCAAAGCAAAAATAGAAAAGCTACTGCTTCTCTCTATTGACTATTTCTAATTTACCCTATACACATCTTCTTTGTATATACATTTTTATTTTAGGTTTTTGTGAAGTAAATGGGGTCAAGTGGCTTGCCCAAGACCACACAGATAGGTAATTATTAAGTGTCTGAGGCTGGATTTGAACTCAGGTACTCCTGACTCCAGGGCCAGTTCTCTATCCACTGTGTCACCTAGCTGCCCTGCTTTTTTTTTTTTTTGCATGTTGTCTGCCACCACTAGACTGTGAGTTCCTTGAGAGCAGAGACTGGCTTTTACCTTTTTTTTAAATATTCCTCAGGGGTTAGCCCCCAGAAAAGTGCTTAATAACATTTGCTTTTGATTGACTCTGAGGTAAAGAAGAACAAGTATTATGATTCTCATTTTTAGATATGCAAAAACTGAGGTACAATTAAAATATTAAAATGATAGGTAGCATGGATTTAGAGTTAGTCTAGATTCAAGACACAGCTCTGTTTCTTCTTTTTTTTTACTTAATTCAATTCAAACTGCTATTAATCAAAAAGTACATGAGATGCTGGGGATACAGACAAAAATAAAACAGCTCACACACTCAAGGAACTTCCATTCTTTGGAGAGACAGAATATAGACAAATATATGGAGACTATATACAGAAAAAAAGATAAGATGTAAGAAACTGTTCTTATTCCCCTGAGTGACCTTGGGTTAATCACTGAAACTGGCTGTCATGTTTTTATCTATAAAAGGAGGAATGTAAACTAGTGGATTTCCACTGTCTTTTCCAGCTCTAAATCTTTGGGTCTATGGGTCTAATAATTTCTTTGTTCAAATTCAGAGAGCACATCAATGCTCAAAATACCCAGTTTTCCTGGCTTATGGAGCCATCAGGTTGTCTTCTGATACTTTTGTCTTGCAGTAGCTGGTTCAAAGAACACATGACAAACAGCCGTAGTATGGATCTCACCATCTGCAGAGGGGAGGCTGGTGCCATTGCTGCATTCTCAGCTTTGATGTTTTCTGAGCATGGCAATGCTGTTGACTGTCTCTGAAATTCTGCAGCCTCTCCCTGGCTCTCAATGCTCTGCATAAAACACCATACAGATGATTTAAGAGCATTTATCTTCCCTGAAGTCCTCAAATGGCAGGGCTGTATTTTCAGTTCCATGTACAATCATCTTTTTTACATTATTTTGTTATGGAAATGTTGGTTTTATTCCATAAATTAAAAATAAATTTTAAATTTTAAAAAGTTGAGAAAAGAGAGATACTTGTAAGGAAATCTTCCTTCCCTTTTCTTGCCAATACAGGGAAAGCTGGAAAGAGGCCCAATTACATATTTCTTCAAGAGGCATTAAGGCCAACAGGAAGCATGTAAAGTACTGGTATTTGTGGCAAAGGACATTTGTAAGTGGGTGTGAATGGTCAGCGTGGGGGCAAAGAAAGGAGAGGCCACAGTAGAGACGAGTACATGCTTTGGCAGGAGAGCAAGGGATAAGGTGACTACAATCTGGCAATCTGTGTCAGTTATGTATTTATTTCACAGTAAGGTCAGGGAGTCAAGTTCAAACCAGATTGAAGCTGGCAACCTTCAAACTTGGTTACTGTGATATGTGGGGCTGTGTACATAGGGGTTGTCTTAATCAGGGCTTGGTTACTAGCATCACTCCTATAGCCTCAGTCCATTATGGAGCAAAAAACATTGAAAGTGATACACGGGGCGACTAGGTGACGCAGTGGATAGAGCACCGGCCCTGGAGTCAGGAGTCCTGGGTTCAAATCCAGTCTCAGACACTTAATAATTACCCAGTTGTGTGGCCTTGGGCAAGCCACTTAATCCTATTTGCCTTGCGAAAAGCTAAAAAAAAAATAAGAAAGTGATACATGAAACTTCCATCTACTATACAATTTAGCTAAATTTGGGGTAGAAGTGGGCTCACCTCCAGGTTTCCACTTCTCAAAGAGTTTGACTAAGTGATGAGTCTTTGGGCAACTGAACAACCAATGTTTGGTACTGCTTTGAAATTTTGACACAAGTCTTTTATAATTTATTTCATTTTCACAAATTTTCTTTCTCTTTTTTCTTGGCATTGGGGGGTGGCAATCAGAATAAAGAGACTTGCCTAAGGTCATACACTCTAGCGACAAATTTGAACTCAGATCCTCCTGCCTCCAGAGTCAGTGCCCTATCCACCATACCAACTAGGTGCTCCTCATTTTCACAGATTTTTCAATGGAAAATGGGCTAGGTTAGAGAGCTAGAAAAACCAACAGATTAACTAATCTTGTGTGTGTGTTTGTGTTTGTGTGTGTGTGTGTGTGTGTGTGTATCTAAAATACACTTAGTCATAGCCTGCTCTTGCAGTTTCTGGCAATCTTATCAAAGAAGTCGAGAGGCCATAAGGACAGAGCATTGGGCTGGAATGCAGGGGACTTGGTGTTCAGCTTGGCTCAGCCAGCTGACATTCTGTGAATTCCAGCCACTTTGGTTTCTATCCAGCTAATTCCCTATTGCCTAGTGGCTCTGAAACTTCCAAGAGCCTACAATTACATATTGAAAATAACTGATCTTGTTTTCTTTTTTTAATTGTTTTTCTTCTGAATTCCAAAAGAAACAAAAAAGATTTTCATAAACACATTAGAAAAGACAAAGATAATGTGAAATCATGAATCTCTAATAAACTTGCTTTTAAATATATTATGTTATTTTCAAAGCTGTCTTGTTTGTCAGTTTTTCTTTGAACTTCTTTCTGTTCTTTCCTACACATTCAATGAATCTCTCTAATTTCTTTTCTTCTTCTTTTAAACAATTCTATCCTTATCTTTTCCTCATACCCAAATCTACTCTATACCCAAAAATTAAAATCACAATCTTTGTAAGAAATAAGAATGGTCAACAAAAAAAAAAAATCTACACTTATACCATGTCCAGTGAGTCCATCACTTCTCTATCATGAGTTGGGAAGCATGTTTCATCATAGGTCTTGTGTATATTCATTCATGGTCATAGAATTGATCAGAGTTTTTTCTTTCAAAGTTGCCTGCTTTACAATGTTATTGTTACTATATTAATAGTTTACCCAAATATTCTTTTCATTTCCCTCTCCATCAGTCTTCTGAGAAAGTCCTTTTCATGATTTCTTATTACATAATAATATTGCATTCCATTCACATGCCATAATTTTTCAGCTATTGTTCCCCAATTGATGGGCACCCCCACAACTTTTGTTTCCACCACAACTTTTGTTTCCAGTTCTTCGCTACAATAAAAGTTCTGCTTTAATATTTTTGTAGATATTGAGCTTCTTTTTTTGCTTTTATTTTTGTTTACTTTTTTTTTAGATTTTTCAAGGCAATGGGGTTAAGTGGCTTGCCCAAGACCACACAGCTAGATAATTATTAAGTGTCTGAGTTTGGATTTGAACCCAGGTACTCCTGACTCCAAGGCCGGTGCTCTATTCACTGCGCCACCTGGCCACCCCATGCTTTTATTTTTCTTAGGGATTTATTCCTACTAGAAGTATTGCAACATCCAGGGGATGCACAGTTTAAAGACTTTAGAGCAAAGTTCCAGAATTTTGAACCATTCCAGAATGACTGGGTCATTTCACAGTTCTAACAGAACTATGAATATGCAGCTTTCTTCCTGGAGCCACTTCAACAATCATCATTTTCCCTTTTTTTGCTCATAATTGAGAATTTGATAGGTGTGAAGTCGAATTTCAGAGTTGTTTCCATTTGCATTTCCCATTATTGGTGATTTGGAAAATGTTTTTATATAACTGTAGATATGTTGAATTTCTATTCATATCCTCTGACCATTATCTCAGTCAATAAACATTTATTAAGAACTTACCAATACCCTAGGCACTGCAAATGAGAGTCCCTGTCCTCAAAATGTTTATAATCTGATGGAATAAACATTCAGACATTTACAAAAATAGCTATGTGTAGGATAAATAGAAATAATTAACAAATGTTAAATAGAAAATAATTTACAAATAGATAAATAGGAAATTATAAATGGGAGGCAGTGAAATTAAGAAGAGTTGGAGAAGTCTTCCTATAGAAGGTGAGATTTAGTGGGGTCTTAAAGGAAGTCAGGAAGGCCAGAAGTCAAAGTGGAATAGGGATAATATTCCAAACATTGAGGACAACAAGAGAAAATTCACAGAGCTTAGAAATGGAGGTCTTGTTCATAGAACAACCAGGAAGCTAAAGAGTAAATGACAAGAATAAGATGTTAGAAGACTGGAAAGGGAACTATGATATGAAGGATTTTGAAAGCCAAAGAGAGCATTTTGTATTTGATCCTGGAAACAAGAAGAAGCCATTGGAGTTTATTGAATTGGGGGCAGGATGGCAGGAAAAAGAAGGTTTTTTGATGTAACCTAAGCTTTAGTGACTGAAAAGGAAAAGGATTGGAGTGAGAGAGATTTAAAACAGACTTCCCCACCAGCAGTTACTGCAATAATTCAGGTGATAGGGGACTTCACTAGAGTGATGACAGTGTCAAAGGAAAGAAGGGAACATATTCAAGAGATGTTACAAAAGTGAAATTTCCTTGGCAACAAATTATATATGTGGGATGAGAGATAGTAGAAACCAGGATGGCTTCTAGGTTGCAAGCTTGAGGAACTGGGAAGATGATGTTGCCCTCTCCAGTAACAGCGATGGTAGGGCAGAATAGAGTGTTGAAGGGGAAAGATAATGAGCTGTTTTGAATCTATTGAGTTTAAGATGCCTACTGGACATGGAGTTCAAGATGTCTGAAAAACAGCTGGAGATGTGAGTTTAGAGATCAGGAGAGAGTTTGGGGAAGGATAGGTAGATTTGAGAATCATCTATATAAAGATGATAATTAAATTGATGCAAGCTAATGAGATCACCAAGTGAAGTAGTATATATAGAAAAGAGGGCCCAGACAGAACCCTGAGGGGATAGCCAGGGTTAGAAGGTTTGATCGGAAAGTGAATCTAGCAAAGGAAACAAAGAAGGGGTGGTCAGTTAGGTAAGAGGAAAACCGAGAGAGAGAGAGGACAGCGGAAGAGAAGAGAGTGGTCAGCAATGTCAAAGACTGCAGAGAAGTCAATGACAGTGAGGTTGGAGAAAAGGCTACTGGATTTGGCAACAGATAAATCATTTATAATTCTGATGGAATGTAAAAGTCAGAAGAAGTTAGGTGTAAAGGGTTAAGAAGAGAGTGAGAAGAGAGGAAGTGGAGGTACCTATTATTATGAGACCTTTTTATTCTAATGGCAATGGTTCTTGTTTTTGTATATTTAAAATTAATTTCCCATTTATCTTGTATATCAGAACCTATCAGAATCTTGCTGTGAAGATTTCTTTTTTCCCCATTTATCTGTTTCATTTCTAATTTTTACTGAATTGAATGTATACGAGTTTTTTTTAATTTTTTTTTAGGTTTTTGCAAGGCAAATGGGGTTAAGTGGCTTGCCCAAGGCCACACAGCTAGTAATTATTAAGTGTCTGAGACCAGATTTGAACCCAGGTACTCCTGACTCCAAGGCCGGTGCTTTATCCACCATGCCACCTAGCCGCCCCGAGTTTTGTTTTGTTTTTTTAATTTTAAGTAAACAAAATTATCCTTTATATATTCTGGAATCCTCTATACTCTCCAACCATTGTCTGGTCATGAACACAATAATAATGATCATGATCATGATAGCTAACATCTATATAGAAATCTAAATTTTGCAAAGTTCTTAACAATGATATATCAATTGATTCTCACAACAGTCCTATGAGGAACATTATTGGTTATCTCCATTTTATACCTAAGGAAACTGAGGCTGAGCAGTTAAGTGATTTTCCCAGGGTCATTCAACTAGTTGGTTTCTTTTCTTTTTTCTTTTCTCTTTGGGTTTTTGGGAGGAAATGGGGTTAAGTGACTTGCTTAAGGTCACTTGCTTAAGCATCAAGATCAAATTTGAACTGAGGTCCTCCTAACTCTAGGGTCAGTGCTCTATCCACTGCACCACCAAGTTGCCCTATTTAGCTTCTGAATCAGGATTTGAACTCTTCTTCCTGAATCCAAGTCTCATAATCTATATACTTTCCAACCTAATGGTCAATTCTCTGGTTATAAAATGAATTTTTTCTTATCTAATTTGATTATGATTTGATCTCTTCTAGATGGGTTAGCTATCCATATGGAGTATATTATGGCACATGATAAGAGATTCTGATAAATCAAATTTCTCCTAGATTGCTTTCCAATGTTCCCTTTACTCTATTAGTAGGGTCCTTGGGTTAACTTTATATACTACACTACAATATTTATATATTGTATGCCTGATTGGTTCCATTGACTGACTTTTTCATTTAGCACCAAATAGTTTGGGTTATTATTGTTTGGTAGTATATTCAGACTCTTTCCATTATTTCCCTGGAGAAACTTGATCTCATTTTCCCCCAGATAAATGCTACTTTCTTGAAATAGTTAATTGTTTCATTTAATTTTTAGTTGACTCCCTAGATTTAATATCATCTGCGTAAATATTTAAAACCTCAATTTCCTTTTTTCTGGTCTTATTGCCATAACTATAATTTCTATTGCTATTAAAGGTCTGAAAAGCTCCTCTTGATAATGGTGATAAAGGACATTCTTATTTGACTTAATTTTATTGGAAAGGTCTCTATTTTATTTTGATTGTATGCAATGTTTGCTCTTAATTTTAGGTATATATTACTTGCTACGTATTAGACAAAAGTTTATTCCTATTCTTCTTAGTTTTTTCTGCACTGATATAATCCTTTGACTTTGTATTGTTATTATGGTCCTTGTTTTCATAATATTAAGTCAATCTTGTATACTTCGAATACACCCTACCTGATTATAATATATTCTATTTCTTATGTATTTCTGTAACCTTGCTAATACTTCATTTAAAATTTGACAGTTAATGTGCTTTAGAGATATTTTTTCCTCTGATTTTTCTTTCCCTATTTAGGATTCAAGACTATATTTGTATTATAAAAAAGTTTGGTAATTTTTTTTGCAAATGGTTTATATAATACAACATTGGAATTATTTTTATCTTTGAATTTTTGATGAAATTCATTTGTAAATCAATCTAATCCTGATTTTTTTTCCTCAATATTTGTAGGCCATTCATTTTTTTTCTGAGATGGAGCTAGCTCAATTCTATTCTATTAAACTAGGTATTTTGATTTTTATAGATATCAATTTACTGAAATTGTCAGTTTTATGGGCATATAAATTGGGCAGTTTATAATAATTTCCTGTATTCTTTAGTTTTGATTTCTCCTTTTCTTTTTTGATATTAGCAATTTGACTTTCTTCTCTTTTTTTAATCAACCTTGCTAATGACATCTACATTTTTAAAAGTTTCTACTTTTATTTATTATTTTAATTTCTTTTTGTTTTTGCTTTCAATTTTATTACCTTCATCTTGGATTTTTAGAATTTCTATTTTTGTGTCTTTTCAAGTTTTTATCAATTTGTTGGTTTTCTAGGCTTTTTAGCTGAATAACTAATTTATTAATCTGTTCTTTCTTTTTTCTGTTTATGAAAGTGCTTAGAGATATAAAATTTGCCCCTAGGACTTCTCTGGCTTCAAACCAAAAGTTTTGGTAGATTATCTCATTGTTGTTATTTTCTTCTATTGTTTCTATGATTCACTTTTTGACTCATGAATTCCTTAATATTAAACTATTTCATCTCAAACTAATTTTGAATCTCTTTTCTAAGAGTCTTTTATTGATCATATTTTTACTGTTAATTATAGCTGGTAAAGGTATGTTTAATAGTTTCTTGTTTTTCTGCATTGTGAGGTTTTTTAAGCCCTAAAACATGGTCAATTTCCAAAAATTTCCAGTTATACCAGAGATTTATCATGTTTTATTTTTCTAGAATTTTGTTCAAGTCCTTGACTTCTTTTTTATTGATGATTTAGACTTGTATAGTTTGATACAGCTCATTGTATTTACCCATCTCTTAAAAGTTTCAGTGTTTATTCTTTCCTATAAAATGATAAACTTTTCTTTAAGTATTCAGATGTTATGACAATGTCATGTATTTCTTTATACATTTGTGTGAATATATGTACATGTGTGTTTATGCATTTTAAGCATGTATGCATTGCACTTCCATGTGTATGTGTGTGTGTGTGTGTGTCACATTTATAAACACATTCAAACAGACATAAATATACAAGTATACCAAAAATGTTAGTGCAGGCTTAAACCTGAACTATTAATTAATGGCCACTATCAATAGTGCCTTCATTTTTTATTTTTATTTTTATTATTGTCCTGCCTGAAATAATTGTCATCCCTGCTCTTTTTGAGTTTACTTAAAGCATAGAGTTTTTTTGCTCTTTTTTTTCTAAATATTGTGCAAGTACATATCCATCACACATTCCTTTTGCTCAGCTTCAATTCAGGGTTGCCTGTGAGGAAAAGAAGTAAAAGTGACTTGCTTTGGATTGTAATTTGAAAAGCTTTTTAGAACATCTCCTTTTTCTCAAAAGATCTTCCCCAATAGAAACTTAAGCTTCTACCATTGGATACATTTTTTGGATTGAACATTGCCCTCTTCAGACTCCTAGTTTGGATATAAATATTCCCCTTGAAGAAGCAACATACTAATTCCCTAATAACTTAATCTAAATGAACTTATTTCTTCTAAGGAAAGATCAGGGCTACATGAAGACCAGGTTGCAATAATTATACCTGAATGGATTGATAGATAGATAGATTAGATAGTTTCCTCTTAATTTAAAAAAAAATTTATATCTATTTTGAAATTCCCTTGCTCTAGACCCTGGCCCATCTATTCTGAAGGAAAAAAATATGATACTAATTACACATAGGAAGTCATGCAAAACATATTGCCTTTTGAATTTTCCAGAGTACTTCCTTCTCAACATCTATGTGAGATAGGCAGTATATAAAATTATTAGAGCCAGTCTACAGGAAAAGTAAATGAAGTTCTGAAATGCTAAGTGATTTGTCTATGGGCACAAAGCTAATTAATATGCCAGAATCAGTATTTTGGCCCAGATCTCAGTTTCAAGTCTAGAGCTGTTCCACATCATCTTATAGGAAACGAATATAGAAAGGGGAGGTGGAAATGATGATGATTATGATGATGATGATGATGATGATGATGATGATAATCATGAAGACAAATGTGATGGAGGTTCTGATTTTTCCATTGGTCATAGCTCCTATGATTTATAGTAAAAGGAATTTTAGAGTCACTTTACAAGGGAAAAAACCAAGACCAAGAGAGGTAAACTTCGTCCAAGTTCACAAAGGTCATTAAGAGAAAAAACCCAAAGTCATATGAATCCAAGAGCTACTGCTACTAGACCATGCAAACAGTTGACCTGCCTTCATCACAAAATGCTTTCCAGAGAGCAATTCTCCCACCCTAAATAGAAAAGATGGATTTGTCTTTCAACTATTGAAGGTTGACAGAGATATCTTTTCATTGTGGCTCAAAGGGAATGGGGCAGAGCTCATGATTCAAGGATATCCAACTGTGGTGAGCACAGGGCTTTTCAGTTCATCCTTTGCACCCTGAGGTTGCCCAGGAAATGTTGAATAAAAGCAGCAAATAGGAATCTGGATGAAGCGAATAGGACATATGAAGAGGGAGATGGCAAAGCAAAGAACTGAGACATTATCCAGATAATTTAGGGGGAAAAATACTGCTGTGTGAAAAAATCCAGTAAAAATTTGAACCTAACTGTTAGTTTGGTATGGTATCCTAGAAAGGGAACCAAACCAAAAGACCAAGGGAAGGTTCAGGTCCATCTCTGGCACTCTACCTACAGGAGCCTGGACATGTTATTTTGCATCTCCAAGACAAAGAGATCACTCACACCCCACCTCCAATCTCCAGTCATTTTAAAGATGAGGGAATTCAGTTCTCTACTGGTTTTAAATTTCTATGGAATTTAATTTTAAGCACCAAGGTGGTACAGTGCATAGCTAAGGAAAACCAGAGTTTTCAAACTGCCTCAGAAAAAATTAAATTGTACAAATTCACTGAAGTCACTTAATATCTGTTTCCCTTCTCATCTCTAAAATGGGGTTCATAATAGGATTTAAGTCACAGGATTGTTGAAATGACCAAATGAGATAACATATAGTGTTTTGTAACCTTAAAGCACTATGAATGCTAAATATTAGTAGTAGTATTAACAATTACATCCACAACAACACTGTTGATGTTGAAGAAGGAGAAGAAGGAAAAAAACGTAGGAGGAGAAGAATGAGGAGGAAAAGAAAGAGGAAGAAGAGGAGGAGCAGAAGGAAAAGGAGAAGAAGAACAAGAACAAGAAAAACAAAAACAGGAATTCCCACCATTGATTTCTGGGTGGTGGTGGGGAGATTCATGTTACTAGGCTCAAATTTTTTCTTTACTTGGATCACTGACACATTGCTGACACTTTTGAGGGAAGCAATCTGGAGAATTCTGAAAAACAAAAACCTGGTGTGTAAAAAGAAAAGGGCAAGGAGGAAAGGCTGTTTACTTGGATCCTGTTGGACTTGGAAGAAGCAATCTGGACATGCTGAAATGTGGTGGGTTCTTGACACCCACCCTTGTCTTTCTACTGAGGCATCTGGGACAGGGGAGATGGGAAGCAATTCAGTAAATAAAAGACCACAATGAGAGGAAATTCTGGTCATGATGAAATCTAAGGAAAACTAACATAGAAGTAGAGATCTAGAAAATAATCAGTATTCTTAATTCTACTGATATTTAAACCATTTTCAGAGGGGACATCTAAGTCTTTATTGCAGAAAATGATGGGGGGAAAGTTGGAAATACAATTATGTTTTTTACCCTCCACATTACATTATGTTCATTAAGATGGTCAAAATTATTGATCATAATTCAATGTAAATGACACTTGACCACATAAATCAACCTAATATATTGTAGAAAGTTGCTTGATTTCTATACCTAGAGGTTTTTTTTTGTTGTTGTTGTTTATGCAATTGGAGAATTCTCAATCCCAGGACAAAGGGAAGTTATCTGTACCACATCCAATGCACCTTCAAGTTTAATAGAATCATACACCTGAAAAACAGAAGGACCTTAGAGAGTGTCTTGCCTAATCCCTTGCTTTTTCAGAGAGGGAAACTGAGGCCTGTATTTTATGGTAATGTTATTCAGCCAATGTTGTCCCCTAATGCAGTTGTGTTCATAAGACCATAAATCTAAAACTGCAAGAAATCTCAGAGATCACCTAACCCAATCCTCTAATTTTAGCTGCTTCCCTGAATTCTACTTTATTCTTCACTCTTCAGTCCTACTTGTCCAACCTAAGAATTTTTTTTTAAGGTTTTTGCAAGGCAAATGGCGTGAAGTGGCTTGACCAAGGCCACACAGCTAGGTAATTATTAAGTGTCTCAGACCAGATTTGAACCCAGGTACTCCCGACTCCAGGGCCTGTGCTTTATCCACTGCACCCCCCAGCCACCCCCCAACCTAAAATTTGTGGAGAGAACCCAGATTCTTCTCTTCAGGGCATTGTGAGATAGACCAAGAATGTTAAGGAGACTTTTGTGTCAACTCAAGCCATAGACAAGTGGAGAGTCCCTGGGTGAAAATGCACATCCATCAAGTACCCAAAACATAGAAGCTTTGAGCCTAGACTTTTGATATTGGCACATTAATAAAATTCCTTTTTTAAACAAAATTAATATCATCCTGTGTGATCCAGGAGGATTTCTAGATGTACACAATGATCCAACAGAGCAGCATTTGACTATGAACAGTAAAGGAGTATCTTGTGGAGACTATAAGAACATGGATAGCATGAGCAATATGAAGACATCAATGACCCAGCAGCTTGAATTTTCTCTTGCCATATCCCTTAGACTTTGTGTTTTTCTCCATTTGTGAATGACACACTATTCTCACTAACATGATATGTCTTTGTGAGAAAATCCCAGGTTCATTTATGCACAGAAGTATTGTTGCTACTATTCTTATTACTCCATTTCTAGATATCCAAAGCCAATATTAGAACAGTTCATTCGGTGTTGGACCTGGAATCAGGAAGACTTATCTTCATGAATTCAAATCTGGCCACAGACACTCACTAGCTGAGTGATCCTGGGCAAGTCACTTAATGCTGTTTGCCTCAGTTACTCATCTGTAAAATAAGCTGGAGAAGGAGATGACAAACCTCTCCGGTATCTTTGCCAAGAAAACCTCAAATGGAGGTCAAGAAGATTCAGACATAACTGAAACAAGTGAAAAAAACAAATTGAGTCAATATAAACACATTGGTAGGGGTTCATAAGCTATAGTTTTAAGGGTTCACAAAGTACCTTGAACTTAAGGCAATCATCCCCTGAATGATTCAATCTGCAAGGGAGATTTGGGGTAGGGGGAAGTAGAATCAGAAGGAATGTTACACATACATAGTGATAGTACTGCAGAGTGGGAGGTTTGATTTCAACAAAAGGAACAGTCTTGGGGTGGCTACATGGCGCCGTGGATAGAGCACCAGCCCTGGAGTCGGGAGTACCTGAGTTCAAATCCCACTCCAAACACTTAATAATGACCTAGCTGTGTGGCCTTGGGCAAGCCACCTAACCCCACTTGCCTTGCAAAAAAAAAACAACCTAAAACTAAATAAACAAATAAATAAATAAGCAAAACAAACAAAAAAATGAATGAATAAATAGATAGATAAATAAATAAGTAAGCAAGTAAATAAATAAGTAAGCAAGCAAATAAATAAATAAATAAATAAATAAATAAATAAATAAATGGGACAGTCTTGTCCAATAAGAAACCATCAGGGATCCAAGTGATGTTTAATGACACCAGGACATGTTACTGAGAATGTCTAACATTGTGGTAATCTTTCAGCACCAACTCTGGCTCTTTGGTATCTATAGAGTTTAGATAATTTAGATAGAAAGAGAATGGAATATTTTCCTTCTCCAGCCTGTCAAATCTTTTTTTTTTTTTTTTAATCACAATTGCTCATGAGGAGCTAAATGGAACTTTCCCCTACCTGGAAGGTGGAGAGAAGTTATTAAGCAGAGAATTCAATTCAATTTAACAAACATTATTTAGTGCCCACTATATGGTTGTAGTAAGCAATGAGTATATAATATCAAAAAATGAACTCAACCCTACTCTCAAAGAAATCACAATTCTATTGAAATAGAAGATAAGGGAGAAATAAAGAAACAGGATGATTCACAGAGCAAATAGTGAGTGATTAGAGTGCTAGTTCTGGAATCTGGAAGATCTGCCTTAAACAATTACTCAGCTGTAGAACTCTAGTCAAGTCACTTAATTTCTCTCTGCCTCAGTTTCCTCATTTGTAAGACAAGGATTACAATATCTACCTCCGTGGGAACCAAAATGAAATGACATAAATAACACCCTTGGCAAATATTAAAGCAATTTATCAGTTAGCAATTATCAGTGGCATCACTGCCATCATCATTATCAACGAACTCCTATAGTGCTTAGCAACTTTATCAACTAATTTCAAGAGGTAGCAAGACCAAGTGTCCAACTGCAAGGGTAGGAAATAGGGAAACAAGACAAAGAAGATCCAACCTGGGGCTGAGCACCAGGATGGTGGCCTCCAGCAGCAGGCAATTTTAACTAATTCTGGGTAACTGCTATATACACTGGTTTCTGTGATTGCTAAAAGCCTTAAAGTGCTTTCTCTAAGTGTACTCTCTAAAGTTAAGCATCCTGGGCACCCTGCCCTAATTACATCGTTGCTGAAGAGATGCTAGAAGTTCACTCGGGAGCTCTCATCCCCAGAACTCCTTTTCTCTTTCTTCCAGGGGCTCCATCTATTTTGTTGTTATTGTTCAGTCAATTCAGTCATGCCGACACTTCATGAGCCTATTTGGGCTTTCCTTGGCAAAGATGCTGGAGTGGTTTGCCATTCCTTTCTACACCCCTTCTATATAGTATCTCCCAAATCCCAGGAGTCGGGAATATTTAACAATAATAAGGTTGTGTTTGTTTTACTCACATTAGAACAAAAAAATCATTCATTAATTATAACTTTAAAGAAAAATATCCCTTTACCACATCAAAGAGATAGTGTTGTATAATGGAAAGAGAACATTGGGTTTGAACTCTGTGTATTTTGATTAATTCAATATGTGGGCTTGATCAAATCACCTCACTTTTTAGAGACTCAGTTTCTTCACTACAATAGGAGAGCCTTGGATGGCATGACTTTTAAGGCAATTTCCAGTTCTAAATTCTGTGATCTTATAATCTCTAAGGCCCCAAATAACTATCACACATAAATGTCTTGAGAATCAGAATTGTTTCATTTTTCATATTTATATTCCCCATCCCTAGCACAATGCCTATTTAAATAGAAGGTTCTTAATAAATATTTTCTAATTATTTGATTGATTGAACCAGTTTCCCCTTAAATGGGGCACTGGGAGATTTCACCACTAAATGTACTAAAATACTTCCAGGATTCATGATTTCATTGCTCTCTAACAGTAGAAGTGACAAATCATTTGGAGGATAAACAGCGATGGATGGATGGATGGATGGATGGATGGATGAATAGATGGATAAAAGAATGCATGCATTCATGCATGCCCCAACAATCTGCTAATGAGAAAAACTGTATAGGTTGCAGGGGATCCCATTACAGCATTCACAAATATGAAACCATTATTTTCACAGAAATACTGCTCCTAAGTATTTGAATACTATATTTTTGAAACAAGATTCCTAATGACCACATGGGGGCAGAAGAATCAATGTCTTGATGCTGAGGTTCTCCAGACAGAAGATAACAGATCTGAGCTCTGTCCCTGGGCTGAACCTTTCCTGTCTGGCCCACCACAGTAGAACAATGGCTCAGGATTACCCAGCTCTAGTGTCCCTCAAACTTCCAGGATTGTCCTCCCTGTCTCTGAACTTTCCCCTCTGCTTTTGAAACTCTATTCAGTCCCTAGCCAGAAAACATGCTAATCTACTTTATAGCATGCAAGAAAGGTTGAATAAATAAATCAGATTTTTAAAATAAAATGTCAATATATTTTTGAAAAAAACAGCACACCCCTGAGGGAGCAAGTGAAAAACATAGCCCCAGATGACAGCCTGAAAGAACAGGAGGTTGGGGAGCAGAAAGTCCAGTCTGTTCTGTAGCTGAGGAACAGTCACAAGGGATGCTGAGGAGGAAACCTTATGGCACAGGTTTAATGGGAGATCAGATTTCAACTTCTGAGGAGGACGACATCACACCAGTTCCCATTTAGCTCTCCCAACCCCCCTAACCCTCTCCCAAAACTCTGATATTTGGTAACAGAGAATCCTTAACAGCACCCAGAACTGGCTCTTCATTCTGGGAAACCCTTGGTCATGGTCCTCTACTGATGGGGCCCATTGGACATTGTTGATGCACCCTACCAGGCAAAAGACAAGAGCCAGAGATCCAAGAGAGAGCGCAGTTCTTAAAAATATTCAGTAGGCAATCACTGTGTCTCTAGCATGCAAGAAATCTGGGCGGTGAGGGTTCCCAAATAGTATTTTATACTTTCTCATATGTCAGTGTAACAGAGCACTAGACTTGAAGTCCTAAAGACCTCCTGAGTCCAAATCCTACACATTGGCTATGTTGGCCCAGTCACTTGATTTTCCCCAGCCTCAGTTCTTCCTCTGCAAAATGGAGATAATAATAATACTCCACAGGATTATGGTAAGGATCAAATGAAAAAACATCTGTAAGACACTTTGCAAACCTTGAAATCCCATAGAAATATTGGACATTATTACTCACAATAGCAGAAGAATAACCCCAAGAGAAGTCACTGTGACAAGGACTTAAACTTCAAGGAAAGACATAGTAAATTAAATGAGAATTGACACCTTTTCCAATGTCACTGGCAGAAAGTACTACTGCTTGCAAGTGCAAGTAGAGGATCACATGGGAAGTTGACAAGCACACAGGTGGACCCCATTTTAAAGGAATCTGATAAAGACAAATGGAAAACTTACCAGATGTTAGGGAACAGTTAAATTATTTAGAGAAGCAACATGCTGTAATGGTCCCAGGGCTGGACTTAAGAAGATTCATGTCAAGTGCAGCCTCTGACACTTAATGATTGTATGATTTGGGCTAATCATTCAATTTTTCAGAGTTTCAGTTAATTCTCTGAGCACTATCAATTGTAGATAGGGTTTGTGGTCTGAGTTGATGGAGGGAATGCCCACCCAGGTCATTAAAATGATTAAATAACCTAATAAACAAAAGAAATGTTCCCACCCTTAATAGATTACTTAGGGAATTTTAATATAGTCTGATCCAATGCAAAGCCTTGAATTAATGGGCAGAGGATAGATCAAGCACCCTGCCTGGAGTCCCAAAGACCTCAGTTCAAATGTAATCTCAGATTCTTACTAGCTGTGTGACCCTGGACAAGTCTCTTATAGTTGTTTGTCTCGGTTTCCTCAACTATAAAATGAACTAGAGAAGGAAATGCCAAAGCACTCCAGTGTCTTTACCAAGAAAACCCCAAATAGGGTCCTAAAAAAGTTGGAAACAAGTGAAAAAATGACTGAATGACAACAAAATGAATCAATGCAATGCAATCCTTGTCTTGGAGTCAGAAAAATCTGTTTTCAAATATATACTCAGCTATTTATAACAACCTAGGTTGCCTTGGGCAAGTCACATAATTACTCTGGACCTCTTTCTTCATCTGTGAAATGAGAGTATTGAACTAGATGTGAGCTTTCCTCTAGCTCTAAATCCTAAAATAGGTAAACACCCAATTTACCTGTGACTTTTCCAAAACCACATGTTATTATCTACCTCAGTGAGGATGTGTTTCTGAAACACAAATCTCTTAGAGGTCTTCTTGTCTCCCCCTACCTCATCCTTAAGATAAGGCAGCCAAGGTCCAGAGAAGGTGATAGACTTGCTGAGCATCTCATTAGATAGTAAGGACCAGAGCAAGAATTTGAATTCTCTTTCTCCTGATAAAAAATCCAACCCACTTTTCTCATAGCCTGTTCAAAGTAACCTGGCTATTGTGCCTACAGTGTATGAAGTAAGAAACTATGGTTGAAGATGAAAGATTCCCCTCAATTGTAACCTAATTAAAAGTTAGACCCCCTGAAAATTGCATTATCTCTTTAGTGTGCATTTCTTTAAGGAAGCATCACTTTATGGACTATTTGGCACACTAAGTCACCATAGAGTGCTCTTAATGAGCCATAATAGTCCATGTAACCTAGTCCACTAAAGCCTAACTCACTATGGGGAGTGTCGCTGGAATGGGGAGGATCTGGGTCTCTTAGCTAGTGATTTCTTAAGTTTAGAAATAAGAACAATAGATTCAGTCACAAAGACCTGAGTTTGAATCCTGATACTTGTTAGCTAGGTGCCTTGTAGTAGATTCAACAATTTACCTCCCCGGGTTCTGTTTCCTCATCTCTAAAATGGGATGAATAATCCTTGCACTACCAATCTCTCTGGGTGGTTGTGGAAAAAGTACTTTGCAGACCTTAAGACCTCCTAACTCTAAGTAGTTATTGTTTTTATAATCAAAGTATCTTCTATCTTTAATATTCCTATTGGCACTTGATCACTATTTAATTTTTTGTGTGACAGTCCTGCTCCCAATTAGACTGCGAGGCCTTTCAAAGGAGGGTTTTCTCTTTAACAACAATACAACTTTCTATATTTGAGAGTTTTCCAAATGCTTTCCCTGGTTCTTCTCTCATTTGCACAGTAACCCTCAGAGATGGGGAGGACAGGCATGTTACATCAAAGATTCTAGACTAAGCCTGTTGATTCTATTGCCTGTAGCTCTGTCCTCTACACTAAGATTTTATCCCCCTGCCCGCATCTCCCACAACATTAAGCCCCTAGTAAATGTACCCAAATACTAGCTGACCAGAATGTTATAATATAATTAGAAAAATGTAATTACTACCGTATTACCTAATACAGAAACTTGACAGGCAAGCCTCGGGCTGTTCATTACTGATATTGAGCAGAGGGGAATGCATTTTGGGGGCTGAGGGGCAGGAAGGGAGAGAGAAGAAGAGAAAAGGGGAGAGGAGAGGAGAGGAGAGAGAAAGAGAGAGAGAGAGAGAGAGAGAGAGAGAGAGAGAGAAAGGGAAAAAAGGATAGAAACAGAGAGTCAGTCTCTGTCACTGTCATACTCCAACTTGCTTCAACTGTAAGTCACATCTGACAATATGAGCAATAAATAAGCCATCCTCCTCACCTGAACACCTGTTCACAAACCACAAATCCTGGAGCCAGACAAAACCAAGCAAACAACAGATGCATTAAGTATGTTCAAGGAAGAATAAGTCATGCGAGTGAAAGGGACATTTGGGGGAACAGGATGCAGAGAAGTATGACTGACGTCACTCCCACTGCTGGTTGGCAGGTTTCTCCTGTAGCTTCTACTGTCTAAACATAAACATTCAATTGGAAAAAAAAACTTGTTAAGAGAGACCAAACAGTGGATCTGTGGAAGGGCCTGCTGGACTTCTTTCCCTTATTGATGCTTCTTGATTTGGTGAGATAACACAGAGTGACAGAAAGCCTGCTAAATGGGAAGTCAGAACATCTGGGTTTTTATCATGGTTCTATTAATTATCTGTGTGACCTTGGGCAAGAGACTTCATCACTCTGGGCTTTAGTCTGGTAAACAGTAAGCCAGAGAATTGGACTAGGCTCACACTAGCTGGCATGTTACACCTGGGCAGGTCATTTAAGCCCATTTGCCTCAGTTTCTTCATCTGTAAAATAAACTGTAGAAGGAAATGGCAAAATGCTCCAGTATCTTTGCCAAGAAAACCCCAAATGGGGTTGAGACGACTCAAACACAATGAAATGAATGAACAACAAAAACCAGGATTAGGGATAGCCTCTGTATCTTAAGATTGGACTAGCTCTAGAGCTGAAAGTGATCTAAATTCCTAACATGACAGAAAAAGAAAAAACTGAGTCAGAAATTGAACTCAACTATTCATGTCAGATCCAATAATACATCTTGTGGGTTAGTTTTAAGAACCTGGTTTTTTGACTAAGATGTCTTCTTAGAGGCTAAAAGCACCCCCCTCTGGTAATTCTAATTCTTGAAATGGAATTTTACCAAAATATACCTGGTATTTAGCTATACTGAGATGCCTAAAATGACGGTTGGATTGATGCCCAAACAAAGCAATACTTCATTGAAACAAGAACAGATTTAAAATATAACTGCAAAATGCAAAGGAACTCACTGCCAATAAAATAAGCTAAAAGTGGAGTCCATACCATACAGTATCTTTCACTAACCAAAATTTAGCATCTTGCATATGAAAAGACATTCTCATGATGTAGGATAAGAGTGCTGAGGAGTTTCTCTACTATCTGGAAACAGTTGGTCCATCAAAATTCATGACCTGGTCTCCCTCTTTATCCAGGGAACATATTTCTAAGATGGCTAGCCAGGCTTGGGCAGTTAAAGAGTAGCAGCCTGGAGTCAGAAAGACTTGAGTTCAAATTTGGGCTCAGAAACTTGCCAGTTGTGTGACCCTGGACAAGTCACTTAGAGCTGTTTTTTCTTCATCTATAAAATGAGCTAAAGAAGTAAATTGGCAACTCATCCAGCTTCTTTGCCAAGAGAACCCCAAATGGGATCACAAAAAGTCGGGTATGACTGAAATGTCTGAACAACAAAAGTCTAGGTTAGGGATAACATCTGCATTCATTTTTTCATTCAATGCACACATACACACATACACACACACAAACACACACACATCTTGTGGCTTCTAAATACAAAGCATTATAGGTGAGACCTAGTCCCTAATTATAATCTAATGAAATAGAGAAAGTATATAAGCAAATACTAATATACAAAGAAGAAGATGGTAAATACTTAAGAAATGTACCCACAAGCCACAACCAAGGAGAGAAGCAACACTTCTAATTCATTTTATTTGGTAGAGAATGGGAAACTATGGAAAGATTTTGAATAGGGGAGTAACATGATCAGAACTTTAGATTAGGAGAATTACTTTAACAGAAGGATCTAGTATGGATTGGAGGAGAGAGAAAGGAAGCAGGGAAACCAGTTAAGAGTAGCAATGAAAACCTAAAGTATAATGTTGGAAAGAAGGGACTATATGAAAGAGATATTGTGAAAGGAGTAATAAAACACAATATTGGATGTGGTGGGTGCAGGGGAAAGATGAGAAAGGGAGAAATCAGTGATGATCATTTCAAGGTTTCAAAACAGGATGAACTGGGAAGATGATGGTATGATTAGCAAAAAAATGAAATGTCAGAGATTGGAGTTTATCTGGGGAGGTGAGTAATAGATGATGATTTGGGTTGGAGACAAACAATTGGAAATGTCAATAGGGCATTGAAGTGGAGATGTACTGTAGGTAGACAGACTTATAGAGCTGTGAGTCCTTTCCCTTTCTCAAAAAAGTAAAGGGTGATATACCCTACTGTATCTGATGGGGGGAAGGGACACACAAGGAAATAGATAGTGATGGAGAGATAGTTATTCTGTTTTTTGCCATATTTTGTCTCTCATTACCTCCACCTTTTTAAGGATTTTGCTTCTCTCACTCTCTGCCTCTCTCTTTCTCTCTGTCTCTGTCTCTTTCCCCATCCCCATCCTTAGTCACTCTGTGGCTCAGTAATTCTCTCAGTACTAGAATTAGTTTCTTTCCTGTTCTGCCTCTTATTTCTGTATTTTCCAGCAGGATAGAGCTGAGTTAATAAAGTTGGGGGAGAAGGGAAAGGTTGGACCAGTCCTAAGATGTCATCCTCACAGTGATGGAGATGGGTACCTGTTCTGAAACTGAAAATCTTAAAGAGGATTAAGTGACTTGTTCAGAATGGCATAGCCAATATATATATAATAGAAGCAGTATTTGAATCCCCTTATTCCAAAACCAGCTCACTATTCACTAGGGGTCTTATACCCCCTTCCCCAAAAGAAAAGCCTGGGGGATAATGGGAAGCTATTCTGATTATCTGAATTTTCTATTGTTTGGATTCCAGATAAAAAGGAGAATTACTATGTAAACAGTCACCCATCCACACAGGCAAAGTCCACTCTACTCATTCCCAAAATTTATTATTTATTTTTAACATTTTTTTTTCATTTTGAATTATGAATTCTCTCCCTCTTCCCCACCCATTGAGAGGGTAAGAAATGTGATATCAATTACACATATGAAATCATGCAAAACATTTTTCCATAAAAGTCATATTAAAAAAAGAAAAAGAAAGTGAAAAAATTAGGCTTCAATATGTACTCAGCATATTCTACTCTAAAGGGATAACAGAAGGGCTGCAGTTTTTTTTTTTTGAACACTTCTTTTAATTTGGGCCTCAGCTACCCAAAAAAGACAGTCCCTTTGGGTGCAAGAAGTAATAACAGAACAGTTATACATGTTTGTAAAAAGCCTAGGAAACAGAAGCTTTCCAGAGAGGATAAGGCTATTCCATACGGGCATCTGTAGTGAAGGAAGATAAATTCTTTGGTTCCTATCCCTCCCAATGCCTTATTTCAGGACAGATAGAGACCAAATCATCTTTCACTCTTCTATCACAATTAGCTGAGTATTTTTAGTTTGTTATGTAATGCTCATCTGTCCAATTTGGTTGGCTTGGGTTCTTTTCTTCCCCCCTTCACATTTCCATGGTGGATTGACCTGAGTGGTAGAATGACAAACAGATCATGATGAGCCTGTAAATAGCCTGCCTGGGGTGGTGGTGGAGGGGTAAGGGGTGGAAGGGTGAAGGAAAGCTCTTGAGATAAAACAAGGGATTTTATTTTGGCATGCAAGGGCTAAATCAGTCTGACCTAAAAGGGGAAAGCAGAGAGAGAATGCAAAATTCTAAATCAAACTTCAATGTATTTGAAAAAGGCTGCTCCATCCCCAAATCTCACTCTTTCAGCAGATGGAAGTGAAGAGGCCGAAAGCATTTTCCCAGAATGGGGGACCCAAGATGATTTGACTCATGAGGAGCTCCCATGAGGGTTTTTCCTTTGGTACCAACTCCCATATGGTTCTAGCAGACACCTCATCTGCACTGTTAAGGAACAGAGATCCACCTTCATGTACTAGGGAAAAGAATCAAAAAAGTTCCCCCACATACCACTTCTTTCAAATTCATCCATTTTAAAAAGGCCAACACAATTTGCCATTGTATAAGAAGCTTTCACTAATCACAACTCACAATGAAATATGTCTATTACCAACCACTATACCACTTCCTATAGTTACTACTCAACTGGTATTTGTCACAAACTGAATATACCTAAAGGGCTGTGTATCAGAACATCTATCTTGGTTCAACTATGAACTGATATGGAAGCACAAGGATCAGTAATGGAAAAAATCATGCATCTTTTGAATCATTTCTTTCAAGGGGTATTTTCTAACTTGCTATATGGTGAAAATATGAACACAAAGGATTGTTCTCTGCATCCCAGGCAAGGAGAAGAGTTTGGGAGTAGGAGACCAGAAAAATGTAAATAAATAGAGAGAGCATTATGGGACAGATGATGCCCCAGCCATATGTCTATGTCACTTGGTGCCTTGAATATGCTGGGTTTTTTTAATTCCAGGAATGCAGGGTTGGTTCAATATTAGGAAAACTGTTAGTATACTCAATTATATCAATAACAAACCTAACAGAAACCATATGATCATATCAATAGATGCTGAAAAAGCTTTTGACAAGATACAGCATCCATTCCTATTAAAAACACTAGAGAGTATAATAGAATAAATGGACTGTTCCTTAAAATAATTAGCAGTATCTATCTGAAACCATCAACAAGCATTATACTCAATGGGGAGAGGCTAGAGGCATTCCCAATAAGATCAGGGGTTAAACAAGGGTGCCCATTATCACCACTACTATTCAATATTGTATTAGAAATGTTAGCATCAGCAATTAGAGAAGAAAAAGAAATTAAAGGAATTAGAATTGGGAAAGAAGAGACAAAACTCTCACTATTCGCAGATGACATGATGGTCTACCTAGAGAATCCCAAGAAATCATCTAAAAAACTACTGGAAACAATTAGCAATTTTAGCAAAGTTGCAGGTTATAAAATAAACCCTCATAAATCCTCAACTTTCCTATATATGACTAGCAAGAAACAGCAGGAAGAGCTAGAAAGAGAAATCCCATTCAAAGTAACCTCAGACAGTGTAAAATACTTGGGAGTCTATTTGCCAAGACAGACTCAGAATCTTTTTGAAAACAATTATAAAACACTTCTCATACAAATTAAATCAGATTTAAATAACTGGGCAAATATCAACTGCTCATGGATAGGTAGAGCTAATATAATAAAAATGACAATTCTACCAAAACTAAACTATCTGTTTAGTGCCCTACCAATCAAAATTCCAAAAAATTACTTTAATGAGTTAGAAAAAATTGTAAGTAAATTCATATGGAGAAATAAAAAGTCAAGAATTGCCAGGAGCTTAATGAAAAAAAATGCAAATGAAGGTGGCTTAGCACTACCCGATCTAAAATTATATTATAAAGCATCAGTCATCAAAACTGTTTGGTATTGGCTAAGAAATAGAGTGGTGGACCAGTGGAATAGACTAGGTGTAAAAGCAGGAGAGGATTATAGTAATCTGCTGTTTGATAAACCCAAAGAGTCAGGCCACAGGGATAAAAACTCCCTCTTTGATAAAAACTGCTGGGATAATTGGAAGTTAGTATGGAAGAAACTTAGATTAGACCAACACCTCACACCCTTTACCAAGATAAGATCCAAATGGTTACAGGACATAGACATAAAAAACAATACTATAAGCAAATTAGAAGATCAAGGACTAGTCTACCTGTCAGATCTATGGAAAGGGAACAGTTTATGACTAAGGAAGAGTTGGAGAACATCACTAAAAACCAATTAGATGATTTTGATTACATTAAATTAAAAAGTTTTTGCACAGATAAAACCAATGTAATCAAGATCAAAAGAAAAGTAGTAAATTGGGAGACAATCTTTACAACTAATGATTCTGACAAAGGACTCATTTCTAAAATATACAGAGAACTGAGTCATATTTTTAAAACAAAAAGCCATTCCCCAATTGACAAATGGTCAAAGGATATGCAAAGGCAATTTACAGATGAGGAGATCAAAGCAATTCATAGCCATATAAAAAATTGCTCTAAATCATTACTTATTAGAGAAATGCAAATTAAAGCTTCTCTGAGGTACCACCTCACACCTCTCAGATTGGCCAATATGACCAGAAAGGATAATGATCATTGTTGGAAGGGTTGTGGGAAATCTGGGACACTATTACACTGTTGGTGGAGCTGTGAACTCATCCAACCCTTCTGAAGAGCTATTTGGAACTATGCCCAAAGGGCAACAAAAATGTGCATACCCTTTGACCCAGCAATACCACTACTGGGTCTATACCCTGAAGAGATGAGGAAAAAGGGTAAAAACATTATTTGTACAAAAATATTTATAGCAGCCCTGTTTGTGGTGGCAAAGAATTGGAAATCCAGTAAATGTCCTTCAATTGGGGAATGGTTTAGCAAACTGTGGTATATGTATGTCATGGAACACTATTGTTCTATTAGAAACCAGGAGGGATGGGATTTCAGGGAAACCTGGAGGGATTTGCATGAACTGATACTGAGTGAGATGAGCAGAACCAGAAAAACACTGTACACCCTAACAGCAACATGGGAGTGATGTTCAACCTTGAAGGACTCGCTCATTCCATCAGTGCAACAATTGGGAACAATTTTAGGCTGTCTACAAAGGAGAGTACCATCTGTATACAGATAAGGAGCTGTGGAGTTTGAACAAAGTACAAGGATTATTCCCTTTAATTTGGAAAAAAAAAAACAGATGTCTTATTGTTTGATCTGGTTACCTCTGAGAATTCTGTTCTCTTTAAGGATATGATTTCTCTCATCACACCCAATTTGGATCAAGGTACAACATGGAAACAAAGTAAAAACTGACAGAGTGCTATCTGTGGGGTGGGGTGGGGGTAGGGAAGCAAGATTGGGGGAAAATTGTAAAACTCAAATAATATGTTTAATAAAAATGGGAAAAAAAGAATATGTTGGTTTGTTTTTTTAGTCATCTCTGCCTCTGTAACCCCATTTGGGGTTTTCTTGGTAGAGATACTAGAATGATTTGTTATTTCCTTTGCCAGTTCATTTTACAGATAAGTAAACTGAGACAAACATCATTAAGGGTCACACAACTAGTATGTATATGAGACCAGATTTAAACTCACAAAGATGAGTCTTTCCTACTCAAGGCCCAGCACTCTCTCCACTGTGCTATCTAGGTGCCTCAGCTTTGCACAATTCAGGTACTTAAGTTTGTTTAGTTCAACTGAATTGAAGAGTAAACCCAAAGCAAGCTGGGTATTCTATTTCTCTTGGAAGTCTTGGAGAATTTAGTCTATGTACCAAGAAGCAAGTTATAAATATATGCCTGCCAACCTTGTCATCTCAGAACTTCCTGGCTATTTATACTACAAATGTCTGTGAAATTCAAGTCTGAAGTTTCCTGGGAAAGGAGAAGAAATAAATGGAGTATTTTCCTGGATACTCTGAAAATAACATGGAGGGTTTTCAAGACTTAACTATCAAACTTTATTTCCCACTCTTCCAATATAAATCCTCTGCTCTATTCAGTATAGTCTCTTCATAGTTCTCACCTTCTTTTAAATAATTTCTGTCCTATTCAATATGGTCTCTTCACAGTTCCCATTCATGCCAAATTAATTCCCAGATTTTTGTCTATGCAGTGTCCCTCCATGCATATCAAATTGAAAAATTCTGTCTTCTTCCCTCTTCCATTTTCAATGTTAAATATGTACTGATTTTTCTCAAAATATGGAAGGTCCTTGAGGACAAGAACTGGTTATATTGTCTACAATCTATATTCTCCATGGCATTTCAGCACTCAACAAACTCTTGCCCATGAATAACTGCAACTACAGACACAAGATGTAGATTGTAAGAAAGGCTTTAGACAATTTGAGATATCATATCATATCAGTGATGCATAAACTAAAACAAACAACAGCAGTTATGTAGCATAATGGACTGGACCTAGAGTCTGGAAAATAAGTTCAAATACCTGAGCTAATCATTGAATTTCTGCCTCAGCTTCTTCATCTGTAAAATGGGGACAATAACAGTACCCACATCCCAGGGGTGCGGTGAGGATCACAATAAGTTAATATTTATAAAGTATTTTACTGACCTTACAGCAAAGAGAAAATCCTAGCAATTATTATTGTTGCTATTATTATTTCCCTTTGCCTCAAAGACATGCTCCAAAGACATTGGCCATCTTAAAGAAGCAGAGCAGGCTAGAGCCTTTTAAAGAACTTTTAAAACCATTTAGTCTAATCCCACTCATTCAACAGATAAGGAAAATGAGGGCTAAAGAGACTTGCATGAGGAGCACAGGGAAGAATTAAAACTCTGCTTTTAACTCAGGTTCCCTCACTCCAGACCCACTCTGCTTTGCCCTAGGTTACCCCTACTCTTCAAAATCACATTAGTATGATGATAAGGCACAAGTCTGCTCAGCTCAAAGGGAGGAGGCAACACACAGAAACCTGCAAATTTCTACATACAAGAATGATTTCTGTATCAAAGACATATTTTTAAATTTTCCCTACTCATGTACTTTCTCCTCTTTTAATTATCCCCCCATCCCTTATTGCTTCCAACAGTTATACTGTAGTAACAACACAAAAAGACCCTTCCTGCCCCATCTTCTTTCTCCATGGAATGTGTGTAGTAGCTTTTTCTCCTCCCAAATTTGACACAAGAAATCATCTGGCTTTCTAAGACCTGAGGATATCAAAACATACTGTGAATTCCCAAGAAATAACATCCAGAAGGCTTCTCCGCAGGTTACAGCTAGAATAAAAAAAAAGTGAACTGTCAAAGGAAAAGCTAGGTGCTTCCAGGTGATCCAAGGCTACCCAGAACCCAAAAGAATATACTTTTAAAAAAAAAAAAAACCTTAGGTCTCAACTCCAAGATAATCACCAAGCAACCAAAGGCTGGCTGCTAAGCAACGCAAGCCAGGGGAAGTTTACCACTCATGTCTCTATTAAAGAGACCCGGGCAGCAGATAACAACAAAGCCTCCCAAGTACCCTCTCTCATCAATGAATGAACCTTGTTCTCACAGTTAGGGGCTGAAAATCAGAGAATGAAGTTCAAAACAATTCAGATGCCTTGGATGACCAAAGGGTGGGGAAGGGGATAATCAGGGACAGGTTTTCCATCCTTGTTCCTAAAAAGAAAGGAGAGAAAACGTTGCACTAGAAAAGGCAACAGATTTGCAGACAGAGGTCATGGGATCAAATCCTACTTTTTGGGCAAATCACTTCCTCTCTTCTTAGGGTCTCAGCTTCTTCCTTTGGGAGCTGAGGGGGTTAGGTTTGTGCATGTGACCTTTTAAAAATTTTTGATAACTATTTCAATACAATTATCTCCTTGGTAATTCCATGTATTTTAATTTCTGCACTTAAAAACTTGATTCAGGTTTCACAAGGTAGTCCCCAAAAAGATCTCCTTGATCTCTCTCTCTCTCTCTCAAACACAGACACACCACACACACACACACACACACACACACACACACACACACACAAACGAATAAAGATCATTATGGTTTTAAAGCTAGAAGATACCTCAATCATTATCATTATCTCTGCATTTTCCTGCAATCTATCTAGTTCCTTTTTCTCTGTCCTTTTCTCTAGGATCATGGGATCCCAAATGTCTAGCACATCTAGTGCACTTCCATTTTATAGAACTAAAGAAAAGAAACCAAGGCCCAGAGAACCACTTAATAATTACTGTCAGAGGCAGGATTTGAACTCAAGTCTTCTGAATCCTTTGCTTTAACAAGTCATGCCTGACAGAAATGAAATCAAGTCAAAGACTTAGAAAACCACCTTACCAATCTATGGTCCTTCTCACCAAGCTTTGTATATCTGGAACATCACTGTAACCTCATAATAGCCCTTTGAGGAAATCAGGGCAGGTATTTTTATCCTCATTAGATGGACCAAATCCAATCATCTTCTATCTATTGATTGCTGCCATGGACACCTTAGCCCAGGTCCCATCCCAAGTTCAACATTGAGCCTAAATCCAATTTTAAGGCCCTCAACTCCCCACTTTTCTACCAGACGACACTAAATTTAGCATGAGGCTCTACAGGGACATTTTGAAACCATTAAGTACAATCAAATCTTGATTACTCAGGGGCTGATTATGAATCAACAAGCATTTCTGGAGCCCCTATTATGTATCTGCTAGGCATTGTGGGGGATGAAGAAGTAGAAATAAGATTGGGGAGACCAGGCTAATACAGAAGACAATAAAAGACAGCATATAATTAAGTGCTAAATTGTGTGAAAAAAAAAAAGATGATGAATCACATAGCAATTCAGAGTGAAGAATTTAATATTCAATCGGAGGGACCTCTTTACCCTTCTCCTCCTCCAAGTCCCAGCTTGCTTGGCTTTCTTCTAGTCCCCTAAAGGATAGACAAGGAAGAAGAGACAGCACAAACATCATAGAAATCATCTGCCTCTGTTAAGAGGTCTGACAGGAAAGAGATGGAAATATTTGGATTCTTACTGAATTTTTTTTATAGTTTTTTTTTTTTTTTTGCAAGGCAAATGGGGTTAAGTGGCTTGCCCAAGGCCACACAGCTAGGTAATTATTAAGTGTCTGAGACCGGATTTGAACCCAGGTACTCCTGACTCCAGGGCTGGTGCTTTATCCACTGCGCCACCTAGCCACCCCCTTACTGAATTTTGATTATCTAAACTCTCTACCTCCACACCATAGCCCATAGATAATCTATAGCTCATTAAGATAGATGATCTCTGAGGTTACTTCCAACTCTTTGACCATGTTTGATTCTTTTCCTCACTTCAATTTAATAAACCTCTATCAAATACATCTTAAGTGGGAAGACCCCAGGCTAAAGCTTTCTGAGGCAGTATCATATTGCAGCAGTTTGCAAGGGTCCATTAATTAGAATGTAAACTCCTTAGGGTTAGCCAAGTGGCATGGCTCTGTAGTCAGGAGGACCTGGGTTAAAATCCATCCTCAGACACTTAAAAATTACCTAGCTGAGTGACCTTGGGCACATTACTTAACTCCATTGCCTTGCCAAAAAAAAGAAAAAAATTTAAAACTCCTTGCAGGTAGGGAAAGTTTCATTCATTGTGCTTATATAGCCTACTATGACACATGGTAGCCACTAAACAGATTATTGGCTGATTAATTGAATCTTGTAAGGCCAAGGGAGCAAAACACAAAGTCTGGCAGGAACCAAACTGGAAATGGTTTGAATACAGGTTCAAGCTTGAGAATCTTACATCCAGGTGAACCCCAGCAACTTTTAGAATCCATCAATTAAATTTCACAGGAGTGGTATTTTGTGTCAGTAAGAGAAGAGCCCATATGGACAAATTGCAGATCCTAGAGGTACAATCAAACTTTGATTCCTCAGGGGATGATTATCAATCAAGTATTTTTGGAGCACCTATAATGTATCAGACACTGTGAGGGTTTGGAGAGACAAGATTAACAAAGAGGACAGTAAAAGACAACGTGTGATTATGTGTTAATTTATTCAAAGTATTATCCTAGGGACTGAGGATATAATATAAAAAAATAAGAAGGGTTACTGTTCTCAAAGAATTTATAATCTAGTCAGGAAAAAGAGTCATGTATAAAAATATCTGGGCACCTAGGTGGCACAGTATCTAGAGAGTGCCAGACCTGGAGTCAGAAAGATTCATCATCTTATGTCGAAATGCAGTCTCAGATACTTACTATCTGTGTGACCTTGGGCAAATCACTTAACCCTGTTTATCTTGGTTTCCTCATAGAAATGGCAAACCACTCCATTATCTTTGCCAAAAAAAATTTCAAAATGGGGTTATGATAATTTGGACATATCAAACAACAAAAACAACAAAGTAAAAATATCTAAAATATAAGAAAATTATTAAGGGCAAACAAGAGAGCAAACTGAACAAACTAAGAGGTTTAGGGAGGGAGAGATCATGTCTTGTATCAGAAATTCTTCTTGAAAATCAGTTTAGTTCAACTTCTTCATTTGACTGATGAATTAATTAAAGTAGAAGGCTATTTCAATTGTCTAGGTAAGAGACAAAAAGGATCAAAATTAGGGTGGTGTCACTTGGGGGCAGGAAGGAGAATGATGTCAGAGACATTTCAAAGGCAGAAATGACTCCTTGGCAATTTCATGGATGTGGGGGTGAGTGAAAACTCAAAGTATGGGTGACTAGGAGAATGATGATGCTGTCAATAGAAATCAGTCATTAGTAGAAGAATACAAGGTTTAGAGGAAAGAGGGTGGGTTCTCCTTAGTCATATTGAATTTGATATGTTAACAATACATTCAGAAGTTGTTGGCAATATGGAACTGAAGCTCAAAGAAGAGGACTAGATTAAAGAAAGATTTATTTGGGAGTTGATCACCAAAAGGTGAGGTGATAAAGCAATGGGAGTAGACATTGGAATAGATAAGAGAAGAACTATAGAGAGCTTAGAACACTGTCCAAAACAATGCCCACACTGAGTGGGTAGAGAATGATAAACAGGGACCAATGAAGGTGATTGAGAAAGAGCATTCAGTAGTAGGAGAACTAGGCATGAGCCAAGGAAGAAGAGATTTGAAGGAAGTTTAAAATTTATAAATTGGAATCTTCCTAGGGAAATGATATTTTACTAAGGGAGAAATGAAGTTACAGTAAGAGAGAAGTTACCCTTAAGAGTTCCACATCCAATAATGTGATAAAAAGGAATAGTTTCTTACACTTGACTTTTTCACTTTTTCAAATACTTGCCCATCTGTTATTCATTTGATTCTATTAATTTTTTAGTAAATTATGAAGGTATCAGTCATGTACAACCTATATCAGATTGCTTACCATCTCAGAAAAGAAGATGGGGAGGGAGGGAGGGATAGAATTTGGAACTCAAAACTTTTTTAAAAAATGTTAAAATTGAAAAAAATGTTAAATGTTAAAATGCTAAAAATGTCAAAAATTTACATGTAATTAAGAAAAATTTTTTTTAAAAAGCAAATAAAGAATCTGTCTGAGAGGTAGCCATTGAGTAGAGAACTGTCATCAGAAGATTAAATTATAGATTTAATCTAAAATTAGATTGAGGGACTGGTTCTATTGTCTCTCTTAGTTCAAATTAATATACCTGAGGAAAGATTCCATATTATGAATGTGTTCTAAAGATCCATTATTTATCCTCCCAAGCCTGGTTTGTGAAATCCTGCTCATGACTATTTCTCCTCCTTCCTCTCTGACCGCTTCCTCTCATTCACCTTCATTGATTCCTATTCATCATCTTGCCCACTCAGTGTGGGCTTCCTCAGCACAATGATCTCAGCTCTCTTCTTTATCTCTCCTCTATTCCTTGGTCCATTTCCATAACTTTAATTATCACTTTTATATGGATAACTCCCAAACAAATCTCTCTTTAATCCCTTGAGCTTCAGTCCCACATTTTTTCACTGTCTGCCCAACCTCTAAATGTCCTGCCAATGATTCAAACTCAACATGTTTGTACAAAATTAACCCACCTTCCCTCTAAAACCTGTCCCTCCTCCCCCAAATGACCAGTTTCTATTGTTGATGCCAGCACTTAACTAGTCACCCATTCTTTGTTGCTTCATTTTCACTCACTCCCATATGCAACAAGTTGCCAAGGATAGTCACCTCCGGTATTATTCCTTTCACTGTTACCACCCAAGCTCTTGTCTTTATTGCCCATCATCTATGCTATTTTAATAGCTTCCTAGCTCAGGTCCATGCCTCTAGTTTATATTCAGTATTCCACTGATTAAATTTCTCTGATTCTAGAATCTAAAATGTATTTATGTACATTTTTGCTATCCCAAGAAATTTTTATTGCCTAGAATATTCATCTTTGACCTGATCTTTTGTTGTTTCCTTTTACAAGGCCAGTAAATAAGAAAGGACTAGACAGTAGTCTCTGAAAAATTGTGCCAGCTCAATATGAGTCAACAGTATGACAGGTCAAACAAAACTGTTGCCATATTTGAGTGGAATGGAAGGATAGAAACCTATGATATCACTGAAGTACAGAATTCTCAGTAAGAAAACAACCTCAAGGAATGCATAGCAACCTTCATCCAAATTATATTTTGGGGGGGGGGGGGCAGCTTAGCTTGCAGTCATAGAAGTAAAATATCCAGGAAAAAGTAGGAGAGAGAATTGAAGTATTCTGGCTTAGACATTCTCCATCTCAGGTTTAAGTGAATCATTTTAAGAAGCACATTGACAATCTAGACAAAACTCCTACAAAAGCAATCAGGATGGTGAAGAGGACATGTCATATGAAAATAGCTTGGAGGAACATGGGAAATTTAGTGTGGAAGAAATAAAAGATGAGGGAAGAGGGGACATTTCAAGAATGTGAAGGACTTTCATGTATAAGAGAAATTATGCATTTCTTGGAATGAGGAGCAGTGGTAAACTACAAAGAAGACATTTGCTGCCTTTGGGGGGGGGGGGGAGTAGGCAAATAAGGTTAAGTGATTTGCCCAAGGTCATTTAGCTAGCAAGTGTCTGAGGTCATATTTGAACTCAGGTCCTCCTGATTCCAAGGCAAGTGCTCTATCCACTGCCCCAATATGTTGACTTAATAAGAGAAAATCCTTCCTGATGTAAGATATCCAAAAGCATAACTGGCTGCCTCAGGAAGAACTGGAGGCCCCATTATTGGATGTCTTCGTGCAATAGTTAGGTGGCCATTGGCAGAAAGCTTGCTAAAATCTGAAAACCTAGAAGGCCTCTGAAGTTTCTAAAAATCTAAGATGTCCTCCTTATAGCCACAACTTGCTCACTTTTTCTTTCCTGTTATATTTGTCTATTGATTTTAAATTTCTTTCATTGTGAGACAGTCTTACTAAACTTTTTGTGATTCAGAACTTCGCAATATTGTAAAAAAAAAAGATATTCCCCTAATATCTTCCTAAGTGAAACAATCCTCTTTGTTCTATCCCAATCCTCTCATGTCCTGTAATCTTAAAAAAATAATGTCCCTTGTGTTCTAACTACTGTAGTATATTTTATGAACATTTTTAGTAGGCTTCTTGAGAGTAAGAACCAAATATTAGAATAATTACTAACATTTATATAGCCTCATATGAGCCTTTTGATAACTCTCTAAGGTTTATAAGCTCATAGATTTAGAGCCAGAAGAAGTCATCTAGTCCTAGCCCTTCCTTCCCCTCCCCCCATTCCTTTCTATAGATGAGAGATTCAGGATGGTTAAATGATTTGTTCAGGGTCACACAGTTAGGAAGTATCAAGAGGCAAGATTCAAACACAGGTTTTCTTGATTCCAAGTCTGCCATTATCTCAGTTATGATCTACTGCTTTTTATGTTTCCTTATATCTCCCACATTGTTTTTATATAAGGCTGGAAAAAGTACTCAGTAGGTGTGGTTGATTAAGAAAAGATGGAGAGATTCTAGATCCATATTCCCCTTCTTTATCCCACCTTCCAGGTCCTTCATTTTGACCCTAGAGTTAAATTCATTTTTCATATGTGGAATCTTTGTTTATTCCTATTTTTTTGACATTTGAAGACCAAAGCAATCTGTTACAGCCATCCATAGCCTTGTCCCTGGTTTACTTTTCTTCTTTTTTAAAAATTTTACTTTTCATGTTTTAATTCATGGAATAAAAAAAAAATGTATTTCCTTAATAAAAAAAAAGATGATTGCACATGAAATTGAAAATCTTTCTGTTCTTTTTAAATACATAAAAAGTTATAATCTAAATTTCCTTCCCCTCCCTTCCCTTTGTTTTTTCTTCCCTCCCCATGGAATGTTTAAAGAACAGAACATTTAATCAGAAACTGCTGTCCAGATCCCACCTAGAGGCTGAGCTGAAGTGTTTGGATAGATGCCATCCCTACCTACAGCAAGCTTTTCTGGGTACATTATCAGAAAACAGATACCAGATAAGGGGTGGAAAATTGGTCTATACATTAAACAACAAGAATGTAAACTATTCCCAGCACATAGAGAGGTAACCAAATCCATACAGAACTAGCCCAATGCCTTGCCTATGCTTCCCAGCTTCCCAGTCTCTTTTGGCATACCACTAGAGACTGAGCTGGGCAAAGGTGAGGTCTCCTGAGCAACCCCAAGCCATAAGCAGAGAATACTAAACTCCTGCTGCTCCTAACAAAGTTGCTCTATCTTCCCCTTGACAAGGTGAAAACAGGCCATGCTGTTCTTCCCAAGCAGAGGAAAATTAAACCGTGATGCTTAACAAAGAAATTACTGAGGCGGCAAATCTGCTAACAAACTGCCATTTGCTCTAGATGGTTGAGGTCTTCGGAGAAAACTCCAAAACCCCTAGGAAACTGCAACAAAGAGAATGTCATCATACTCCCAGAAAGTCAGACCTTCTGACATTGTTCTGATGCCCTACAGGAAGAATCAGAGTAAAGAGTCTTGTACTACTGTCTGGTACTCAGGGGCCAACACAAAAACAGGTGTGTGGCTCTGGGACTTGTGTAACTTTGGGCAAGTCTCTTAATCCCTCTGAGCCTCAGTTTACTTAACTTGTTAAAATGAGGTCAGTATCACCTGTCTTCCTTATCACTCCTAGTTATTATGATGATTCCAGTGAGGTAATGGACTGGGAAGCCCTGGCAAGGCATGTCAGTATTGTTATCTCCATTTTACAGATAAGGAAAATGGGACTCAGTGAGATTAAACCCACTGGTCAAAGTTCACATAGCTACTTAGGGGAAGAATCAAGAACTCATGAGAACTTAAATACTTTGAATAATACTTCCAGTGCATTATATTACATTATAGACATGTACTACCTAAAATACAAGAGTATGAATCCTTGCATGTGATGCCAAGTTAGACATCCCTGTGGAATTCTGATTTATTTTCTCTTTATTTTGCTTTTTGCCTTTGAGACTGGATCTTCCTATCTCTCCTAAATAGAAAAGATTCTGACCATTCAATGGCCAGTCCCATTGTTGATCAGCATGGAAATTATGACCTGGGCTGATTTGCAACTTAGACTACCTGATGTCTGCACCATCACCATCCCCTCTCCTTGTAGCGTAAGATTTGGATGATATGCAAACTGATTTTCACTTGGTTTGATTAGAATCCAGAACATCTAGTTGTCTACCAGCCCCATGAACCAAGATTACGGACATGTACTACCATGTCCAGTCCTGTCGATATTTGTTAAGGTGACATCTTCCACTGAAACAAATATATTTCTCTGGTTTATCTTAACTTTGGAAGCAGGTGTCACAAATATACACATGTCCATAAAAACTGCTCCTACAAACAAGAATCTGTTCTTGGGTGATTTTTTTCAATTCCATTGTCTCCTAGGGGTTTTCCCCACTTCAGATTCCTTTTGTATTATGAAAGGTACAAGACAGACAGCCCAGCTCACAAACAGTGCCAATTGCATACAAGAGTGTGTGTTTAAAGAGAGGAGGTATAGTTTCCTGGTTTAGAAGGGCAGGGTTCCAATCTGTTGTCCAACTCAGGATCAAACACAATGATTTAAAAGCAGGATTTTTTTTTCCATGTGGGGTAGACAGAAGATATTGGGAAGAAATATTTTCCATCTAGGGGAATCTTAGATGTTGCCAATGGAACTGAGCTATCTATCTCCAATTAACTTAGGATCCATCACACCCCTTGGAAAAGAAACAGCATATTGTGAGGATACAACCAGCCAGCCAACACCTTGTTTGCTAAAATAAATTGTTAAATCGATGCTGTCAATTTGACTGTGTGTTTTCTTTCTCTAGACCATTTGCCACCAACCCCCTTCCTCTTGCAAACAAATGGGAGCTCAGATCCTGTGTCTTTAAAAAAAAAAATAGTCCCTTTGCTTTCAATTAAACTTAAATGAAGCTGGCTATTTTTCCTTAATGATCTTGATTTGCATAAATCCTCTAATCATGACAAAATGTTATGGATGGGACCCAGGCATCATCAATGATGCAAACCTGGCTCTGACATCCTGGTTTCATTTACATCAGTCTTAAAGTCAGCATCATAACCATTGTTATGACATTTTTATATTAGGCTTGTCTTTTTTCACTGACTCCAGGAACACAATACCCACACCCCACCTCTGCATAATTCTCCATCCCCATCCTCTGTCAATTCAAACTGTACCTGTCCTTTGAACCTGAGTCCAAGTTTAATCCATAAAGTTTTCCTTGACCATGCCAGCTGAAAATGAGACCAGTTGAATCTCATTGCCTGCACCACTCCTTTGATTGACATCTCATGTATTTCTATTTAGAGGCAACTAGGTGGCACAATGGATAGAGCACTGGCCTTGGAATCAGGAAGACAGAAGTTCAAATCCAGCCTCTGACACTTACTACTAGTTGCATGACCTTAGGAAAGTTACTTAACCCTGATTGCCCAGCATCCAGGGCCATCTCCAGTCATCCTGATTCATATCTAGCCCCTGGACCCAGATGGCTCTGGAGAAGAAAGTGAGGCTGATGACTTAGCACAGCATCCTCTCCCTCAAATACAATTCATGTGCTTGTTCATAGTATCACTTCCCTGATGTTGTGGTCTTCTTTGAAAATGAAGAACATCATTATTATTATTATTACTTCTGTTTAACTTTTCATATGCATTAATATTCACTAGAAGCTTCTATGTAGTTCTCTGTTGTGGTCTTCTTTGAAAATGAAGGACAAACATCAACATTATTATTATCATTTCTACTTAACTTTTCTTTTCTTTTCTTTTTTTTAAGGTTTTTGCAAGGCAAACAGGGTTAAGTGGCTTGCCTAGGGCCACACAGCTAGGTAATTATTAAGTGTCTGAGACCGGATTTGAACCCAGGTACTCCTGACACCAGGGCCGGTGCTTTATCCACTACGCCACCTAGCCACCCCTCTACTTGACTTTTCATATGTATTAATATTCACCAGAAGCTTCTTCTATGTAGTTCTATCAGGTCATTCTTCTTGATCATGTTCACCAATTCCTTAAACATTTATTAAATGGAATTCTACACACAAAGGTGGTAGAATTCAAATGGGAGTGATTTTGTTATATTTATTGGTAAGGATAGATTAAAATATGGGCAGATCTGTTCCACTTCAATTCTGTTTGCTTTCCTTCTGTTTTTACTACAAATGTTGTTTCAGGAATTATTTGACTTAGCTAGATTCTACACCAAGCTTTCCACAGACACATCTTGAAATGAAAAATTTCAGTTTTTCCCCTCTGTAATGTTTTACAAATTGTTCCCTCTAAACCAATGTTGCCTTTGGCTACTACATCGCTTTGCTTGGCATGCTTTTGATGGCTGAAGCAATTTCCTGGCTCTTTTGATCTACTCATTGTGTCAAGTGTCTCGCATCAGTTTAACTTCTCTAGAAATAATAGATACACGGTGAGTGTAAGCATGTAACAGCATGTTACTGAAAATCAATATGCATGAGAAGTAGAATAATAATTACTATAGAGGACACATTTTTTGAGGCAAGAAGGTCCAGATCTCTGATTTCTTCTTAAGTATAAAAACTCTTTCCACTGTTAGATATTATTGATTAGTCTAGAGCCATCTGAAACTTAAATCATTAAACATCATTTAAAAACAATTCTTCAATTAGTTCCCTCTTCATCAACATAACTAGGAAATGTCTGAGGCCAGCTTTGAACTCAGGAAGATGACTCTCCATGAATCCAGCCCCAGAATTTTTTCTATTGTGCCACTAGATGATACAGTGGATAAAGCATCAACTCTGGAGATAGGAAGACCTGAGTTCAAATTTGACCTCAGAAAACTGACACTTAATAACTGTGTAACCTTGGGTCACTTAACCCTGATTGCCTTGCATTCAGGATCATCTCCAGTCTTTCTGATTCATACCTGACCAGTAAACTTAGATGGCTTTGGAGAAGAAAGTGAGGCTGATGAGTTTGCACAACACCCTCTCACTCAAATCCAATTCATGTGCTTGTCATGGCATCACCTTCCTGATGTTATGATTTTCTTTGAGAACACAGAACATTTATCATATCATTATCATCAAGTCATTATACATTGCCCGGGTCACTGAGATGCCAAAATGTCAAGGAATCTCTTAGAACTTCTCTTTTGACTCCTATGCCTCAGGTCCCTCATCTCGGCAGCCCCCTCTTGAGTGAGTATGGAGCTAGGTGGATAATTCTTCACTCCTCTCCCAACTCCACTTTTGGGTCTTCATACTTTATCTCAATTACTTTCTTATTTTTAAATATACTTCTGCTTCTGGGGTCCCCTTGTTCCACTGGTGAAGTTCTCCCAGAACTGAAAGAAATTTTGATCACTTGTGACCAAAGATATACATCAATAAAGTCAACCAAAAGTATACCTGATCAAAGAACCAAAATAGGTGGCCTACATCACGTTCTAAGTATAATCTAGTGCTTTGATTTCATTGACAATTTCATCTTACTTTCCACTTCACAAAAGTGCTCAGGATGGTCATCTCATTCTCTCCCAACTCTACTTCTGATTCTTCAGATTTCAAAACATGCACCCATGAAGGAGCTTCCCCTTCTTTCTTCCCTCCAATTTTCAGCTTCCTTCTATGTGTTGTCATCCCCCAACTACAATGTAAGTTCTATGAGGGCAGGGACTATTTTTTTCCTCCTTGCATTTGTATTCCTAGCCCTTAGTAACCCATCCAAAGCTTAACAGATGCATATTGACTTGACTTGTGCATGGCTGTATACCTGTATACCTGAACTCAGATCAAAGAACTTGAGATTATACCTTGAACCTAGTGTGGTTCAGTTAGTTGTTTTTCTGATCACCTGGGCTAACTTTAACAACACATTTCCTTGATCACAAAGGGGGCTAGATGAGAAAGTGTGAACTATCCTAGCGGATCTTTTTTCTTTACTAGAGAAATGTACAAATCCCATGTTACCAGTCTTTCTCATTCTAAGTATGGCTTCTATTCATTCCATTATGCTGCTTCTCCATGAAAGTCATATATGACCAGAAAAGGAGATAGGGCTGGCAATATAACAATACAACAAAAATTAGAGCTATCTGATCCAAAACAGAGATAGAATTCATTGGAATTCTCAAAAAAAAGAACAAGACAAAAGCCACTAATATGTTGGATAAATTCTCTTTGCCTATAAACTTTTTGCATATGTCAAAACTACCTAAGTAATAAACGATTAATAATTTAATAAAGAGTCACCTTCATCAGGAATAAATATCCTCTCTGTGAATATCAGGGGGAAACTCTTTTAGAAGCATGTGAAATATTAATGAATTAAGATAAGATAATGAAGTTAGATGGAGGAAATAAATCAAATTTCAAATCTGATTTTTCTGTACCATTAGCTATGTGACTTTGACAATGTTCTTAAAGTTCTCTGAGATAGTTTTCTTATCTGTAAAATGGGAATAACATCACTCTTTGACTTAAAGTGCTCTTAGACTGAAAAGCAACATTCAAATTTTGCCATTATTATTGTTGTTGTTGCTAATGTAATTATGCACATAAGATAGGCAGTGAGTCAACATGGTTTCTCAGATGAGAACTTGAAAATATTTTGGGCTCAACTATATTTATACCTTTTAAAATAGAATTTCTTAAAATAAAACAAAATAAAAAACAAAAAAAATAGGATTTCTTATGAATCATCTTTAATTTTTACATCACTTAGATTTACCCCATCTTCCCCAATCTCTCTGACAGAAAGCTACCCTTCATAACAGAGAATTTTTTTTTAAATGAAAACAGTAAAAGAAAAGAAGGTCAGCAAAACTGATCTTTGTATGTCATATCCATGGCCATGTTTCTCTCACCTCTGCAAAAGACTGGGGAAGAGATGTATGATGTCTCTTCTTTGAGCCCAAATTTGTTCTTTGTAATATTACAACATTCATCTTTATTTTGGGATTGGCCTATCCATTTACATTATTGAAGTCATTGTGTATTTTATTTTCTATACTGATAACTTCACCTTGTATCAATTTAAGTTTTTCATATCTTTCTGCATTCATTATTCACTTGAAGCACTGAAATACCCTTCTAGTATATTTTCTTAACAAGTGACAAGTTATCCTTGACTAAGCTTCCCAATATCTCTACATTTCTGCTCATTTCATCCTGTCTCATAAAATGCTGACTAGGATCCATTGTGAGAACAAACTGACCAAAAGAGAAGTGACTTTTACTCAATTTTCCCACTGTCAGTGAACGGTGGGCTTTGATTCTTTCTCCAGTAAGGAGAAAGAGTCTACTGGGAGGTGTCTACACTTTGTCACCTGGTCCTTTTTGTTAACCAAACCCATGTATTGATAAACAATAAGCAAAATCTGTGGATTCAAAAACAATGTGTGGATTCAAGCTATAATTTGAAGTGTTGATTTCATTGACAGCTTCATCTCACTTAGCCAACCATGGGTCAAATTATTAAAAAAACAATTTTAATTGCTTTTAAAACTTTTGACTTCAAGTGATAGAAATCTTTCCTGATTTCTCGTTCAAACTGTATCCTTAGAGCAGTAATAATTAGGCAGGTCCATGAGGATACCCAAATTCTTCCTCAGCACGAAAAGAAATGGCATTGGGTTTTTCAGAATTGATTGAAGTCTTAGTGAACATGAAAAATGCATATAATTTTCCAAATCAATCAACAGTTTCTTTATTTTTTTAATCATTCTTCATTCATAGCTCACCAAGACATTGATCTTAATGGATATCTGTTTGTGGGAGGACTACAGATGTTTCACTTGGTAAATTTTGAGCAGCTTATGCTGACAAAGTCAAATTTGGACTTTTATCTGTTTAAAAGCACAGCTTTCCCTTCATCCTTCCATAACACAGAAACAGCTGAAGTTGTTTTGCAAGGACTTTCTAAGGGAAGAGCAGAAGTCACATTTAGTCTACAAATTTGACATGAAAATTCCAACTAATAAAAGAATTTTCTAGAAATCTGATACTTAATTCCATACTTTTATTTAGTGTTAGTACTTGTTCCACAATAATATTTGTATATCTTAGAAAACAGCTTTCTTGAGCTTAGTTTTCAATTTTAAATATTATTCCTCCTAAAGCAATCTAGTTCTAGCCAAAATGGTCTCCTTGATGGATGTAACATTCCATTTCCCATTTCTGGGTATTGGCACGGGCTGTCTTTCATTCCTGAAATGTTCTTCCTTCTCACCTTCAATCTTGGAAGCCCTTCCTCTATTCAAGGCTCCACTCAGGTATTGTTTTTATCCATTAAAATGTAATCTCCTTGAGAAGGGCTGTTTTTCATTTTTGTCTTTTTATTTCCTCAACTAACAAAAAATTTCTGACACATAGTAGGCAATTAATTAAATTGAATTGAATTACTGAAAAAATCCACAATCTGGTAACAGACTTATTGGTGATAAACTCCCCGAGTTTAGCTAGGCTGGACCCATGGCAGGACCCTTTAGAACTTGTATGTGCTACTTTAAAACTCCAGACCACAAGGGGGCATTAGAGGAGGATTTTGGTTAAAGGTTCAATTCACAGTGAAAATAGCAAATGCATACATAAGTCTCACTAACTATGGATTTATGATAGTCCTTCCTCATTGGTCGCCACTTTTAATAATCTGAAAAGGCTGCACGTGATTAATTTGACACCTGAGTAACCTTATCAATTTTTTAAAAATTCCTAATCTGATTATAATCCATGGACTTTTCTATAAATTGGAATATCCATGTCCCAGGACACCAGCCTCCCAGTTAGATCACAGAACCACAGACTATCACTTCATTGGCCTTCTTGGTTTCTGTTTCATTATCTGAAATTAGTAGATTGGAATAAACCAGGGGTTCTGAACCATGGCTCTGTAAACTCTTTTATTTTTAATATTTTGGACAGTTGTTTCCTTATCTATAATATGAAGAGGTTGAACTAGATGACTGAAAGTCTATATTTATAATCCTTTATAAGACTAAGCAATCTAAGGGGCAGCTAGGTGGCACAGTGGATAGAGCACCGGCCTTGGAGTCAGGAGTACCTGGGTTCAAATCCGACCTCAGACACTTAACAATTACCTATCTGTGTGGCCTTGGGCAAGCCACTTAACCCCATTGCCTTGCAAAAGCCTAAATATCTAATTCTTTTTATTGTGAGCTTATCTCTCAAGATAAATTTCCCAAACAACTCTTTGAAGGCAGAAATCCAGTCTTCCTTGTCTTTTAGAGAAGTCTCTGGTACATAATGGTTAGCCTATTCTTGGAATCAGGAATGTCTGAGTTCAAAACCTGCCTCAGACACTTATTAGCTATGTGACCCTGAACAAGCCATTTAATTTGTCTAAGTTTCCTCATATACAAAATGGTAATAATAAGGGACTTCCCTCAGTGTTATTATGAGGATTAAATAAGATCATTTATATAAAGCATTAAGTCACTAAATAAACTTGTACTGTCATTATTATTTTGATTTGTTCAAAGCACCAGGATAGAACTTTGACTTTGACTAATATGTAAAATATGCATCTTAACTTGAGTAAATAAAAGAAGAGCAAGTAAAGGGGTGAGTAGTCACTTCTGAAAGGCAGGGAGATGTCATCCCACCAAGGTGGTTCCAGAAACTTTGAATAAAAGTAGGATTACTGCAAAAGAGCCTAAATAATAATATTAAAGTCATAATACAAATCAGAGGGAGAATGCTCAAGATACCAACTGATGAGATGTTTTCCTGAAATTATCCCTGACTTTTCCCCTACTTTCACCTCAATGATCACATCTACAATGAAAATGAAATAAGTTCACCTAGAACCAAGGAAAATGAAATAACTAGTTCATTTGTTTCTTGAGGATGATCAAACATAGTCATTATATTTCCCTTGATTTTACATTCCTAAAGTCTAATGTACTCAATTCAAAACTATAGCAAATGGGTTAGCAGCATGGTTTAGAGGCAAAAATATATACATTTTGATTTTTTTCTTTAGAGGTATTAATTCTTATATGATATAGTGTTCTAGAAGGAGGGAAGGATACTGAGAAAAATTTTGATGATGTAAAACAAGATGTCAAGAAAAATTTACAAAAATTTTAAAACAATAATATCTGATTTTTAAAATAGCATTTTTATGGTTTAGAAAGCACTTTCAAGACATTTGATCTCATTTGAGTCTCAGGTAAGCAATGAAAATATTATCTTTTAGGTTACAGATTTATCCATTTATTCAACAAATATTTATTATGCACCTACTCTGTACCAAAGCACTGTGCTAGGTGCTGGAAACACAAAGATAAAAATGAGATAGATCATACCTTCAAGGAACTCATAATCTGTTTGGAGAATACCACATATGCACAGATAATGAAATACAAGACATATACATAAAGTAAATGCAAAGTAAGCAAGGGGGGGACTGAAGACATCCTAATATAGGAAGTAACCCTCAAAATGAGCCTAGAACCTAAGAAGTCCAAGATTCATGATGAGGTGAGGATAAATGGTCCAAGCATAGGGACTGGGGAGAAGAAAAGAGGAAGAAGGAAAGACCAGGGGTAATCTGTGGGAAAAACATCACTCTGGGCTTTCATAATATCATCTATGAAATGAGGAGGCTGAACTAGATTCTAACTCTAATATTTTATATTCTATGGTTTTAGTGATGGCCACTTCTATTGTTGAGTCCCTCAACCTGCACCACACCCATATTTGTCACCAAGAAATTGTTCATGGTACCTGTAGCTATGGGTTTTATAACTGTGAAGCAATGGGCATTCCTGTAGCAGGCTACCTTCTGCAGGAAGTGGCACTGTTGTTCAATGACTAGTCTGCCACAGATCCAGCACATAGGGCATTCAATTCAATTCTAGGAGACCTGAGTCCTAATTCCAATTTCCATCATTATCTTCCTTTGACAAGTTAAAATATTCCTACTGGAGACCTTCAGACTGGCGTGGTATAAAACAGTATTCAAGACTTCAATTCTTGGCAAAATTCAAGACTGAATTATTAAAGAGAAGATTAGAAAACAGATGAACAAAAAGAAAATGAAATAAGCCAAATGACTTAAGGGAAAAAGCATAATGTGGTAGAAAACAACAATGAACTTGGAGTCAAAAGACAAGGACTGGAATTCTGGTTCCAAACTTACTGACTAAATTATCCTGGTAGACTTCTTTATCTCTCTGATTCTCAGTTTCTGCTTTTGTAAAATGAGGAAGTTGGACACAGAGTAGAAAAAATATGCATTATACAGTCAGAAGATCTGTGTTCAAATTCCCATTTCTCATGCTTACACCACCTATGGGCCCCTTCATAAAATAGAGGCCCTTAGAAGAATTTATTAATGGGAAATGAGGATGGCATTGGAAGAGGGACAATCCAGAGGGAAGAAAACTTGGGTACTATGGAAAGCTCCAGAGCAACATGGCAGATGATTCATGATGAGAAATTCTGAAATGTCAAAAGTGAAGCCAAGAAGGAAATGAAGGATGGTCAACATGGACCCAATGATCCTACAATCTTCTGATCACCAAGGTACCTTCCAACTTGTATATTCCGTGACTCACCCAAAGTCATACATCTAATAATATAAACAGAAACTTAAAAGGCACTTCAAGGTTTGCAAATATTATTACTATCATTATTATTCTCATCATCATCATTAACATGCCTCTTAGGTGGTTGATCAGTGGGAGACCCAAGGTTTAAACTTTGGTCTTCTAGCTGAACCAAAAAATCCATGCTCTTCTGGAGCTACAACATAGGAGCCTCCAAACAGTTTGGCATACATATCATATATATCCAGATATACGCATATTTGTATATATGTATAGTATATATTTTAGAATATACAATAAGGCCATAAAGTTAGTCAGATAGTAGTCAGATTGAGTAGATCCAATGATAATAAATAGAGTGGAGCTATTTAAAACTGATGGCCTTTTTATTCATTTGCTTGTTTTGTGTTTTTGCTATCCTTTCTATCAAGAATAATAATCTATAAAATGGAAAAGTAGAATAAAACTCTAAAAAGATCATTACAGAGCACCTATCATTTTAAGCACATTTAAGATTCTTGACCCATATGAACTATAGACCAGATTCCTGAAAGAACTTGCAGATGTGACCATCAAAAATTTGTTGGTAATTGTTGAACAAAAAGGTACCAGACGATTGATGTCATGGAGTGATATTTAAATGTAATGAAATAATACTGCTCTATAAAAAAAATAATGGTATACAGAGAAACAAGAGAATATTTCTATGAACTGATACAAAATAAAATACGTAGAGGCTGAAAGCAATACATACAGTGACCACAACAATGTAAATGAAAAGAAACAGTAATAACAATGAAATGAAACAAGACTATAATAGTCTAGTTAGACCCCGCCCCCAAAAAAAGAAAAATATGCACTTCTCTTTTCTTTGCAGAAGTGGAGAACCATGGATGTGGGACACTGCATTTACTAGCACTCTCAGTTGATCTGCTGGTTAGAGAACCTTCCGACACTGGGTTCAAGGTTATATGACCTTTAAGGTCCTTTTCAGTTGAATTCCATATAAGTTGTGAAAGCATACACATCAATAAAAGAACTACAAACTTAGAATGCTGTATCAGTTGACTTCTGGAGTATGTGTGTATATAAGTGAGGCAAGGGAGGGAAAGTGAATAAATGACTGTGCAATACCTTGATTTGTTTGTTTGGGTTTGTTTTTTTTTAGGTTTTTGCAAGGCAAATGGGGTTAAGTGGCTTACCCAAGGCCACACAGATAGGTAATTATTAAGTGTTTGAAACCAGATTTGAACCCAGGTACTCCTGACTCCAGGGCTGGTGCATTATCCACTGCACCACCTAGCCACCCCTGTGCAATACCTTGAAATGTGGTATTCACTCAAAAGAGGAATTAGAGTGTGTGCTGTTCTTTTTTTTTTAATTTTTATTTAAGACAATGGGGTTAAGTGACTTGCCAAAGGTCACAGAGCTAGACAATTATTAAGTGTCTGAGGCTGGATTTGAGCTCAAGTACTCCTAACTCCAGGGCTGGTGTTCCTAATCACTACACCACCTAGCTGCCCCTGAGTATATGTGGTTCTAACTGAAAAATAAAACACACAGGCAGTTACTAAATTCTTTAGAAACAAAACAACTGAGAAGAGCTCGCTCAATGCAAATGAATTATTTTATCTTAGAGAGCCATATTATCTACTGAAAGGATATTTTTCCCCTTTGCATTTGCATTATTTTAGAAGAAAACCTATACCTTGATTTGAAATTTGTCAAAACAAGCTCAAAGCTGGATCAAAATCACCATATCCTATTACTCTATTGGACTAGGTATGAGCATTCCCTAAAATGAAAGAGTGTGAAGTCTAGAACACCTTCTCCTAATGAGAATAGAAGTAACCAAAGCCTGCTAGAAGACATGTAAAGCAAAGAAACCAAATGTTTCTCCAACTTTTTTATTCCCACTATCACCAATAATTCAGACCCTTGTAGTTTCAATTACTGCAAATAGCTTTGGGTTTGATCTCCTTGCCTCCAATTCCTCCCTACTCCATTTCACCATATCAGATTCACCTTCTGAAAATACTCATTTTTAGCATGTTCTTCCATCAATAGCACTCACTACTTCCTTGCTGAGTCATTTCAGTCATGTCCTACTCTTTGGAGTTTTCTTGGCAAAGAGACACTGGAGTGATTTTCTTTATCCCTCTCTAACTCATCTTATAAATGAGGAACTGAAGCAAACAGTTAAGTGATTTGCCCAGGATCACACAGCTATTAAGTGAGACTATATGTTAACTGAAGGTGATGAGGCCACATTAGAACTCAGGTCTTCCTTATCTAGATCCAGCATTCTAAACCCTGAAACATTTAGAGATCCTACTTCCTTAGGACCTCTGAAACCTGATTTCACTGCTAATCAGCTTAACTTCTATTTTCCTGGAATTCTTCTTTTCAGAATCACAAAACTGGACAGGACTTCAGTCACTTTATAGGTCAACTCATCTGAACAAATCTTTCTACAACATAACTACCAAATAATCATCCATCTGGAAAACTTCTAATAAGAGAGCACTTTAATCCAGGACCACCATTTTTGGCTCAATATTCCAGACTAAGACAGTTAAAGAGAATAATGGCCCATCTCATCTCATCTCCAAAAAGGCTGTTATCAGTGGAACACGAAGATCATTTAGGAACTACAGGCAGGTGGAGAAAGTCTATCTTTCCTTGTGTCCCTTGATTTCCAGAAATCTAGGATTTCCAGAAATACTAGAGTTTGGAAAAGGATTTCTCTGGTGAGCTTACTGTTTCCTTGGTTGAGCTCAGATTTTATCTTTCTCTCACCCTGAAGAGCAAAAATTATTCTCATGTATTCAATTATCTACACTAATCTGTAATAACTTTACCTAAAATTCTATTTTGCACCTTACATGGATAAAAAAAAAACGTATTCTTGCTACCTGAGATTGTCATAAGCATTTGTGTAATAAGTATTTGGTGGAGGGGAGCTAAGTTGACCAAGCCTGAAGACTCAGTCATGACCTTCCTCCAGTTCAACCCAATGGTAGAAACTGAAATCTATGCAGATGTGGAGTAGGGCTCCCCAGATCTCATCTTTAAATATATAATATAGACTATCTCCAGGTATATATGAAACAATTGTTCACTTGAGTAGCCTGAAGACAGAACTTCTAAGTTGATCCTTCCAATATTTTTATCTTCACTTTATCGAAGAACATACTCAAGCACAGGGAGGGAAAGTGACATACCTCATCGGACACAAGAAACTGGAACCCTTCACTTTGATTCATATTCCCAATCACTTTCTACTAGACCAGATGGCTATAATTACTAACTCTATCCCTAGAGAACAGTAATGTTTGGACTGAAGGTTACAGTATCAGAGGCATTCATTCCTCACTCATAGGGGATATGTAGATGGATGAGCAGATGGTGATTATAGCCCAAAGTCAGAGGTTTCCAAATGCATGTCCACATCTGGAATAAAAAGGACTGAACCAGATGTTTTTCAGGTTTCTTGCAGTACCCAAGTCCTAGATTTCTGTGACTTCTACCCTTCCAGATGCCCACACCCAGTTTGTTAAGAAACCAATTCAAATCTTTTCACATCTAGAGGCTCTTATGTTGAATGCTTGTTGACTGTTTTCAAAGAGTTTTCCTTTAATTTCATCTCTGGAAACCTTAAACCCAGTTTTTCTAAAGGCAAAGATTTTGCAAGACAGCTCAGTGCAGCCTAAACCTGAACAATTAATTTCCTTTTTCAGGTTGACCCAACTTCACTGCATTTAAAGCAGAGGTATGGCCTTCTCATGAGCAGGTTCTCTCTCATCTGATAAATTCTCTTGGAATTGTCAATTGGTCAGTAAGCATATATTAAGTGTCTACTATGTGACAAACACTGCTATACCAGTTTGAATTAGGGAAGTGGCTAAATGAGTAAAGAAATGATTGGTGATGATGATGATTTTTGTCTTTTGTAATAGAAGACATGCCATATGAATGATGGCATAATTTGCACATTATGTTGATTATAGTGAGGAAAATGTTGAACAAAGATGTTCTTCTCCCTGCCTCTTCCAGAACTGTCTTCAAACAGTGGCCAGATCCAATAGGAAACAGGACTTCTGGTTATGATCTGGACACATTGGGAGACTTTGACCTTTTGGATGGGATCTTTCCATCTTATAGCATTATTGTAACACTAAGCACACCAGCAGTATGGTAATTTTATGGTGAAAAACTTACAACACTATGGTAACACCAAGTTGTCTCTTGATTGTTAGTACAGTGATTGTTTTGGTGATAGTATTTTGACCACGAAGTAAAACTGAATAGTCTCTTGATGGACCACTCCTCAGCATGGTTCAATTTGGTAAAATTTTCGACAGTAGGACAAAACTAGATAGCAGGGGAACCAATAAAATTTAGTCAATGATTAGATATATGAGATGGGAAAGAGGTTGTGAATTTAGGGAAAAATGGTGATGCACTCAACAGTAACAGCAAAAGTTTGGTTTAAGAGTGGGTTCATGGGGAAAGATATATGATGCAGATCAAAATCCGCCCATGCCAGTTCATTCAGAATGGTTCACTCCATTCCATTTAAGCAAAGAGAGGTAGACTTCTTACTGATCACTATCACAGAGCATACACCTCACCCTCCAAAGGCATAGGAGAGACTTGGGGGATTGGCTAGTGCTTAGATTGGGGGTGGGATGTAGCTCATCTTTCTAATCTCCAATTAGTTGATGACATGCTCTTTGGATTTGACCTTGGAGGCTTCTGCTTCTTCTTTTACAGCCTCAACGGGGGGAGAGCTAAATCACTAACTAACTCCTATTTGCCTCAGTCAAGTGACATCATAACAGCACCTACCTATGGTTGTTTTGAGGATCAAATGAGATAGTCTTTGTAAAGTGCTTTGCAATATAAATTTGTGTTGTGTAAATGCTAGCAACTAATATCACTAGCATTATTATTATAAAACAAGGTTAAAAAAAAACAAAAAGAAACAAGCAAGGAAAGTTGAGTTCTGTTCTGGATCTATCACTACACAACTATTCAAATTCAAACAAAATCACTTAATGCTATAAATGGCAAACACAACATCCTGGGATTCCAGAGCCCTGGGTTCTAGTACCAACATGTTTTGGAAGGCCCTGTGGCTACAGTGTGAACCTTCCAATCAGGGAATGCCTCTGACTTTTAGTAGCAGTTTGACCCTGGGCAAGCCACTTGATTTATATGGGTTTCAGTTTTTTCATCTGCAAAGCAGAGTTTAATAACATGTAAGGTATCTACTTCTCAAGATTTTGGGAAGAATTAATGAGATAATGAATGTAAATATTTTATAATTAACAGTCATTGTTTCAGTCCTATCTCTGCCACTAAAAAGTCACTTCAACAACATAGATCTCAGTTTCCTCATCTGTAGATTGAAGGGGTTTAACTGACCCTAAAATTGGTCCCTAAAATTCTATACTTCCTGGGAGCCTGTTTCTCTATTTTTAAAATGGGGATAATACTATTCTTTCAAGCAATTTCATGGGCATACTATAAAGATTAAATAGGATTAGGTGCACAAATATACATAAATAAGCAGTTTGAAAAATATGAAGTACTATAAATAAAAGTTCTCACTATTATTGCTTTACTCAACAATGGTTGGACTATAGAAGAGGTAAGAAGTCATTTATAAAGGGTTGATTTCCCTAAATTCAATTGATAACGTACGTGAGGGATGTTCTGTATGCCCCTACCCCACCCTCTGCTGTCTAGGACCTCTCTATTTTCCTCCTTTTTATTTGTCTTCCTAGTATATGCCTTAAAACCAAATAGCATTTATTCACCATTTAACTGCTTTTATTTTTTTTTGTCTTGGAACATTCTTTAAAAACTAAAAGGGTTAAGAGTCACAGGATTGAAAGGGACCAGGGGGATGATCTCACCAGCCCATTCATTTTGTAGATGTCACTTAGAGACCCAGGCAGAACTCACTTGTCCAAGGTTACACAGACATTCAGGGCAGAGCCACTATTCCATCCCAGATCCTCAGAAGCTAGGGCTCTTTCCACTAAGTAATGTTACCTCCTGGGACTCTGAAAGGTCATCAAAATGGTCACCCTGACTCTGGACCAAACTGATCACTCTAAAGGCATTCCTATCTTTTTTCCTCAAAAAATATTTTTAATAGCTGTCACCTTTGCTTCTAAATGATTCTTCTCTCCAAAAGAGTTCACGTCCTTTGTCACAAAGAATTTAAAAGAAAAAAAGAGGGGGGGAGGGGAAGCAGTTAGACAAAGCTAATGAACATATCAACTGAGTTTTCCACACCTGTAGTTCCTCTCACCAGCAAAAAAAAAAGAGGGGGAGAGGCGTCCTGTATATTTTTTCAAAAACTTTTTTCAAGAGTTTAAGAAAATCAGAATAATTATGGGACAAGAAACAAGGATTTTCCTTGAAACAGTTCCATCTGCTTTGTTCAAATTAGGGACACCTTATCCCAAGACATCATATGGGCAGCATCATATGGATTGGGGGGAGGGGAAAAGGGATAGGGGAGAAGTGGCCCTGATCTCTTCCATGTGGGGAGTTTGCCTTGGTCATGAACACTGACGCACTCTGAACATGTGTTGGCTCCCTCACCCCACCACCCCATTACACACACAAACAAAGAAATAATTCATTAGAAGTAAAATCATTAAAAGTAACTGATTTTCTACACAGGGCTCTCCAGGCCTTCTTTTTACCTCCACACTCTGCAGAAACCTTGTAATTTAGAGAGAGAGAGAGACAGAGAGAGAGAGAGAGAGAGACAGAGAGAGAGAGAGAGAGAGAGAGAGAGAGAGAGAGAGAGAGAGAGAGAGAGAGAGAGAGAGAGAGAGAGAGAGAGAGAGAGAGAGAGAGAGAGAGAAGAAAAAAAGCTTTTCCAAATAATGAAGCTGATCTATAGGGATGAGAAGGAAAACAAGATTCATGACTCATAGTATTCAGAAATCCCCCTCAGAATTTAAATGTCAACACTTAGCAGCTCCTGGGTGAGGGTGGCATGTTCTAGGAGACCATATAAAGCCCCAATATACACAAACTAGTCACTGGGAATAAATAGAGATAAATGAAAGAGCTCTTGAACAACTTTAAAGCTCATTTGGAAGGTCTTTGCTTCTAGTTCTATTTCAGAGTGAATGCTTAAATGATTTTCTTCTTAGTTTCTCCCACCTCTACTTTGTCTCCCACATTTATACAAAGGAAGTAATGGGCTGGAGGGGAAACAAATCAGTGACTGTGGACTCAGAGGGTCTGGGTTCAAATTCCAATCAAGCTACTTCCTACCTGCCTAACCCTGAGGGACAAATCATTTCATTTGATCTTCACTTACTTTATTCAAAAATTGAAGTGAGACAGTCATCCCTTAAGATATTGATTAGTCCTATATGCTATTACTTATGACCACAGAAACAGATACCTATCATATATATTATATCTAATATATATTCACCCACCTAAAAATAAAGCCTCACTAATATGTGTGTGCATGCACACATGTGTTATATATATGATCTATGATCTAATATATATATGATCTATGAGCTGTAATCTGTTTTATGTAGATGCTTATGTATATATTTCCCACAAAGAAGATAAAATAAACAGCTTCCAAATTAACTTTCCTTAGACATAAATCTATGTTACTTTCCTTGATACCTACTATTTAAAGCCCTTCACAATTTAGATCCTATCTTTATTTCACCTTTATTTCATATTCCTCCCCCTTCATATACTCTAAAGCAAAATAGCTTTAGTTCTCTAAATCTTCCCCTCTTCTGACTTCCCTATTACTTTCAAGGACACCTTCATCTTTCCAAACATCCAGGCCGCCAAGTTTGGCATCATCTTCAATGCTTCACTCACACTCACACACCATACATCCATTCTGATCTTGATTCTATTTTCACAAAATCTGTCCTGGACTTCCTCTTCATAGGCACAGCCACGGTCCTAGCTCATGCCTTCATCATCTGCTGCCTGGACAATTGCAATATTCCTCTAATAGGTCTCCCTGCTCAAGCCTCTCCTCCCTCCACTGCATCCTTCACTAAGCTGCCATGGTCTGACCATGTCCTCTGCTCATTAATCTTCATTAACCTTTTCCTACCAAGGGTCAAACACAAATTCACCTGATTTGCATTTTAAGTTCTTTATTAGCTGTCTCTTTCCTATTTTTTGAATATTCCTTTTTTTTTTTTTGGAGGCATCACCATTCATTGGTTGTTTTGGGCAAAAATACTGGAGTGGTTTACCATTTCCTTCTCCAGTTCATGTTACAGATGAGAGAAGTGAAGCAAACAGGGTAAGTGAGTTTCCTGGGATTACATAGTTACTAAATGTCTGAGACCAAATTAGAATTCAGGGCTTGTGATCTATCCACTGTGCCACTTCACTGCCCCCTTTTCCAATATTCTTACACTTTCCCCTCCATGCATTCTATAATCCAGCTACAGTGGCTTACATGCAGTTTCCAGGACATGACACCCTGTCCGCTGTGTATTTGTGTTTGTACTGTTGTTTTCTGTGCCTATAAGGCTATAATCCTCAACTGGGTTTTAGTTTCCCTGGCTACCTTCATATCAATCTTACCTTCTGCAGGAGGCCATCCTAATTCTCTCAGTTCTAATGACTTCTCTCAGACTGCTTTCCATCTACTCCATATCTGTCTTGTACTTAGGTTTATGTGCTGTCTCTCCTGGTCAATCATGAGCTCCTGAGGGCAGAAATAGGTTTTCCCCCTCCTTGATATTCCCATTACTTAGCCTAGTAACTGGCTCATGATAAAACATAAACAAACATTTGTTGATCAGTTGATGGTCCCATTTTCCACTCTCTTGATCTTTGTACAGGTCATCTCCTGTGAGTTCCCTTCTTACCTCCATCTTTTGGAATCTTCCACTTTTTTCACAAAACAATATAAGCTCCATTGTCCATTGTCTATACAAACTATTGCTGCTCTCAGTCAATTATGTTGTGAGTACTTTTTCCCTTCTAAATTTACTTAGTATTGATTTATTGGGGCATAACTTTGATTTCTCCCCTCCAGCAGAACAAAAGAAGAAATATATAACTTCAATTTTTTTATTCTGTTCCCTAATAACTGGCAATGCCCTTCGCATGTAGGAGATGATTAAATAAGGAGTTGGACTAAATTTAATTAAATAAAGTCAGTCTTTTTGGAACCTCATCAAAACAGATTCAGTTGCCAAAGAACCATCGCCCTAAGGCTGCTTCACCCATGGGACCCTACCCCCTGCCCCAGGACACTGCCCCAGAGTGCAGTGAATAAGGCTTGGTATCATGAATTTGGGATGAACTAAGTTCTTTTCTAGCTTCAGATACTTGAGTTATGTGACTGTGGGCAAATCACTTAACCTCTCTCTGCCTTAGTTTCCTCCTTTATAAAAGCATCTGCCTCATAGGGATATTGTAAGGATCAAATGAGATAATGACTACGAAGTGCTTTGTAATCTTTGAAGTATTACTAATTATTATTATTATTATTATTATTATTACTAATAAATAGGAGTATATGGATTCAAAGGTATATAACAGTTTGCAAAGCATGTTCCATTATTATTCAGTGGAAAACAGTGCTAGATCTTAAAGTTAGAGATCTGGACTTGGAGCACAGTACTAGCAGGTGATCAAGCACAAATTATTTTTGTTGGCTTCAATTTCCTCCTCTGTAAAATGAGGAGATTGGTCAAGCTCAGGAGTTGGGCACCATATCAAGACTCTTGGAGCTTCATGTAGTGGTGGGTTACAACCCCTTGAGTGTCTGGGAATAGGGAAAAAATGGACTAGACCTTTCTGTTTCCAAATCTTTGATCCCATTACCCTATGATCTCAATCCTCTCAACAATCAGTGAGGTACCTACTACAAGTTTCATCATGATTTTCAAGATTAAAAAAAACTGAAGCTGGCTAGGGGTTAGGGTGTGGGTGGGGAGGTTAAAAAATTATCCCAGCTATAAAGTGACAGTGATGGAGCTCAGCTATGTTTTTATTTTGACAGTAACTAGTAAATTCCTTGCACAGAATTCTTCAGAAAGTATTTATTCTTCATTTTTACTTTCCTTTCAATGTTCCAAGGCCATCACACTGCAGCTTAGCCTGGACTTCTTGGGAACCCTGTCAAGGAGAGATTGATTTGAAAGGAAGAGCCATGGATGGAGATACCACTTTGTCCCTTCCACCTTCCACAAAGAGCAGTAAGACTCCCATTTCCATAAAGGAAAGCATTATTAGGCTGTTTCCTTGGCAACCTCAACTAGCAGGTGGATGTTGGGACCAAATAAGATTCTGGGGAAATTAAGTTAGGGGTTGGAGTCCTGTTGCCTTTATCCTGAGGTACACAGTAAATGTGAGAGTCTGTTGTCCTCTGTGGAAACACAGACGAGGTAACCAGGTGAAATGGAAACTGAGAAGGGGGGAGAGGGAAATAAGACTTGCTCTAATGGACTATTACAGGACTATTAAAAAAAAAAAACTTTGGGGATTATAGTCTCAGAAATGAGTGAGTACACTGTGTTCACCATGACGAGTAGGTTCTATTTTTTCAAATAAAATTTTCTAACCTAGGTGTGTGTGTGTTGTGGGGGAGGGGAAGGATTGGGTAGGTTAAGATATTTATAAAACTTATTTAAAAAGGTATACTCAACTATGAACTCCAGAAACACTTTGACCTCCATCACTTAAAGGGGCGGGATTAACACCCAGATCAGAGTCTCTTTCAAATTTATACCATATATATTAGGTTTATTATACTTATGTGTTTGGAATGGTATTACCAAATCCACCAGAGGTTATATATTCAACAATAGATAAAAGTTTCAAGGTAAATTGAATATCCAAGTTCAAATCTGACCTTATGTACTTACTAGATATATAATCCTATATAAGCCACTTTACCCTGAATGCCTCAGTTTCCTCATCTGTCCAATGAGACAGAGAAGGAAATGGCAAACCACTATAGCATCTTTGCCAAGAAAATCTTCAAACAAGGTCTAAAAGACTCACACACAACTGAACAACAACAAGATGGTTTCGTTTTAACACTGGGGGACAAAGGACCTGGATTACAATCTTATCTCTTCCTCTTGCCATCTATGTGACTCAATAAATGAATTCACCTGTCTTCACATAGAAAACAATGAATATGGACTATAAGTGGTCTCTAAAGACCTACCAACACTAAATCTGACTTCCCATGACAGTAAGGAGCCGAGTAGGGTTTTCCTAGCTCTGAGAAGAGGGGGCAAAGTTCAGAAAGCTAAACAAACTCAGAAACCTCTGAGGAAGTTTTGTGTAAAGACATCCATTTTTACATATTCCTAAAGGCAGCAGCATCTAATCAGGTTACATAAAGAGCAGCAGCTGGTGACCCCTACAAGGCTGGCCAAATGGAGAGAACAGGATGAGGGAAATGGCCCCCTCTCAAGGTTTCCCTCATCTCTGGGTCTTAAATCATCACTCGGGATACTCCTCTACACCCAAAGGAAAACATCTTTTTTTTTTCTTCCCAGAGGAACCTGCTGTATCTCCCCAGCAGGACCTAATTAGCCTCATTGTGTCTTATTCCCATCTTACTGGTGTTGAAAAACTCGTGGGTGTGAATTAGAGCTAGTGAGAAAATAGAAAAGTACTTTTTGCAGTTGTCGATGGGGACGGATGTGAGAAGACTGTCAGTCAAAGCATGAAATTTAGTATTTAAGGGTTAGGGAGTAGGAGGTTTGCTAAAGTCAGACCCTCTAAAAATTAAGCATCATATGATGACTCCACCGGTCCAACATGTTTCCTAAATTAATTTAAGATCATGGAATATAGATTTAGAGCTGAAAGAATTCTTAGAGGTAATGTAGTCAAAGCCTCTAATGAAAAAATTGAGGTGGAGAAGTTAAAGGGACTTCACATGACCCTGGTAATAAGGTACAAAATCCAGATCCAAATTAAGCCCTCTTTCTATTAGACTATACTCTTCTCCTTTGGTTCTACTTGTTACAAATTCATTCCTTAAGCAGAAAAACTGCTCTCTAAAAAGTACAGTTCAATGGAGAAGTCAAAGCCAGAGGACCTGAGGCGGACACAATCACTCATTACCTGTTTGACCTTGAGCAAATCAACTCTTTAAGCAGACACCTCAGTTTCTTCCTCTGTAAAAAGGGAGGTGGGGAGGAAAGATCACACTAGATGTCCTTGAAGGTCTCTTCTTTTGTTATTCAGACATTTCACTCTGGTCCTAATTCTTCTGGACACCATTTAGGGTTTTCTTGACAAAGATATAGGAGTAGTTTGCCATTTCCTTCTCCAACCTATTTTACTCTTGAAAATACTGAGAAGAAGGGCATCTATTTAGGTGAAGCAGTGGTTAGATCATGCCCCTGGAGTCAGGAGGATCTAAGTTCAAATCCAGCCTCAGACACTTACTAGCTATGTGACCCTGGGCAAATCACTTAACCCACTGCCTTACAGAAAGGAAGGAAGGAAGGAAGGAAGGAAGGAAGGAAGGAAGGAAGGAAGGAAGGAAGGAAGGAAGAAAGAAAGAAAGAAAGAAAGAAAGAAAGAAAGAAAGAAAGAAAGAAAGAAAGAAAGAAAGAAAGAGAGAGAAAACTGAGACAAACTGGGATAAGTGACTCTTGCTCTTGCCCGGGGTCATGTAGCCAGTAAGTTGGCTGAGGCTGTACTTGAAACTCAAAAAGATTCCAAACCCAGTACTCTATCCATTATTCCACCATTATACCAGATGAGTAATGAGCCCTTTCCTTTTAAAACTATCTAAAAATTTCTCCATTCTTTCAATCTTGTTTCCTTTGGCTATTGCTTTCCATTCCTCTAGAATTTCAGTCAAACTAGGCAAGCTGTTGGAGCACTACCTCTTGCTGGATTCCCTTTAATACTTGAGAATTTACAAGTGCCATAGTTTGACATTTTCTCTTATTCCATCTGCTTCTGAAATTTTAAGACAAAGGCTTACTTTTGGTTCATTCCTCAAGTCCAGGCTTCTATTTAACCCCTGATTCATTCATGGCACTTTGTGATTACTTCATTTATTAATATCCATCATATTTCTTCTTTGAAAATGGAAGACAAACATTGAGCTACTTAACCCCAATTGCCTCCAAAAAATTTAAAAAAAAACCTCTTCCTCTCAAGTCAGATGTTCAGTGATATTTAAGGTTATGTGGTAGAGTGGATAGAGGAGTCAGGAAAACCTGAGTTAAGACCCAGCCTTAGAGACTTCCTAGCTGGGTGGACCTAAGCAAGTCACTTAACCTCTGTCTGCCTCAGTTTCTTCATCTATCTCATGCATTTGTTTTAAAGGGTTATTATGAGTATCAATTGAGATAACCTTTGTAAAGAGGTTTGCAAACCTTACAACAGCTTATAAATGCTAGCTATTGGATTTTTTAAAAAAAAATGGCCAATCATAAATCCAGTCCTATCATTGTATCAGCACTCTGACAACCTAAGGTTGTAGTGTTACCTCTGATTCTCTCTCTGTTTGGGTGTTACCTGACTACCTTTTCAAACAGTTTAAGTAAGCCTTTCTCACTAACTAAAACTAATATCCAAATGGCCCATTTCTACATAATTTGAGACATTTCAAGTTTCCTGAGAAATATGGAACCCTAGGTAAAATGGGGAAGCATCCATCTGTACATCTATCACTTTTGCAGGTGGAGGCTCAAAAAATGTTAAAATGAATAGGAAGCTAAGTCCAATGAAAGTCTTCTAAGACTCTGACTCAATGAGGTTAAGGCCACCATCCTAATTTATCCCAAGCCCAGCACATTCTGAGGCCCAAATCCCAAAGTGCCCCTCAATCTCAGGGCAGTTACCAGACCAGCATCTGGAAACTGTGGTCTCTTTGCTCTTCTGCCAACTGATAAAGATGATTCAGAAGCAGGAGCTGAGTTCATTCTGCAGAGTGATGGACACCAGGGGACCATCATCATCACTGAGTCAGGGGCAGTTCTGTCTCTAATTGTAATGAGTCAGAGGGAGAGATGCAGAGAGGAGCGAGGATTCCTGAAAACCAGGCTAGTCCTCTGGTTCTGATCAACAACATTCAAAGAATCTAGCGGAAATGGAAATTCTCTTGTCCATGCACGTCGACTCATGCGTCTCATCCTGGGAGCAGAAACGGCCTTAGCTAGCAGTCCCACTCTGTTCAGAACAAGCAGAGTGCTGCAAGTAAGAAGGATAGGAGTGGCTTATCCCCCCCACTTATGATAAAACATTTAGCCATTCAGTACAATTTTCCATCTAAAACCTGGATCTCAGGGACATAACTACCTTAATTCTGAAGCTTTTGGGTATGGATAGTATTTTCATCATCTTTCCTTTGGAAGTTTGTTTCCTCTAATCAAACTTTGGGACCAAAGGAGAACTGAAAGTAGAAGAGAACCTCCTTTCCTTGTTTGGAGAAGCAGAGGACAATGGATGTAGAATAGATTGTCAATCAATAAACATTTATTAAGCATCTTCAACATGTGAGGCGCTATGTTAAATGCTGAGGATATAAAAAGAGGCAAAGTAGTTCCTTCCTGGAAGGAAGGAACTCACAAACAAATGGGGAGACTACATGCTAAAAAAAAAAAGAAAAATACATATGTACATATGTACATATATATGTATATATACATACATATATATATTTGTGTGTATATATATATATATATATATATATATATAAAATGTACAAATAAGATCTATGAGGGGAAAATGGGAAATCAATCAAGAAACATCTATTAGTCACCTATTATGTGCCAGTCTTAAGAGTTACAAAAAAAAAGTCAAAAGGAAGCCCCTACCCACAAGGAGTTTGCAATCTAAAAGAAGAGAGAATGTGCAAATATGTAAGAATAAGTTATATGCATGGAAAATAGAAAATAATTAATCAAGAGAAGGCACTAGAATTAATAGGGGATGGGAAAGACATCTTATAGGAGATGGGGTTCATATATACTGCATACAAATAAGAGAAGAAAAAGCAACTGAATTAGAATTAGGAATGAAGAAACATTTTTGCAGATGATAGGATGGTATACTTGGAGAACCCTAAAAAATTATCTAAAAAACAACTGGAAACAAAATAAACCCACATAAATCCTTAGCAATTCTATATATTACTAACAAGATATGATGCAAGAGATAGAAAGAGAAATCCCGTTTAAAATAACTTGACAACACAAAATACTTGGAGTCTACCTGCCAAGGCAGACTCAGAAACTCCATGAAAACAACTATAAACCACTTTTCACCCAAATAAAATCAGATTTCAGCAAATATCAACTGCTCATGGATAAGCTAGGTGATATAATAAAAATGACAATGCTACTAAATTAAACTACTTGTTTAGTGCCATATCAATCAAACTTTGAAAAAATTACTTTAGTGAGCTAGGAAAAAACAGTAACTAAATTCATATGGAGGAACAAAAAGTCAAGCATATGAAGGGATTTAATGGAAAAAAATGCAAAAGTTTGGCTATACTGCATCTAAACTTATAATTATAAAATTATATAATATAATGTTATAATGTAATATACTATCTATTACAATATGATATAAATTATATAATTATAAAGTTATATTGTATAATATAAAATAAAATATATATTGTATTACATTATATAAAATTATATTATAAAGCATCTTTTATCAAAACTTTCTGGTATTGGCTAAGAAATAGAGTGGTGGATCAGTGGAATAGATTAGGTGCAAAAGAGACAGCAGTAAATGATTACAGTAATCTACTGTTTGATAAACCTAAAGACTAGCTTCTGGGATAAGAACTCACTCTGATTAAAACTGCCTGGGATAACTGGAAGATAGTATGGCAGAAACTAGGATTAGACCAACCTCTCATACCCTGTTCCAAGATAAGATCAAAATGGGTGCAAGATTTAGAGATAAAAGACAATATTATAAGCAAATTAGGAGAACAAGGGATAGTTTACCTGTCAGATCTATGGAAAGGGAAGCAGTTAGACCAAAGAAGAGACTAGAGATCATTATAAAAAACAAACTGGTTATTTTTGATTACATTAAATTAAAAAGTTTTGGCACAAACAAAACCACTGTAACCAAGATCAAAAGGAATGTAGTAACTAATTGGGAAACAATTTTTATAACTAGTGCTTCTGACATCTCTAAAATATATAGAGAACAGAGTCAAATTTATTAAAAAAAAAAAAAAACAAGTCATTCCTCAATTCTCCAATGAGGAAATCAAAGTTATCTATAGTCATAGGAAAAATTGCTCTAAGTCCTTATTGATTAGAGAAATGTGAATTAAAGCATCTCTGAGGCACCACTTCACACCTCTCAGACTAGTCAATATGATCAGAAAGGATAATGTATATTGGAGAAAATGTGGGAAATTTGGGGGGCACTAATGCATTGCTGGTGGGACTGTGAACTGATTCAACCTTTCTGGGGATCAATTTGGGATTATGACCAAAGGGGAATAAAAGTGTGCATACCCTTTGATTCAGCAATACCACTACTAGATCTATACCCTGAAGAGATCATGAAAAGGCGTAAAAATCCCACATGTACAAAAATATTCATAGCAGCTCTGTTTGTAGTGGCAAAAAACTTGAAATTGAGGGAGTACCCATCAATTGGGGGATGGGAAAAATTGTGGTATATGTATGATATGGAACACTATTGTTCTATTAGAAACCAGGAGGGATGGGAATTCAGAGAAGCCTGGAGGGATGTGCATGAACTAATGCTGAGCAAGATGAGCAGAACCAGAAGAACACTGTACACCATAGCAGCAACATGAGGTTCGTGATCAACCTTAATGGACTTGCTCATTTCATAAGTGCAACAATCAGGGATAATTTTAGGGGATCTGTGATAGAGAATACTATCTGTAGACAGAGAAGGAATTATGGGATTTAAATGAAGACCAAAGATTATTATCTTCAATATCAAAGTTGTGTGTTTTATGTAATTTTGCTATCTCTAATGCCTTTTGTTGGCGGGGGGAGGGATGGAGAGAGAAAACTAATAAAATTCGAAACCTGGAAAATAAAAATTACAGGTAGAAACTACCATTGTAAATAATTGGAAAACAAATAAAATACTTATATAATTCATATATATATATATATATATATATATATATATATATTGTATATACTGCATACTCAGCCAACCAGTTTATTTTGCTGAATTGCATTTTTTCCTCTTATTATTTATTTTTGCAAAGACAACTCTCTGGGAAAGGATAATTTGGAAATGAAGGTGATATAAAGCCAAAAGATATCAGTAAAACCTGTTGTTTAAGTAAATCTGCTCCCTCTAGACTTGGCCACACTCCTCCCTTCCTGGTGGATTCCCAGGAATGGCTGACCACAAGCTAGATTAACCACTATATGTATGTGATGGACTATTACTGTTCTACAAGAAATCATGAGGGATGGGACTTCAGAAAAACCCAGGAAGACTTGCATGAAGGACAAGGTTTTGGTGGCAATGGCACCCATTGATGGAAAAAAAAGACACTGAATGGATCATTTACTGATATTCTCATTAGCTCAGAGATCTAGTTAGACAGAGTCTGAAGAACTAAGGAATCCTTATCACTGGGCTTAGGAGAAAAGTCCACAGTGGTTTAAATGTCAACTGTATTCCTCTCCTCCCACAAGTACTACCTTTGTTCCCATCCAAGATACTTCTTTGCACTGTTCTTTCTGCCTGGTATGATTTTTCTTGCCAAGAAAAAGCTTAAGAATTCTCTAAGACTTAATTCAGATTCCAACTGAGGCTAGAGCACTGGATCTGAAGGCAGAGTCTTGGGTTGGAACTTCAATTCAGTCCTGTTCTGTTGTCTACTTCTATGGTCTTGAGCAAGGTAAACATCATCTTTGGGCTTCTGGTTTTGTCACTTGTCGGACTGGAAGGGATTTTCTATTTCTGGCTCCTAAACAAAATCTAGTTCATAGATTAAGGATTATTTCCCTCAAAATCATTTATTCAGAACTGGAAGAGAATGCTTTTGAGACCTTCAAGTCCAACCATTTTGGAAACCAAGGTCTTAAGAAACTGCAATTTTTCCAAAGGTGCATAAGCTGTACATAAAACTAAGAGATTTGAACCCATATGCTATGACTCCAAATCTATTGCTCTTCTCACAATATTGCCTCTTCATCAAGAGGAACATGAGTTCCTTCAGGTAATGAATGTATATATGTTTCTATAATCCCAACAGCACTACACACACACACACACAATTATATTTATCTTGCCCATCACACTGGTTTGAGGGGTTATGATAGGATGGATAGTGCCTCGATATGTCAAATAGATTTGTACAAGAAAACAATTGATAAGAAAAAGACCTAGGAGTTTTAGGGAATTTGCTTGTGTTAGTCAACAGTTGGATATGGCAACCTCTCAAAAATCTACTGTGATCTTTGACTGAATGAGCAAAGTGAGGTTAGAGTTAATGAGTGAGGTTAGAGTTTCACTGATCTCTGTCCCAAACACACCACATATGGAATATAGTATTCAGTTTGGGGTGCCAAATTTGGGGAACATCAGTTCTAGCCTAGATCCCATCCAAGATGGTAGAAGGACTCCCAACCATGCCATATGTAGCACCTATGATATATACAATGACCATTCATGATTCCAGAGAATAGATGTCACATTCAGGACTTTCACCAACATACCCTAGAAACCTAGTCATCTTAGAAGCTCACTGGACATGTTCTCCGATCCTATGGCCTCTCTCTCTTGAAGGATGTCTTCTCCCAAAAACTCTATTGAAAGAGGGGATCAAGTCACCTATGTCTCATTTCTCTACCATGTCCCATTTTGGGTATCTATATGTCCCCCATCCGTTTTCAGTTTCCTTTTATGTATGTCTTTTCCCATAAGAATGTATGTTCCCTTAGAGCAGAGAATGTGTTTCTGCTCAAATTATAGTCTCAGTGTTTAGCACCATATCTGATGGATGTTTACTAAATGTTTACTAAATTCTAGCCTCAGACACTTACTGGTAGCTGAGTAAATCATTTCACATCCAACTGCCTTAGTTTCCTCAACTGTAAAATGGTGGGGAGGAGGAATGACACCTACATCCCAAGTTCAAAGGAAGAAATAGTTTTAAAAAGTGCTTAGTCTGGTGCCTGGTATGGAAGAAATGTAATATATGCCTATTCCCTTCTTCAGAACTAGAAAAAAGGATGGAAGCTGCTGAGAGGCAGATTTCAGATCAACATAAGGGGGAATCTACCCAACCAGTTTCTGAAATGGAACAGGCTGTTCAGGGAAAGTTCCCAGTCACCCAGTAACTTTACAAGCTAAAGCTAGGTGGAAATGTGATAGAGAGTGTTTCAAGGACCTTTCAGATCCTCTCCACTTCTGCGCTTCAGTGAGTCTGAGAAAGATTAGGGACACCCGTAAGTCTGATTGATCTGAGGGATTCTTATTAAAGGCCAGGGAGATCCAGCCCTGTTGATTAATTTTCATCCTTTCTTCTTCTTCCCACTATTCCTGACACTTAACTCAGAGAAGCCAGCTCATCCTTATACAAATATTCTGTGTTTTTATATGGTGTGACTCTGAGACTTAAAAGCCATCGGTCCCACCAGACTGAGCGACTTAATTCTCATCCATCTCCTACATGATCCCAGTCCCACTGGTCCCTTGCAGAAGGGCTGTTAGGGGTCAAAAGGCAACATGAAGAGAAATCCCTGTCTCTGCAGTTTTCCAGTAAAGTACCCAGTGACTCCAGGGCCCTTAATGCAGCTTTACCAGATTCTAGGATGTTTCCAGTTGATTATCAAAGCCACAGTATTCTACAACCCATCAACAACCAATTTGGCTACATCCAAATGGATTCCAATTCCCTCCCCACCAGGCTCACAGCAATCAGCTCATCAATATACATAACACTGAGAAGCTTGATATTGATTGCAGAATTTAATGGACTCATTATTCAAGGTTCATTCTGACCTTTCAAACAATTGGAACTTCATCCCTCTCCGGCTCCCAAAACTGAGCAAGGAGGTTGGGGGGGGCGTGGAAGAGTAGGGGAGAAGCAGACCAGGATGTGCCTGTGGGTTAGCTGTAAATTGGGCAAGTGGATGACCTGGGTTATTTTCCTAGCCAAGGAGATAGCCTGTAATAGACTGTCTGCCCCGCAGTTTTATTCTGAATTAACAAGGAACTGTTGTTGCCATAGGAGACAGCAGGGAAAATGATGTGTTCCTGGGTGTGATTAACATTCATCTGGGCAGTTAATCTGACAATACCACGCCACAGTCCTACCTGTCCATGGTGACTTGGTATTGTCAATGTTCCCTGAAAAATGGTCACCAGAGGTTAAAGGCCATCCTAACTCAGCAAAACTCCCTCAAGCACACATCACCAATACACATTTACACACACACACACACAAAACCCTCCTTTCCCAAAGCCTCATCCTCTCATCTCCAATACACATAATATATTGTGCAACCAAACCTGCCTGAACATAGCCTGCTGGCCATTACACACTGTCAGAAAAACGTCATGTATCTCTAATTGCCAACAGAAAGAAGCAGTCTACTCAGGAGGAGATAAGGAGAATGGAGTGATCTGGAAGAGAATGAGAGAGAGGTTGGAATAAATGTCCAGCCCCTCTAGGAGCCTGTTCCTATGTTGACATAATTTCTTTTAGAAAGAGATGAACTTAGGATTTTATCACCATGACTTCACCTAGGGGAAATTAGCCAGCAGATAGAAAAATCTTCCCAGCAATTAATGCTGGCTAGATAGTGAACATGAAGGCTGTGGGACCTAATGAAATAGGAATCAAGGTTTTTAACTGGGAGGGAGAATCTGACAGCTGTACTCCATCAGCACAGAGCTTTCTGCCTCCATCTATCCAAATTCTACTGAACCTTCCAGGTCCAGGTCAAGTCCTAACCATGAAGCTTCTCAGATGTCTCTTTTCTCTAAATATAAATTGTACTTAGGAGCAGGACCACATGCACTTAATCATTCAATAATTGAACAAATTATATGTAAATATATGTATGTGTGTATATAAACAAATACAAATATATAAAAATAACTTATAATGAGTATGGGACAGCTAGGTAGTACAATGGATAGAGTGATGGACTTAGAGGGAGAAGGACTTTAATTCAAATGAGACACTTACTAGATCTGTGACCCTGGGAAAATCATGTAACCTTATCTGCCTCCGTTTCTCCATCTGTAAAGTGAGCTGGAGAGGGAAATGGAAGACCATTCCAATATCTTTGCCAAGAAAACTCCAAATGAGGTCATGAAGAGTCAGACAGAACCAAACAATAACAAACAATGATTGCAACACAATGAAAGAAAAGTTGGACCAAATACAAAATAGAAATTATAACATTATTAATAAAATTGATTACAGAACAATTACATTTAGTTAGGTGACTGACATTCTTCTCCAAAAAACTGGAAAGCAGGAGAGACAGATGAAAGCCATGATTATTGACTCAAACACTTCATAATAAGGCATAAATTACTAGAAAAGGATTTGTCAAATTTCATGTGTTGACACAAGTTTGATTCCACTTTTAATAGAAAGTTAAAGGCATATAGCTACATCCAAAAGATGAGAACCTTCCAAAAACAGGCTAATTAAGTATTTATTTCATTTGATCATCACAATGACCCTATAAAGTAGGTACTAATATTATACCCATTTCATAGATGAAAACACTGTGGTCCAGGAGAAAGTGGTTTGTCTAATGTTCACATAGCTACTAAGTATCTGAGATAGATTTGAAACCCCAACTCCATGTCAAATTCTCCATCTATTCTACCTCCCTATTTGGCACTAAGTTTTAAAAATGTTTCCATTTATGTACCTTTTTCCAACCCTAGCTAGATTATAAAGCTGTTTGCTTCAGTTTCCTCATCAATAAAATGGGAAAAATAACTGCTTTTCTGGTTTGGTATGAGGATCAAATGAGAGAATATTTGTAAAGCACTTATCACAGTGTCTGACATATAGAAGGCACACTATAATGTTAGATATTAATAACAATAGCTATTATTATTAATAATAATAATAATAATTTTATTATTATTCATTTCAAGAAGACAAAGAATATGTTTCCATGTCTAGAGCTACAGTATCTATTTGGCTTAAAAAACAAAACAAAATTTGTTAATTGATCAAATTCCCATTAATGATAAATGATCCATTTACTGTCAAATCTCTAGGCTTGCACACTCTTTAGATTTCATGGAATCTAGAGCCATTTTTTGACTTGTTCTAAAAGCAACACAGACTGTGAAGCCTGGGATAAAACAGTCTGGTTCAAGAGGAAATTGGTCAGCAAGCAAACACATATGTGAATGAAAGGGAAAAATCCAGCCATCTTTCATTGCTTCCCTGCAGAAGTGTTTTTCCAGCCTCCCATTGCTCTCTTCTCAGATGCAATGTGCTGGGGGACGTGTTTAAGGGTAGCATCAATATGGAAAACTAGTAGAATAATTTTAGTGTGTATACAAGTCTTTCATTCCAGTGACTGATGCCCAAAAAACAGTGTCCAGGCTTCCCCCAGTTGGCATACCCAAACTTTGTGAGGAGCAGATTGTCACAACCAAAACCACCCACTTCTCCCTCTTAGATCAGAATCATAAAATCTTGGAGTAGGAAAGGACTTTATAGGCTATTTGGTTGTACTCATTTATGAAAAAATCCTCTTTTGTTTGAATTTCCCAATGTTATTTTAATCAGATCTGGACAAACTCAGGAGCATTATGTACCACAATACATTTTTGACACCTCTGGCCTTCATCACTCATCTTTACATATTTAAAATTTCTCCAACTATTATCAAGAAACCTTTTTTATTTAAATTTGACAGATGTTGTTTTGTTCCTAGATTGTTTCTCTTAGCCTTGTTCCCCATCAATTGAATGAGAAGCTCTTCCTCTCCCTGGCAAGGTCTGATGCATAGTAGAGACTCAGTAAATAACAGTAGATTGGGTAATTTTTATTAATTAGAGATATGCTACTTAATAAGATCAGTTAATTCCATCAAATTAAAAGAGTTTTATTTCTTAAAGTAGCATACATAGGAAGCCAAATTTGGAAGTAATCCCTGAAATCCTCCAGAAATTCACTCCATGTACATTTGTTTCATCAAAGAAGTGACCAGTTGACATGGCAACCATACCATTCATTCAAATTCCAGGCTCCTAGGATACAGAACTGTTGAGGAACTTAGAAGACTTCCTGGTCCTATTTCATTTTAAAGGTAATAGGTGGGAAAGGGGGAGCAGACAATCTTAATGACCTACTGGCATCCTAGGAAGATTTAAGGTTGAGTCTTGTCTCCAACATTTAATCAGCATATGATCAAGGCAACTCTTATTTCTCTTGTACTTCATCTGAAAAATGGGCATGAAATACTCTTATTAGCTCCCTTCACAAAACTGCTTTAGGAAAAGTGCTTTATAAAGTCTAATTCTTCTAAGTACACTTGTTTTTGGCAGGCTGATGAAAGATTTTTATCAGCATGAAATCATTTCCCGACTGAAAGGTAAAGAGTGCCCAAGAAAGTTTTGGACCAGGCTCCCTAAAGCATTAGGAATTCTGATCAGGGGATTCCCATGGTCTTGATGATACTTAATTATCACTGACCTTTTCCCTTATGCATTCTAGTGGGGAAAAAAAGATAGATACAAAATGACCAGTTAGATAAAAATGAAGCCACTGCTCTCTCATTCTCTCTTTCTCCTCAAAGAATTCCTTGTGGTCTAAGTTCAGCCCAAAAGGAAGGATTGTAACAATTTAATAACATTTCTTAATATTTCAAGAAATATATTTTTTAAAAGTAGGAGTCTCTTTAAAATGTGAATTTCTTTAAACATTAAAATCCAAATAAATGGTGTCTATTGACTGCAAATACCCTTCACTATCATTCAAATCATTTTTACTGTGAAAAGTCATTTTTTGGAAATATTAAAATTATATAACTATTGAGTTTCCTGCTGTTCTGGTTTTTAAGATGTAAGTGCTGGATTACATTCTTAATAGTCACCATGGTTTTAAAAAGTTCCAGGGCTTATTGATTTTTTTTTATAGAATTTTCTTAGTCTCTCTTAAAAGGTCTGTTATCAAACATTAAGATCTATATAGCTACCAAACTCACTGGATCCAACCACCCTTTCTTGGGTTTTCCTTCAAATACAATGCCAGTAGTTTGCCCCAACAGCAGTTGTGTGATAGAAAGAGGCAATATGGGCCACTAGAGACTTCCATCCACTAATCCATTTCTATGCCATATTGACTTAGTTTTAAAATGTAATGGTACCTAGGTTTTATTGTAATTTTATTTATTTTGTTAAATATTTCCCCAAATGTATTTTAATCTGGTTAGGATAGGCCACACTTAAGGGTCACTACCTCTGGGCTAGATGATCCCTAAGAGATCAGGGCAAAATCATAGTATAGTAAACATGAAAAAAATAAGGATTCACCTTATAGATATGCTGCATTGCAGTTAAAAGTACAGTGACTATTTCTAAATATCCATACCCTTCATACTCTAGAAAAGTGTAGAGTAGAGCAAGCCTGCCCAAAGTATCTAACAAGCATATTTCTTGTTTTTACTTTTAGAAAGATTTTATTTATTTTGAATTTTACAAATTTCCCTTAATTTCATTTCCCTCCCCCCATCCCCTACAGAAGGCAGTCTGTTAGTCTCTACATTGTTTCCATGGTATACATTGATCTAAGTTGAATATGATGAGAGAGAAATCATATACTTACATAATAAGATAACTTTTTTTTTAAAGGGAATAGTCCTTGTCTTTGTTCAAACTCCACAATTCTTTCCTGCATACACATGGCATTGTCCATCGCAAACAAGCACTTATTTCTTTCCTAAAATCCTTTTGATCTTCCCTCTGCCACCAACAGGAAATACTTCAAATACAGAGTAGTTCTGAACCTTGTAATAGGCTCCTTGAGTGCTAGGACAGTATACTTTCTGCTCCATTTTTTCATTTCCAAGTCTTTACATAACTGGTCCCCAGGTCTAGAATGTTCTCACTCCTCACCTCTATCTCTTAAAGTCACAAGCTTCCATCAAAGCAAATCAGGTTCCACTTAAAGCCCTAGATCTAAAGAGATATCCCTAATTATTAGTACTCTTGAAGTGTTTACATATATATGTATTTATGTGTGTATATATGTGTGTATATCAATAGATAGATAGATAGATCACTTATTTGTGGACATGTTAGACCCCCAAAGCTATCTGAGATTTGATACTGGAAGATTAATGACTGGGAGAGGCTTAGAATGAAGAATATCAAAACATAGAATATTAGAACTGAAACTACTTTATATTACCAATGTCACCATTATCACTGATAATAAATTTTATTCAGAGTGAAAATGTTTGCTGAATTGAACAGAATTGAACTGAATTTAATTGAACCAAATTCTCTGAAAGGTTTTTGGAAACAGGAATTCGCATCCATTAAAGCTTAGAGAGAAGGAAGAGTGGAAATTGCAGACAGCTGAATGTAATTTCCCAGATTTATCTTTGCCTAACACACTAGAAGCCTGTAAACACCAGAGGGAAAAAATGCTTCACATCCAAAGAGATAAAATTCCTGAGCTGCGTGAATAGGAGAAGAATAAGGGTATCCAAGAATGTTATTTCCCGGAACTCAAAGACTAAAAAATCCCAAACTCAGCCTTTGGGGAACTTGCCATCACTGGGGCTCAGCCAATCAAACCCAAGGAACTAAACAGTCCTGGACAGATTGAGGACTTCTGTTCCAGAGGATGTAGAACTTTGTCCTTTGCTGTTATGGAGACCCTCAAACATGACAGATGTTCACTAGGGTAGTGAATGAACATGGTCATTCAATAGAGGTTACTTTTTTTTTTCAAATAGAATTTCTCTATAGGTCAGAAAGTTCACTGTCAAAAAAGAATATTGCCCATCTGTACCTCAAGATCAGTTCTTAGAATGCTCCTGCATCCCATTTCTCTGTTCCTCTTCTCCCACCTTCTGGTACCCTTTCCCTTTGGATATGATATTGCCCTTCCAACTACTATAGTATCTTGCCTAACCCCAATCTGTAGTGCTTCCCATTGCCTACAGAATAAAATTCAAACTCAACAAGCTATCATACCAGAATCTTCAGAGTTCAGAGGTAATTCATTTTTGTAGGCTCATCTCACACTCTGTTTTCCTCATGTACCCTAGCCTCCATTCAATCAGGACTGATTGCCATCCCTCAAACACATCCTACCTTTACCATTTGCTCACTTCATTTCCTATACCTGGAGTACCCTTTGTCAATTAATCCCTTATCTATGGGTTTGAAATGTTACCTGTCACTTGAGATCCAACACCAAGGACATCACCATGAAGTTATCAGATTTGTTTATGTCTAATAACTCTTTGTATAGTGCCTTTGTTATACAAAATAAGCACTAAGTAACTTTTGAATGAATTAATAGCTTCCTCTGATAATGTTCCATCCTGCAAAATTCTCTCTCTCTCTCTCTCTCTCTCTCTCTCCAAATGCATCAAAACTTCCTTTCCTTAGTGACCTGATTTCAGCTCTTCTCATATAAAAAGGGACAAGCTACATCAAAGAATTGGCAACCAAGTGGTTAAGTATTTAGAGGGAAAGGTTGAATAAATTGTGATATATGAATGTCATGGAATATTACCATACCACAAGAAATGAGAAAAGGTTGCAAAAAAAAAAAAAAAACTAAAAAAAAAGGGGGGGGGGTGGCTAGGTGGCATATTGGATAAAGCACCGGCCTTGTAGTCAGGAGTACCTGGGTTCAAATCCGGTCTCAGACACTTAATAATTACCTAGTCGTGTGGCCTTGGGCAAGCCACTTAACCCCATTTGCCTTGCAAAAACAAACTAAAAAAAAAAAAGACATGAGAAAAGGATTATGATAAAGTACTCTGTTAATTGTGGAGTTTGAATAAAGACCAAAGACCTTTAGTTTTAAAAAGTTATCTTATTATGTAATTTTTCCTGTCTCTTATGCTTTATTTTTATTCCTTAAGGGTATGATTTCTCTCTCATCATATTCATCTTAGATCAATGTATATCATGGAAATGTAAAGACTAACAGACTGCCTCCTGTGGGGGGGGGGGGAGAAGGGAAGCAAGATTAGGGAGAACTCAAAATAAATAAAGTTCTCTTTTTTCTGTTTTTGAATATGGAAATGTTTATGTTTATAGATGTTTATAAAATTTAGAATTTTTCTAAAAAAATAAAATTTGGGAGGAAATGAAAGAGATTACTTGTTAATCCAATGAAATGGGGGAATTTGGGGTGAAGGACAAGAGGCAGTACTTTGGGGATGGCTCCCCCTGCAAATAAGGATGGTCCTGTTTCCCCCTGACTCTTATATTTAATCAGGTAGAGAAGGAAAATAGTGAAGGGGAATTCTAGTAGTCCCACAGGTTATTAATATTTAGACTAGAAAGAAGAGGATAGACATTCTAAGTCCCCTCTCATCCCAAAGAGGCCAGACTGTCTCCCTCAGATACAGAGCCTCACTATCAAAATGTCAAAACGACAAAAACAACTATATAAATTTATATAGTCTTTGACAATAACAAAACTGTTGCATCTATTATCTCATTTGAACCTATGAATTACTCAGAAAAGGTATTATGTCCATTTTCCAGGGTAGGGAACTCCACTTCTGAAAGGTTAAACATTTGCAAAGGGTCATGTGGCTACAAACTAGCAGTGCCAAAATTTTAATGCAGAACTTCTATCAACATCAAGGTTCTTTACATCATGTCATGAAACATGAATAATTTACTCACAAATTCATTCAACAAATTTACTTGTTCTCAATTATTTCATTCAGAAAAACAACAGTACACAATGAGAAGTCATTTTGGTCACATTATTTTCTTTCCTGCATACATAGTGAATAACCCGACCAAAGGTAAAAGTACAGATTTGTGAGTGCTCCCAACAAAGGGTCACAGCAACTAAGATAAAATCTTAATTTCCCTACCAAATATATTTGTCACTTGAATCAACTCTACTTTGTAAATATCAGTTCACATCTTTCTAAGGATAAAATATCAGTTCACGTCTTTCTAAGGATAAAATATAACTTTTGTTCACAGTATTAATATAATTCAAAATGGCAAATTTTTTCTTGCTTCAGGAGTTGTATATGAAATTCTGAAGAACTACATAAAACACCAGGACCATGGATGTTATAAATATAAAAACACAAATATATATGTAAGCATGCATAGTTTGGAATAATGAAAATTACTGTAGATTAATAGCAAGACTCAGAAAAATCCTTTAACTTCTATGGGCTTCAAGAGTTCTCATCTATCTGTGAAATAGAAGCATTCCATGGCTTGAATAGATTAACTGCCTATGAAAAGGCCATCAAAGATAATGAATTTGCTATAGGGCCTAGATTGCCCTTCATATTTTTGTCCCCAGATAAGAGCCCCCAAAAGACATTGAAGCATTGCTGTTAAGAGATGTCCATTACCTCGACCATATATATTTCCTCCATGTTTGTTTGACCATCACTGTGCTTGAAATTCATGTTCTCACTGTTCTCTAGGACTCTGTGTATCTTTGTGGGAGAGGGTGGTTCAGGTTTCTATGGGGAAATGCTTTATTTCTTTCTATTTCATTTTATTAAATGTCTAATGTAAACAAAAAAAAAGAGTTCTCATCTATCAAATGGAATAATAGGTAATTATTTTGTATTTATGTTGGTAAATTTGCAGGCTGTATATGAATTTATATATATATATATATAAAATCACTAATATATCTCTTTTCTTTTTAAAATTATCTTTTTATAAATGCCTATCTTCCTTTAATCTCTCTTTTTTCCACTTGAAAAAGAAAATGAAAACTCAAATAACAGATGCACACAGTTGAACAAAACAAGTCCCATCATCGGCCATATGCAAAGAGCATGTCTCAGTTTGCACTCTGAGTCCATTCTTTCTACGAGGATGTGGGTGGCATGCTTCATCACTAGTCAGTTGGAATCGTAACTGGTCATTGTGGTGGATAAGGTACCTCAGATGCCCTGAAATGCCATCTGTGACCCCTTGTATTATGCATTTTACAAACCTCAGAAATATAAATTATGGTTATTATGCCTTGGTGATGGGCAGGTGTTACCTTGGCTCACTATATATCTCTGGTGGGTCCTCAAAAAATAGCATTTTCACACTCATTGCTTTGATAAGACTGTACTTACTCAAACTGCCTAGTATTTATAGGAGGAAACTGCCTGCAATATGGTATTTATAGTTCATGGCAGATTTCCTGATTCAGATGCACAAACTATACTTTAAATTCTTTTTTTTTTAAGGGGGTACTAAATGGAAAGACTAAAGAAGAAAATAGGGCAGATTCTCATTCACTTGCAATGTTTAAATCTGTGGTGGCTCAATGGCTCATTGGGAAATTCCCACAATTGTCCTTTCCCATGATGCTTCCTAGAGATAGGGAGGGGGAACAAATGCCCTCTCCTAGTCTGTCTTAAGATTCTCAGATTTTTAGATCCCTTATTGTCTTATATTTGTATGGAGTAAAACTGTTTTCCCTGGTCCTCAATTTCACCATCTAAAAATGGAGTAATGAGAATAAATGGTGTTTTCTAGTTCCAACATTCTATTAATATCTTAAGATGATATAATGCTTCGCAAATTTGTTGAGAGCAGAAGTATGCTGGTAAGTGTTTAATAACTGACCAGTCAGGAAGAGAAAATGTATGTACCACACACTTTTAAATTTAATATGAATTATTCACATTTTTCTCCATCACTTTCTTAAGTCTAGACAATCAACAAAATAATAAATCAAACACTGATTTGTAGCATTTGCCATTTCCCAAGGTGTAAATGCTCACACTGAAAATTTAACAGTCGGTTCTGGGAACCAACTCTTGACAACCAGAGGCAGAATAATCCAAGCACAATATAGGAAGTATATAGGAAAGGGCATTAGATTTAGAGGCAGAAGTATGGTTTTATTCAAAATAAATTTCCTCCATGAGAGCTTTACTGAAACTCAGTCCCAACACACACATCCCTACTATAAGAATTTCCCCCTCTTAAAATGATTTTTATTGATTTTACAGAGATTATCATTTAGGCATGTTGCATCTAGTCTAGGAGTAAAACCAGAAATGTTTCATTTCTGTTCAAGGGCAATGTAAGGGGACATGGGAATGCGGAGGCTGAGGCATCTTCATTATTTAAAAAAAAAAACTAGAAAGGAGAATGAGGGGAAAAGATGTCTTCAAAGAAATAGGTGATCTACAAAAAAAAAAAAAAAGGACGTACTGGTCAAATGATAAGAGCAAGGGAAAACCAATGAAAGGCCAATGAAAATCCTTAATACATTGGGTTATGACTCCTTTGTGAGAGGACATGGTCAAGAGTTGCACAAGTTAGGTAGACATGGTTGAATTGCCAACTGCATTGTTAGAGGAAATATCCATGCAGATCTATTTTTGTCTCCTATAAGGCCTTACACAAAGCAGATGATGATGATATTTGTCCTTCCTGCTCAAAGAAGACCATGACATCAGGGAGGTGATGTCATAACACACAACTGAAATGGATTTGAGTGAGAGGGTACTATGCTAAGTCACCAGTCTCTCTCCTCAGAAACCATCTGGGTCCAGTGGCCAGATATGAATCATGAAAACTGGAGATTGTCCTGGATTCCAGGTGATCAGAGTTAAATGACTTTCCCAAGGTCATACAGCTAGGAGCAAGTATTTGAGGCCAGATTGGAACTGAGGTCCTCCAGACTCCAGGGCCAGTGCTCTATCAACTACACCACCAAGCTGCACTGGACACAGCAGGTCACAAAAGAAAACCTATTTACTTCATCTCTCATGGTTTTCTGTCTTTCTCCATAGTCCTAGTTTCTCACACTCAAAATGATTAATCTCTAAAAATGTTAAACCCAAAAGTACATCTATACTTTTTACCAGACTGTTCACTGACATGGAAAGGGAGGGAGAAAAATGTGCAACTTATAAATTTGCAATTGGATGAATGTTGAAAAACTACGAGAACATGTAACTGGACAAATAAAATATCAACTTTTAAAAAAGAGAGAATCCAAAGCATCCTTTCTCTCCCTTCTTTCTTCTGTTCTTCCCACCCTTCTTTCATTCCTTCAGGCTTATTTCTATTCTTCAAAATAAACTATGGCTGGGCATACCATTGATCTAGTTATAGTGTTAAAGTGCTAGGCATCTCACAGAAACACACCACCAATTTGATAGTCTTCTTACTAAAAATGAGGTTTTCCTTATAGGAAGACCTCTCAAATTGTATAGTGAGAATCAGAGGGACAATAGGGTTCAGCAAAGAAAATTTTACTTTATTTGTATTACATCTTCAGGAACCAATGTGTTTCATAAATCATAAAATTGTTATATTGGCTTCTACCTTCCCTAGTGTTTAGGTCCTAAGGGAACACTCATGGATAATGGCTTGAAAGAGCAAATTTGCCTCCCTTAGGTCCCATTTTATATTTGAGTAGGGTCTTAGGGAATGAGAATTGGGATCACTTATATCATCTTGGTCCACTTAAAAAGGACCTCAAGGGAGTCTCCCTATTGCCTTGGGAGGTTATTCAATAGTTCAATAAGTCTCACAAAATCTTAATAGCTTTCACAGCATCCAATCTTTTATTCCTTTTCTTTCCTTAAATTTATCCAATCTATTTTTATTAGACTTTATTAGTTATTGATTGCCTCTCTGCCCAAGATAAGAGAAGCTTTTTAGAATCTTTTGCCTATCATGGGCTATTTAACTGTTGATCAGAAACTAATCTGCTCCTTCATTTTTTCTTTTTCATCAAAGTATTTTTGATAAACATTTTAAATTAAATAAGTTCCAATTGGCCTTTTAAGATACAGAGATGTCTCACTGTCTCTACTTAAACTAGAAGGCAAAGATCTAATCTGTCAATCAATCAGCAAATATTTGCTGGGCATCTGTGGAGCTCTCTGCCTTGAGCCAGGTGCTGAGCAGGGATATGAAGAAGAATAATGCAGGGTCTAGGTAGGAAGATAGAAAACACACAGAGAAACACCCATCAATGATTAGAAGGTGGTGAAAGTCAGACTCAGACTTAATATCATCAATCAATAAGCAGTTATTAAACATTGTATTTATATGCTAAGTACTATGTTATATATTAGATACAAAGATAGGCAAACATGTTACCCCTGCCTTCAAGATGCTCACATTCAAATAGGGGAGATAACATGAAAATAACTTTATAAACAAGCTAAACACAGTGCAAATATAAGATAATCTGAGGGAAAGAATTGGGGAAAGAGAAGTGGAGAATGGCTCCTCCAAAAGGTAGGATTTGAGCAGAGCCTGGAAGGAAGCCAGAGAAATAAAAAATGAGGAATTTTAGGCATTGGGGATGGCCAGTACAAAGACATGAAATCGCGCAAGGTCAGTACAAAAATGTAATGCTCTCCCTTCAGATGTAGTGGGTTCCTCCTCAGAGGAGGTCTTGAAATAAAGCCTTGAGAACCAGTCATCAGCTCTTCAGTGGAACATGAACAAGATTGCCTCTGAGGTCCTTTGTCAATGATTCCAAGATGACTGGAAGGGATATCTTTTCCTAACAAATTAAAATAGGCTTTTGACTTTAGAAAATCTACTGCCTATTTTTCAATACTAGGAAGAAAAAATATATCTAATTCATGTTTTTAAGAAAGAAAAGAAGATAAGATGAACTTATAGAACTCAGTCTGTTAAAGGTATTTTGACTTAAAAATATGGTCATGACTAATATAGAAATGTTAAATATGATTATACATGGATAACCTATATTGGATTTCTCACTATCACGGGGAGGGGAGGGAGGTAAAAAAATGTGAAACTCAAAAGTTTACAAAAAGATGAATATTGAAAACTATCTTTGCAAGTAATTGGAAAAATATAAAAAAATATGATCATGAAAATAATAAAAACTGGGACAGCTAGGTGGTACAGTAAATAGAGCACCAGCCCTGGAGTCAGAAGACCTGGGTTCAAGTTTGACCTCAGACAACTTAATTATTGCCTAGCTGTGTGACCCTGGGCAAGTCACTTAATCCCATTGCCTTAAATAAAATTTTAAAAATATTTTTAAAAAATAAAATAATAAAAACTACAAGGCAATGTTTGACATCCCTGATGAGTTAGTACATACAGTTAGAAAGCCCTTGAAGAGTTCAAAAAAAAAAAAGGACAAATCACTTCTGACTAGGGCAGTCAGGGAAGGCTTAGCACTTATTGAGAAGAGTAATTTTAACATAGAAGACTTAATAAATGTCTCCTGAATTGAATTCATGGAGGAAGTTGAACTTAGGATTCAAATAATCCTAGAGAAAGGCATGTGGTAAAATGTGCCAGGGTGTTCAAACCACCTCAACTACTGTCTCCCTAAAGGGACCCTGGTAAAGAGAAACCAGGAACCGGCGTCTCATAGCCTAGAAGTTTGGGATATGCCAGATCATTGATCCTGTTTACAAATGCCATCAAGGGGAACATGTTTTGTGAAAAAAGAGCATGCTATTCTCATCACTAACCACTAAACTCCCACTGAAAAACAGGTAAAGAAGAACCTTAGGAAAAGCAGTGCCCCCTAGTCCACTAACCTTGCTACCAACTCATGTACTTCAAGGTTGCTACACAAGGAAGTGATCAATCTTTGTAGAGATGTGACCTGTCAACCACCTCTCCAGGTGACAGAACTTCCTGCCTCCTCAGGAGTCCCAACTAATGAAAAGAAAGCTCCTCCAGCAAAGTTCCTTATCCCCATCAAATAGTTCAACATCAGACAATAAAAATGATATTTAAAACAATGCATTATCATGTTCTTTACCACTGCACTCTAAAGACAATGGGTCTTTCATCTGACTTGCAGATGGTTCATCCAATCTGTCTCCCCCAATATGAACTCCTTTGAGATCAGGGACTGTGTTGTTTTTTTCCTCTTCTTATCCCCAGCCATTAAGCATAGTTCTTTTCACATGAGAATCACTTTATGATTGTTTTTTCATCCATTTATTTGTAGGGAAGTAAAGTGGACATGCCAAAGATCCCATCACTCTGGTCCCACTGAGCATTCTCACTGAGCTAACCGTTTTCAAGCCTGTGTATTTATATCTGTCCTAATTTGTCATCCAGATCAGAAGCTCTCATCAATCACCAAATTTCTGAATTAGAAAGCATCTAAGAGGCTCTTTTGTCCAACTTATATCCCCCACTACAATACAACCTAGAGTCAGTCATGGAAACTTTGCTTGAATACAGGGAACTTTCTGCATTCCAAGGCAGTCCATTTCATTTTTTGAATAGCTCTCATTCTTAGGAAGAGTTTCTTCTCTTTCTTATGACTTCACTACAACATCCAGCTTAGGGAGGGCTCTGCCCAAACTCATTGGAGAGTGTGGACTTGATTAGTTACGCCAATGCCTGACAAATCAGAGGCTGCCTCTCCCCAAGGATTTTCTCAGTCCTCTGATGGAGTATTCCCTCCAGTACCTTCTTGCCCTCATTAAGGCTAAAGACTCATTGGACTGTGTTGAAGCAAAAAAAAAAAAAAAATGAAGTCTGAATACAAAAAAATCTACATAGATAAAAATGGCGAATCTGACAAGGGCCTAACAGTATAGACTTTGTTAGAAAAGTAAAAAGTCAGCAGTCACACCCACTTCTGAGTCTGCTCCCATGCTGTGTTGATGAGGAGCTGGGCTAGGCAGAACAGACATTCCATCTGCATTTTCACTGTGATGACCCCATGCAAATCCCGTGAACTTGACAACTGAAGGCTTGGAGAAGCTGCCTCTGGGAAGTCATCCATCAATGAAAGCCCTGGCACAAGCATGGCTAAGTCAAAGAATTTTAGCTCTCTGTGCAAAAAAAAAAAAGCAAAAGGGTCCCAGTTGCAAACTGTGAGAACAATCCATATTAACCGCAGTGTGTGGCAGGAAATCTACTTCATATAAACTTCCCATCTGCCACCTTGTAAAGGAGGTAGATTGCCCTTATGCCAATTTGCATGAGAATCACCTCGATTTGAATTTAGTCATAGAGCCTTGTTCTAAATAGAAGTTGAAATCAAACTGTCTGTATCAAGGAGCACAGGTCTGGCCAATGAAATCATAAATTTAGTTGCTATTAGAAACTCCTCCCTATAGATCCTGTCAGGAAAGGGACCTCAGGGAGTCAACCCAAATGTGAACAGACAGATGGACTTGGTCTTTTGAGAGAACGGACTTAACTAAGGGCACATGTGGTCAAAGGAGTAATGAATGGTTCTCCTCCATAATCTTCATAGCATTCCTAAGAATAGTTCTCTAGGTATTCCTAGGTATATTCCTTCATGATTACTGGTATGGTTGTCTAAAGGCACGGCTGCCTTTCACTGTTGAGGTTATTTGTCCCTCTCTTATCTCTGAATACAGATACTGCCATCAGTCAATGGTGCTCCAGAGTCAGCTACCAAGGTCCAGATACATTCAATGATTGAAAAACTCAATCCTCATGCTCCCCTCCCCAAGGTCAAATCTCACTCTGGACTTTTTCACTACTGAGGACCCAGAGACTTGAGGTGAGGGGGAGCAGGTGAGCCTCACCTGCCACCTCCTCATCTCAGATCCCTGACTGAGGCCTAAAACTATCTGACTTTTACTGGAAAGTACAATTCCAAATTGGTTTGTTCTATTTTATATATTTACATATATACTCATATATATGAACACACACACACACATATACACATATATAGGATCAGAGTGAATCTCTGGTATGTTGGTATGTTGACCATACCTTGAAATCACTGCCATAGCAAATACAGGCAGAACTCAAAATTCAAGAAATCCAGGATATTTTTAGGGCTGAATTAATTAAATGTTTGACCACATAGCAGGCAAATGATGTTACAGATATAGAAACAGTCCTTGGTAGAAAAAAGGTTTCCCACCCCTATCATAAACTGACCATTTAGCCCAAAGATTATCTACTACAAGATGTTTCCCAAGTGTGTGTCTTGTGAGTAATTTGCCTGGGGACCTAGAAAAAAGATCTCTAGGTTCTCTTTTATCCATAAGGCTCACTACGTGTCTCCAGGAATCCCTTTCACAAAGCATGCAATTTCACTGAAGGTCCTGATATATATTTCTTCTTGATCCCTTGAAATTCAATTATGAACTTAATAATTCTCTACTAGCTTCCTGTATATTAATCTCCAGGCCAAACCATAAACTTTCTGTGAACACTCTAACAAGATGGTCCAAGAACTACAGAGCTATCAGGGGGGAACTGGACCACTTTGAGACTGCCTAATTCAACCAACCACTTCCTACAGATACATATATAGATATATATATATATATATATATATATATATATATATATATACATATAGATATATATATATAAATTTACTGAGCTGAAAAATGATTTGTCCAAAGTTATGCAGTTATTGGCAGTCGTAGTTAGAATCAACAGCACCTAACTCTTGGTCCTCTTCTGAATTATCTGAACATCTTCCCATTCTCAATTTAGTCTCACTGAGGACTTTTTCTAATCTCATTATCATTCAGTCACTTTCCAGTCATTTCTGACTCTTCATGACCCCATTTGGGGGTTTTCTTGGCAAAGACAAGAAGTAGTTTTTTTTACAGATGAGGAAACTAAGGCAAACAGCAGAGTTAAGTGACTTGCCCAGAGCTCATTGAGGGTATGTTTAGCTATCCTGAAATACTATTGTGTGGTGAACTCCCTGGAGTCAGAGCATTTAGGAAGAAAACCTCTCTTTATTGTCCTATAACTGGGTGAATTTTGTCACTTAACTTAACTGGACCTCAGTTTCCTAATCCATAAAATGAAGGAATTGAATGGAGAAGAACCTCTGGACTCTCTTCCAGCTTTGGAGCTGAAACCAGAAAGGAACCAGTCTATAACCTGTGTATGGCCAAAACCAAACAGAGTAGGCCAGAGACAGGAGAGTCAGAACACAAAAGTAAGTTTAATTTCAGAGGAAGGAAAATGGCTAATTAGCAAGGATATATGTCCTTGAGTCCCACCCCTAATGAGAGAGACCTAAGGTAGTATAGGGAGAGCTCAATACTCATATCTATGGCTGTATAGTGAGTTGTAGCCCTAGCAATGAGGGGTCACTGTAACAATATGACAAATTTGATTCATTGCAGGGCTTCACGTCCAGAACATGGATATAATTTGTCCAAGCTCAGAGAATACCTGATGCTGGTGGGAAACAATTCTAGCATTTTCTTAGGCCTGAGATCACCCAGAGGGTGAGCAGTAAGAATTGTTCTTATGCCACCCTCAGCCTGCTTGATGAATCTTAGTTCTGGAAAATAGGGTGTCTTCTAATACTTTGACACAATGATCCCGAAACTATCCTTCTTAGCTTTGGCATTCAGCAATCCTCAAGATTCCTGGGAGTACAGAAATTCTAATATGACAGTGTCACATTCATGCAGACACAAGATATGGCAAGTTTAATTGTTATAGGGAGAGGTGATAGCAAAATGCCAGTTCCAATCTTCATTTTTTTTGGCCCCCTAGGCAAAAAAACAGCAAAATGATAAGAGTAGCTATCATTTTCCATAAGTAAGAAATCAGAAAAGACATTTGATCAATTAGTTCCATGAAGAATAGCACATTCTAAACTCATCCTTCTGGTTTTCTTAATAATGTCAATTTTCCATCACTTACGGATCTTGAGTTTGCTTAACAGGAATATTTGGTACTGCTGCTACATATTCAAAAGGGAGAGAAAAATCAGGGATTCACCATCAGGAAAGCCTAAGTATCATTTTAAACTGGATGATTTTATTTCACATCTTTAACTAATTCACTCCAGATGCATTTTGCTTCTAACACATTGACATTTTCCTTGAGTGCAATGTGGTGTACAGCATAGTACTGGCCTTGATTTGTATTCTGCTCAGAATACAAATTATGTGACCTTGGTAAAGTCATTAAATCTAAGTTTCCTCATCTTCTAAAGTGAGGAACTTGGACTTGATGACCTCTGAAGTCTCTTAGAACTCTGAATCTCTGATCCTCATTTTCTACTTCTTTCACTTCTGCCTACAAAGAGGCCCAAGATGTTCCTATTTTTAAATCTTCAGTTGACCCTTATTATCTCTCTTGAACTAACATCATGGGCTATCCTTCCTTCCACCACTAAAGTTATTGAACTTATGGAGTTAAATAGAATTATTCTATTTAGAATTATTCTATTCTATAGAATTATTCTATAAGTAGACTTAGTCTACTCTCTCTTCTATGAAACATTTTAAGGACTTGAAAACAGTTATCATATCTTCCCCCTCCAATTTTTTTTTTCCTTCAAGCAAAAGACACACCTTCTTCCTTTCCCCCACTTTATATATTTAAAAAAAAAAGGAAGTGGTTGGTTGGATTAGGCAGTCAAAGTGATCCCCCCTCCCAGTTCTATAATTCTTGGATCCTCTTGTTAGATTATCCACAGAAAGTTTACTATTTAGCCTGGAGATTAACATATAGGAAACTAGTAGAGAATTAACTTCATAATTGAATGTCCCACATTAAACTCAGAATATCCCAAACACAATTCATCATTTTCCACTCCACAAAAACAAATAAACAACAACAGAAATCTTCCCCCTAGCTTTTCTATTTCTACTAATGGCACCATGGTCTAAAACTTAAGAAATTATTTCTTGGGAGTCTCCCTTTCTTCTCCAGGGCATCTCCAGTTATCCTGATGAAGCAGGGGAAAGATGAAGAGAATTGTGAATGTAACAGAAAGGATTTGGGTGGAGACATAAATTGATTGGAGATGTAAATTGACTTGAAGTAGAGAATTATGATTGTAACAGAAACAACTGTAATCTTAAAATCTTCTTGGGTGGAGACCCTCCCCAATCTTGATGTAATCCTAACAGCTTTAGGATTTACCCTCTACCTAATTCTGGATCCAGTATAGGGGAAGGGAGTTCACCTTTTGCCCTCTGGAAGAGAGACAAGACATAAAAACCTGGGTTGGACCCTGGCTCAGGGCCACAGTCTTCTCTGACCATGGCCCAGCTAATGCTGCTTGACTGCATTCTCTCTCTCTCTCTCTCTCTCTCTCTCTCTCTCTCTCTCTCTCTCTCTCTCTCTCTCTCTCTCTCGCCCTTCCTACATCTCATAACCTTTTTAATAAATTTTTATTTAATTTCCACCCTTGCTTTCCCAAGTCTGAATAATGATTCCTCATAGGCAAAACCAAACTCAAGGAACCAGTGGCTACACTGATTCATATTTGGTCACTGATCCGGATAATTCTGGAGGAATAAATAAGGCTGGTAACTTAGCACAGTCCTCCAATTCAAGTGCTTGCCATGATGTCACTCCTGATGCATCCATCTTCTTTGAAAATGAAAGACAAACATCATATCCAAATCAACCTCTCAATTCCCAGAGAATCTGCTGCCATTATACAGCTTATATAATTTTCTCAAATCTTATTTTCTAAAAGAAATTTTTCCAGTTCTTCCTTAGTCTTGGTATTTTTCCTCCAAATGATCCTGTCTATATCTTGTATAATATAGTTGCTTACATGTCTACTATATTAGGAGTCCCATTAGTCTCCTAATATTTGCTTAAGAATGGGACCTTCCCCCCCTTTCATTGTCTAGCACATATAGGAAATAAATTGCTTGTTAATAAATTAATAATTAATATATAAATATGTATTTTATATAATAAATTTATATTTTTGCTATAAATTAATAAATAAAATGAAATCTAAAGAAATATAGTTATATAATATAAAATGCAATCCAGATAATATAAAATTTTTAAAATATACTAATAATAATTAATTATTAGAATAATTAATAAATTGGAGCCTCAATTTCTTTACCTACAAACCAGAGGTAATGATATTTATCCTACCTTCCTTCCAGGAATGTTAGAAGGAATGTTTTGCATGATAGCACAAAATAACACTAAGGTCTAAAGTTGTATTATAAATATTAAGAAAGAGTATTATGGCCATGTCCTGATTTCAGGTCCTTGATCTCAATGGAATGATGATCTAATCAGTCTTCCTTGAATAAAAGTCTCAATTCCCAGAGAGATCTTGATTCCCTGAATCTAAGAGACTTGGTCTTTTTCTTTATGGATTTCATTTAATTCAATTAAAAGAAATAGATCTTTGTTGCTTAAAACTAGATTAAAAGGGAAGTTCCTAAAGAGGGAGTGATTAGTTTCAGAAAGATATTTTCTCCAAGGGTGTGTCACCTGTAGCTTTGTTTGGTAATTCAAAATAATAATAATAATAATAATAATAATAATAATAATAATAATAATAATAATAATAATGAATGCTTTATAAATATTGCATCATTTATTCCTCACTACAATCCTCAGAGATTACGTATTACCATCTCCATTTTACAGATGAGGAAACTAAGTTACTTGTCCAGAGTCACAGACCTAATACATGTTCAAGCAATAATGTCTATAGATTAATAAATTGTCACTTAGAGACTTTGGCTAAAATGAAGAAAATAGTTTTTCTTCCACATTTGATAACTTCAAAGTCCTATAGAAATGTGAGCCATTATAGTTGATCCTCCACAAATTTATGGATCAAAATTTATTAGTGAGTACTGAAGTAATTTGAAATGCTTTATTCCCATCAGCTAAAGCAGTTCTTGCTCCTGAAATCACATTTTAAGGCAACAACATGGAAACCAATCTTGATTAGGAATAGCAAAAGGTAGGAGTGGCTTGCCTGTCCACAATGAGGAGGGAAAAAAACTAAAGAGGGGAGAACGCATCTAAATACTTTAAAACCATAATGTTTTAAAACCCATATCATCACATGTGGTATTCAAAGTTCACTGCAGTAGCAGTCACTGCAAAGGGAAGAGGGTGTTTCAGAAGATAGCCAGTACCAAGCTCCATGTCAATAGAGAAATGGCAGGATTTCATAAAAGCAGCAAAGCCCCAGAAATGGACTGCAAGTTCCCCCCTATTTGTTAAAGCCTATAGTGAGATGAAGAAGCTTTAGATAAAGGAATTAATGGGATGGCCCAAGCCAAAAAAAGCTTAAAAAAACAGAAAAGGTCAGTGGTGAACCATAGGGCAAAGCCTGCAATTTTAATATGAGCAAGCTAAAGGCAGGGATGTGAGGGCAGAGAAGGGGAGGGAAGGCCGAGAAATGCTGTCAGTGTCAGAGGAAACTGGTCTAAAGCATGTAATTTCAGCCTTACTATATTAATGCAATCAATAAAACCTCAGGAATTCAGAAACAGACCAATAATTAAATTTCACATTTCTTCTGCATCTTAGATAATCAAGCTTTTGGTATTTATTGTCTCATTGGATCCCCACAGCAACCCTGTGAAGTAGGTTATTATCATTAGCATATGACATATAAGAAAAGTAGGACTTGAAAGAAAGAAAATGACTTTCCCCATTGTCAACTCAACTTTGTTGGTATTTTAGTCATGTCTGATTGTTTGCAACCCCATTTGGAGCTTTCTTGGCAAAGATACTGGAGTGGTCTGCCATTTCCTTCTCCAACTCATTTTACAGATGAGGAAACTGAGGCAAACAAGATTAAGAGACTTGCCCAATGTCACCCAGCTGGTAATTGTCTGAACTCGGAAAGATGAGTCTTTCTAACTCAGGGCCTGACATTCATTCCAATCGTACTACCTAATGGCCCCAAACATTCACTAGTTATTGGCAAAACTAGAATTTGATCCAGGTCGTTTTTCATCACAAGATCAGTGCTTTTCAAATCCATACTTACTCATACATAAAAAAAAAATGATCACTGGAACCAAACAGATTTCCATGAGAAATTCACTTTGGTTCTTGTTCCAACTCTACCTTCTCGAATTAGCTTTGGTAATTATGGAACTTCAGGCCTGTAGCTAGTGGTTATTGAGCAGCGCTGTATTTCAACAGTTTGTGTCAACATTCTTATTCATACATACAAACTGAGTTTTAGCAGAACAAGTCAGAGTCTCTGCTCAGGCAGGAAACTTTAATCACCCACCCAGGTGAGAAGTCCAACCACCCTCTCCAGGCTTCCTGTGAAACTGAATCTAGGATTCAGACCCTTGGACATCAAGTCCACTTTGTTGCCTATATACCGGAGAGCCTCTTAGCTGTCATTCTCAAAAATAAATCTTATTGCCAAAATCTCCTCTAGAGAACTCTTATATCATTAAGGTGATAAAAGTAAAGGATCAATAGTGCAAGCAGGTTTTAGGAAAGAACCACAGTCAGGTCTGGCAGCTGACTTGCCTTTTGATCCTGGATCAAGTCCTATATCTCTCCAAACCTCAAGTGCTTTTATCTTTGAGATAGGGGATAATAACTTTTGCCTTATGTATTTGGAAGTAAAAATGTGAGAATTAAATAGGATAATAGCATGAAAGACCATTAAAAAGGGGAGAAAAACAATAAGGAAAGACTTCATTTTATCATCATCCACACAATTATTTTGAGTACTTGCAATGTGATAGAGATTCTATGATGTCTTACTAGCCCCTAAAAATCATGAGAAGAGGGATTGTTTAAACTATTTTGAGAGAAACCACTTAATAGCTAAGTGATACATGAGATTAATGTGTATATATATATATATATATATGTATATGTATATTTATATATAATGTCTAGAGCAACTGGACATGACATTCTAGCGTCTTTAGCCTTTCAAATACCTGCAAGTTCAGCCCTTCCATGACAATATAGCAAATCCTGGGATTGGGGTGTTTTTATTTTTTCTTATTACTTCCTCTGTTTGCCTGATCAAACAATGCTCAGTATGATTACAACAATGCTTTCTGTTAAGATTCTTGCCAAGGTTACACAGCTCACTTACCAATCATTGGTTTTTACTTTCTTCTTCTAAGATAGCCACAAAAAAGATTGTCCCTACCTGTTTGGTTGGTTTTCATTTCACAAATGTTTATTGAGTTTTCTGTGAGGCTATAATGAAGTTGTTAGAATAAGGAACTGCTGCCCTTACACTGACACCATGTCCCCTTTACACAGTCTCTTTCAATGAAGGCAAACAGAACTTTATCCTTTCTAGATCAACTCAAAGGAAGATGATCAGCTTTCACAGCATATTTTACCTGGAGATGGACTACAAATAATATGGAAACACTGATGGATCAATACCCTGCATTTGTGCAAATCAAATATGCAATAACACAAGTTGTCATGGCTATGCTGGTGGCAGTTGCAGAAAACAACTCATTGCAAAACAACTCAGGACCAGGACTAGAAGAACCAGTTAGAAAACAAGGGGTAAAAACAAAGATTGAAGATTAGAATGGGCAGAGGGTAAGGAATCATGAGGTCATGGATTTGCATTTGGAAGGGACCATAGAAACCTTATTCAATTCTCTTGATTTACCAGTGAGGAAACTGAATTGAAAGCATATGAAGCAATGTCACAGAGCTAGACCAAGAATCAAAGTTCTCTGGATCTGAACCCACCCATGGTGTTATTATTTGGTTGTTTTAGTTTTGGCAAAAATAATGGAGTAACTTGCCATTTCCTCCTCCAACTCATTTTAAAGATGGGAAAACTGAGGTTTAAAAGACTTTCCTAGAGTCACATAGCTAGTTAAGTGTCTGAAACTAGATTTGAATTCAGATCTCCAGGCTCAATGACCTATCTACTGCACCACACAACTGCCCCAAAGCTAAACACACTACTTCTCTAGGAAAACTGGTGCATACACACACACACACACACACACTCACAAATATTTTATACACTAGTCTTGCATAAGTTTCTGTCTTATAGAGGATGGCTAAGCCATGAGCTTTGTAACTCTAACTGGTTTGTTTTGGATCAAGAGTTCCTGAGAGCACTAGATGACCCAGAGTGCTGAGCAATAAGGCTTTCAAGTGGGAATCAAGATTTCTGAGTAATTGTGGTGGTTCACTTTACATTGATGCACCATAATGGTAACATATTCCCATACTTTAAAAAGAAACTAACCCATAAGGATAAGCAAAGAGAAAACATGACTGAAGTGGAGGAAGCCATGACTATCAACAGCTCTGTCATTAGAAAAACTACAGGGCAAGGAGTAGGGGATACAAGCATGTACTGGACTTTGCCTTCCTGGTGTCAACAGGTCTTGCCCATTGAAATGGCAAGGAAAGAAAAAGCAAATGGTATCAATTTCCCTACTCCTTGCACTTTCAAACTTCTAGAAAAGAACTTTGTTGGTGCCTGGACAGCTAACTTGGAAGCTCTATGGGTATGGGGTCAGGGGAATATCTTAGCTAAATTCTAAATTCTAATCTCTGGTTTTTCTACTCACTAACCAGCAAAAGAAAGGAAGGGAGGGAGGAAGAAAGGAAGGGAGGGAGAGAAAGAGAAGGAAAGAAGAAAAGAAGAAAAGGAAAGGATGGGAGAAAAAAACAAAAGAATGAGAAAGAAAGTAGGAAAAGGAAGGAAGAAGCATCAATGGCCTCTAAATAGTCAAAATAACCATCACAAAGATCATAAAGTATAAAGTCTGTACACTTTACTCAAGAGAAGATTCTGTTGGACCCTTATTGTCTTACTGACTTTCATTTAACATAGAACTCTAATAAACTTGATTATCACAATTTCCCAGTTCATAAAATCACTGCAGCAAAATAAAAAAAAAAAACTAGAGAAGTAGGAAGGAGAAGTGGGGGAGATATTCTCTCAAGTGGCTGTTTACCACAAGAGAGGAAACAAAAATTTTAAAAAACAAAAACATAGCTGCATGATATTGCATATAATGTAGAACTTGATTATTGTGTGAGTTTGCTGAACTAACTTTCTTTTCCATTTTTTCTATAAGGGATAGCTCTCTAGGTAGGGAAAGATGATTTATTGAGAATTAAACGTTATCAATAACAATTTTTAAAGAAGTTATAGAAATTTTAAAAGCACAGTTTTCTATCAGGGGAGGGGGAAGGAGGAAGGAAAATGTGAAACTCAAAACTTTACAAAAAAAAGATTGATGAAAATTATCTTTGAATGTGGGTGGAAAAAATAAAAGAGTGACTAGTCATTAGCTCCAGAGGGCATGACTATATTATCATTAATTGATATTCAACATGATCATCTTGTACTATCAAAGCAATCTACAAACATATATTAGACCCATACAAAGTCATACCTAACAAATATTAATAATTTTAAAAATTAATAATTTTTAAAAGGTAAAATATATTTTATATATTATATTGAAAAAGGCAGGCAAAGGATATAATATATTGAGAAAAACAGACTATAAACAAAATGAAATTATGCTTCTTTTTCAACTTTTAGGGAAAACATTTTGTGGATAATTCATTTATGGGTAAGATTCATTTCTCAAAGATATCATAAGAAAAAGGCCATTTCTACATTAATAAAAGCATGTGACTCAACAATGATGTGAGGTTCACCCTGTGTTCTCTCTATTTATGACAAATTAAAACAAATCTTGTCCTATATATGGATTCTGTCCATTCTCTGCTTCTGTAGCATCTGTCAAATGCTGTATATAGAGAGGAGGAAGATGGGAGCATGTCAAGAGGGTTAGCGACATCCCTCACAGTACCCTTATCCATTTCAACTGCTGGCTTTGGGATTAGGATAGAAATTGAAATTCCCTGTATCTATCTATATAAATAAATAAATAAACAAACAAATAAATGAATAAATGAATATATATATACATATATATGTGTGTGTGTGTATATATATATATATATATATATATATATATATATATATATATATAAAACAACCATACGTCTAAAGCACCTTCATTATCATTTCAAGTTTTTACTTCCTCAAACAGGTATACAACCTCTATGAAAAGTGAGGAAGAAATTGATTATCCAAGTTTTATAGATGGAATAGAAATAATACTTCCTTCTATTCCTTCAATCCTGTTTTCCTCATACTTTTGCCAATTCTTGGAAAGTCATTTTATGCTTAAAATGACAAATATATCATATTCAATGCCATCAAACAATAATGAATAATTGTAATCAAAATAGTCACCAATTCCTAAGAGCTAGAAGTAGCCTTTCAGGTTGCTCAGGCTCCTAAGAGCAGCAAAAGATCTTCACTGCTCAAACACAAAACATCATGAGGAAGAAATTCATTTATTTGGACAGTTATGTAAAAGCATCTTGTCCTGAGTTAAACCCATCTTGTCTGAAACTTTCATAGTTCTGCCTTCTTGTATATTAATATTCATTCATATTCTCTCACACATATCTTCTCTCCTCTAAACCAAATGGTCATTTATTCACTCAGGAAACAGTGGAGAAATTTTATATGGAAATCACTGTCTTAGATACCTTCAATGGTATGATTTACAGACCAGCTTTATCTGGGTTGCCTTCTCTGCAGTTGGACACTATAACTGCACAACATCACTCCTAAAATGGAGCATCTGGATTTGTAGCCATTCACAGAATGGTAATGATGGAGTGGGACTGATCCATGCTCTATGCCCCTGGGATACTTGCCATCTTGCTAATGTAGTAATATTTACACATGTGAAGAAATCACTAATAGTACAAGACAACAGATTTAAAATATTCAAAGTGAAAATGGGAGGATAGAACAAAAATCTCTTATACTTCAAATTATTAAAAGTCAGAATTACAACTATAATTTCCAATATGGCAATAATATAAAATGATGTCAAGAAAGATTAAACAGGGAAACCATACGATATTTAAACCACTATTGACAAGGCGGGAAAAACTATTAAATATTTGCACCAAATGGCATAACATCTAAGTTCTTGACAGAATAGCTAGTCTTCTTATAAGAAGGCAATGACAGAAAATGACAGTAACACTTTTTAATGTAATTCTTTTAGAGCTGCATAGATCTGACAGAAAGATAAAAAAGGGGAAATAAGAGGTTTTACAAATCTTTGAAAATTAGATTTGATTTGTCTATGGCAACTTCTAAAAAAGAATGCTAAAGAATACACATATATTCAGCATCTTTTAGCAGTTCTTCAAAAACTTATCAAGTGCTAGGGCACAGAAGAATTAGAAATAAAAACATAAAAATAATAAACATTCTTTATAGACTTTAATACAGCAAAAATACTCACGAAGTAAAAGATACAGACCTAAATGAAGAGTAAGTAATGATCACCTAAAAGTTTCAAAAAATAAATCACAAAAACAACAAAAATTCTGCTAAAGAGAATGATGATCAGGAGACAAAAAAGTCCAAAATGCATAGAACTTAAACTATAAGTGATACATGGGGGCAACTAGGTGACTCAGTAGATAAAGCACTGACCCTGGAGTGAGGAGTACCTGAGTTCAAATCTGACCTCAGACACTTAATTACCTAGCCATGTGGCCTTAGGCAAGCCACTTAACCCCATTGCCTTACAAAAACCTTAAAAAAAAAAGACTAGGAAAGGGGCAACTAGGTGGTACACTGAATAGAGCACTGGCCCTGGAGTCAGGAGGACCTGAGTTTTAAATCCAGCCACAGATACTTAATAATTACCTAGCTGTGTGACTTTGGACAAGTCACTTAACTCCATTGCCTTGCAAAAAAAAAAAACAAATAGATAAATAAATAGACTAGAAAATTTTTTAAATTAATCCTAAGATTTACAAAAGACAAACTTTGGAAACTTATAAAAGAAATAAAGAAACTCGGGGGGGAAATAACTGATAATCAAAACATCTATTTTTTTTTTAAAAAAAGAATGACAAAATCAACAAACCATTTGCCAGTCTGATCAAGAAAAAGAAAAAGGGGTGGCTAAGAGGCGGCAAGGAATAGAGCAGTGGCCTTGGAGTCAGGAGTACCTGGGTTCAGACCTCAGACATTTAATAATTACCTAGCCATGTGGCCTTGGGCAAGCCACTTAAGACCTTAAGACCCACCGCCTTGAAAAATCTAAAAAAAAAAAAAAAGATCAAATTACCAAATCAAAAAAATGAACAAGCTAAATAAAGAGGATTATTAGAAACTACCCTATAGTAGTTTCTAATACCTATGAAAAGCTAAACTAACCCAAATTAATGAATTCTAAATTAACTCCCCAAAAGAAAAGTTCCAGCTCTAGAAAGATTGACAAGTGAATTTTTTATCAAATATTTGAAGAGAAATTATTTCTATTACAAAAATTGTCTTCAAAAAATAGAGACTGAAAGTCCCATACCAAACTCATTTTAGGGGACTTATATGATTTTGAGATCCAAATCAGAGAGATTTAAAATATACATACACACACACACACACACACACACACACACACACACACACACGACAAAAAAGAACTACAGAACAATTATACAAAAGAATATGTATGCAAACATTTTCAATTAATGACTTGCAAAGTATATCCAGAAAATAATTTACTATAGCTAAGCTGGATTCATGCCTAGGATATAAGGATGGTTCAGCATTCAAAAATGAGTTAGCCTAATTAATCATACAAATAGTGAAAATAGCGAAAACCACACTATTATTTCCATGGAAGCAGGAACATCTCTAGACAAAATATAGCAAAATTATAGCATTCATTTATATTTTTAAAAATCCTTAAAAAAGCATTGTTGTGGTAGGGTTCTTTAAATATGATCAAAAGCATAAATCAAAACCAGCATCTAGTGCTAATTACAAAGGAGAAATGCTAAGATAACTATAATAATAGCAATAATACTAAGAAATATCCCATGCAAATAAGAGAAAAAGCAGACATAGTCTTGTTCTTCCCCACTATTATATGAAATAGCTCTAGAAAGGCTACATTTAGCACTAAGAAAAGAGAACATTTAACTATTCAAATGATCAATAGTTATTTATTAAATGTCAAATTCTAATCATTGTGTTAAGCATTAAAAATACAAAGATAGAAATCCAATTTTAAAAATACAATATGAAGATAAAAATTTGGTACAAAATCCAATACAATAACTATTTTCAAGGAGTTTATATTTTAACAAGGGAGGCTAACACATGTATAGATAAGTATACTAATAAAATATACAAAATAAATATAAGGTGGTTTGGAGAGTTAGCAGTTTAGAGGGATCAGGAGTAAAGTCTACATGCAAAAAATGACCTTTGTTTTGAAGGAACATGGGTATTACATGGGGTCAGGGTAAAAATAGAAGGTATCTGCCAGAAAAACCAATTCAAAGTCATGGAGAAAGAAGTTAGAGCTATAGGTATATGAATTCTACAGGCTTTGTCTGCAGTCAGGTTCTCATTCAGGGCCAGTATGACTGAATCTCAGATTTTGTGTAAGTAATAATATGCAAGGCTGGAAAATTAGGACATGGCCAGAGGGATAAAAGGGAACCATTGGAGATTATGGAGGAGTGGGTTGACATTATCAGACCTGCATATTAGAGGTGGAGTAGAGAACAGATTGGAGTGGACAGAGACTTGAAGTGAGAGAGATCAAGAGGAGCATATTGGGCAGCTAGATGAAGCAGTAGATAGAGTATCAGCCCTGGAGTCAGGAGGACCTGAGTTCAAATTTGACCTAAGACCTCCTAGGGTTATTTGAATATAGAGTGAGTTAATGTTTATAAAGTGCTGGCACATCATCACTGTTATATTTATTTATTTATTTTTGGTTTATTAAAGGCAGCAGGGTTAAGTTACTTGCCCAAAGTCACCCAGCCAGGTAATTATTAAGTGTCTGAGGACACATTTGAACTCAGGTCTTCCTGACTCCAGGGCTGGTGTTCTATCCACTGTGCCACCTAGCTGCCCCCACAGTTATATTAATATATATATGATATATATAATAAATATAAATAAAATTATATATATAATTATTATATACCATCAGTATTTGTGTTAACAAAGAACTGAAAGAAAAATAAGTGCCCATCACTTGGAGAATGGTTAAAAATTGTGGTACAGAAATATAATGGAATATTATTGCATAGCAAAAAATGAAAAATTTGAAGAATTCAGAGGAGCAAAGGAAGATTTGCATGAATCTATATAGAATTAAATAATCAGAATCCAACATCAATATTCACAACTATCACAAAATTAATGAAAACAATCACTAAAAAGATCCTGAACTCTTAAAAAACAAACAAACCAATTGTGGCACTGGAAAAGGAATGATGAAACATATCTCCCACTTCATGCAAAGAGGTGGGGGACTACCTAGGCACTGCAGAAATAGTCACTACTGAAGGATGTTTTGTTAAATTATTTTTGCATATTACAAGAAAATATTCAAACTGGAAATGACAGAGGAAAAGGGTGATATTGCTAAAAGTCATTGTGATATAAAAACAAAATATTTAAATAAAAACTTATTTTTTAAAAATACAAACCAGACCTGGTGATTCATACCTATAACCCTTGCTACTGAGGAGACTAAGGTTGATGGGTTGCTTGAAGTCTGTAGTTCTGAGTTGCAATTGAATTAAATCAAGAATCCAGACTAAGTCTTAGACCAAGAGAGTGAACGATCACCAGATACCTAAAGATGGGCAAACCAGTCCAGGTTGAAACCAGACAACCAATCCAAAAAAAAGAAAAAAATGATGATAAATTTTCAAAAAGGGAGCAAAAACAGATGTGTTTAGAAGTTCAGCAGAGCATCACCTGCTGAATGTATCAGATAAGAAAGCACCTTCATTGAAGTCCAAGGAAAGCTACACCTGGTTTTCTCTCTTCTTGTTTCTGCCATCTGACAGTCCTCATCTGGAGTGTCCTTAGGTGCTAAAGTGGCTAATAATTCTTTTCATCCATATCATCAACATCCAAATATGAGAAACCTTTTCTTATCTGTTAGCAGATGACTTGTCCCTTCTCAAGGCAACAGTAAGACAAGGAGCAGATACATGGTTTTTAGTCCTCCCAGGATTTGAGACCACTCAAAACAGATAGAATATGAGCCAAGGATGTTTAGCTGTATAAAACATGTATTGACCATAGATATAGAGAGTTGTAGGACTTGGGGTCAGAAAGGTCTTCTCCAATCCCTTCATTTCAGAAGCAAGGAAACTGATTGCCCCATCTCAGGGTCAGAATTTGAATCTAGAACAACCTCTGACTCCAAATCCAATTTTCTTTCAAAATCCTCTTCCATAAGAAGTTTTCCCTGGTCTCACTTAATATTAGTGCATTCTTTCTAAGATTATCTCAAAGTTATCCTGTACATATCTTAGTTTGTACATGAATGAATAAATGAATGAATGATTTATTAAGCACTTAACTGTATATAAAGCACTGAGTAGACATCTAGAAAAAAAAGACAGAAACTGCTTTCAAGGAAATCATTTTCTAATCTCTCCCATGAGATTGTCAGCTCCCATAATGCAGAAACTGTTTTCACCGATTTCTTTGTATTCTTGTTGATGATCAGCACAGTGCAGATATAGCATAAGTATTTAATAAAATACCTGTTAACTCAACACTGGTGCTTCCTCTTTATCAATTTTTTTCTGATTGTGTTTTCAAAAGTTAGTTTCTACTCTAAATTCCCTACTGACCTTTGGTCACATTAGTTTGTCTTTATGATCCATGCTTGAGAAAGAAAAACAGACCAAGACAGAAACAAAGAAAGAGACAGTCAGAGACAGAGAGAGAAGCAGTAAGGATGCAATAGTCTTCAGACTTTGGAGGAATAAGGGCGTAGAAGGATAGGAGATCTAATTAAAGAGGAGATTTCAGAGTTTAAAAATGATCCAAGTTGAACATTTGATGAAGTCAAAAGTGCACTTGTAGTTAAGTAGAATATGTAAGTCATGGGAGCTGAGGAGATTTGTGACAGGGAGGTCTGGGGTTCAAAACAACATCAAAAGGAATATTGAAATCACCAAGAATATGGAAAGGTGCAGCAACTAAGCGGCACCAGGTTTAGAGTCAGGAGTTCAAATCTGGCCTCTGACCCCTACCAGCTGGGTCATTATAGGCAAGTCGCTTAACCTTGATTAGTTGAAAAAAAAAGAACAGGAGGAAGAAGAAATGGAGGGACAGAAGGAAGGAAGGGAAGGAGGGAGGAAGGGAAGGAGGGAGAGAGGAAGGAGAGAAGGAAGGGAGGGAGGGAGGGAGAGAGAGAAGCAAATAGTTTGTGGACTGTATAACAGTGAGTTTGAGTTTAATTCCTGGTCAAATTTTAGAATGCATTATTAAAGTGATGGTCAGTGAATATGTGAGAAAAAAGCAGTGATTGTAAAAACCTGATTTCATCGACCACAAGTCATACCACACTAATCTCATTTCCTTTTTTATGAATTATACACTGGCAGGTGGATCAGGAGAATGCCCATGAATATTGTTTGCCAAGACTTGGAGAAAAACTCTTGTGCTATTCTTGTCATGAAGGAAATACATGAACTAGATCAAAGTAGAGTCAGAGTTAGGTGATTTTAGAATTTACTGAACAGCAGAACCCAAAGAGAAATCATTAACAGTTCAAAGTCAAGTTAAAGGGAAGTGTCCCAGTGGATTACTTAAAGGATCTTGTGCTAATGTGTTGTGTTCATCTAGGGTGCGTACCTCTAGACTTCTCCATCCTGTCCCAGTAACCTCCTCATCCTGGGAGATTATTTCAGCCCTGGAACTCAGCAGCATCCTTTTTTCCTGGGGTCCCTCCCACTGCTCAGGATGGCTCTTCCCAAAAACTCCATTTAAGGAGACTCCAGGCAGATTATTGCTTCATTTCTCACTAGATAGTACTCCTCTGAACCTCATTATCATCCATCCCAGTCTAGTACCTTCTTCCCTCTCTCTCCCTTTTCAGCCTCCTATCTTCCCCGTTCAAATGTAAACTCCTTGAGGGTCAGAGCTGTTTTACTTTTAGCTTTTATTTGTATTCCCAGCAGAACATAAAGGGCAGGATGGGTTTGAAGTCACGTCACATTGGGGCCATGGATGCTGGTCAAAATGTGAGGAGAGAAGAAATTTGTAAGTGAAGGCTATGTTGCACATGGAACATCTATAGATAATCTTGGATCCAAGAGATGACAAGAGGGCTACAGCATCACCATGGAGGCAATGTTGACCTTCTTGTCCCTGTTACCCATGCTCCCTCCCTTTCGGTTTGAGAGCAGGGCTCTGGGGTGTCAAGCCAAGGACATTTTTGGTCACAGTCTTTGGAGTGACTGATGCCAACAGGCCTATGACCCTATGGGGCATGACATGGATGGTAGCTACTTGGAGTACTGTGCCCTTCAGCTTTATATCATCCCCTAGCTGGACAACAACAACTTTGGGGCTCTCAGGAACAGAGGTTTTGGAGAACCTTTGGAATGATACGCTTCAGCTGGAATGGCCCCCACAACAGAAGGGTCAGAGTCTAAGGGGACATGTGTCACGATTCTTATGTTATTCCCACAGGATGTTTAATAGCTTTGATATGAACTTTGAGAGGTTGAAAGGAGCTGGAAGGAGCTGGAGGGTCATTACTGTCCTCAGCAGATGCCTCAGTTCCACTTGAAGTGCTCTGAAGGATATCAGGGGTAGACTTGTCAGCTATTCGCTCATCTTATTCATCTTTGTGCTTTGGTGGATTGGTGCCCATTGGCCTTGAGGAGCCATGAAGATTTCCTAAGGCTGATAATGATTTTAAAAAGAGGCCCCCACCTGGGTGGGTGAACTGCTAGGAAAGATGCTCAGCTTTTGGGGGCTGGAGGCTACACCTGGACAATCTGAGTGAGAAAGATGAAGGGGCTGTCACTGCCTGATTCTGTGGTTCCTGAGCATAGGAAAAAATCAGGTGGCAGCAAAGAAGGATGCCAATATGCTGAAGACCCTCCCCAAAGAAGTTTATTTAATATTATTAATAATAATAGCTAGCATTTATAGAATACCTACTATGTGTTAGGCAAGGGTACCCAGGTAGTTCAATGGATGGAGTATAAGACCTGAGTTCAAATCAGGCTTCAGACAGACTGTGAGACCCTACACAGTTCACTTCGTCGCAGTTTCCTCATCTGTAAAAATGAGTTGGAGAAGGAAATGACAAATCACCCCTACATCTTTTCTAAGAAAACCTCAAATGGGATCACAAAGAGTTGGACATGACTGAAATGATAATGTACATCTTTGACATTTTTCTACTTTTTAATTCAGGGAAGGATGAATTTCTTGCACCCCCACCCCCATCCCCTTATTCTATCTGGCTTGGTATAGTTGCCACATTTTAGGCATGAACAGACCCCTTTTACCACATCTCTGAAAACAGTCACTCATCATTCACTTGTAAACCTCCACTGACATTTGGAGCTCACTTCCTTCTAAAGTTTGGCCCATTCTAATTTTTAAAAGTTCTAAGAAATTAAGGAAATTTCCACTCACAGGGTCTGGATCTATCTTTAGGAATAACAAAAAGCATATCTAATCTTTCTTTTTCTTATTCATTATGTATTTGAAAACAGTATACCCCAAGAAGCCATTCATAAGCTTGTCCCTACTAAGTTTTCTGCCTCTCGCATTAAGTATCTCTGTTTCTTTCCACAGATCCTCATAAGGCATGGTTTCAATTCCCCTCATCAAGAAAGTTTCCTTCCTTTTAACTAACGTTCCTCTATTTCTCAATTTCATGTGGTGTCCAGGACTGATAAAGTATTCCAAATGTTTTAGCCAAGACAGATGACAGAGGGGGCAGGAGATGGAAAGTAGAGATGAGAGAAGGGGCAGATAATCCTACTGGTACAGTTAATCTTTTTAACCTACAATTTTTCAATATCACATTTAATCTACTCAAGTCTTTTAAATTTATTTTTAGATTCTTGATGTCATTGGCAAACTTGATAAGCATGTTATCCATAGTGTCCTTCTACTTTACCTGGGTGACCCTAACAAATTACTTAACCTCCTGGATCTCAGTTTTTCTCATCTATAAAATGAGAGGAAGGTAGACTAGATGGCATCTAAAGGGCTTTCCAGTTGTAGGTTCATCATTCTATAATTCTATGATCTATAAAAACAGTAGAGAGTCATGGCACATCAAGTCCTTCCAGATAAGAATCTATTAAATGTTGCATAGTTATTGAAACCAGGTCTAAATAGACCTGCCATTAGTACCCAGCCCACAAATCCCTGGGTCTCAGTTTCTCCAAACACAAAAGGAAGGAATCGATTGGATAATCTCCAAAGTTTCACTTCCAGTCCTTGGACTCTCTGTCTCCTGGAATCTTGTTTTTAATGGATGTCATGAGCTGACCCTTCTGCCTGAATCCTATTGAATAGACATCACTCTACAATCAGTCAAATTCAAATATTCAAATAATAGAGAACTTGGTTTTCTCAGTACCCATATTTCTAATATCAACTCCACACTCTGTTATCTTTAATCAAGATATTGCCTTGCCTATTAAATAAAAGCCCTCTAAAAATCCTTCAGCTGTTTACCTGAATTCCATTTAATCACATCTAGAGATTATTTAAATAATCTACTCTCAAATAGCCAGCAGCTGGGAGGTAAAAAAAAAAAAAAGAAACACCAACTATCACCTCATCCAAATTTCTTCTCCGGCTGTTACTGCTTTGATAAAGCAGGCTTTAATTTCCATCAAGAGAAGCCATATTAAATCAATGAATTAGTTATTTATAGCTTTTCCTCAGAGAGCTGAATTATCTACCCACCAGCTTTATCTTGTTTTCAATCTCTAACAAATGAAGACTTTTATCCCTCTAAATGGAATCGACTCTCACCAAGCTATGATCAAGGGTTCCTGTATCCATGAGCAATCAGTCCATCACATCTAGGCTCTTGAGACTCAACACCTCTCCTGCTGATAGTGAAGAGCACATTAATGGAAAAGCCCACACCAGGTGGAGGGTATCTCTTGGTACTCAGGAAGCAAACATGTGAAAATCCACTCCCTTCCATTGATCACCACTAGGGGGGGATAAGTTAGCTCTCACAAAGAGCTACTGTAGCCAGAGCCAAGAAAAACCCAACAGTCCAGGAATGAGACATCCTTATCAAAATTAAAGGATAAACTAACTGCCAATCAAGCTTGTATTTTCCCTGGTTCCAGTGGAGTACTGTGTTTCCTTTAATGATGGTTTCTTTTGTTATTTACACCTTTAGATAAATTCGCCAGTAAAATGCGGGAAGGTGATGAAGACAGACTGGTGGTCCTCACAGACTCCTAGAACTTCTTCCATTAGTACAATAGAATACAAATTCACTTTACCTATTTGTATCATGGTCTGCAACAAGCCCGATTCCTTACCTTCTTTGAAAAAATAATAGAATCTGAAGGGAACTTAGAAATAATCCCATCTAAACTGCTTCATTTGACAAATGAAGAAACAAACCCAAAAAAAGAAAAATAGATTTGATCAAGGTCTCACAGCTAGTTAATGATAGATAGAAGTCATAATTTTCAATTTCTGGACCTGAGCTCTTCTTCTATTCTTCTTCCCACTCTGGGGCTAGAGCTGTAATTTCATCCCTTCTGTTTGCCCAAGTTTTCTCTTCTGTAAAATTGTACCTCTCATGGTTGTTCTGAGGATAATAATATGTGTAATATACACAGCACAGTGCCTAATAAATGGTGATGATGATGATGATGATGATGATGATGATGATGTTGTTGTCTCATTTCTGTCATGTCAGACTCCTTATGACCCTATTTAGGGTCTTCTTGGCAAAGATATTGAAGTGGCTTGAAATTTCCTTCTCCAGTTCATTTTACATTTCCTGAGGCAAACAGGGTTAAGGGACTTGCCCAAGGTCACATATCTAGTAAATGTGCAAGGCTGGATTTGAACTCAGGTCTTATACTGACTCCAGGCCTGGCACTCTATCAACTGTAAAACCTAGATTCCCAATCCTTTTTTGCTGTTGCTGTTATTATTGTTTCCCCCATTCGTGTCACATTATGTAAGACTTCATATTTTTAGATGCTCTAACCTTTTCTGAGGAGGATGCTAAGGCAATAGAAATTATCTTTGAAATCTGCTTGAATGCGAATTGCATTTTACACTAAATAGCCTCTAATGCAGTATGTTTCCTAGGATAACTATTAATTCAAAGGTTTGTTTCATTTCTACTTTATCAGCATGCAGTTCAAATATGGCCTGATGACAAAGATCCACATAGGATACATGTGGAGACAAAAAGTATGACTTCATTATATTGGCTTATTTACAGGCTAATAAGGAAAACCCAGAAAAAGGCAAAAGAATGACAAGGTTGGGACATTATCTAATATTCCAGACTCTTACCCAGCTGAGGGAGTTAAAGCAGGTCTTGACCCCCTTTCTTCTCATCACATCTCCATTTCACATAAACCTTTTATTAAAAATATGTATATACATATTTAATCCATCCATGTCCTCATGTTTCAGGGTCAAATCAGAGATCCATCAATGTCTTCCTCCATTACAAGATAATGATAGCAAACAATAAACCCTGACCTTAAAGGGAATAAGGCTAATCAGAAACAATGGTGCAAACATATTTCTTATTATGAATTTAAATGAATAGAGTTTGCTCCAGTTCCTTGCTCATGTCCACTAAAAAGACATGGTATGGATCACTGTGCCTCAGGCTCTAACTCTGCAGACAATCATGCACAGAAAGAAGTGATAATTCCCTCATATTGGTATAATGCATTAAGCTTCTCAAAGCTATTCCCATCTGTGATTTTATTTCATCGTCCCAGAGTCTGGGAGATTGCCAAGGGAAGTAATATTATCCTCATTATAAGGGAATACAAGCATAGAGAGATGTGATTCACCCAAGGTCACTCAGGTAAACAAGGAAGGAAGCATAGAGCCCAAGGATTCTAATTTCTCATCTCATCTAAGAATGAATGTAGTATTTACTAAGCTCTGCATCTGTACAAAGCACTGATAGAAGAGTACAAATAGAAGAGTAATCCCTTACTCTCCATGGTCCTTAGGTTACAATAACAAAGCAGATGTTGATACCTCCTTTTTAATGTCATTTGCACTGATAAAATCATATCAGTTCCTGAGGTTAAATTATTTCATGCTGCCAAGGAAATGGATGGCAAGAACTTTCTTTTCTGGCTGTCATACTCATAGAAGTAGTTGCAAGGTTGCATCTCTACAGGAGACACTCCCCAGGATGATGGCTATGAACACTGAAGTGGAAGGAATGCTTTTCTCAAGGCTCTTGGATTTGGGGTCTTGGGTTGTTTTCATTAAGGTCAGAGGGGAGATGGTGGTCAAGATGATGGGGTGGATATGACTTGTTTGTCTCCTGTCTCTCACTCAGGGTGCCTTGTTCCTTTAGTAAGACTGGCTTGCTTGTCTTGTTGGTTAGCATTGGGTTGAGATGACTGGTCCTCTTTCCCTAAGACACTTCCCCAGATGATGACTGTAATGGCTGGGCTGAAAATGGACTCATAGACTGTTACTCCCAGGATCCTGCGCTTTACTGCCTATTGGTGCCATTTGGTCAGCAGCTGTTGGTAATGAGGAAGGTGAGCCTCTTTGTCACAATGATTTCTCTCCTCAGTGATATCTACAGGGACTGGCCTAGAGTGGAAGGAGATGTAATGATTTAGGCAGACACTGCTACTCCAAAGACTCTGGAGCAGGTGAGTCCAAACTGCAGTCCTCAAAGCCCATTCATGTGGCATCATTATATTTTATTATTATACTCATTAATAATATAGGTTAGTAGTCATAAATAAATATTAAATTCTATATGCAGCCCTTGTCAAGCTTTATTGGGCAATGAGACCCAGAAGACCTAAAAGGTTAGACATTCATCCTCTAGAGCTCTAATCATCTTCATGAGAATCTGAGGAAATCAAATCCCTTTTACCTACTTTAAGTGAAGCATCAACAAAAGATCACAGAGGGGCGGCTAGTAGGCATAGTGGATAAAGCACCAGCCCTCGAGTCAGGAGTACCTGGGTTCAAATCCAGTCTCAGACACTTAATAATTACCTAGCTGCGTGGTCTTGGGCAAGCCACTTCATTTGCCTTGCAAAAATCTAAAAAAAAAAAAAAAAGATCACAGAGCATTTCTAGCTCATAGAGGGGTCTCATTTCCACCAAACAGCTTCCATTGATTTGGAGGTCAGATGTGCAACATCCTCAACAAAGAGGAAACAGATCTCTGGATAGAAGAAATTAGAATAAGGATCCCACCCACAAAATTATATGTAAAAAAAAAAAAGCAACTGTTTAGAAAGAGGTAACACAATAACAGTTAATAGAAGTAAATAACTGAGGAAGAAAAAAGAGAGAATAAAATTAAAGCATAGAAGACTGGGGCCCACTGGAACTATTTTTTGGAAGGGTTAAGAGGGTCACAATAGACTGAGGGCATCACCATATTACAAAAAAATGATTTTCATCAATATTACTTAAGCTAAATGATATACAATATTATCAAGTTAAGACAGCACATAATATATTTAGAAGAATTTCCTTTAAAATGAAAAGTTTTGATATTTAATCCTTCCTTCAAAAACTATGAGCCATATGACCAGGGACTCCTTAGTTGTAAAATTGCGGGGAGGGTTAGCAATACTTGTACTAGGAACTTAAATTAGACACTTTGGGGAGCTGTAAAAGATGAGCAACCGTTCACCTTCTGAAATAGGTCATTTGTTAGTTTTACACATAGATCTGGTTTGGTTCTCTTCTACTCAAAATTCTTCAGTATGTATCTATTGTTAATTGAGTAACGTTCAAAGAAACTAGGGATAGTAGAACTAGAGAAAAGCAGACTTGGGAGTACGAAGTAGTCATTTTCTAGTATTTCAAAGATTGATACAGGCAAGAGAGATTCTACTTGTTCTATCTGATTTCATCGGGCAGACCTGAGAGCAAAGGGTGGAAATTGCAAAGAGACAAATATAGGCTTGATGAAATGAAAAACTTCCTAATAGAACTTTCTAAAAGTGGAATTGGGCTGCCTTGGGTGGCTTTCAGGAAAAGGCTATATTTCTACTTGTTGGGTTTACTGTAAAAGAGATGATTGTTCGGGTGTGGGTTATATTGGCCTCTGAGGTCCTTTCTAACTTCAAGCCACTCTGATTCATTTGCTTGGCACTCCAGATGCTCCTCAATCTGGTGCTACAAGGCCAGCAGAGTCAACCTGGTGGTGTGGGAGGTAGGGTAGAGACTTCAAGTCAGAAAGACTAAGCTTAGTTTAAGCATTTATGAACTATGTGACTCAGAAGGATAAGTCACTTAAACTCTCAACTTCAGTTTCCTCATGGGTAAAAGATGGATAATAATAGCACCTCCCAAGATTTTTGTGAGGAACAAATGACAACATACAGAAAGCACTTTAGAAACCATTATGTTAGATATTAATGTGAGATGTTATTATTATTAACAATAATAATATTTTCTATTATTAGAAAGCTTCAACTCACACAACTCAACTTAATGATTCACTTTTCTGGACCACTCCCTGTTCCCCAACTACATCTATTGTTCAGTTGTTTCTGTCATATCCGTCTCTTCTTGACCTCATTTGGGGTTTTTTTGAAACTGAAGTGGTTCGCCATTTCCTTCTACAGTTCATTTTACAGATGAGGAAACTGAGGCAAACAGGGTTAAATGACTTGCCCATGGTCAGACAGTTAGTAAATGAATCTGAGACTGGATTTCATGAGTCTGGATGAAGAAGATGAGTAATCCTGATTCCAAGTCCAGTGCTCTATCCACTTCATCACTTAGCTGCCTCAACATACATGTACATATTCCCTCCTTTTTGCCATTACTCTTGTCATTTTCCATGCCAGGAATGTACTATTCCTCTATGTTTGACTCCTGAATTCTTAACCATCATTTATAACCCCACTAAAACCCATATCTTCCATGGAGCTTACCCTGATCCCCAACCCTTAAAGGTGAAGGTGGTAATGACCTTCACCTCTCAAACCTTACATAAAATTTTATTTCAAAACTCTGATGTACTAACTGTAATATTGTGTACTGCTGTTTATCTGTGCTGGTCTTATCCTGTTACATGACTTTAACCTTAGGAGTCCTCCTTCTCCATTCAGAATTAAAAAAAAAAACAGGAAGAAGTTCTAGATATCTTCTGAAAAATACTAATATATACTGGCTTCTCTCAGGGCAATTGGCTATGTTTTTGCTGAATAATATCTCACATGTGTGTTTACCATTTTCATAGTATGTTAACATACAGGCATAATCAAAGCTGTCCTGCTTGTCTGTGATTCCTTTTGATCTCAATCTCTCTCTCTCTCTCTCTCTCTCTCTCTCTCTCTCTCTCTCCCTCCCTCCCTCCCTCTCCTCTCCCCTCTTTCCTCTCTCTCTCTCTCTTTCTTTTGGGGGGAGGGGGGAATTTAATCCAACTCTTACTTCCTCTCTCCCACAACTCTGACCCTATTGTAAAGAAGACAAAAAACAACAGCAACAACAAAAAACCTCCTGTAGCAAATATGCATAGTCTGGCAAAACAAATTCCTGTATAAGGTTCTATCCAAAAATATATATTTCTCATCTACATCATAAATCCATCACCTCTCTATCAGGAGGTGAGTAGCTTCATCACTGGTTATCTGAAATTTTAGATTGCTATTATACTTATCAGAATTCTTAAGTCTTTCAAAGTTTTTTCATATCGTTATTATTAGTATAAAAGTTCTTCCCCTATTTCTGCTTACTTCATTCTAAACCATTTCCCCAGCTTTCTATGAATCTGTTCCCTTCATCATTTGTAACCACCCAAATTATCCCATTCCATTCATATGCCATAATTTGTTCAGTCATTCTCCAATGGATGGGCACCTTCCTTAGTTTCCAGTTCTTTGCCTTACAAAAAGAACTACAATAAAAACTGTTGTATGTTTGAATATTTTCCTCTTTTTTCCCTATAATCCTGCTAATATATTAATATATTATAACCACACCCTAACAGAGAATCACAAAACCCTAGTCAGCTAGAGCCTTTTTCCCATAGAACTACATTCCATAAAACCATTTCGACCAAAACTGAAGTTTTCATGGAAATGAGGAACAAAACAGTGCAGATCAGTCTAGCATGTCATTTAAGATTCACAATAGACTTGTAAAGTATGTAACATTTAATGTAACATGTATTTTTCAAAATAAATTTCAAATTCATGAAATTTATGAAAAAATGAAAGGAAATTTATGAATTTTACTATTTATGAAAGAAAAACTAAGTCAGAAAAGTCCAAAATAACATCTTCCTCCCTCCTCTCCACTTACATAAACTCAATTCAATCTTTAAGTTGAAGTTCTAGTCTCCCCTTCAACAAGAAACCTTCTTTACTGTGCCAGCCTTAATGATCTTTCCCTGCCCTTATTACTACCTCCTCATTAGGTCCTTAGCACATATTGCTTTGTCTAGTTATTTACTTTTTTATATTTCTATATACCCTGTCCCCAAATTAGACTGGAGACCAAAAACTATCTGTAAACTCTATGTATTCCCAGAACTGGGCAGAGCATCATGTATACAGTATTCAGGAAATAGCAGTTGTCCTTCATAATGATGATAATACTTTTGTCCCTGCACTGAGTCTCAGGGGCTTTCCAAAAGGGATTAAAGGAACTTAAGACCAAAATAATGCTGCTGATAATGTCTGATATACCAAATCGTCCCATCACCAGCCCTTGAAGACACCCAGCACTCCCATTCATGGGGTAAACCAGAGGTATTCTTTCGATCCTGTCCTTTGGCCATCCTTCCCAGACACCTACATCTGCCTCCTTCTGCTACATCAAGTCCTTGGGCAGGTGGTAGAGAGAAGCAGCAGGCGCCTGGCAGACAAGGATTTTAACCCAGAATAAAATGAAAAAAAAACCAATAACAACCGTATGTTTCTAAACAGCTCACAGAAGAATGGACCAATCTGAAAAGAAAAATGTGTTAGAGTTTCTAGCCTGCAGCAACCCCCACTGAGCTCGAAATCCAAGAATTCAAAGCACATGTACACAAATACATATACCAATGCATGCCTTCTCATGTACACACGTATACACACACACACATACACACACACACACACACACACACACACACACACACACACACACACACACACATACACACACACTCACTCTAAATCAGAATGAAGGCTGGTTCTCAATAACAGTGAGGTTCTTTCAATCTGTCCTGCCTGGCAGTGAAAGAATCAGCTGACTGTTCTCTGCCTTCCATCAGGATCCAGAAGGCTGGGCAGGGTCCCTTTCTATTGTTCCCCAGGCTAATTGGGAAACAAGCTTTCAAGTATCCATGCCTTTGGAACATGGTATACCAACTTACTAAATGGCTGGTTAGAAGGAATAATATTTTTCAACTTTTGTAGCATTCCATAATCTACAAAATGCTCTCCTATTGAGATAAATAGCATAAGAAATACAAACTCCTTGAAGGCAGGGACTCTTTTTTATGTTCCCAGTCCCCATTATGGGGATACTAAAGAAACACATGCTGATTATATCAAATTGTCTTCTGTCATGGAGGGAGGGGGAGGGGAGGGAGGGAGAAAAATTATAAAACTCAAAACCTTGCCAAAAAAATGATTTCATGTAGTTGGAAAAATAAATAAAGAAAATATTTAAATTAAAAAAAAATAAATACTTGCTGATTGATTGGTTAGCATTTTCTAGATGAGGATATTGAAGGATAAAGACATGACATGATTGGTCACAGCAGGGACTAAACCCTTCCTCTATACCCAGGAACCAAAGTATGGAAAATGAAAGGATTTTCCTTCCCTGGTTAAAGGTATTTCACCAGCTTTAATCATCATCTCCATCAAGTAAATGTTGAAAACCTTTGGGGTACAAGATAAATTAATATTCACTAAATTAATTTATGAATTTATCTAATTAATTTATCCCCATCTAATGGTTATAGATTCTTACTCCATCAAAGATTCTTTGGGGACACAAGGAAAAAAGCATTCTTATTCTTTAGACTCTTAAGAGTCTTGTTGGGGATAAAAGACTAACATACATGAAGCAAATAAGAGCTAAACTTAAACCAGGATACAAGCTGGTGTTACAGTATGTGATTTTATCTGTAAGTACTTGAAGAGTTCAGATGAGAGTTGGTCCAGGAAGGGTTCACCAAGGAAGTGATACTTAGTCTGGGTTTTAAGAGATAAGGAGGATTTGGGTAACTGGAGATAGGAGGAGGGGGAGGAAAAGGGAGCAGAAGGATCAGAAAACTAAGAGGAGGGAATGAATAGCAAGACATGATGTGGCTAAAAAGGGAGGAAGGAGAGAGCCTTCAATATCACCCTTGTTGACTTCCAGTGGGGCAAGGAGAGGGTTAATAGTTGGATAACCGTGGCTTCCCAGGAAAGGTCTTCAAATGCCATGAAATCAACTGGATTGGAACTGGTTTTTGGCACAGGTGCCATCTAAGGAGCTATGTGTGCTGTTTAGGAAGGAACTGAAAAAAGAGAATTCCACTGTATTTTTTTAAGATTTAGGTTAAATGTACACCATAACCCATGAATCATAATGCAGACATACAGAGCAAGTAATTACAAAGCCCTTTTATTCAGGTCCCTTATACCTCATAAACTCAGTTCACTCTCTTCAACACAAAACTGTGCATAACAAATTAAGGACATAAAATTTGCCCTGAACTGAATCTACAGAATAATCTCTGGTGGGGCTGTAAAGAATGTTGGTCAGGCATATCAGAATCAGATTCATTTCTCTTCTAGGTCCCAACTCTTCATCCATAAAAATCAACTGCAATGCTGGGAAGGGAGCAAAAAAAGAATTGATGGCAAGGGGCAGGCAGGTCTGAGTTGTTTTTTGCCTCAGCCAGGAAAACCCTGACAACAGATTCACAGATTCTACCAATGATGAGGACAATGATAATGGAAGGAGGAAAGAAGAGCCGCTCTCCCAAAGGTCAAGTTTCTTGCTGCTCTCCTCAGTCACCATCCTCTGCTCACCTCCCTTCATATCTCTCCAAAGCAAAAAAAGGACTGTAAGACTCTGGGCAGTTGAGGGTTGCATTGCTTACTTGCTCCCAGTGAGACACTTCTCCAGACAATCAGTTAAGGACTAGCCAAGAAGAGGTCATTGATCTCTGCTTAAAAAGCTTGGCTGGCTCAGTATGGGGAGGGTCTAGCACTTACCAGATGTTCCATCAACTGGCTGGACTCCCGCCAGGGGAGCTCTGCAGATCTACAAAGGGACGTCTGTTCCCCAAAGCAAGCATCATGCAAAATCAAAAGTGCTCTTAACTGCCTCTGAAAGTGCCCCTCCTTTGATGGGACAGGACGTCTGGGCATCAATGAACGGAACCCTGCCCCTGGCTAGGACCAAACCCATCAGGAATAACATCATCAGGCTCCTCTTCATAGAACTGGAAAGCAAGAAGTTTCTTAGAGATTATCTAATCCAACCCCCTGATTTATTAGGGGAAGAAATTGAAGCCCAAAGAAGAAATGTGACTCATGCAGGGTCACATAGGCAAAGAGTAAGATAACTTGGATTTTGGCCCTAAATCCTCTATTTCAAAACCAGTCCATTCTCCATTAAAATACAATATCTATAGGCAGAGGTCCATTATACTCAGCCTGCCATAAAGGAGAGATCTGTTTTCTCAGACTGGTTTCTACAGCAACAAGGAAAATGCTAACGTGGTTAGGAAGAAACCCAGTAAAGCTAACGGGAACTGAGCCAGCAGTGAAGGCCAAAGTTGGAAATCAAAGCCCTTCCACCAATGAATGTGCCAAGCTGGCCCGGGTAAGAACTGATAAGTCTTGGGACCAAACTCTACCCTCACAAAAGTTAGACTTGCTTCCCTCTCCTCCCTTCTGCTGATACTCAGTCATTTTCAGTTGTGTCCAACTCTTCATTACTCCATTTGGGGTTTTCTTGGCAAAGATACTGGAGTGGTCTGCCATTTCTTTCTCTTATTCATTTGACAGATGGGGAAACTGGGGCAAAAAAGGGTAAAGTGACTTGCTCAGGGTCACACAGTGAGTAAGTTATCTGAGGGCAGATTTGAACTCAGCAAGATCTGTTTTCCTGATTCCAGGCCTAGCACTCTCTCCACTATGCCACTTAATTGCTACTTCCTCCTTTCTACGTTCCACCATACAACATCCAAAAGTATACTGAACATTCCAGAAGCTTGAAAAATGTGCCTTTATCCTAGTATTCAACACATAACTAGGTTCTTATTAAATGTTTGCTAAGTTAATAAATGTTTTGGTAAAAGTTAAGCAAATCAAAAATATTAGACATGAATGATTGGAGAGGTAGAGAAATGGAGAAACAGAGATAGATAGACAAACACAGAGACCAAGAAAGAAAGAGAGGAAGAGAGATAGAGTCAGAAACCAAAAGAGACAGAGAGAGAGAGAGAGAGAGAGAGAGAGAGAGAGAGAGAGAGATTGATTGATTGTGACAGTAAGGGGGAGAAAGACTTCATAAATGGGTTGAATAGCTAAAAATATACAGATACTTCTTGATAGAAGAATTAAGGCAGAGCTGGTTCAGATTTATTGTGGAATTAGATTCAACAGGGAGTGTGACAAAGGTAAAAAAAAATATTCAAAAGCACTTTCAAAAAATAAAGTATATATGTTTTTCCCTAGCTCAATTTGATCTATGGCAGGGAAATGATACTCAAACCAGAAAAGAGAGTCATTCAAAGGATATAGAACCATACCTACTACTATAGTGTTATCTCCAACTTCTAAGCTGTGATTTAAAAAGTTCTGTCAACATGTATAACCTACAAGGGATTGCTTATTATTTCAGGGAAGGGAAAGAGGAAGGAAGGGAGGAAAGGAGGGATAGAATTCAGAATTCAAAACTTTTTAAAAAAATGCTTAAAACACTGTTTTAACATGTAAACAAGGAAAAAAATAAAAATATAATTATATATGCAAATATATATAATATATACACATACATTTAAGTAACTTCTACAAAGACTGTTCTCCATCCCATTTTCTAGGTCATGGTGTGAACAAGGTTATAAACTACTAGAATTGTAATCAAAGGAACTGGGTTTGGGTCCTAATGCTGCTCCTTAGTACTGGGGACTCTGACTAAATAATTTCATTTCCCTGGGTCTCAGTTTCTTCTGCGCAATGTGAAAGCTGGATTTGAAGACCTTCAAAGTCCTTTCCCGCTCTACACCACATGGCTTAGGGAAGGATTCTTTCTCTAGGCTTAGCAGCATGAGCAGTGCCTAGGGACCTGGATCAATGAACCAAGAAATCCCTAAAATTCAGAGGTCATCATCAGCCTCTGCAGAGCTTCAAGGTACTGACCAACACACTGGTGTGACCCAGAGAGAGGACCCTCGGGCTGAGACCATTCAGGTGAAAGGCTGGTTATTTTCACAGTAAGGGTCTATCTACTGGGGCAGCTAGGTGGCACAGTGGATAGAGCACCAACCCTGGAGTCAGGAGGATCTGAGGTTCAAATCTGACCTCAGACACTTAATAATTACCTAGCTGTGTGGCCTTGGACAAGCCACTTAACCCCACTGCCGTACAAAAAAAAAAATCTATCTACTGCTGGAGATAGACCCAAGGGTCTAGGGGGTCATGCCCAGCTCCCTGGGATATACTCACCCTGGGAAAGTCACTTATTTAAAGTGATCTTATATAAGCAAACCTAAGTTATTCCATTTATAAAATGGGAATCAAAATACTTTCCATGCCTAGCTTGAGATTGTTTTGAGGAAAAAGTTTTATAAGCTTCAAAAGCCTATACAAATGAAGCTATTATAAGTATGATTAACTGCATGGTGAAGTCTAATACTTGTTGATACCTGTAAAGTTGGTGATAACTGTAAAGTGGGGAAAAATAATACCTTAGTATCTACCCAAAGGGTTGTTGGGAGGAGCAAATGAGATAAAAGGTAAAGTACTTTCAAATCTTAAAGTATTTACAAATGCCAATTATTATTATTCCATAAGGTAAATTCACCCCCAAATTACTCCTCTTTCTGTCTCTGTGTCTGTCTATCCCCCTCTTGGTGTATGTGTGTATCTCTCTGTCTCTCTTACACACACACACACACACACACACACACACACACACACACGCAGAGACTTCCACAACCCCAGAATTCTTCCTTGGATAAAAGCAGCTGTTAAAACCTAAATATGTTACATTTCAGGAATAGAGCTTTAATTCATTAAAATCATCATTATCTACTGACACTTCCCATCTTGATCAGACTACTTCACACCCCAGAAAACAGGGGAAAGAGTTCTAGAAAACTTAACTTGTTCCACTGGAGCAAGTGAGCATTGACAGGAAGGAGGAGGCGAATAACGTGGAGAGTTTAAGAATACTTTCCTGAGTCCATCTTGCCTGCGGTTTCAGAATTCTGCCTCCTATATAATGTAACCTCTACCCACAGTATCAATGGCCTCCTGACTCTTCGGTGAACAAGCCACTCCTATTCCACAATCTTGGGCATTTTCTCTGGCATCGTTCTCCATGCCTGGCATGCTCTCCTTTATCAACTCAAACTACTGATCTCCCTGGCTTCATTTAAGTCCCAACTAAAATGTTACCCTCTACAAAAAGTCTTCCCAAACCCCTCTAAAATCCAATGACTTCCTTCTGTTAATAATGTCCTATTTATCCTGTAAACAACTTGCATTGTAAATATTTGTTTAAATGTTGTCTCCCCCGTTAGATGATTGCAAGCTCCTTGAGTATAGGGACTGTCTTTTGCATCTTTTTGTATCCCCAGTAATTATCACACTATCTGGCACATAGCAATACTTATGTTATTTAGTTTTGCTAAACTTTTTTTATCTTTCTTTTTCATTCTTTATTATAAGGGATGATGCTCTGGCTGGGAAGGGGGAAGTATATTCAAAAATGATATTTTTACTAAAACAAAGGCTACAAGTAATTTTTAAGTTAATCTGTTGGGATAGAAGAATTACAGCCATAAGACAATAGCATCAGCCTGATGATCTTCAGAACAAATAGTGGAAAATAAGACTTGTTCACCTAAGACTAAAGCACAAAATGATTTTTTTCTTAAATGACTATTGGTTCCTTTTTTTGGCCTTTAATCAATCTAACATCATTTAATAATTTCCTCTGTGGCAAGAAGCATAGCAAGGACAAAGTATTGTGAAATAATAGAAAAGTATAGTTAAATGTACTGCTGACCCTTCTTGCTAAATCTATTACTCTACCTGAATTCTTGATACTATTTGGGATATTTCCTTTGGGAGTTTGAGGCATTGATCACTGTCCCCTCCCAACCCACACTATCTCATTTTCAGGCCTATCCAATTTCTTCCTTTCCTACAATCATCTTCAAGTTGCTTCTATCCTTAAATTGTTTCTCTTGACCCTAAAATACACTGACACTACTGTCCTACAATGCTCCTTCCCTTCACTGTGAAACTCCTAGTAAGAGTAGCCTCCACTAGTTGCCTCTACTTGCTCATCAACAAGTTATCCCTCAACCTTTTGCTATATGACTTCTGGGATCATCCTTCCCTTCAACATCATTTTGACAGCTAATCCATTGATGAGTTCAATTCTCAAATTCCTTACATTTCTATGACATCTCCATTCAATAGAGTAAGATCCTTGAGTACAAGTACTTTTTAGACTTCTGTCTCTTTGTAGCCCTAATTCCTCTCAAGTGAAGCACCTGATGGATGAGAGTCATTTAATAAATGTTTATTGCACTCCCTTCATCAGGACACTCACTCCTTCCTAGGCTTCTATGGCATTGCTCTCTCTTGGTTCATCTCCCTTTTGTCCAGTCTCTTTCACTGATTCAACAACTCCCTGATGAGCATGGGCATGATCCAAGAGTCTGACTACTTTTTCCTTCTTTATATTTATGTTCTCTCTGTATAACCTATATCAAATTACTGTCAAAGAAAGGAGGAGAGAAAGGAGGGAGGTAGAAAACTGTGAAACTCTTCCAAATCTTAGAAAAAAATTAATGTTGAAAACTATCTTTACATGTTGTTGGAATAATAAATAAATAAATTTAAATTATATTTATGTTCTCTCCTTAACAATGTCATCTATTTTCTCATGGCTTCAAGTCATTATCTCTATATAATTACATAAGAGACTTGGTCTCTCCGCAAGCTCAAAACTCACATCTCCTCAAGTAGTCAGAACTGGAAAAGCCTTAGAAAAGAACTTAGGAACAGACCTCATCTAGTTCCATTTGATATTTTACAGAAGAGCCCTGAGATGAAGAAGGGTGAAATGCACAGGAAAGTCAACTATCTTCTTTAAAAAAAGGGCTCTCCAATGCTGTCATCATTAGATCCCCCCCCCACAATATTCCTAAATCCAGAGAGGAATTCCTTGTTTTGTGCATTGTCTGAAGATGGTGAAGGGCCAAGTTCCTTGCCTTTTCAATAATCATGTAACAAAGAATTGTATAGCTACTATGACTTTCTCCAGATGGACATTTTAATTTATGAAGGGAACTCCTTTTAAATAAATATAATGCCTGAAAACCGAATACAGAAAATAAAAGATCTTGAAATCATCATCATGGGAGATAGACAGGACTTTAGAGAACATCTAGTCCAATTCTCTCATTTGAAAGATGGGGGGGGCAGCTAGGTGGTGGCACAGTGGATAGAGCACCAGCCCTGGAGTCAGTAGGCCTGAGTTCAAATCTGGCCTCAGACACTTAATAATTACCTAGCTGTGTGATCTTGGGCAAATCACTTCACCTCACTGCCTTAAAAAAGCCAAAAAAAAAATGGGTAAATTGAGCTTTGATGGTCAAACTTGGCCAAGGTCAAACAGACAGCAAGTAACAAGAAACCCCTTTCAGATAAATTAGCATGATTAATCTTCACCTTACCAAAAAGAAAAAAAAAAAAAAAGGTTTTCCTGCAAGGCTTATTTAAATATAGAAAATCCACAGGGGTAATTGCCTCAGTGTACTTAAAATTTAATTTACAAAAATGCAGGCAAACACATACACACTTACACAGGTTTTTAATTGCTTCACTGTTACATAATGAGACAGCACCACTTTAGATGTTTTGATCATACAAGCTAACTTCAGGGATCTTTTCTTTTCTAGTCATTTTAGGCACTCCATTTCTATAATAATGTGTAGAGTGAGAGCCTTAGGTTTGTTCATAAAACCAATAACAAATCTTTTAATCCATCAAATTTAAGGAAACATCTCATTTTGTGTGTCTATTTCAATTCTATTGACTTTTTTCATTCTTTCTTGTGTTTTGGTGGGGGGAAAGGATGTTAAGTGACTTGCCCAAACTCATACACTTAATAAGTATCAAGTATCTGAGGATTTGAATTCAGATTCTCCTGACTCCATGCCCAGTGCTCTATCCATTGTATCAACTAGCTGACCCAATTCTATTGACTTTTAACTTACTGCCTTTAGGGAACCACAGTTTGATTATTTCAGGGATGATTGTATGACAGAAGTCTGTAACATAATAGTAGAAAGAGTCCTTATAAATGAATTCTGAATTTATTTCCCTCTGACATGATTTTCCATTTTATATATATTTATATCATCTGTAACTGTCACTTGATCTGAGTCCTGAAGGAAACCAAGCAACCTAAGAATCAGAGATGAGGAGAAAGAGCATTCCAAGAATGCACTAAAATATGGAGACAAGAGTTGGAGGGTTTGATGTGAGGAACAATAAATGGGCCAGTATACTTGCATCATAGAGTGTGACAGAGGAGAAAAAAAACTAGGAAAGGTATAAGGGGTCAAGTTATGAAGAGCTAACTTTAAATATCACATTTGATCCAGAGGTAATCAGTTGTTTCTCAATAGCAGAGGACATGGTTAGATTTGAGCTTTAGGGAAATCACTTTGACAGCTGTAAGAACTGAAATGCGACAGAGATATTTTTGAAGGAAAAGGTATCCATTGGAAAGCCCTGATAACAGATCAGGAAAGATGTAATAAGGGCAGAATTAGTTTGGTTGATATAGAGTAAAATGTAAAGGATGTTTTTTAAAAGAAATTTTTAAATTACATGTTCCGCAATAACATGTAAAAACACTTTAAAAATTTTTTTTCAAAATTTGAGTTTCTCTCCCACTGAGAAGACAAGGTGATATATGTATAGTCATGCAAAACATATTTCCATGTAAGTCATGCTATGAAAAAAAGACAAAAATAAAAGAAAGTAAAGAAAAAGTGATCAGCTCTTTATTCAGGTTCTACCAGTTCTTTCTCTGGAGATGGAAAGCAACTTTCATCATATGTCCTTCAGATCTGGTATGAAATGTTTTTGACAACAGAAATCACAATACTTGGCAACAAGCAGGAGAGAAGAGATGTGAGAAATAAACAAAGGGCAAATTGAGATTTTGAACCTGGGTTAACTAAAAGGTTGGTGGTGCACTTAATAGTAATAGGGAGTTTGGCTCTCTTTGATAAGAACTGTTGAGAAAATTGGGAGTTAGTATGGAAGAAACTTAGATTAGACCAACACCTCACACCCTATACCAAGATAAGACCCAAATGGATACAGGATTTCAACATAAAAAAACAATCCTATAAGCAAACTAGAAGATCAAGGAGTAGTGTACCTGTCAGATCTATGGAAAGGGAAAGTTTATGATCAAGGAAGAGATAGCGAACATCATTCAAACCAAACTAGATAATTTTGACTATATTGAAATAAAAAGCTTTTGCACAGACAAAATGACTGTAACTAAGATCAAAAGAAATGTAGTAAATTGGGAAACAATTTTTGCAACTAGTATTTCTGACAAAGGACTCATTTCCAAAATATACAGAGAACTGAGTCAAATTTTCAAAAAAACAAGCCATTCCCCAATTGACAAATGGTCAAAGGATATGCAAAGGCAATTTTCAGCTGAGGAAATCAAAACAATCCATAGTCATGTGAAAAATTGCTCCAAATCATTACTTATTAGAGATACCTCTCACATACCTCTCAGACTGGCCAATATGACCAGAACAATGATCATTGTTGGAAGGGATGCAGGAAATCTGGGACACTAATACATTGTTCCTGGAGCTGTGAACTCATCCAGCCTTTCTGGAGAGCAAGTTGGGATTATGCCCAAAGGGCAACAAAAATGTGCATACCCTTTGACCCATCAATACCACTACTGGGTCTATACTCTGAAGAGATTATGAAAAAGGGTAAAAACATCACTTGTACAAAAAAAATATTTATAGCAGCCCTGTTTGAGGTGGCAAAGAAATGGAAATAAGTAAAGGTCCTTCAATTGGGGAATGGCTTAACAAAAAGTGGTATATGTATGTCAAGAAACCAGGAGGGATGGGAATTCTGTGAAGGCTGGAAGGATTTTCATGAACTGATGCTGAGCAAGATGAGCAGAACCAGAAAAACCATTGTACACCCTAACAATATCACGAGGGTGATGATCAACCTTGATGGACTTGCTCATCCCTTCAGTGCAACAACCAGGGACAATTTTGGGCTATCTATAATGGAGAATACCATCTGTATCCAGAGAAAGAATTGTGGACTTTGAACAAAGACCAAAGATTGATTATTACCATCAAATTAGGGGAAAAAAGTTATATTATTAAGTCATTTTACTATCTCATACTTTATGTTTTCTTCCTTAAGGATATGATTTCTCTATCATCACATTCAACTGAGATCAATGTATAACATGGAACCAATGTAAAAGATTAACAGAATGCCTTCTGTGGGTGGGGGGAGGGAAGCAAAAATGAGGGAAAATTTGTAAAACTCAAAAAAATAAAATTCTAGGGGCAGCTAGGTGGCGCAGTGGATAAAGCACCGGCCCTGGAGTCAGGAGTACCTGGGTTCAAATCCAGTCTCAAACACTTAATAATTGCCTAGCTGTGTGGCCTTGGGCAAGCCACTTAACCCCATTTGCCTTGCAAAAAAAAAATACCTTAAAAAAATAAAATAAAATTCGTTCTTAAAAAATTAGTAATAGGGAGTTTGGGAAAAGGGGAGGGCTTAAGGGGAAAAAAATCTAATGACTTCCACTTTGGATATTTTGAATTCAAATGGTTGATTTGGGACATCCAGTTTGATATGTCTAAAAAAGCAATTAACCAATACTATATCCTCCCTGATTCATACTTAGTCACCATAGCAACTATTCTAAAGCCTTTTGTCTCTCTTTAAGTCTCCCACAGTTATCCTTTTCCCCCAGCTTCTCTGCTGAGGACCTTTTTTTATACTTCATCATTAAAAACTAAAGTCATTCACTAAGAGCTCCCTCTGATTTCCTCATCATCCTCTCATATCCCTCATACCCCTCACTATCTCCTCCTTTACTCTAGTCTCTGAACATGAAGTGACCATTCTGCTTCCCAAGGCCAACCCCCTCTTCATGTTCCTCAGTCCCTACCTAACTCATCTTCTTTAAAAGATTACTCCCAGTCACTGCTATTCTTTCTCCAATCTCCTTGGCTACTTGCTTATTCCCCTCATGAAGTTGTCCAAGTCTATTTCAATTTAAAAAACACTCGCTAGATCCTCCTATGTCTGCCAACTATCATTCTATAATTCATCCTTTGTCAGCTAAACTCTTTGAAAAAAAGCATAGGTCATGCACCCTCCCCCATGTCTTCTCCTCTCCCTCTTTTCTTAATACTCTGTGATCTGGCTTCAAACTTTATATTCACCTAAAACTGTTCTCTCCAAACTAATCAATAGGCTCTCAATTGCCAAATATAATGCCCTTTTCTCAAGTTTCATCTTTTGAACCTCTTTTCAGTATATGACACAACTGATTATCTCTTCTCATCCGAATGATCACTCTTTCTCATTCTCCTTGACTGTATCTATACCCACCAACTATAGGAGTTTCCCAAGATTCTGCCCATAGTGCTCTTATAGTTTCTCTCCATAGTCCCTCACTGAGTGACTCATCAGTTCCCATGGGTTAAAGTCTCTATTCAAAGGATTCAAAGATAAATTGATCTAGGCCAGTCTCCCTCCTGAGTCAAGCCTGGTATCACCAATTGCTTATTGGACATTTTGAACTGGATTACTCATAAGCATCTCAAAATCACATGTCCAAAACAGTTGTCATCATCATTCCCTCCATTCAAATTCTCTTCCCAACTTAATGTAATTATTGAGTAGGCTTCTAATCATTTAAATTCAAAACCTCAATGTTATTTATTCTCAATTCCTCAACTTTTCTTATCATACATATCACTTAACTAATCTGCTGCAAAATTTTGTAATTTCTTGATAGCTTATCTCACATTTGTTCCCCTCTCTCTACTAAAACAGCATCCAGTCTAGTACAAACTCTCCATCATCTCTCAACTAGACTATTGCAATAATCTTCTTTTTTCTGAAAGAAATCTATGAATTCTTTCAATTCACATTTTATTTTTTGCGTCCAGAAATTCTAGGTAATTCTCTTGTATTATTTCTTATATCATGGTATTCAGATTTTTCATCTTGACAGGTTCTTCTGGGAGATATATGATCCTCAGATTTTCTCTGTTCAAACTGTCTGAGTTCAAGATGTTTGCTTGAAAAGTGATTATAGTTTCTTTGAAAATAGTTTTTTAGGCAGCTTTTTTTTCTTTTGCTGTTCTCCTATATTGCCTGTCATATTTGAGTATCTAAATTCCAAGTCTATTGTTCTTTCTTTTTTTTTGTTTTTGTTCAAACTTGACATTGAAGATTCTGGTTTTTTTTAATCCTGTCTAGGCTTAAATTCTATATTCATAATTCCTATTTCTCTTTCGAACCACTCAGGAGCAACATTATATATAGTTATATTCTCCTAAATTCAAATCTGACCTCAGACACTTATTAGTTGTGTGAACCCAAACAAATCACTTCATCCTATTTGCCACAGTTTCCTCATCTGTAAAATGAACTGGAGAAGGAAATGGCAAACCACTCTAGTATCTTTGCCAAGATAACCCCAAACTTGAAGAGTTGGGCACAACTGAAATGACTGATTAATAACAAAATAGCACAGTACCTAGTATATAGTAAATCGTGTTTATTGCCTATCTGTTAAACTGAACAGAAAAGAACAGGAAAGAGATTAAGAGATTTAAGATTGTGATGGGAAAGAGTAACTTCACTTGATGTTATTTATTGTATAACCTGGGAATCCCATACCTTAAAACTTAGCTTACATTTGTTTCAGATCATTTAGGAAGGGTTAAAGAGCAAAGCACTTCACATTGTTTGCCTTGGTATCTTCATTTGTAAAATGAGTCAGAGAAAGGATCAGCAGACCATTCTAGTATCTTTGCAAAGAAGGGGTCACAAGGAATCAGACATGACTGACATTAATGAACAACATCAGCAACAAGAACAATATATGAGGCACAAACAGGGCCTGAATAAATGTTTATTAACTAAACTGTACAGTCATGGAATCCCATTATATCTGATGAATTAAGGTCACAGGTCTCCTAAAGGGTGATAAAGAAGCTCATGCATGGTGAATGGGCCATATTTCCAGTCAAGAATTATGTAAAGAATTTCATCAAAGAAATCCATGACTGGAAAAGAAGGTTGTACCATCACACAGCATGAGTAAAGGGTAAGCCACGGATAGTTTCCATATTATTTAAGTAGTTTCACAACATTGAGATGGAGGAAGAAAGAGGGAGAGAGAACAAGAATTTATTAAGCACTTACTTAGCACTATAAACTGTGTTAAAAAGCTTTACAAATATTTTTTCATTTGATCCTGAGACTAGAGGAAGGGATCCACCCTTGGAGAATGAGCAAGAACACATGGACAAGAATTGATCAAAGGTAGGAGGCCAAAGATGTACTGCATTTCACATTTCTGCATAGATATGTGATTTCTTAGTGTGATCATTTCTATGAACATGAATTGTAACTCATCTATGCCCACTAATTCTGTACAATTCCTCCCCTTGTCCTCCTACAAATAGTCCACAATTGGGGATCTATGAGATTCATTCCTTCAAAATATCAAAATAACATATCCACACACACACACACACACACACACACACATATATCAACATATAATATCAATGATATCAAAATATATCAGTAATATGATAATGATATAAGATGTTTTAGAACAACATTTCAGGTTTTTAAATACACACACACACACACACACACACACACACACATATACACACTCATACCACTTAGAGATTTATAAAACAGAGAATGTGATTAAAGGCAAAATGTTAATGGTTCTCATTTAAAGACAGTGAATGTACTTGATTCTGAAAATGTGAATGTTTCAACAAAGCTGGGTTAATAAGAAAAATCAATATGACTGTCAGCAATAGCTAGCTTCAACCGGATAAAAGAACCAAGTAATTGGTCCTGAAAGACAGCCCTCTAAATCAGGTTAGATGAATGGAAATACCCTTTTTCTTTGAAACTGGACCACGTGGACACCAACAGCAGCCAAAGATTCAATTATAGACTGCTACAACCCAGTCTGTGCTAAGCTAAAGACAGGGGTTTCAGACAGCCCCCTTCCAAGACATGACAGAGTTAGATACAGCCTTAAAAACCAGAGAATTCATATGTAATAGGACACAGAGAACTTGTCAAATATGAACCTAGCTTAGAATGGGTCCTTTAACACATTTATTTCTTTATCAATTATTTCATTGGTAATCAGACACAGACTATTTGTCTGTTATGTGTATTATATATATATATATGATTATGTTTATATGTTACATATGCATATATGTAATATATAGTTATTAAATCATTAGGTTGTATGTGTGTTTAAAACTCCTCCTATATTATATATAATTTATAAAATTATTTATATATATAATATATGAGACTTTATATATTTATATGCATATTATATATAATGTCTAGAAGTGAATGTCTCTCATATTTATGTGCATAAAGAATAATAGAATGTAGACATAGTAGAATATTATATTTAATCTATCTATATATAGTTTATATAGATATAATAAAGCATAGTTTTATTCATTATAATAAAATATTTTATATATAATACCTCTATTGTCTATTATTATTTTTGTATATTTGTGTGTATGGATATATATATATATGTATTTATATATGCATATATATGAGAGACTTTTCACTCCTAGACATGATTTGTGCTTGGCAATCTAGAATAGAGGCTAGAAAGCTGACCTTGAAATCAGAAAGACTTGAGTCTAAGTCCCATATCTGACATAAATCATTGTTTGCAAGACACTTGGCTTTAGATTGCCTTGGGCATCCTTCTTAAGATTATAATGAAGGCAAGAGGATTTCCACACTAGGAAATTCCTAAACCAGTTAAATTAAAGCTCCAAAACTTCTACTCCTCACCATCAAAAAATAATATTTATAATATGCATGTTACTAAATAGGCTGACTCTCATGTTAGAGCTGAAAAGGACTCTAGAAATCAAATAATTTAACTTTTTCTATTTTAGAGGTATGGAAATTGATGCCCAGAATGAGTTGGTCAAGGTCATATGGTCTGGTGGAAGTAAGCCTGGCTTTGAACCCAAATAACCTGAGTCCCCAATTCAATTTTCTTCACCATAATATCTTCCAGTAGTTCTCAGCACTTGTAGCTTCTATGATAAAAAGCTGGCATTTCTTTTGGCCATGTTTTGAAAATATTTTGAAGCTATACCCAAGTTCTCCTTGCTTATGGAGGGTCCCTCAAACATTCTGCCTTGACTCCCAAGGAAAGCAATCTCAGTAATGATCATAAATTGCTCTGCTTTCCAAAAACTGAGGATTCATTTCTCTTATTCACTAGCTAATGGTTGGCAGTCCGTGCAGTTAAGTATGGATGATTCATTTAAAAGGAACTACTTTGTATCCAGAGGCCATTTGGAAGGAAATGAGCAGTTCTTGACTTATTTCTTATAGTGTATTTGTAGCCATGTATCTCTGAGACATTAGGCCTGCCTGGATAGAGACTTGAGCAGGTCTGTTAACAATATGCTATTGTTTCTGGGTTGCCTTGCTTCAGATTTCACACATCTGGTCACTCCTGGAAACCCCATCCCATCAGAGGAAAGACTAGACCTCAGTTTTGATGGCCAAGTCTTCCTAATCATGGACATGAGAAGTAGTCAGCAAATTACAACATTCTTTAAGACCTGGATCAGATTAGGCTTCCCTAAAGTGGTCATTCCACTTAAGCAATTGCTAAGGAAACTGCCAATATCTGGTTCATTAATCCAAATATCCAAGTATGTTTCTTGGAGCAAGGAGAGACTTCTTCCCTCTTCTGGACTCTCAGCATTTTGCAGCAACTTCTCCTTAAAATCGATTTCCATATCGGAAAATTAGGACCGATTCTGCAATTCATAGTCTGGGGCTAATGAGAGATTAATTGATTTGTGCAGAATTAGAGAGCCAGTATTTGTTAGAACTAGGGCTTGAGTTCAAATTGTCCTGACTCTGAGGCCAAATCTCAAGCTATCCATTACACCCTCTGCCTCTCACAATAAGGGATGTTATTTTCTTATTATATATGAGTTAAGGGAAGGGAGGAAGGAAGAATGGAAAAAAAGGGAGAAAGGAGGGGAGGGACAGAGATAGGAAGGAAGGAAATAAGGAAAAAAGGAAGAAAGGGACAGAGGTTGGGAGGATACGATGATGATAGTCAACATGGAATTGCACTGTGTGCCCCAAACTACAGGAAGGCAAATGCTGAAGGAGATGGAGCTTGCTGAAACCAAGGAGGGAAAAAGAAAGGGGAAAAGGAAAGAAGTAAGGAAGGGGGAGGAGAAAAGGAGGGAGGGAAGAAAAAGGAAAAAGAAAGGAAGGGAGGAAGGAAAGAAGAATGGGAGAAAAGTAAAGAAGGGAAGAAAAAGAAAAGGATGGAGGAAGGAAGGGAGAGAGAGAAGGGAAGAAACAAGTATCTATTTAGCATCTTCTTTATGCCTCTGTAATACATTCTTTACAAATAGCTCATTTGACGCTCACAGCAACCCTAAGATGTTCAAGCATTTATTAGGCTCCACTGCACATCAGATATAGTGCTGGGCACTGGGCATGCAAAAATAAGATGAAATTGTCCCTGCCTTTGAAAAGCTTACATTTTGTCAGGGGAAGCAAAATGTACACAAGCACTTTAACTTAATAGGGTTTTCCAGGATGCAGGTTATGGAGTCAGGACACAAACTCAGCCAGTCTGGTGCTTATTTGACAATGGTTTAAAAATCACATCATATATGATGGGAAGAAAGTATCATGAGAGCTAAAGTCTCAATAGAACCATAGAATCAATGAGATGCTATCAAATGACCCACTCACTCACTGTGACACAATACAGAGACCTCCCATCACATTTAAAGAAGGCGATTGTGTTGAGGGAGGAAGGGAACACAGTAAGAAAAAATACCCTGGGTTCTTGAAGATGGGCAATACATAAAGATAAAAGAGTGTGATCTTTACAAAATTCCTAATTTCCTGGGTTAATGGAAACAGCACTCACTGGAATTGAGTTTGGTCTCAATATCCACAGAAGGGTCTGACCTGATGTTGGGAAGGGACTGAAAGGAAATACCTCCCTCTTATATGAGAGCCAAAGAAACTTCCATTTCTAAGGAGAAGGGAAGGCTCATATCAAAACACATTTAAATAGCTCAAACCCACTGGGACTATTTTTCTTCCCTGGCCACACAGGAGAGAAAAGAAGGAATAGAAACAATCCCAACAAGAAATTTTCCCAATTGGAGAGATAGAGTATGTTTATCTGATATTTAGAGAAAAAATCTTCAAGGGACCCTTTGGAATATTTTTGTTTCCTAACCCAGAACTCAAGGCTAGTGATAAGCAAAACCTCAACCTCTTCCTTAGCTATAAAAAATATTCTGAATTCTTGAAGATAGGAGATAAATAATGATAAAGAGTGTGATCTTTCCAAAATTTCTAATTATTATAGCCCTAGCTAATGGAAACAGCAAGGAACTGGAAACTAGGAGAATTCCATCCTGACTCACAGGAAAATATCTCCAGAAACACCATCACCGCATTATAAAAAAGAATGTGAAATATATATATATATGTGTATATATATATATATACATATATATATATGTATATATATATATATATATATATATAATGTCACAGGAGATCAAAGGCTAATTAATGTCCACAGCAGGAAGGAATCATTAACTGTGTGATCTTGGACAAGCCACTTAATTCTTAGTTTTCTTAGTTGAGCTACAGTTCCATCTGCCAACTGACTTTTGGATATTTCTTTTTAAATTTTGTCTATAGTCTAAGTTCCTTATTCTATCATTTGTAATATGTTTTTTAAAGTCTCTGTTCTATAAAGAAAGAGACTAACTCACCTTCCCCTAAGCTTATTATGGGCCAGACACTATGCTAAAGAATGAACAGGTATAAGAGATGTTATGGATTTAGAATTGATAAATCTTGGAAACCAATATAGAGAGTCAAGGGTAAGTGGTGAGTGATGGAAGACTTTGCTAATTACAGAGTATCTAAACTAAATGATTAAAAAGATGATGATACCTTAAAAAAATAAGGAAGTTTGTCAGAGGGGCAGTTACAGTAAATAAAAGTAAAATAGGATGTTGGAAATTATCGCTTCCATTTTGGACATGGTGAGTTTTCAATGTCAATGTAAATCTCCATAGAAATGTCCAATCACAATTGTCTATCTAGATATGGGAACCCATGAGATCACCAAGGGAAAAACGCGGGACTAAATGAGAAGATGACCAAGAATAAGAACAGAACTTTAGAAAACACCATACTTAAGGAGGGCAACAAAGTGATGCAGTAGATGGAAGCAGAGCCAAGGGTCAAAAAACCTCTTTCTGTGTTCAAATCTTGCCTCGTGCTGTGTGATCCTGGGCAAGTTTGCCTCCATTTCCCCATTTGCAAAATGAACTGGAGAAGGAAATGGTAAACCACTCTAGCATCTTTGACCCAAATGGATCATGAAGAGTCATGATCTTGACTGAAAAATAACTGAAACAGTAAGTAAGAGAAGGATGGTATGGCAATTAAAAAAAAAAATCATTTTTCCTGCATTAGAAGGAAAACATTAATGTGGTACAAAAGGATGAGCTCAGGATTTGAAATCAAACCCTGACTCTACAATACTCTACTACTGATTCTACAAGGTCACCTGTTTAACCCTGAGTTAAGTTACTTCTCTACCCCAGACCCCATTTTCATCTGTAATGGAAGGTAAGGGAGAAGAGGTTGGACTGAACAACCAAATGACCTTTATTCACAGTATCTCCCAGCTCTAAATCTTATCTTTACTATCAATGGTATCATTGGATTTTTTTATTTGTTTGTTCCCTCATAAACATACTCTCAGTGAAAAGTTATTATTATAAAAATTAATATGTAATATATTAAAATGTCAGTTATAAATTAAACACTAGTTCATGTTCATAGACACGGGAAATTGGCACATTTATGAATAGTTTTTCTGTCTACTCTTTTATTACTAAAGTTAATGGAAGCATTACGTTTAGTAACAAATTGTGCAATGATTAGAGGTCCCTAGAAAATGGCAATGTATACAATCTATAAATTTTGTATTTTATAACAGTGAGTGTTATTCAGTAAATTCACAAAATGTTTTCATGCTATTCTGGTTCAAAAAGTTCTTATTAGGGGCAGCTAGGTGGCGTAATGGATAAAGCACCGGCCCTGGAGTCAGGAGTACCTGGGTTCAAATCCGGTCTCAGACACTTAATAATTACCTAGCTGTGTGGCCTTGGGCAAGCCACTTAACTCCATTTGCCTTGCAAAAATCTAAAAAAAAAAAAAAAAAAAAAAAAGTTCTTATTAAAAGGGATCATTTAGACAGTCATTGAGCTTGGGTGCCATTTATAGATTTGCTGACAGTTTTTCCCCATCATAACCTTGAAACAAACTTTCAAAGATACCTAATATATTGTGTTAACTAATAATTTGTGTTACATAATCATTATGCTTGATGAAATTCTTAATTATCCATCTTTTTGATCTATAACCTCCCTTATTTTGTGACACCTTCCCTAATACCCTGCCCTCAAAGATGGAAGTGATTTCTCTTTCATATGATCTCATAGCAAATAAATGATGACAACAATAAAAGCTACAATGATTTCATTAGATCCTTAAAGAAGCCTTGGGATTTTATGCCTTTCCAAGATTGTTGTTGGGAGATAGGTACTATTATTACTACCATTTTACAGATAAGGAAACTGAGGCTAAGAGGTTAAGTGACTTGTCTAGGGTCACAGTTAGCAATGTCTGACAGTATATTTGAATTTAGGTCTTCCTGAATCCAGGTCCAGTGCTCTATCCATTGAACCACAAAACTGTTTATTTTCTTCTTAGGTATTTATATACTCACTTGTATTATTTTATGTATTGTCTTAACATCTGATCCCAGAATTCTATGGTACCTGAGATCAAGGACTCAATATTTATAGTTCCCCTGGCCCCTACCACTATAATAAGTGCTTCTGAAATTTGCTGAATGAAAAATCTTACTTCTTCCACTAAACTTTCCATCATCCTCTACCCATGAACAAAATCTTTCTGTCTATGGAAAGCTCATTGCACCATGGATGCTGTTCTTTCATGGATTCATTATACTGTTTTGTATTATAGTTATGGGGCATATGGCTAATCTTCCCTGATGGACAGAATATAATAATTTCTTTGAGATAGTTCCTTTATCTTTGTTATTCAATATCTAGAATGGGGGTCTACACAAATGTAGGAGCTTATAAATATTTAATGTAAAAATGGTCAATGAATTAACCACAAACGTTATTAAAAAAAAAAACTATCCATGGGACAGTGGCACAGTGGATAGAGCACCAGCTCTGGAAACAGGAATACCTGAGTTCAAATCCGGCCTCAGACACTTATATATTACCTATCTGTGTGACCTTGGGCAAGTCATTTAACCCCACTGCCTTGTAAAAAAAAAGAGGAAAAAAACTATCCAAGATAGCCAAGATATAATATTCTATTAATGCAATTTCATACACTGATACATGCAGATCCTCAGTGTAAACATCTTCCACCTAATAAAGGTTGTAACATGTCTAATTTAATTGTTAAGTATGAGAGTTGTCTGAGGCTCAGAGAATCTAAGCAACTTGTTTATGATCACAGGTAGTCAGAGGTCACAGATGGTTAAGAGTCAGAAGCAGTATCTAAGGTTTCTAACTCTGGGTCCAGTCAGGATAGTATACTAAACTGTCTTTCAAAATTGTCTTAAATGGCTAAAAATAACATTCACTTCAGCTCTAAAAGACTGGAAACACCCAAGCTCTCTGCAACAAATTAAAAAAAATGTTCTAAGCACAACAGGGGGGAGAGAGAGAGAGAGAGAGAGAGAGAGAGAGAGAGAGAGAGAGAGAGAGAGAGAGAGATTATGTACACACCTTCACTTGAATACATTCTGCCAAACAACAGCAAATTTATATATATATATATATATATTATATATATATCCTATTTTGGGGGAATATACATAGGTTTTTTCCTATTGTTTTATTATTGATTTCTATTTCTATAGCATTTGTTAAGCTAGAAGAGTTGATTCAAATTAATTATTAAGTAGTGACAGAACAAAACTGCTGCAAAGAGTCCAACTCAACTCATATCTCCATTCCTACTGCGTGCAAAGTGCACTCACTGGGGTCTTTCATGGTGTGATAATTCTTATTTTGGTATATACTTAGATTACATTGTTGTTGTTTTTTGTCCTTCATTCTCAAAGAAGACCATGACATCAGGGAAGTGATGCCATGACAAGCAAGTGAATTGAAGTAGAGTGAGGAGATGCTATGCTAAGTCACCATCTTCACTTTCTCCTCTGGACCCATCTGGCCCAGTGGCCAAATATGAATCAGGATGACTGGAGATGGTCCTGGATGCAAGGCAATCAGGGTTAAGTGACTTGCTCAAGGTCACATGGTTAAAAAGTATTAAGTGTCTGAAGTCAGATTTTTAACTCAGGTCCTCCTAACCCCAGGACCCATGGAAAGGACCCCAAAGACCATCTGGTCCAAGTACTTCATTTTACAGATGAGGAAATCAGGACCCAATTTTTTGACAGAGGTTACCAACTTCCCCATGTTCAAGATGCATCTTAATTTGGGGGCCTGAAATTTTAAAAAACATTTCTACATAAAGTTACAAGTTTTATTCATCATAAAATTCCTAGAACTCCTCATCACTGTCAAAACTCCTATCCATTAACTTGTCCTCATCTGTGTTTGATGACGAATCATGACTTAGGAGAGGCTCTGCCTGCTCTCCTGCTGGTGCTCTGGTCTGTGGTTGACCACAAGCACTTCCTGGGCAAGTCTGGTGCCTGGACACATGCTCAGTCCATTCCATTTCATGAACCTGAAGCAACAATTGTGGCCTTTGAAATCAGTCACTTCTTTTTCATCACAATTCTTCTTGCCTCACGCTGAACCATCTTTGTGGACACAGGCCCATTGCTCTACAAACCCATCTCTTCAATTCCCTCTCTAATTCAGGCCATTTGGCTGATTTGCCCCTCATGACCTTCTTCAGCCATGGTATTTTCAGTCAGGTTTCTTCTTCCCACAGTCAATCTTGAATTGTTTTCTCAGTTGGAGGAGGACAAAATTGATGTTCAGCAGCCCAATTTCCATTCACTTTTGCAAACTGGATCACTTTGAACTTGAAAATCTTTTCTGAGCCATTTCTGGGCATAATGTGGCAAAAATATAACCTAATATACCAGTCACAATGAGCTCCCAGACAACAAGAGTGAAAAAGTGGGAACCACTCATACAACCACTGTATAATAACCTCCCAATTTTTATACCCCCAAATTTTTCAGAAAAGGATGTGTCATACCTGGGGAAATAGGGTAAGTGACTTGCTTACAGGTAGGCTTCACCCACAATAAGGGACAGATTTGAATTCAAATCCCCTTTCCATAAGAGCATACAGACTCCCTTTCTTTCACATATGTACAATTTTTTTTTTTTGGTTTTTGGAAGGTAAGTGGGGTTAAGTGACTTGCTAGGTAATTATCAAGTCTGGATTTGAACTCAGGGTCCTCCTGACTCTAGGGCCAGCACTCTATCCACTGTGCCATGAATGTGCCCCTCTACACGTATACATATTCCATGCACTGATTCAAGATTTCTGTCCAAAAATAGGAAAAGGTAAAAAAAAAAGTTTCTGTTGTGATTCTGGGTTTTAAATCCAGATCCTTCACAGATCAGCAATGATACTCCCTCCCCCTTCCCAATACTCCCTAGCTCCCAGTCTTGTCCTGCTGTCCTTCTGCAAACAAATCTGGTAGTCAGCACGTGCTTAGAACTTCCTGTATCACATGGAGTGGATAGGGAAAAACAAGAAGAAAACAATGAGATTAGAAACTCAAGTTTAAAAAATCCCATTGATAGGATGGGATTTCAGGCTGGGATTTCAAAAATAGCAAGAAAGAGGGAGAAGGCTGAAAGTTTTCTTTTCTTGAAAGCAACACCTGTTAGCTCTTTGCTGATTCTAGTATCTGTCAGCACATCCAGAGCAGAGTATTTTCATAAGATGGAAGAGATAAAAATTCACAAAGAACTGAGCCTAATGGAAATTGCCTTGGCCATTAATGTGGCAATGAGGAGTAGGAGCAGGAATGAAATCAATTGTTGGTAATTTATTTATTTATTCATCTGTCTGACTTTCCCCTCCAGTTATGAGCAAATGTGTTTTCCTTATTGGTCAAGCAGAATCTTGCCATCCACTGCTTTATGCAAAATTGAAAACTTTGCCCTACTATTTGATTTTCAGGTTTCCGGAGCAAATATACAGCTAGTATAGAAATATACAGCTAGCATAGAAAATATATATTTAATTATCTACTTGACTACAACTTACACGGAGTGATTAATTTTATATGTCTGATGTCTTGCTAGAGTCTAAGCTCAGACATCCTATAGGAATCTTTAGTGTGATCAAAGTTGGGGGGGGGGGGAGGCAGTATAAGATTATGATTAAATGCATTCCATTCCCGGAATAGATTGTATCCCAGTTCTTATAGTTGAAAAAGACAGGATGTAAATTGGTAAAGCCAACTGGAGCAAAGAGTAGAAAATGCAAATAAATGATTTGGGTGAAAATGTTAAAGTTTATAACCCATCCCCAATAATGGAGATCTGTTAAAGGCTTGATTAATTCTCACAATGATTTCTCACCTGCCCCACTATTATCCCCTGCAGTCACTGAATTACTTTGAATTAATAGAGCACATGTTGAAAATTAGGTGATTAATTAGCCAGAGGAAAATCAGCAGACACCATTGTGGGTAGCATCATTTGTCCAGGTTCCTTTGGGAAACCTGAAAGGCTTCCTCCTCCCCTCACTTACATTTATTCACATAAAATAGTAAATTTCAAAGCTTATTGGGAAACTAAAATTATGCAATCCCATTCCCCAGTCCCTCATTAAATAGAGGGCTAGTGAAGAGGACTAAAGTGCAGGTGTCAGAAAGACTTAGTCCAGTTTTGGTCTTTGATATTTACTAGTTATATAACCCTAGGTAAGTCACTTTATTTCTCAGAGAATCCACTTTCTTTTCTGTATTATTAAGATTATCTAACTCAGAGAGTTATTGTGAAGCTCAAATGAGATAACATTTATGGTGCTCACATACTTCAAAGTGTTTTGTAAATAGAAATGACAGTTTATATATGCCAGCATTATCTTTTACTTATAAATGAGAAGACTGACTCTCAGAGAGGCAAAGGGTTTTGGCCCCAGTTACCCAAAAATTTAGAAGCAAAGTCAAGGGTAAAACCTAATGTTGAAGAACCCAGCTAAGTGCTCTGCCAGTAACTTAGGATGATTCTTCAACTTTTCTTTCCACTGAAGCTCTTGTTCCTGGCTTACACAATTCAAACCATGTCTCTGCTGCTGCTGTCATATGTTGGTCTCCTCACCCAGGAACATCTAACCATTCTTGTGGCCTTCCTGACCTGGAACAGCCTTCTGTAAGATTTGCCTTCTCTCATTGTTGAGCTCTTTCTGGGGCCTCCATTTCAAGGATGGACCCAAGATGGTTTTCACTCCCCTCTCAGCCCAGTTACTGCCTCCTGGACACCTTCATTTCCTCTGCTTTCCCACCACCACCATTTTTCAATTCCCTTTTGTGCATGTTTCCCCATTAATTAGAATATAAGTTCCTTTTTGGGGGCTTTTTGCTAAGCATTTAATAGAAACTTGTTTCTTTTCTCCTTTCCCATATTCATATTCATTCATTATTTCTCTCTCTCTCTCTCTCTCTCTCTCTCTCACACACACACACACACACACACACACACCCCTAAAATAGATAGGAGTGGAGGTTATGTGGGTGTGGTAGTCTATGTCTATGAACTTAATTATCACAGTCTGGCCACAGACAATTTATCAAAATTGACTTTGAAAAAGGGTGTGGAGTTCTGTGTGACTTTCTTATTTCAGAACCAACCTCATTTCTTTAACCACTAAAATTAACTCATTCACACTAATTTATTTATTTATTTGTTTGTTTATTTATTTATTAATCCTGATCCCTAAACCAGTTTAAAGCCCAATTTACTCTTACAAAGAATCTTTTTGATCAGACTAGATCAGACTAAACTAGAGCAAAGGTATCTATCTTTGTTTCACACAGTTCTCTTGATTTTATTCTCACTCCCAACATAAATCCTCAAGTATTAAAGAACAAATAAATTACCTAAGAGACCCAGGAAACTGAGAACAGAAAAGAAGAGAAACAAAGCAGCCTAGGACCAAGAAATTACCATTCTTCTTCATTATCCATTATCCATGAACAACTAGGAGATTTCTCTACAAACCAACACTCAATTACTTATGGTCATATATAAGACAAGGTCAGTTTGCTCTCATAAAGAATGCTCCATAGAAATCTGCATAGAAAATGCAAATATAGCTATACATACTGGTGACTTAATCATTTCACTTATGAATACCCAGATATTCCAAACACCAAAAACATGAATATGAATAATGAGAAATGGTCATTTTATACAAGCCTGCCTTACAAACCAATATCAGAGTAACTCCTATATCTATCAGTTTCTCTCAGTAAATAGATTAATAGATCAAAATAGTCCCTGTTCTCTGTGAGAGGTAACAGGTAGACAGATGGCTTTTGCCTTCTGGTATCCAGGCCTGAGCATTTGAATTCATCTTTTTTTTTCTTTTAACATCAGTTCAGTGTCATTAAATATAGCTGTGGCAGGTCCCAGAATTGAGAACAAAAACCTGCACTTTTGAAACACACCAACCTGGGAGCAGAGGAGATATAATACCAAGATCGCTTACCTTCACCTGATGACCCAGAGAGATCGATGATCACATATACCCTTCCTTCTGGTTCCAAGTCAATCTGCAATTAAGAAAAAGATGGATACCTTATTAATGAGCTTGGGAGGTGGGCTTCTTTCTACACATGGTTTGATATCATCAGGTATTTAAGCTCAGGCTAACTATAATAACACACATTTATATGGCTCTCTATCCTTTGCAAAGTACTTTGCATACAATATGCTATTGGACCCTCAACAACAATACTGTAAGATAGGCGTTTCATAGAGATGTTGATGTTTGTCCTTCATTCTCTAAAAAGATCATAATAACAGGGAGGTGATGCCATGACAAGCACATGAATTGGATTTGAATAAGGAGGGATCTGTGCTAAGTCACCAGCCTTACTTTACTCTCCAGTCATCTGAATCCAGTGGCCAGATAGGAAACATGAAGACTGGAGATGGCCCTGGATGTGAGACAATCAGGGTTAAATGACTTGCCCAAGATCGCAGAGTTAGTAAGCATCAAGTGTCTGAGGCTAAATTCAAACTCCTGTCCCCCTGACTTCAAGGCCAGTGCCACCTAGCTGTCCATTTTATATAGAATGATTCTATATAACAGATGAGGAAATTAAGGTGTTGAGAAGTTAATAAATGCCTTGCCCCTGGTCCCTTAGGTAATAAGAGGCAGGATTTGAATCCAGATCATTCTTATTTCAAGTTTAGGACTCTTTTCATAACACCATATGCTTCTCAAAGGCCACATCTTAATTCAACAAGGATTTATTCTCAAGACTTCATTGAAAGCTTTATGATATACAAGAGAAGAAAATATCACTCTTATTGAAGATACATGACAGACCCACATGATAATAAAAAGGCAAGAAATAGTTTGACACCTACTATAGGCAAATCATGGACATGTCAATGTTTGATTGAAGGTGATATGGGCAATTTCATAGTGGTTTTGGGTGTAGAAGAATAAGCAGGAATTGTCTAGATTAAGGGTAAAGGAAATAGAATTCCAGGAAGAAAAAGTATTCCTAGAGGTAGGTATTAGCCTGGCATGAGTGATGTTTTGTCCTTCATTCTTGAAGAAGACCATGGCATCAGGGAGAGGACACCATGACAAGCACATGAATTATATTTGAGTGAGGGGTGCTGGGCTCAGTCTTCCTCCAGAGTCACCTGGATCCAGGGGCTAGTCGTGAATCAGGATGACTGGAGATGGCCCTGGATGTGAGGCAATCAGGATTAAGTGACTTGCCCAAGATCATATAACTAAGTAAGTGGTGGTAAGAGTCAGATTCGGATACAAACTCCTGTCCTCCTGACTCCAAGGCCAGTGCTCTATCCACTGAGACACCTAGCTGGTCTTTCATGTGTGAGGAACAGCTGGAACACACACAAATGGCGGGGGGGGGGGGGGGATCTCCTACTGTTTGAAAGAGAATTTTCCCCTTGTTTCCAAAGCTTAGGCTCAGTTTCTGCTAAGGTTATGGCATTAAAGAAGACAGAATCATACTGTGAGGCTCATGATGTATTATGGATACTTTAGAAATACTGAGGCATATGATGTTGCATCTCCAATTCCAGAAGACTTTTTTGGGGCAAGTGGTAGTGCACTGGATAAAGTATTGATCCTGGAGTCAAGAACACCTGCGTTCAAATCTAGCCTCAGACACCTAATACTTACTAGTTATGTGCCCCACCAAAAATACAAAACACCACATCTTCTCTATAGCCTAAAATCAGAGAATTTCTGACTAGGAAGGAATCCCAGAAGCTATATAGTCCACTCATACCCTGAAAAGTCTTAGTTCTCCCACATACACTCATCTAGCTTTTATTCTCAGAGACTTTCAGAGAAAGGAAACCCCTAATTCCCCCAGATAGTCCATCCCATTGCTGTATCACTCTCATTGTTAAGAAGTATTTCCTGACAGCAAGCCCAAATTTGCCTTGATGTCCTACGTATCCTCCATTACTCCAGCCTACATTGATTCTTCCTTTTCTGTGTTCGGAATTCCTATAGCAACAAGGCTGTACCAGGTATCAAATATTGCTGGATTGCATTCTCTAATGGTTCTATATATGTTAGCCTTGATTCTTCAACTAGACTATTAAACTCCTGAAGGGCAGAGACCCAGTAGTCTCTTTTTTCAATCCAATTCAACAAATACTTATTAAACCCCTCCTATATCTACAAGGTATGATTCTGTGAGGCACTGGGGGATGCAAAGATAGAAGTGAAACTGCCTGCCTCAAAGAGTGAATGTTCTACTGTGGGTACACAACACTTAAAGTAATCTCAAGAAGGAGGGAGGACTAATAAATTTGAGAGATCAGGAAACTCCTCAAATAAAAATGAAACCAAGGCTTTGCCTTAAAGGAATTTAGAAATTTTTGGCTATAGAAGTATGAAATGGACCACATTTCAAACATAAGGGACCACGTACACAAAAGCATAGAGAGTAGAAGATGATATAGTCAGCATAAAAAAACAGCTATCAGGCCAATTTGAATGAAAGGGTAAACAGGAGTCAGATTTTAAAGGGCTTCAAATGCCAGGAAAAGCCCTTTAATTTTGAGTATTGGACTAGCATAGTTAGACCTAGGTTTTAAGGGCATTTGTTTGGAAATCGTGAATTTAAAAGAGAAGGATCAGGAAGCATCTTCAAATTCCTCTCAAGGTCAAAACAAGGTATACAGCAAGGACTGAGAATATATTGATTAACTGGTTCATAGAATGGTCCTATCAATGAGACTGAGATGAAAGAAGCTACAGCAGAGGCTAGAATGGATCATTCATTCCTCTGTCAAAAAGTCAGACACAGGCAAAGGAAGGAAAAAAGAAAGGGAGAAGGAAGAGGAGGAACAAGAAAAGAAAGAAAGGAGAAAAAGGAAGAGAAGGAAACAGACAGAGAAATCAAACTGAAAACAAGTTAGCCCCATATATATATGTATATATTGTCACCTATCTGGGCAAGTAGTTTCAAATAGACTCTATACTGCCTTGTCCAGTTAAATGAAGATATAATAAGAGTCCAATCCAGAGCAATTAAGCTATTGATATTTTTCTAGCAGAGACCTTTGGATAACAGACACATAGATGAAAGAGTATGGATGATACAATGCTATGCAACTTCATATCTAAAGCATCTAATCACAAATTCTATTCAGAGTTGACATCAGAATAGGACATTGTAGATAGAGAAGTGAATTTGGAGCCAACTTGGCTCTGTGACCTTTTGGGGGGTAGGAATTGGGTGGGTAGGACCTACAAGCATGATTTTGAACAAGTTACTTCAACTTGAGGGTTCTCACTTTCAACTATAAATGAGAAGCTTGGATTGGACAGATTCTAAGGTCCCTTAGGATGATTTATTATAATTTTTTCAAACCCCTAGCTTCTAAGTATAAGTAATCCGGACTACAGAGACAACTAAATTTAGAGACTAACCCACTAGAGCCATCCCTTTCACATTCTATATATCTTCCGCATCATCTCTTCACTATGTGGCCTATATTCTAGCTATCATTTTTTTTTAATCTCACATCCCACCAACACCTCCAAACTTGAACTATAACTTCCTTCTAGCATGGGTGTTTTCCCTTTTTTTACCCAGAAGCAGACCTCCACACTACAATCTTAGCTTAAGCTCTCCCCTTCATTTCCCCAACCCTGGACTCGTCCCATACATCCTCCTCCTCTTCCTCCTCCTCCTCCTTCCATTAATCCCCTTATCTCGCTAACCACAAAATGCTACTTCCAGGGCATGCCTTTGCAAGTACCCCCCCCCAAGTTCCTTTTTCAGCTCCCCTTTATGAACAGTATTCTTCCTCTACTAGGTAAGTTCTCTGAGAGTAGGAACTGTCTTACTCACTTATATTTATAGCATAGACTATAGTAATAATTGAAGAAATACTTTATCCCTAGTTATATGACTTGTGTTATAGGCAACTCCTAATTACTCATAAGAAAAGGAAAAGACAAGATGATAGATAGTATATATCAAAGGAAAAGCCTTCCCTTAACTAAAAGTCTCTGTAGCAGCAGTCCACCAAGCTAAATTTCTGCTAGACCCACCAAATTACAAAAGTGAAGAAGCTCAATAAAAGGAAAGCACAATTTCACATATTAAAATTTACTGTCACTTCATCTCCTATCCTCCTCTTATCTCTTCCCTGGGGTTCCCCCAAAATAATCTACATTCCAGGTACCCTTCCCCAATTCTGAAGATTCAGCAAATGTCTTTATATCAGATTTCCTAACTTTTTTGTGAATTTAAAGAACCTTTTGGAAGGGAGGGGAGGGAAAAATAGTTTTATCACTCAACTGATGAAATTATCTATGAGAAAAGGGAAACCCAGGAAATCAAAATCATTAGCTGCTCTGGTAAGCAAATATCAATTTTCTCAGCATTGATCAAGCTCCTATGACAAGCAAAGAACAAAGTAAGAGATATACAAGTTCAGATAAGATAAACAAAGTTCCGGGGTGGCTAGGTGGCACAGTGGATAGAGCACCAGTGGATAGAGCACCAGTGCTGGAGTCAGGAGTACCTGAGTTCAAATCCAACCTCAGACACTTAATAATTACCTAGCCGTGAGGCCTTGGGCAAGACACTTAACCTAACCCCATTGCCTTGCAAAAAATCTAAAAAAAATAAAAAATAAAAAGATGTACAAAGTTCCTTTAAGATACTGTCCCTGCCTCCAAGGAAGGCTGAATAAGGAAAGGATAGAAATATAGATAACACAGTAACAAAGTACTTTGCAAGAGCTTTCTCAATTTTATGAGCCAAGCAAATACAAATTGAGGAAATGCTCCTTTCCTAAGGGACTGAGGACAAACTACATTTAAGCTTGCATTGGCATTGTCAGTGAACCCATGAACTCTATAGGCAAGATCTTGAGTACAATTTCATCTTTGAATCATGCTTTCTAGAGTAGTCATGTGAATGTTTTTAGAACTGATCCGGATTGAAATAAATTGACCTGGACACTTAGAGGCAAAACTGATCCTGAATTTGTAATGAGGATGAAACTATAGATCAACCCTTGTATGGATGCTTTCTTCAAACCCAATGAATCAGTAGCCCAACAAGAGTGGGAGATATTTTTCTACAAATTATTGCATTTTATCAGACATTTACTAGCTGTTTGACCCTAGGCAAGTCACTAAACTGTTTGCCTGAATTTCCTCATCTGCAAAATGAGCTGGAGAAGGAAATGGTAAAATATTCTAGTATCTTTCCAAGAAAAGCCCAAATGGGGTCACAAAGAGTCATTGAAATGACTGAACAACAGTACACACACACACACACACACACACACACCTCAAGCTAAATTTTCCCTTTGAATTTCTCTATTGGAAGAGCATTATATGGATTTTTACCCTGTGCCAGGATCAGGAGGGAGTGCTTTTGACTACATAAAAAAAGGATATCCATCTTTCCATTTACCTCTTCTCCCCTCTTTAATAGGTCATAAAGACATTTTAAATGATGAGACATTCCCCAGTCTCACTTCTCAGTGATTTGTTAAACAATATCCTATATTGGGTAGCTTTATGTCCATACATCATGTCTTTCTACCAAAACTATGTGTTCCCTGAGGAGAGAAAGAGAGAGACCTTTGCCTTCTTCTTTGTTCCAGTTCTTCACATGCCTAGCACAGGATAAAGCACACCATCAATATTCAACTGAAGACTTTTTAAAGACCACCAAATAGCAATTGGAAGATAGTCAATCCTAACTGTTAACACGTGTTTATAATAATCATAGCTAATACTTTAAGATTTGCAAAGCACCTTACACTTGTTATTTTATTTGATTCTCATAATAATACCTTAAGGTTATGTGGCATTTAAAAAGTTCAAGAGATAATTTCTGGGTAAGTTAATCATTTTATTAAGAATGCCAGTATTTTAATAAAAGGAGATTGGTGGTACTCTGGGATGCTAAAGAAAATCATGACAGTGAGCTCACAGTTTATATACCCTTGGAAGAAGGGTATTCCTGAGGGTGCCAATCAATACTGATTGGTTCACAATTAATGAGGTGAACTTTACAAAGAGAAGAGAGTCTACTCCAGTGAAGAGTTGAGAGTAACATCATGTCACTCTCAGAAAGAGATATTATCCATGCAGTCAGATGACTTGTATCATCTAGCCAAAGAATCTATATCCCCCCACCCAAGTCAAAATTCATTTGGTGCAGGAATAATAACCAAAATGAGGAGAATGTTAATCTTGTCTCCCAACAGCCCTCAGAGATTGGACAAGGAAATAGTAGATTCTGTTATCATTCACATTTTTCTAAGAAAAAGAAAGGATAAGTGACTTGCAGGGCATCACAAAGTTGGGAAGTGTCTGAATCAGAATTTGAACTCAGTATAACTGACTGGTAGCAGGTCTGTTAACTCTATTCATTGTACAATTAATGTAACTTTTTTCCTCATTTTTTTAACGTCAGAGTATAATATTACCTTTTCAACTCTATGTGCTAGCATGTAGTTTTACACAAATGTTGTCTTTTGAAGAAATTCAAGATATTATAATAATAATTGGGATAAACACAAACTCTTCTGCTTGGCATATCAGTCCTTCACAGTCTGACTTCAGTCTACCTTTCTAGGCTTACTGCATTTTAGTTCTTTTATACACTCAGTGTTCTAGCCAACCAAGTCTATTTGCTACAACCCAAACTAAGCATCCTATTTCCTGCCTCCTACCTTTACCTATATCCCAAATATGCCCCTGCTCACTTTTACTCTATTTCTTAGAATCATCAGTTTTCTTGTTCATTCTATCTTCTACAGGAAGTCTTTCCTGATTCCCCTAATTATTAATGCTCTTCCCTCCTTATATTATCTTGAACTTACTTAGTACTAGTACAGTAACCCCCAATAGAACACAAATGTCACTCATCTAGCTCAGTAACCTGTATACAATAATTACTCAATAATTGCTTCTAGGATGAAGGAATAAATGAAGAATAAATGACTGAATGATCAGACATTCACTAAGAATTCAATAGGAGCAGGAGGCAGAACAACAATAATAAACTGAAATTCATCAAATACAGGTTTCTTCCCATCCCTAAATGGAGACCCAGGAGGAAGAATGGCCTTAAAGTAAAAAAAAAAAAAAATAATTGGTGTTCAAGTCCTGGTTCCATCACTACCTATCTGCTACCAACTTCTAGAAATAAATAAGTAGATTCCTTTGCACTGAAAAGAAGGTACTAGAAAGAAGTCATTGAAATTGAGGCAGAGAAAGTCAATCTAAAAACAATTCTTGGAGTGCAATAGAAAGTGAATAAGGAAAATTAGGGCACAGGAGGAGTGTAACTATTTTTAGAAACACTCTTAGGTAGAATATCCAACTATTGGGGTGGCTAGGTGGCGTAGTGGATAAAGCACTGGCCTTGGAGTCAGGAGTACCTAGGTTCAAATCCGGTCTCAGACACTTAATAATTGCCTAGCTGTGTGGCCTTGGGCAAGCCACTTAACCCCATTTGCCTTGCAAAAACCTAAAAAAAAAAAAAAAAAGAATATCCAACTATTTTACTAGGCAGTGATATTGGATGAATTTGGAAATTCTCTAATTGTTTCACTGCTTATATAATCTCTCATGTCTGAGGAAACTTGCCACATATTTGTATTCATTTGGAGCCCCATGTCAAATGTGGACAGACAGAATCAGATTTATAATGACCTTAAATGGTCATCTGAATTTCATCAATTCCTACTTATCTAGATAGAAGCAGGTTTCAGTTTATGGGTCAAAGTATGTGCTAATAAAATATGGAAAGAAAAGTAACAAGTACTGAAACTGGAAGGGAGAGCTGAAGATATGGCCTCGGCTCTTCCCTAATCATACAGGTGCCCCTGGGAGGAGAATCTTCACATTGGGTGATGTTGTGAAGACCCCTGCATCGCCTTGCCTCAAGAGCCCAAATGCTTTACTCTGGCTGATTATGGTCCCACCTGAAGGCTTGCCCATCCCACACTGCATCCCAACTGTTAAATCATCCTATCACTTCATGAAAAAAACTGCAGTGATTGGTCTATAAAATGAAGGATTTGGAAGTGATGGTCTCTAAGACCCCTTCCTGCTTTGGAGCAAAGGTCCAATGAATGATCCTATCAGAGAGAAACTAATCTGTGAGGAACCTAATATTCCAACCCCCAACTCAGCTACCCAGTTAAAGGATGTTTGCATTTTAAAGAGAACTTAACTCAGCAGAATCTATATTTGCTGAGATTTTAGACAAGGTCACCAAGCATAGTAAAGACTTTTAGATAAGATAAGGAAGAGATTTGGGGCTGGAGTATCATTCCTTTAATCTTATCTAACATACATAGGGGCAAGACAGACTCATTCAGTTTATATTTAATTACAAACTTCTTTCACAAGACTAAAAATTATATAGAAATTAAAAACATAGGGAAAAATATTATAATAGTGTATTTGGGAATCATTTATATATTTTATGTCAATTGTGTGAGAATTAAATTACTGTCATTCCCCCTCCCATTGCTCAAAAAAAAAAAGTTTAAAAATATGTGTAGACAATTTCCATAATGTGAACTGAAACACAGGTTACCATCTAAGGAAATGTGACTAACTGGGACACCTTTAGACCGTGAACAGAGAGGTGTGGAAACCATATGCAAATCACTGGTGTGAATAATGATGTTTTATTTATTTATTAGAAATAAATTCTCTGCCATCAAACAACTGTGGAGTTTGAACAAAGACCAAGGACTATTACCTTAAATTTGGGGGAAAAAAACCTGATATCTTATTGTCTGATCTTGCTATCTCTTATAATTTATGTTTCTTCCTTAAGGATATGATTTCTCTCTCATCACACTCAATTTGGATCAATTTATACCATGGAAACAATGTAAAGACTGACAAATTGCCTTCTGGGGGAGGGGGGAAGTAAGATTAGGGGAAAAAATGTAAAACTCAAAATAAATAAAATCTTTAATAAAAAACGAAATAAATTATCTTAGAAATAGGGAATAAAAGTGAAGATTCTATTGTATAAGCTCAAATAGGAGCACAGATCTAGGACTGGAAGAGGCTGTACAAGTCATCTGGTTCCACTCCATACTTTATCTGTAAACAGATAAAGAAAGTGAGGCAAAGAAAAATTAAGTGATTTGTTCAAGGTCACACAAACAGAAAGAGGCAAAATCAAGACTGAACACAGGTCATCTGACTTCAAACCCATTACTTTTTCTATCAATACCACACCACCTATCAGATAGTCATCATGGTCATGATGTCTGGAAAAGGGCATCTGTAGGTTTCTGAAATAGAATCTCAAATAGAGGGCTAGAGAAAGGAAGTGTCTGAAGCCAGATTTGAACTAAGGTCTTCCTGATTCCAGACACAGGGCTCTATCCACTGGTCACCTAGCTATCCTTTAGAACAGAACATAGATGATGCCAAATTGTAGTTTTCTTGGTGGCTCAGTGTCCAGAATTTCAACCCTGACCAAGTCCCTTATCTTCTCATACAAATTCATTTCTACAGATTGAACTTCTATCCTAATAATTCCAATCTGTGGACTCATAAATGTGAGTCATCAATATGAATGGTAGAGATGAATTAACCCCAAACTCACACTCTTACTAGAGTTTGGAAAGTACCTAAAAAAACCATCATCTCATTGATGGTGCTTCAATAACATCATATTTATGATGCTCTGTGTGTGTGTGTGTGTGTGTGTGTGTTACCACATGGTAACCTTATCAATTCCAAGAAAATCTTTAGCTGTGATTCATATGGAAGGAACTCAGGAACCCCTACAAATCAATCATGAAAACTCGCAACAAGAAAAGCTCTTTGTCTTGTAAACAGGGATGAAAGGAAAGAAGAATGGCCAAGGGACTTAAACTTTAAGCCTTAAAGCATAATTATCAGGGTTCCATTCAGTTAGGACTAATTAATTTATTAAATACCTGGGTCCCTGATAAATCAACAAGAATTATTCATTAAGGGCCTACTATGTGTCAAATTCTATGCTAGGAGCTAGAAATACAAAGACTAAAAAATTAATTTTCTCTGCCTTTGAGGAGTTTTTATTCTATAGGGAGAAAGCACACACACCCACACACACAGACCCTATATAGTGTATCCCAAAAGTCTTAGTGCTGTTTTAAGATATTAAAGCCTAAAACTGCACTAAAAAATTTTTGGACACAAAATGAAAATGGGAAGTGGGGAAAGGGGGAAGAAATGGCCCAAGTGGTATTCTCCTAAAAGACTTTGGTGACCAGGAAGAATAAAGTCCTCATAAACTAGGGAGCTGATGAACATGGAAAAGATAAATCTGAATTTGTCTCTCCTGGCATCCTCTGCCCCGACCAGTAAAGGGAAAGGATTTCCTAAATGACCCTGAAGCCTGTCTATCCTGGACTTGTCCGGATTTCTCTCACACACACAGAATTTACAAAACCTCTTTTCATTTCTTCCTCCCTTTCCACTTCTGCCCTTGATGGGTGTGGTACAAGGATGAGGCCTGCTGGCTTTTTGAGGATGTCAAGTTTTTTCTCACACTGCTTAGTTCTAACTCTTTGCACCGTTTTGTTCCCCCCTCCCCCAAGATGAAGTCTGTAGAGTGAGAAAAAAAAAAGCATGGGAAAATGTACAGCTTAGTGGGTGACCAAGCACATTTCCTGCTGCCTGAAGAGTCTGCCCGCCTCTGCGGTTGGTCCTTCTGAGGCACTCTTGGGCATCCCTTTTGAACCATCACACACACGACTACATGGACTGTTAAGATGTTGTCACTGGTAAAATGAAACAGGAAGTCCCTCGGTCCGTCATGAGACTCACAGGGCGGAAAGTCTTTGACACTGGTGTAATAATGAATAACATTTAATGACTGACATGAACTCTTAGGCTGGAGATAAAATAGAGAGACAATGGAAAAGAGCATGGGAATGCTAATCAGAGGACCTGAGTTCAAATCCAATCTCTACGACTTAGAGACAGGAGGCAGGTTAGTGATTAGAGAATACAAAATGAAAGTAATGTAATGAAGATTTCTATATTTGTTCTGGGAAAAGAGAAAAATTAAGAACTGGGCTAGTTGAGCCTTCCCCAATCAGTCTTCCCTCTAGGGCCTTTCTTCTGTTTAAAACTTATTTTGGGGTGGCTAGGTGGTGGAGTGGATAGAGAACCAGCTGTGGAGTCAGGAGTACCTGAGTTCAAATCTGACCTCAGACACTTAATAATTACCTAGCTGTGTGGCCTTGGGCAAGCCACTTAATCTCATTGCATTGCAAAAACCTAAAAACAAAAAAAACAAAAAAAAAACAAAAAAAAACCCTTGTTTTGCCGTAAATAGCTTTGTTTATACACTTTTGTTGGCATGTCATCTTCTCCATTCAATTGTGAGCTCCTTGAAGAAAGGAATTGTCTCTTGCCTTATAGTGCCTGGTATATAATAGGCAATTAATAAATGTTTATTGATGAATTAATGGATACCTCTGGTTAATATGATCCTAATTCCCTTTCAGAATCTGAACAAACACTACATTCACTTTTTAAAAATTTCTCTTATGTATTTATGTTCTATCTCATGGTTTTTCTTCTTTGCCCTTAATCCTAATTTCTCATAACAAAATGTCTTCCTCACCAATAGACTGCATACTCCTTGAAGACAAGAACTACTTTGGTTTTGCCTCTATGTCCTCCACATTAGCAGAGTGCCTAGCACTCAAATCATTAAATAAATACTTTTTGTATGATCAGTGAATGACTTAAGGTCTTTATGAAGGTTCTCCTGGACTCAAATTTTATCACCTCTAATAAAATGTAATGCATTAGAGTCTTTTTTTTTTGGATTAAAGAGGAACAATAATACTTTGATGTAAATTAGTACATGAGATCCTTTCAAGAAAGTAATAAAAACAGGTGGCTAGGTGACGTAGTGGATAAAGCACCAGCCTTGGAGTCAGGAGTACCTGGGTTCAAATCCGGTCTCAGACACTTAATCTTGGGCAAGCCACTTAACCCCATTTGCCTTGCAAAAAAATAAGAAAAAAAAGTAATAAAAAGTAATGGGGGAAAACATTGGATCAGTGGATCAATTTTCATTTAATCCTGGAGCTGCCACTAAATAGCCACATAAGCAGCTTCCCCATCTTGAAAATAAACAGGGTTGGAACCAATGAAATTATTTTCAAAAAATAATTATTGAACATTTATCATTGGGATGATAGATTTGAGATGGATGGGACCATATAGATCATTAAATATTCTCTCTTTATAGAAGTATTACTTGAAATCAGAAAGATTCTAGATCCAAATCATTCCTGAGATCCTTAATGGATTTATGACTATGAAGAAGATCACAAACTCTCAGAATCAGAGTTTCCCATAAAATGGGAACAATAATTCTTGCACCATGTACCTCAGAGGGTTGCTGTAAGACTGAAACACCAGATGTTTTCACTTATTACTGTAAGATATTGGGTCAGGCTTGGCAGAGGTGGGAGAGATAGAAAGATGAGTAAGATGAAGTACCTAAAAGACTAGCTAACTACAGGGGGCAGTTAGGTGGTGCAGTGGATAGAGCACTGGCCCTGGAGTCAGGAGTACCTGAGTTCAAATCTGACCTCAAACATTTAATAATTACCTAGCTGTGTGGCCTTGGGCAAGCCACTTAACCCCCATTTGCCTTGCCAAAAAAAAAAAAGAATAGCTAACTACCAAAAAAAAAAAAAAATTCAGAAAAGAATGTGACAAAATTTAAAAGCTCAAATAAAGAACTAGGAGAAGAAAAACCAATTCAGCCATCCTGGTGGTGGTGGTCCACAGTTTTTACACATTTCTCATTTTCTGATTTTTCAATGTATTGATCAGCTGTACTAATTTTAAAAAAATTCTACTATGTCATATAGAATGGCTGTCTAGAACAGCGGGAGAGTAAAAAGGAATACTTGAGATAATTATAATGATTTTAAAAAGCCAGAAGGCATCAATAAAACTTATTTTGAAAAAAAACATACAGTCCCTTACTCAAGATAATTTTTTGGTACAGGGGACAGTGGTGGAAAGGTGAAGATTCTAAGGAAAAAATGTATAGAAAAAGAATGTCAGAATGCAATGAATGCCATATGGAAGATATGTACTTTAGAGATTCTGAGAAGAGGGGGAGGGACAGGGGGATCAATGTACATTAGGGGGCTCAGGGAACACTTCAAAGTAAAGATGACATTTCATTTGGGTCTGGAGAAATTGCTAAGGTTTCAACTAATGAACATTAGGGGAAGAGGGGAAAAGTGCTAGCATGAAGAGAATATATACCAGGCAAAGAAAATCAGATGTACAAAGATGGCAAAATCTGGAGCAGTTACTGGAAACCATGGCCAAGTAGTGTGGTTTGATAGAAATAAAAAGTATATATGAAATATATATTTGGAAATAAAGCTTAGTTTTGAATTTGAGATTCAGTTTAAAATGTATTGTTTATAATTCTTTGTAAAATATATACTCTGATGGAGAGCCATGAAAAGTTAATGTTGTTGGTCTGGGGATGAGTGGGGTTGAGTTTGTCCATGAGGAATTCAAATCAATTCAGGTAGGTGGGGCAGTGGTCAGAGAACTTGGCTTGGCTTCAGGAAGACCTGAGTTCAAATCCAGATCCAGATTCTTATCACCTGTAAGACCTGGGCAAGGCAGTTCAGGCTCAATTTCCTCATCTGTAAAATGAGGATAATAATAGCATCTAGTCCTCTGGGTTGTTGTGAAAATCAAATGAGAATAATTGTAAAAAGCCTGGCACATAGCACCATTACATGTAAATGTAATTATTATTATTAATTCAGTTCCAGAAACATTTCCTAAACTTCCATTATTTACTGAGCAAGGAAAATCAATTTGGTAAAAATATAGAGGAGAGAGTGAAGGTTGAGAAATAAAGCCCAGAATATCCCTTGATAGTTTATTGCAATAGTCCAGGTAAGAGGAATAAGGGTCAAAGAATGGAAATGCAAAATGTCAGAAGAGTGAATTCATGGTTGGCTCTGAAAATTTATGTTATTCAGAGAGTTTGCTAAGAGCTGATTTTGTTAGCTGAGAGGAAAATGAGATCCATCCATAACCTGGGAGCTGCCATCCAGGGAGATAACCATAAAGAGTAAAAAACAGAAGAGAAAAGGAAAGGGGGAGATCACTGGAAGATACCCTTCACAAGTGAACCAAAGTCAATTCTCCTATATGTACCTCTGGCTATAGTTGAAGCTCAGGGACTTGGATGCCTTCCCCCCACCCCCTTACCAGAATATAACACTGTGCCCCCATTGACTACACTCACCAATTCTAGGCAGGGACGGAGGATCCAGGCAAGGTTTGACTGCTGAAGCAGCCCATTCCTAACCCTTCTGTGGGTTTGTGAGTCTGTCTGTCTGGAAGGCCAAGTGCTCCTTCAGCAGCTGATTGGGGTCTAGGGAATTATTTGCAAATGAACAAATCAGGTGTGAAGAACCTGAACCCATCTGGTACAGCCCAACTTCCTCCACCTTGGGAGTGTGCAGATGGCGTGTTGGGAATGGGGCTTGGCTCAATGAGGACACAATTACCAATTCATTCTGCTTCTTTCTGCCAATTTCATTTCTCCTGTTGTTGTTTTTCCTATCCCAGAGTATTTACACATATCCCTGATGCATAAATCAGGTCAAATGTGATACACTTCAATGTTTCCCCATCTGTCATGCCCAATTAAGTCAATATGAAGAGAATGACATTTTCCAATTTAAAGAGAGCTCAAATTAGCAACCTCTCTAGGATCAAAAAGACAAAATTCAGGTCACCACTCAGAAAGCCTGGTCACACTAGGAATGGTGTCCAGTAACTTCAAGAGCTGCATGCCAGTCAAACTCTTCTCCTTACTCCAAAAAAGCTAAAGACTCCCATGGAAGTGACTACCCCAACTTGTCTTCTATGAGGTTAGTGGACACCCTATTTCATGTGGATTTTTCCAGGAACAGTATTTGTGTGGAGCAAAATAAAACTATGTTCAAGTTCTGCCAACCAGAACATTTGGTTAGTTGGATTACCGACCCCCTGCACTGACTGATGGAATAACAAAATTTCAGAGTTGGAAGGAACCTCAAAAGCCATCCAGTCCAACTGCTACCCATACAGGAATTCTCTCTATAATACGGGGTAGGATCAAAATCCAAACTATGACTAAATTCTCTTCAGTAGAAGTTTCATTTGCTTTTGTTTTACTTTCCACAAATTCTGTGCCTCAAACAATCCAACTTGAAAACCTTCAGTGACAGGGAACTTGGGAAAATCTGTGTGCTATCCCCCTCATTCTAGCTTCCTCCCTTATGAAACCATTACATGATTAGTTTTTAAAGGGAGGGGAAGGGAAGGGAAGGGAGGAAAACCCATATAAAACAATAATAATAATTAAAAACACCCAGATGAGTGAGTAAACTGATGTAGTTGAAAATGTACCGATTTGAAGTGAAAAGACCTGGTTCCAAATGCCAGCTCTTCCCTCTTTAGAGAAATCACTTTCATTTTTTACTTTCATCTGTTTAGGGGGCCATGTTATTGATCCTAGCTCTTAGCCCTAAGGTCCTGTGGACTCAACTTCAGAAGTCAATCAAATAATTCGGAGGAGAAAGACAAGTTCTAAGGAAAGAGTTGAGATAAAACATTAAATCAAATATTAACTTTCAAGGTACATCCTGAGTACAGCAAATACTCAGATTATGCCTTCTTGCTCTGTTTTCTAAACAATGAAAATAGATGTTCAGGAAGAGCATGCTAGGCCCTGCTCCAGGCTAAATTCAGTTCAGCAAATTATTATTAATTACCTATAAGATGAAGGTCACAACACAAGGCTCTGGGGATATAAAGAAGTCATTAGACCCTCAAGGAACACAAATATGAAATCCAGGAAGGAGAGAAAATAAATAAATAAATGAAATTCATGTTGCTACTGATCTTACCATTATCATTATCACATTTTTGTTGGATTTTTCTAGGCACAGAATTTTAGGAAAGCAAACCAAAAGGAAATAAAACTTCTATTGAGAATTTAGCCATAGTCTGGATTTTGACCCTACCCATATTACAACTATTATTATATTTATACTCGATTTATACTTCAAAAAGTACCTGTCTTGAGATAGCCAGGAGAGTTAGATAATGCAGACATTTTCCCCATTTAATAGTTGAAGAAACTGAAGCTGAGAGACCCAAAGTTAGTAGAGATAATCAGGAAAGAGAAACAAAAGTCCTACAAGATATGGAGAAGTGATCATTTCTCCCTGGCAAGCTACCACAAGGAGATGGCACCTGAACCAGACCATTAGAAAGGAAAAGTCCTATAAAAATAGTATATACAATGACTACAAAACACAATGACTATCAAAGTATAAATAATCCAAAATCAATATTACAAAATTACAAAAAACAAGCATGGCCTCAAAGAAGAGATGACAGAAAACAACCTCTAAACCTGGATGATCCCTGCTTCTTTGTAGACATTGGAGATCTGTAAGTGTGTGACATTTTCTGACTTTCTTGATGTATTGATTACTTTTGCTGATTATCTTCCTCTTCCTCATTTTCTTTCTTTCCTTGAAAAAAATTTTTTTCATATACTGTTGGTTCTCCAGGAGGAGGAAGGAAGGGATACTGGCAGAAACAGCAATAAAAAAATTATTTAAAAAATAAAAGGAAAGGATTTCAAAAGATAGAAAGGGATAGCAAGATGAGATGGGAATACTGAGTAATCCAAATTGACTAGGGACTAATAGCAAATAAAACCACAAAACTATACATCAGGCAAGTGTCAAGAAGAATGGCAGATATGGCTTCAGGAAGGCTGAATCCTACTACAAACTCTCACTAATATAATCCTGTGATCATACAATTGATGTAAGTCATTTAGCCCCCTTGGTATCAGTTTCTTCATCAGCAAAATGGGGGTACCAATGTCCTAGGGTTGACAAGAAGATGAAATGAGATCATAGGAGCATAGATACAGAAATGAAAGGGATCTTCAATAATATTTGTAAAGCTTTTTGCAAAACTTAATCACTATTTAAATGTGAACTATGCCTATTATCCTATTCATGAATGGAAAAATGGGGTCTATGTATAAGAAGAGAGCTGCTACTGCTGGATAAGTGGAAACATGTGGGCTACAGACAGAAGACCTGGTTTGAAGAAGACATCATTCTGTAGGCAGCAACTGGCTGCAAGAAAGATGGCAGTGACAGTTATATGGACACGAGGACACTGAGTCAGAGAGAGAGAGAGAGAGAGAGAGAGAGAGAGACAGAGACAGAGACAGAGACAGAGACAGAGACAGAGACAGAGACAGAGACAGAGAGACAGAAAGACAGAGAGGACTGAAGTGAGAGAAGGAAGGAGGGAGAAGGTGGGGAGGGACAGACAGACAGAGAAAGGAAGGGAAAGAGAGAGAGAGACAGAGACAGACAGGGAGAGTCAAGGAGAGAAGAGGGAGAGAGGGAAGGGAGAGAAGGAGAAAGAGGAGAGAACAAGAGACAGAGACAGAGAAAAAGACCAAGAAAGAGAGACACCAACACAGTGGAGAGCCACTTACCTTGAAGCATGAAGAACAGAACTATGGGAGAAAAGAACCAAGACCTTATTCTTCACAGTTACCGAGTCATGACTACTATATATATGGAAAGAACAATTCTTTAGCGTTTCCAGTCCACAAAGGGTAGCACTGTAAGTCAAAAAGATAATGTGTCTATGGGACAGAGGTAGGGATTGTCTTGGCTGTCTTTGGGCTTACATCCTGCGTCTTTGGGTTTGTTTGTTTTTTGGAGGGGGTGGTGATGAAAAGGGAGGTAATCACATTAGTGACTTGCCAAGGATCACACAGCTAGTAATTGTGTGAGGCCAAATTTGAGGTCCTCTTCATTCCAGGGCTACTGTCCTATCTACCATGCCATCTAGTTGCTGCTTACCTGGATTTTGTGTCAGAAATTCCACCAGCAGGAATATGGTATCCAGATTATAAAGAGCCCTGAATTCCAGACTATTTGTGCTCTCTTTGGCAGGCAATAAAAATTTTGAGTAGGGTGATAATATGAAAGATTGATTGGACAGGGGGTAGAGAATGGAGCTATGGAGGTGAAAGGGGACAGATGAAAGCAGGGATTCAATCCTCATTCACCAAGACCAGCAAGGGAACACAGATATTTTAGCCAGAATATATAAAGATTAGAGAGTTACATGATAAACAGTCCAGACAGAACAAGAGAATGTCCAGAGGTCTTGAGAATCTAGTGCTGTGACTATTCCTGCAGTAGTAACCCATTTCTAGATATTTCTTGTACATTACCACCTCTAGGATTTTGCTCAAATGCTTCCTCAGTCTACCACTAACTCTAAATGTGTGGAACTAAGTAAAAAACAGCTGTAGTGTTGGCATAGGAAGGCAAGGTCTAAACCTTCCCACCCCAAGGCTTACTCTCCTAGCCCAGCTACTAGATCATGGAAAAACCCTGGTGGATCTATCTAAATACTTGACCCATCGTCCCTTACTCTGTGTTGCAGGAGGGTCAAATGGGAACTAGGAAGACAACAGATTCCAGGAAACTTTTCCCTGGTCAAAGAACTTAACCAAAAAAATGTGGGGGAAGTTATATTCTGTGAAACCACTACAACCTCAAGAAAAATCTGTGATCATGTCAGCAGCATGTGCATACATGTACATGTATTTGAATGTGTATGGGAAGTCAATCAGTCTTGATAAAACATCTATCATGTGTCCACCCTGAGAGTCATGACAGCTAGATCTTGGACAAATCCTTAAATTTCTCTGATCCTCAGTTTATTGATCTGTAAAATGAAGGAGTTAGATTAGATGAATGTTATGAATCTTTCAAGCCCTAAATTCTAAGTTCTAGGCATTATGCTTGAAGATCAGGTTTTCAGAGGAGGAGAGCTTGCCCATCATCCCAGAGTAGAATGTCCACAAAGATTATAAGTGGTGTTTCTGGAGATTTGAGACTCAGAATGAAATAAGGGCTGTATTACCTTAGGGAAATTGCACTAGACTTTTACTTCATATCTCTACAAAATTATTTATGAAAACAATCCATACATTTCTTGGTAAAGATATGAGAAGGGAGTATATATTCTTGAAAATTACATTCTACAACAAACCATTTCTTTACACTCATATAACTGATCATAAAGTATAGAGAATACAAGGCTGTATTGTCCAAAAACAGCATTTGATTTGGTGGAGCCAAAGGTAACATCTTAAAGATTCTCTTCCAACAAGATTACCCAGGTGTATTTCCCAATTTATTGAGAGAAATGACAGAGACCTTCTTCTGATCATCAATAACAAATGAGGCAGGGGGTGGCTAGGTGCCGCAGTGAATAGAGCACCAGCCTTGGAGTCAGGAGTACCTGGGTTCAAATCCAACCTCAGACACTTGATAATTACCTAGCCGTGTGGCCTTGGGGCAAGCCACTTAACCCCATTGCCTTGAAAAATCTAAAAAAATAAAAAATAACAAAATAACAAATGAAGCATAAAACTGGGGGACACATACTGGCCAAGAATGCTTGCTTCCATCATGGAAGGTGTCTATGGTATGGTGCAAAAATAAGAGGGATATGATGAGGTGTTCCAGATGATTAAACCCAGCATGATAACACTGTTTAGCCTCCTAAATTAGATATGCCACCACTCAAGAGATTTCCATCTACTTATCAATCCAAGCAAAGCAAGTAGATCAATACAAACACACATATACCCACATATTTCTATTTATATATGTACATATAATGCTGTCAAACTATGTATATACATACACAATTTGCATAGGAGGAATGCATGGACAATGAAGTGAGTTCAGAACTGAATTAAAGGAGTGTTGTAAACAGGATTATCTTGGGATAAAACTAGATAGTACTTTTAATGATCATGAGTTTCTCCCTAAAACAAACATTTTTAGCAGCATTCTTTTGGCAATGCTGTGTGACCATGAGTTATAGAACATCATAGTCCCTGAAGGACTGAAGTCAAGAGTATCACACACTGTAGGCATGATTAAACTCTATTTCCAACTAAGAATTGTCCAATTATGTCAGTGATGCCCCCAATCCAAGAAAAGTTAAATCCAAAAAATGGTGAAAGAGAAGGATAGCTCATGGACAATCTACCTGTTTTACAATCTATAATTACTGTCAAGAGAACTAGATAATGGGGGAAACTCCTGCAGAAGATTTAATAGAAGGGTGTGGAGAAGAGTTACCCAGGATGAGTGATCACAGCTGAGTTTCCACATTACTGGATGGGGAAACCCACACTGATGAGACCACAAATCCATCTAATTATCAAATATCTTATAAACAACTCTGAGGAGGTAAATACTGGTCACAACGGACTTAGGTCAAAACACATCTTGGGGTTGAGACTAGAGGGGAAAACCTTCAGACCAGGGCCTTGCTAGCCATTAGGTTGACTACCCTCAGCCCAGTCCCTGCTGTCTCTCTCACTAGCTTCTCCTCCAGGCTTCCAAAGCACTCAGAGAGGTTGGCAGGGCAGAGCTTGGGGCTATAATCCTCTATCCCTACCCCCAAGGGTCAAAACACAGTTTTCTTCCTAGGGTTGACTCATTTTTCAGACTCTTAAAGCTCTTAAAACACCATCTGCTCCCTATAAGCCTCAAATTAATTTCCTTCCTTCTGGAGGTAAAAGGAACAATTATCCTGACTATAATACATCTGAGTATATGGCATATCATACCATATATGTAGCATATATATAGTATTGTATGTACATGTGTGTGCATATATGTTCATCTGAGTATATATGTAGGCATACAAATAACACATGTATGTACTTTGGAGAAAAGGAAAATGCAAGTCATTCTAAAATGCTGAAAATGATAGCATTTCAAGGAAAAACCTTACTTTCCTAATCCTCCTAAGATGAACAACTTTTATTGTGAATTACAATGTCACAGACAGAAAGGCTCAAGAAAATCAGAGGATTTGGGTTCAAATATTGACTCTGCTTATTACTACCTGTGTGACCCTGGGCAAGTCACAATATCTCTGCATTCTAGACACAGATGAAGAATGAAGATATAGAAAAGAGCAGGAAAAAAACTAAGGAATGCCTTAAATACCAAGCTATATTTTGTTATAAAGGCAACAGAGAGCCATTAAAGGTCTATGTCTTACAAAGATTATTCAGATAGCTATGTGAAGGATAGAGTGGAAAAGGGCAAGATTAGAGGTAATCAACTGTGCTTTATGTGTTGTCTCTCTCATTAGAATGAGAAGTCTTTTAAACATGATTATACACATATAACCTATTTCAGATTACTCATTGTCAGGGGGAGGGGGAGGGAAGGAAGGAGGTAGAAAAATGTGGGACTAAAAGTTTACAAAAAAGCTGAATGTTGAAAATTATCTTTGCATGTAATTGAAAAGCAAATAAAATAACATTCAAAAAAAGAATGCAAAGTCTTAAAGAGCACGACCTTTCTGACTTGCCTATTTATAGTTCCAATGCTTTGCACATAGTAAGCTCTTTAAAAAATTTCATTCATTTATTCCCATAGGGGCCCAGCTAGTAAACTATTGCAATAATCCAAGTGTGAAGAGGAAAAAGTTCCTATGAAAGGAGAGAAGGAAACAAGACAAGTAATGCTCTTGAGCAACAATTGTCAACAACTACAGCAAAAAAAAATCTAATAATAACTAACATTTATTTAAGCATCTACTATGTTTTATTTGGCTAACAGGCTAAGCATTTTACAATTATTATCTTACTTGGCCCTCACAACAACCCGGGGAGGGAGGTACTAGTATTACTCCCATTTTACAGATGAGGAAACTGAGGCAAACCAAGGTTAAGTAACTTGACCAGGGTTATACCTATAAGAGTCTGACACTGTATTTGAACTCAGGGCTTCTTGACTCCAGATCCAATAATCTATCCACTAAATTACCTGAATGCCCCAAGATATTTATTTATTTATCTGAAAAGTGTCCAGAAAAGAGGATCCAGGATGATAAAGGGTCTCAAGATCATGATTCACAGGGAACAGATGAAGAAATTAGAGAACCCAGAGAAAGAAAGACATCCAGGGGCCATAATAATCATCTTCCGAGATTTGAAGATCTGGCACGTGGAAGAATTGAATTTTTTATCCTAGGCCTCTGAGAAGACAGAACCTAGAGCACTAGGTAAATGGTTCAGAAAGATTTAGATCTGATGCAGGAAAAATCTTTCTAACAACCAAAGTCATTTAAAAGTAGAATAGAATGCTTTGGGAAGCAATGGCTTTCTCCTAATTGGAAGTTTTAAGCAGGTGTGAGTGATTACTTGTCAAGGTTGTGACAGAGATTTTCAGCCAAATATGCAATTGCATGAGGTTCTAAAAAGGTTCTGATATCCATTGTTTCCAGTTCCTCTCTTCCAGACTTTATGGAAGTTACAGGAATCATGCAGGTGAGCAGCAATAAGATACTAAGAGAAGGGTGACAATGGGAAAAGAGGGATCAAATGAGAAATAAGTCAAATAGGAAGAACCAAGAGAAACTTGACAACTGGTTGCACATAGAGGTGAAAAATGAGTCAAAGATAATCCCAAGATTTAAAACATGGGAGAACGAGTGGTCAAAGAAACTGTGAAGTTTAGAGGAGAAAAGGGAAAGGAGAGATAATAGAAGGTTATTAGCCACCTGGAGAATTTAGGGCTTCACAATTTTGCCAGTAAACCCAGCTAGCATTCCATTCTCTGGACTAATCCACCTAAAACATCTTTTATTGTGCTGTTGATCTCATCTACGTCCTTTGAAAAAAGTCACAAGTTTGTCCAAGACCCAACTGCTATGTTCCCTAGATGAGTGATCATTTCCAACTCTATGGCATTATCCCTGTTCAGAAGTTTTCTCTTTCTTTCTTTCTTTCTTTCTTTCTTTCTTTCTTTCTTTCTTTCTTAAAAAAAAAAAAAGGAAAACATTCAAGCTCCATACATTATGGAAACTGGAGGTCCACTAAGACACTAAGAGGGACGGAGTAGGACTCCATCTTGATGCAATTATTTCCGTATGTTCTTTCCCTATACTCTCACCATTGTTCTGAGAGAGAGAGAGAGAGAGAGAGGGAGGGAGAGAGAGAGAGAGAGAGAGAGAGAGAGAGAGAGAGAGAGAGAGAGAGAGAAGGGGGAGGGGGACAGAAAAAACAGACAGAGACAGAGAGAGAGAGACAAAGAGGGAGACAGAGAAACTCAGAGACAGAGAAAGAGAGTGAGCACTGTGGAGTCTGGAGCTTGAGAGGAGGATGAATTATGTCCCATACTACATTCCATACTGCCCAGTTCATGATCTTCCCTTCAAAGTTGTAGTTTCAGGACTTTCAAGTCACCTGAGTCCATGAGCTTCACAAACCCCTTTGCCATTAAAAGACTTTCTCTTTTTCAGACCACTCCACTAGGGTTTGGCTCAACCCTGAAAATACTGCTTTACTTCCAGAACCCAGGGCACTGCCCTTGGAAAAGGAATCCAGCACCCCCTCCTCACTCCAGCCTCAGCACACTCTGACACCCAAGAGTCAACTCACACTGAATGAGTGAATAGAATTAGCACCGGGGCTACAGATTCTGAAGGAATTTTCTCCTTTTCTTTAATTCTTCCCTTTTCATTCCCAACCATCCTGATGGATCTTGGCTGTACCTTCTGTATTTTAATTAATATCCCCAGGGGAAAGAAAACACATAGATCATGGAGACCTAAGAGTTTTTTCTTTTTTCATGGCACCATGATAATAAATTGTATACCTTCAATTCTGAGAGGATCCCAGGGGATGAGCCATCTGGACCCCTACCTAAGCCACCCTCGAGAGCACTTCTCTACATGAAGCAGAGTGCCATCACTAAATATCTAGGCATCCAAGCTGCCCAAGTGAACAGCTCTGGCTGATTTGCCCCCCACCCCCCCCCCACACACACACACACTCAGGAATCCTGAAGGCTACTGAATACACTCTGTGGTGAAGACAAGAATGTTTATACAGGTTTTTGTCGTTATCCGTGTTTTCAAACATGCGTGGTGACTGCTGAGGCCAGGCAAGAGAGAAAACACTGTTTAGGAGATGGAAAACAGATCTACACCTCCCCCACTCAAAACTTGCCATTGTTTTCCCTGCCAAAGCCACATGAGTGGTTGGACCTCCACTCCAAATGGCTGATTTCATGTCGGGCCTCCCTGAGATCTCTGAACCCCAGAGAAAGTTGAAAATGGTGAAAAGGTGTGGATATATATAAAAAGGAGCTAAAGGTCAGGAGTCCCACAGTAGGACCCTCTCTTTTTGCAGCACTATCTTCTAGCATCTTCCTAAGCAAACATGTGCCATGATAATGAGGGCTCTGGATTAGTTTATTCCCTCCTGTTACAACTTCCTGTAGGGTATTGATCTCATAAATGTTAACTTATGGTTCAGATAAAAGTAAACTTCACCATTCGGCAGATGTTGGACCCTCCCTCCAATCATAGGAGATGCAAAATGAAAGAGATAGAAAACTCCAAGCAAAGTGCCTATAAAAGATACTGATCATAAGTATATTAGATGAACACAGGATTATTTTTGACTTGTATCTATGGTTTCAGCTATATAACAAGAGTGGAAATTCCCTCCACCAATATGGACTAGCATCTCATCTATAACTTATGGGCTTGGAGAAAGACTTCAGAGCACTGAACAATTAAACAACTTCCCCAAAATTGTAGAGTTAGATGTCAAAGAGTCCATCTTTCTGACTTCAGCCACTTTTCTGCAAAAATTAAAATGTGTCCTTATGAATACTGGAGATAAGAAATAAAACATTAATTTCCAGTGACAAATCAAGGTATTTATCCTATCAATCAATCATTAACAGAAACTCGTTGTGCGTGGCAAAGAAAAATGTCACAGGATCCTAGCATTTTTATCTTTGTTCCAGAACAGGAAGCTTGTTTGGGTCCTGGACCTGCTTGGAAGTCAGGGGAAGCCTCTCAACCCCTTCTCAGAATCATGGTTTTAAATGCACAAAGTAAAATATGTAGAATCATGAATGAAAGTAATTGCAATGGAATACATTTAAGATATGTGTATATATGCATATATATGATCTTCCCTTCATGTATGTGTATATTTCCATATTTATATGTGTGTGTATATATGCATTTACTTGAACACACATACATATCACATATACATTTTTTTTTAAATTCACATACTCTAAGCTAAAAACTCTGTTCTGAAAGGAATCTGCTCAGCTTTCCATCCCCAGTAATGAACACTAACAAATAGCTTAATGTCACAGCCAAGAGACCCCAAGAGTACTAACTACTTCCTTACTGCAATGCAGAGGATGGTAGGAAAATTACCATTCAAGCTGGCTAAGCTCCTGAATCTGCATTTATATATTCCAAGTCTGTCTGGGATTTGGAGAATAGGCAAGTAGAACCTATAAAGCTGAATCCCTAAATCACAGACTTTCTGGGAATAGCTATACCACAACGCTATATAATTCACTGCTGGAAAGGGAGAAGGGTGAGTAGGTAGAGAAAGAAGGGGATGAATTTTCTAGTACTCCTCCCAGACTAAAATAAAATACTGCTTTTCCCCATTACACAAAGAGAGAAAAGGAAGCCTTGAAAGGTTTTACCTTCTCTCCACAGCTATATCAGATATGTTTCCCTGCTGTCATATTTCTCAGTCTTCACAGAATCCAGTTCATTCCAAAGGAATAGAGGGTTTTCATAAAGGCTACCACTCTGCCACTATAGAAGTCATCCTATTGTTCATAATGATAATAATTCACATTTCTATAGCTTTTCGAAGTTCCATAGCTCTTGCCTCTCAACTCCAGGAAGTCATTAGAGTAATTTTCATTATTCCCATTTCTATAGCTCAGGGAAGCAAATGACTTACAGTTTACAACTCATAAACAGCAAAAACAAACACTTGAACCCCGGTCTGCTGACTCCAAGCCCTGCATTCCACTAATGAAATGCTTCACTGGAGTTGGACTAGTCCTCAAAATTCCCAATTTATTAGTATCAACTGAGCAGCTCTGAATTAAGTTGCATAACTACTCTGTAAAGGATGGGTCAGACAATCAGAGAATGAGAAAACTGAAGCCCAGAGGCATTATGTCTGACCCAAGCTGTAGATAGAGTTAGCAGTCAATGAGCGAGTATTCAATGAGGGACAACTGTCTGTCTAGACTTCAGAACTAAGCCAGATGCAAGGAAAGGGGAGGAAACAGACCTTGCCCTCTCTCTAATGAGCTAAAAGTCTGCTGGGCATCCCAGACTAACACAAAGAAATAGAGAATGACACAAAAGTATTGATGGTTTCTATTTTCAGCAGTTCATCAGAAAAGATCTGTGTGGGGTGGAGTGTTCATAAATAGATTCATCTTGGGGCAGCTAGGTGGCATAGTGGATAGAACACCAGCGCTAGAGTCAGTCCAGTTCAAATCCAGCCTCAGACACTGAATAATTGCTTAGCTGTGTGACCTTGGCCAAGTCACTTAACCCCAATGCCATAAATAAATAAATAAATGTGTTTTTTTTAATGGATCCGTCTTAGAGGTAGACATGGTCATTGCTTATGTACAGGAAGAAAGGGATGAGTAGAGAATACCTTCAGAATCTTGGATCACCACAGGAATACTTACCCAAGATGCAGTTAACCATTCTCCTCATTTTTAGATTTAAAATCAAATTGTGAAATGCTTTTTTTGGAGTGTTTTTTGTGAAGTCTCAAGCCATGGGTTTGAATCTCAGATATTTACTGACAGTATGACTTTGGGCAAGTCACTCAACCATCAATCAGAACTTAGGTATTATGCTGGTCCTAATAAAAATAATTATAATAACAGCTAGAATTTTACTAAACCCTTCCTAGGGCACTGTAATAAGCACCATGACAAATATTACCTTATTTCATCCTCACCACAACCCTGGGAGGAAGGTTCCAACCATTGTCATCCCAATTTCAGCAGGCAGAAGGGACTTGTCCAGAGTCACACAGCTTATTTCTGAGACCCAATTAGAACTCAGTCTTCCTGACTCCAAGCCTATGCTCCATCCACCAAACCTAAGCCCCAGGGATACAAAGAAAAGAAACATAAAACAAAAACAAAAAATGGGGCTGTGTTCTCAAGGAACATGTATATAAATAGAAATGTTCAAGGTACACATTAAATAAAAGGAAGGTAACCTTAAAAGGGAAGGCTGAAGAAAGGGGAGTGGAGGGAGGGGAGGGGACAGGAAAGGCTTCCTGTAGAAGGTGGGATTTAAACTCAATCTAGAAGGAAGCCAGGGGAATGGAAAAGGCAAAGATAAGAAAGGAAAGTATTCCAGACATGGAGGATAGTCAATACCAAGGAATTAAGATGGTAGATAGTGGGTGTTCCTGGAAGGAATAGTAAATAGGTAGTATCATGGGTCTCTAGGGTACATGGAGGGGAACTTTAAAATAAGGACAGACCTGGAGTCACCTCTTCATGTGACCTGGGCAAGTAATTTTACCCTGTTCACCTCAATTTTTCCCATCGGTAAAATGGTCTGGAAATGACAAAACACTATAGTATCTTTGCCAAGAAAACCCTTAGATGGGGTCACAAAGAATCAGACATGAATGAAACAACTAAATAAACTTTAAGACTAGAATTACAGGCATAGGCCAAGTTGGAGGGAAAGGCTTAAATGCAACAGGACATTCTATTTGATTCTGAAAGTAATAGAGAACCACCTAAGTTTATTGAGCAAAGGAAAGGACATGTTTAGAACAACTCTTGTTTGTATTGTTTATTCATTTTCAGTCATGTCAAACTATTCATGACCCCTTTGGGGGAAGATATTTTTTGGCAAAGAAACTAGTGTGCTGTCCTCCAGCTCATTTTACAGAAATGGAAACTGAGGTAAACAAGGTGAAATGACTTGTCTAGTATCACACTGCTAATAAGTGCTTGAGGAAAGATTTAAACTCAGGTTTTCCTGATGATAGACCCAGCACTCTATTCATTGCTCTAACTGCCCCATCCTACCTTAGAAAAACCATTTTGGCAGCTGTGAAGGGGAGAGATTAGAGCAGGGAGAGATGAAGCAGGGAGAGCAATTAGAAGACTATTTCAAAAGTCTGGGGGAGAAGTGAAGGAGACCTTAACTAGAGTGAGCAGAGAACAAAGGACAAATATGGTGATGTTGAGAAAGTAAAAATGAAAATATTTGATAAGTGATTGGATATATGGGTTTAGAGTGAAGAGTAGAAGTCAAAAACTACAAAAAAACTCACCTCTTCAAAGACCCAAAGATAAAATGGTGGGTTAGGATAAAGCCCAGGAAGAAAAGACCTACTGTGGAAGCAGAAGTGAAGGTTGTACAACTTGGTGACCAAGAGGATAGAGGAGACTAGCTAAAGGAGTCAAGAATGATGATGTTTATCTTTAATTCTTGGAGAAGACCAGGACATCAGGGGAAATGATGCCATGACAAGCACATGGATTGGATTTGAGTGAGGGGTTGCTGTGAGAAGTAACCAGCCTCACTTTCTCTTCCAATCATCTGGGTCCAGTGGTCAAATATCAATCAACATGACTGGAGATAACCCTGGATGCCAGGCAATCAGGGTCAAGTGACTTCCCCAAGGCCACATAGCTAGTAAGTGTCTGGGACTGGATTCAAACTCCTGTCCTCCTGACTCCAAGGCCAGTGCTTTATCTACTATGTCACCTGACTGCCCTTAAAGGAATGAAGAAAGAGTTTGAAGGGAAAGATAATGATTTTTGTTGTGGAATAATGAGTTGGAAATGCCCTCAGAATATTCAATATAAAATGTCCATCTGTTAGGCAATTGGAAATGAAAGATCAGGGTACACAGAAGAGATGATGGACCAGATACATAGCTCCAGTATTAAAATGATAAAAGGAATCCACGGAAACTAATGAGATTTATAAGACAGATGGTATGTAGAGAAAAGAGGGCTTTAGGGGGCACTAATGGGGGAAAGACTAAAAGTGAAGATTCAACAAAGAAAATTAAGAAGTGAACCAATAAATAGAAGTATGCACAGAATTATTTTACACATACACACACATACACACACACACACACATTTGTGTCTAATGGTAGTCATATCTATGATGGGAGAGGGAAAGAAGGAAAAAAGAAAAATGTATATGATAATTTTATTATATATTAAAGGAAAAGCAGATTGTACATAATGGATTCACAGTTTCATGAACAATCATCTTTTTTTAATCTACTATGTTATGGAAATGTTTTCTTTCATTGTTTTATTTATAAATAAATTTAGTTATATTTATTCATTTATTATGAAATAAGTAAAATTTAAGCAAAATTGAGGAGTGGTCATAGACATAGGAGAATCAAATGAACAGTGTGAAATATTGTCATTTCTACCTTTTCAGTTTCTCCAGTTTTATCTCCTACTCTTCACACACAAAGCCATCACCCTAGGTAAGGCCCTCAATCACATCTTCCCTTGACTATTAAAATAGGCTTCTAATTGCTCACCCTGCTTCATCTCTCCCCTCTCCAATTTATTCTCTCTACAACTGCTGCTATGATCCTCAATTTCCTAAAGGTTATGATGAATAAAGTGCTTATAAATCATAAAGAATGACATAAATGAGGACTATTATTTTCATTAGTATTATTATGTGATCTTTACCCATACACTACTAAAGAGACTCTCCCAGAAAGTTTACATTAGAGGATATGTGATTTCATCTCAGATCACCCAAGTCTTAGACTTAGAAATAGGGAATCAATTTAAACATGAAGTACTTTGCCCACACAGTTGGTCACGTGTCAAAGGCTAGATTTGGACCTCGATTTCCCTGCCTCCGGGGTCAGCATTTTAGTCACTGTACAACTCTATCTGCATACTGGGAAAACAATTCCAGTTCCATATCCAGACAGCCATTTGGTAATTTTCGAATGAGGAGGGGATTTGATACATGTGGTCTAACAGTTATTTATCAATGCCTCATAGGAATGGAAATTGGACAGGAGCATTTCATTCTGAGCATTTGCTTTGAGGTGGACTTTGTTCATGCTGGGCTGGAAAAAAAGAGTAATTGTAGCTGGACACAAGGCTTCCCTTTCTTTGGCCTTCTCTCTTATCACAAATGCAGCCTGGTGAACCCAAGGGAAAAACTATCAGCTCAAAGCAGGCTGTTGCTAAAGAGCTGTAAAAAGCTCACCTCTTCAGGGACCCAGAGATAAAATGGTGGGGTTGGATAAAGTCCAGGCAGAGAAGACCTAGAGTGGAAAACCAGTCGCTAAAGTCACCCCAATTGTGGGAGGTACTTTCTCTCTTCTACCCAACATAGGTAACCTCTTTTTTTTCTTCTCTCTTTTTTTTCTTCCTTTCAGGATAACTAACCATTTTCCATTATTGAGTATAAGTGCACATAGGAGAGGCTCAAAAAATATTTGTGGAATGAATGAATTCAATTACTTTGTTCTCCCTTTCATCTCCAGACCTGTATGTGCACACAGCTAAGGTGAGAGTTCATTTGCAGGACTTGATTTCTAGCATGTTTCCTATGGGATCCTGCCAATAAAGCATTCCAGGCTTCTGGTTCTCTTTAAATCAACTCAAAAAATTGAATTCTTTTTTAATTTTTCAAAGAAAACAATATGAGGGAAAATGTTAGTAGTGGCTCATTGATTTCATCTGACATCCTTTAGAAACCAGCTGCCCTATGAAGACCCCAGAGAAGTGTTTCACAAACTAAATCACACTGTGGATTAGAGATCCTTTATCCTAGACTGCAGTTCTCAGAGACCCAGGGGCAAAGGCATGGGGCTCAGGACAGGCAGAGGACCATGGGAAAGAGAAGCAAAAATGCAGGGATAAAACAAAGGAAAATGCCTGTTTTATTACATAAGTTAAAAATTAAAAAATTAAAGAAATTGTCAGGTTTATTTCTTTGTAGGGTAAACTTATAAGGTTTTAAGTGAAGCTCTTTGGACGAAAAAGTTTTATGAGTAGGGAAAACTGTCTATTAGTCATCCTAAGGCGAACATAGATGTAGAAGTCTGAGAGGGGACAAATGCTGTTTCCAAAGGAGTCAATAAATGATATTGATGATATTTGTAGAATATTTTAACTTTCCCTGTCTAGGTTCATTTGAGTTTCACCAATCCCCAATTTGTAGATAGGAAAACTGAGACTCAGAGAGATGGGAAGACTTTTCCATGAGTAGTTTAACCACATTCAAGACAATGGGGTTATTATCATTCTCCAAAGGGTGCAGATAGCTCCTCTATACAGATACTCATTTTGACTATGAATATAATTTGCCTTCCTGCCTTTCATCAGGAATAATTTCATAAATCCCAAAGGAGAGTAAGGAAATCTGACTCTAGGATGGGTCTGTGGATGGGAGTGGGAGTGGGAGTAACATCAGCCATTTATCAATGGCACAGTTGCCAGGAGAAGAAGCAGCAGCATATTCCTTGGTCACCAAAACAGTACAAAGCATCCACACAAGGGTTCAGGGCTTTTTCTATTGTCTAGACTTTGAATTCCACTGAGAAAGGGGTTCTGCTTTATATAACATGTTTATTTTGGTAAAAATAATAGTCTGCCATTCTGGGATCCCCTTGTAGCCTCATTCAGCCTACTCTGGGACATAAGAGCTAGAAGCTCCCCAGGGACTAAAGCAAACATGGTGACATGTTCTCAATGGATGATATGGAAAAAGGACAATCCATCCTTACAGTGACCTGACTTGAAATCCATTGTTTTCCTCTCAGCCAATTCAAATCCTAGTCAATCCTCAAGGCTTTCCATGCTTTCCTAGATATTGCCATCAAAAATTATCCCTGACCCATCAAAGAACTTATATCTATAACATAGGCTTTAATACTTCATTCAATTATATTTATATTATTTTTAATTTTTGTCACATCAGTAGAGGTATCATGGTTTAAAAGACAAAGAAATAAAGAATAAAAAAGACCATTAAAGAAGAAGAAAGAAGAACAAGAAGAAGAAGAAGAAAGAAGAAGAAGAAGAAGAAGACCACCATTCAAATCCTCAAATGTGACTAAGGATAACCCTGAGCATCAGATTTCATTTCTCTGTGCCTCAGCTTACTTATCTACAAAAGGAAGTGCTGCAACTTAATGGCCTCTAAATCTATGACTCATTTGGCCTAGTGGATCAAGGGCTACCATTAGAGTCAAATTTTTAAATCCTATTTCTGATACAAACTACCTAATGCCCATGGTTAGTCAATGAGGCTTCCAGTGACCCCAAGCAACACACTAAAGCTACAAATTATTGTTAAATCGCCAATCTTCATTCTATATTAGAAATTCCCCACACAACTAAAATCATAGATTTAAACATTCTATCCCCCAAAAAACACTTTACTGTATTCAATTTAACATTTCATTGGATGATCTTTTGCATTATTCATTAATTATTACAGAATTGTCCCTTTTGTTCAATCAGAATGTAGCATGTTCCTTTAGGACAAGTCTTTTATTTCTCTTGAATCCCAATCCTAAAATTCCCATAACCAAAGGGACAGAATGTGAAAAAACTGAAAATTCTATTGACTTCATCAGAGTATAAAGCGTCTTTTGTTTAGCAGATATATTTCTCATCAAAAGAAATTTACTGAGTGTTTGGGGCCCAGCTGTTAACCTCAGTACACACTCTCCTATGGATGATGTGGACCGGTGATATACAAACCATACTCTTGAAAATGAAGCCCGTTCCTTTGCCCTCTTGATCTTGGGGCAAAGGGCAATGCTCTTCTTTGAAACACAACCCATCCTGAGCCCAAGCTCTCAAAGAGCAGCTGTGTTTCTGAATATGGTTAGATAAGTGTCTCAGGAAGGTGTAATGGTTTCCTGGCTAGAGATTAGCACACTGGATGAGATAATGCAAAATTCCCTGAAGTTCTGCAGCCTGGAACTGGATGCCAAAGGCATATTAACTCTATTCCAAACAAGGTTATGCTCCCTGGCTGGTTACAGGATCAGGAAAACTAAAGGGTTTTGCCAGTTCCCTGGATGATATGCCAAAATGTCACTTCTTAAGCTAAGAAAAACCACCAGCCCAAGACCCCTATATGGAGAACTAAAAGCCACCCATTCTTCAGCCCAAAAGACCCTGTGGTCATACAGTTTTGAGCTAGCAGAGAGCTCAGGAATCATCTAATTCCCCTCCCTCATTCTATTCCTTAAGAAAACTCAGTTTCATAGAGTTTGAGACTAATCAGTCAACAAGTATATCTTATTACGACAGGCACTAGGTTGATGATGTTTGTCCTTCATTCTCAAAGAAGACCAGAACATCAGAGAGGTGATGCCATGACATACATGTGAATTGGATTTGAGTGAGGGGGGTACTGTACCAAGTCACTAGCCTCACTTTTTCCTCTAGAACCATCTGGATCCAGTGGCCAGATATGGACCAGTTCGACTGGATGTGAGGCAATCAAGGTTAAGAGAGACTTGTCCAAGTTCACACAACTAGTAAGAGCCAAGTGTCTGAGACTGAATTTAAATTCTCATCCTCCCGACTCCAAGGCCAGTGCTCTATCCACTGCACCCCATAGCTGCTCCAACAGGAGCTATGCCAAGTGCTGGAGATACAAAAGCTGTCTTAGCCCTCACCCTTTGAGCAAATGGCTGAGGGCAGATGGGACACTAAGCCCCAGATTCCTACTTCTGCTCTAATTCCTCAAATTCCCCACTATAATCTCAATGTATGTCTCCTCTGGGTTGAATCACTCTACCTTCCAGGAAGTCAACAAGGACTAAGCTCAGGATCTGTCCAACACAGCACACACCATCACCATGAGGACTAAACACACACACACACACACACACACACACACACACACACACACTCCCAAGAGAAAGAACATGGGAACATAGCATTGGCAAAGTAACTACACCCAGTTTAAATCCAATGGACTTTTACCATTACTCTCCTTTTCTCTAGACCCTGCAGTTCATTAGCTAAGAAGTCCCCACCCCCACATGACTTTCTCCCATCCAAATGTGGTCTGCTCTCTCTTCCTCAGATCTAATTAGCAATCTGAAGTATAGATAATCAGTTCAGATAATGAACTCAGTTTTGGGTACAAAGACTTGTTGAAAATAGTCTATAGCTGGAGATGGAGACCTAAAACTCAAGAAGGCTCAAGACTTGATATATATTTCAAATTCCCATAGTGGTTACCATCTTATTATCAGTAGTAGTTTTGCATTATGTCCCAACCTCTCTTTGTCTTTATAATAACTATTGGTTCACTCACCCACTCAGTTCCCTTTTATATTAGCTGATTGACAAGTCTTCTGCCAAATCCACTATTACCATTTCCTCCTGCTTCACATTTACCTGGTCAGGTCACCAGTTTTCCCTATCCTCAGCCTCCCTTCTCTGACTCATCAGCCCAAGTGACCCCAAGTACCCCACATTATTTCACAGCATCTTTATATTAAAAGATATAAACATACAGAAGTTATAGCCATAATCCCTTCAGGAAGGGGGGGGTTATCATTCTAAATTATGAGATTGAAGTTATTGTCTTCAAAAAAACAGTAAACTCTAAATTACAATTAAGTGTGCTTTGCAGTCTTAGAATTAGACTTTTTTGTGAAAGATCCCTTGGTCCTTCCTATGAAAGAGGAGACCAGCAACTTCTGTGTTCTGAACAAAACACCCAATCCAACTATACATAATTCATTTTAACTGACAGTTTCATGAGGCTGGACTCCATAGGGAGTGGGAGGAGAGAGGGTAGGAGGTTCAAATGAAATAGAACATGAAACCTGTCTCCAAGACTAATGGAGATGATTTTCCAATCTGTCTTATGTTTTCACAGTTCAAAAAGGCTGCTATCTGCCTTCCCTTGCCAGTCGAGCTAATGTGGAGGACTATTCAAATCTGGAGCTGAGTAATCATTGACTAAATGTTTGCTTAGCACCTAATACTAATCAATCAAGAAGAATTTATGAAGCAAGTTATTATACTTAGCCAGGCATTGTGTTAAGCACTGGGGATACAAAACCAAAGCAAAAAATAGTGCCTGTCCTCTAGGAGCTTATTTTATAATGAGGGACACAACCTATAAATCTAATGTATATGCAAGACAAAAATGAAGTCAAAGGAAGGAGAGGGTACTAACAGCTGAGGGGATGGGAAAAGACCTCCTGCTGAAGGTTTTATCATAGTCTTTTAAAAAAAAACCTAGGGATTCTGAGAAGCATTACAGAGGTAGAAAATGAAAGCATTGGTCTGGGTGCTGTGTGTAAGTGCCATAGAAGAAAGTGAAGACAAGGTTCCCTGACCTAAAGGAAGTTATGGATTGAGTGGGAAGGAATAACTAATATATAAAAAAATTTTAAAAAGGTAACTAATAACTTGTGATAACTAATGAGGTGTTAGATTGTGTGGTTCAGAATATAAATTAGAATCAGAAAATCAGTAGTAAGAAATTCTAAGGCAATCCACTCTAATCCTCATCTAAACCTGAAAGTCCTCTTTAATCTTCCTAATAAGTGGTCATCCAGATTTTGCTCAAAGATGTTTAATAAAGAAGAACCAAGGACTCCTATTCCACCCTTTGATAGCATAAATATTAGAAAAGTTTCCTTTTGGCAAACCTAATTCTGCCTCTGCAACTTAAAGAGATCTTATTATTATAGGAATTCCTTGGAAAGATGGATGAGTGGGATCTTAAGCATGCCCAGAAGATCTAGACAGTGGAGGATAGATTGAGTAGAGGTCTTGAAAGACATGTAAGACTTGGGTACCAATCCAGAAGGGGAAAGCAGCATAAGATCATTGTTAGAAAGAGCTTAGTTCATGCACAAGAGAGTGAGGACATCTACCTGATGGGAACAGAAGGTACTTGCTGAGGAATAGGAGGGGATAAATTTTGCTACAAGTAAAGTGTTGTCAGTTTGTGGAAAGCCTTGAAAACCAGATAGAAAAATTTGTGATTAATAGGAACCAATGGAGGTTTTATAACAGAGGGGTATCATGATGGCAATCATGTTTTAGAAGGATTAGATTGAAAGTGACATGCAAGATATCCTGAGAAAGTGGGAGAGGATTATTCAGATTCCAAAGTCAAGCATGATATGGTCACTTTTGGAATAAGCACTGGAAGATCCTAAAAGAATAAGTCCATAGAATTATATCTTCTGTGTTTGGAAGGATCGCCATGCACTGTAACAGACAACCTTAAGAGAGCAGAGTTGAAAGGAGTAGAAGTATCACCAAGTCAGTGGCAGGGACTATTCCATGCCATTATCTGATGTTGTAACAAGCTGAGAGTCCTGATCCTGGTCCTCTGAATGTCTGGTAAAACTGACCTTGATGGTAAAATATTAAGAGAATGGACTGCTTGCCAGTGGACTGGCTTTGGGATCTCCTTCATCAGTGAACACAAACAGGAAGCCAGGGGATGAGTAATAATGGTCTTTTTCATCAGCTTTCCAGAAACACCTGGTTAAGCTTCTCCTACTGCAGCAAAATCCTGAGAGCATTGGGATTTGGGGGACAGAGTGGGAGGGTTGCTATTGTTCATCAAAATGTACCAATAAAAGATGATGGGAACAAAACACCCCTCATCCTTTCGTAATTTTTTTTCTAAGTTTCCATCTAGCAATAGCCTCTAGCACATTCAGTGAATTGTATTTTGAGACCCAGGATGGTCTCAAAGCCTATGAAAGAGTCCTTACTAGAAGGAATTCAACTTGATGTGCACATGGAAAAACCTAGCTAACCCTTAGGTGGCTAATTGGCACAGGGAATAGAACACCAGGCTTGAAATCAAAAAGACTTGCCTCAAACACTTAGTAGCTATGGCTAATCACTTGTTCAGAGCAAGTCACTTAAATTCTATTTGCCTCTGTTTCCTCACCTCTAAAATGGGAATCATAATAGTACCTATCTCCCATGGTTGTTGTGAGGCTCGAATGACATAATAAAGTGCTTAGTACATAGTTCTTGGAACAGTAGATGTTTTATAAATGTTAGCTTTCATTATTGTTGTTATCAAAATGCCAGTGAGTCCCATAGGTCAAAATGAATAGTAAATAGTAAGTAGATGGGAAAGAGAAACAATTCTGAGAAGGGACTCACAGAGGAATGAGAACTTGAACTGGGTCCAGGAGAATAGGTAAAATTTCAAAAGGCCAAGGGACAAGCATGCCAGTGGTGGGAGATGTGTTTAGTAAAGGTATCACCCCCAAATCCTCAAGGAATTCAGAATGGTAAGAAGATTACCCTGCCTAGAGTTGGGGTAATGAGACATAAGGTTAGAAAAATGTATTGGGATCCACTCTAGAGTGAATCTTGAGACCCAAGCCAAGAAGTTTGAACTCAGGTTTTCATAGGAAATTGGGAGCCATGGAATATTTTTACACAGAGGAGAAGCATGGTAAAGAGTCTTATTTAGGGCAGCTAAGTGGTGCAGTGGATAGAGCACCGGCCCTGAAGTTAGGAGGATCTGAGTTCAAATCCAGCCTCAGACACTTAATAATTATCTAGCTGTATGATATTGGGCAAATCACTTAACCCCATTGCCTTGAAAAAAACTAAAGAAAAAAAAGAGTCTTATTTGATTCTCAACCCATTCTTTTATACAGTATATTTTTCTCTCTCAGTTTTACCCTAGGTAAATGAAAATTAATTCCAATATTTGGTACCAGGCAGCCTGGATTAATATCTCCATCCATATCCCCACTTCTCAATTCATTAGGAAATACTTGTCCCTTGATGAAAAACAAGCAGCCCAACTCTTATTTAGTTCAACCCAACAAAGGCTATATCTATATGCTTGCTGTGTCAGTCAGTCAATCAACTAACATTTATGAAGTGCCTACTATGTTCAGATACTATGCTAAGTGTTGAGGATAAGAAAGAAAGAGGGAGAAAAAAGTGCATCATAATATACTAAGCACTGGAGAGCCAGATAGGCTGAAGACCTTGTTCTCAAAGATGTGTAATCCCCACTACTATTAAGGGATATTTAAAAAAAAAGTAGAGGAGAAAAAAATCAGTTCCAAAGTTAAAGTCAAAGTCTTGTTCCTAGTAATTACTTCTTGCCTACTTTGGAATGCAAAGTGAGTCCCCTTCATGTTTCCATGGCCTTTCTTTTCCCCTTTGAATACAATGATAAATGCTCTTGAAATTCAATATGTCTCTGAAGAATTGTAAAAAGCTTTTAGAAGTCATTTGGATGTTCAGGGTTTCAGAAATCTCAGATGAAGACTCTCAAAATGGTTACCATGGCAGAAGTCCTTAGAGTCCAAGTATAACCTGTAATCTCCCTTTCACAACCTCACACACACACACACACATTCTCACAGACTCATAAGCCAGATTCTCCATACCCCACCAACACATATACTCTGCCATACCACATAGATCCCCTCATACATGCTTGCTCAGGCCCTTATGTTGGTACCATAATCTCACATCCTCACCTCCACTATCCTCTACTTATATTCTCACCTCTCACTGAGGCTCTCAAATATTCCCACATACCACACACACCTTCACATCTGTACATATCACATCACACAACCAGATGACCTGAAAGGAAATCTGGATTAAGCAATAATGGAGACAGTCAAGTAGAAGCTTGATAACACTTTTGGGGAAGGTTCTAGAAAGTCTATATAGTCAGTCAACCTTTTATTAACTCCTCAAAATGTGTTAGATAATTGCTATAATTTAATAGGATTGATGATCAAGATCTCTGGTTCCATTTATTGTTAAGGCTCTATGATTCAAATATTCTACTTAGTGAAAGGAAAAAAAATGGAGTGAATCATATAAGTTATCGAATGTATGTGAATCCTCCTCACTAGTCCAAGAATTTAGGCACTTTTTCATTCCTCATGAACCTGAGGACAGGAATACAAATGAAGTTGTTGAAGGGAAACCAAGTACACATCACAGAATAATCAGGTTTGCCATAATGAGAATTACTGGATAAAAATCTTTCCATAAGAAACAGTATATCTAGGACATAGTGCTGAATAAATGTGTATTGTTTGTTGTTGTTCAGCCATTTTAGTCATATCTGATTTTTCATGACCCCTTTTGGGTTTTCTTGGCAAAGATACTGGAGGTAAAGAACTGAGGTAAACAGGGTTAAGTGACTTGTCCAGAATCACACATCTACTAAGTATTTGGATTTGATTGCTTGACAAAACTAGGAAGCATAGCCAATTTATGTTATTCTAGATTTAGGATCCAAAAAAGATCTTGAGAGGCTGGAAGAAATTCCATAGAAAAGAATGGAAAGTCCTACACCCGATTTTAAAAGATCAACTACACAATATTAAAGATATGTAGTTAAGATGTTGTCTTAAATAATCCTATTATGAGTCAAAAACTGTGATGTGACTCTCAAAACAATGTGATTTTATGTTGCATTAATAGTAATGTTAATATAATATAAGGAAAGTATTGTGTGTTGGTTACTCAAGGTATTGGGTTGAGCTCTAGGAAACACATTTTAAGAGAAATATTAGAATGTTAGAAAGTAATGATGTTTGCTCTTCATTCTCAAAGAAGACCATGATATCAGGGAGGTAATGCCAGGACAACCACATGAATTGGATTGGAGTGAAGAGGTGCTATGCTAAGTCACCTGTCTCACTTTCTCCTCCAGAACCATCTGGGTTCAGTGGCCAGATATGGATCAGGTTGACTGGAGATGGCCCTAGATTCAAAGCAATCAGGGTTAGGTGACTTGCCCAAAGTCACACAGTTAGTAAGTGGCAAGCGTCTGAGGTTGAATTTGAACTCCCATCCTGACTCCAAGGACAGTGTTCTATCCACTACACACCTAGCTACACTATTGCATAGAACTCTGGGCTTCATCTTCAGATACACTCTTAGATTTTTGCTAGCTGTGTGTGACCCCGGACAATTCATCTAATCCTGTTTGACTCAGTTCTTCATCTGCAAAATAAGTTAGAAAGTGGAAAACCATTCTAATATCTTTACCAAAAAAAAAATCTCCCCAAAAAAGGGTCACAAAGAACAGGACATGACTGAAATGCCTCAACAAAAGCAACAACAAATGAAGGCAGAAGGGTCTTTTAACCTACAGTAGAAAAAATCAGGTGGCACATGATAGCAATCTTCAAAAATATGAAAGTCCACCAAGTGGAAGAGATAAAATTATTTTATTGCTCCAGATAGTACAAATGAAGTCAATGCAGGGAAACAATTGAGGTCATATAATGAAGAGCTTCTTTACAAAGAAGTAACCTCCTAATCACCAGAGGTCTTCAAGTGGAGGGTAAATGATTGTATGAAGGGCTTCTAAAATCTCTTGCAACTCAGACACTCTGATTCTGTGACTAACCACTCTCTTTCCCCAACCTGAAGCCAAGGATTATGTCTTCTCTTTTGTGTCTCTCTCCCTCCATTTTCCTTCTGCCTTCATCCCCTCCCTACCACTCCCACCCTCGGTGTCTATAACAAAATTCTGTAGATGGAGGCATTCAATAAATTCACATTAACTAGCCCAGGCTCAGTCCATGAATTAGTGATGTCTATACTTCTTTTGTCTTAAACAAATCAATTATTTTACCATTGTATTTAGATGCCAGGAGAAGTTATTTCAAACTGAATAGACATATGTGGATATGCATATATGTATTTCAATAAAAGGGACTTACTTCCCTACTTCTGTTCCTCCAGTTTAAAGAAAAAGACAAAAATATTATAAAAAGAAGCCAGAAACTATCATGAATTGTCCTTTCAAGTAGGGTAGAGAAGTTTAGGGAATTTTCTCACAAGCTGGGTCAACCTTACTTAGAGCTCTTAATCTATTGATTCCTTGACCTCCCCCTATGCACAATAAGTCTTCAGATAGGAAGGGGCTGTTAACTAAAATCCATCAAGCTCATTTTTCCTCTGAGTCATCTTAAGGAGACTACAAATTGCATTATATTGTTGTTGTGGTGTTTGTTGTTTTTTCTCAAAGAAAACTGGAGAAATAAAATCATAAGGAGATCTTTAACCTGCCAAAAAATAAATTCACCCTGCCCTCTTGCTCTCAAGGACCTTATTACTAGATCAAGTCCAGCTACTCCAATTTGTTGTGGTCTTTCTCCCTGATTCCAATAGCATTTATTGTATGAATAATTCATTAAATAAATAATATAAGTGCTTACATGTGAATTAACTTTCTGTGCATGGAACTTATCCCTCAGAACCTATTGGAAGCCCTACCCACCTCCATCAGCAACTTATTTTTTGTCTCCCATAGTTTATCTATGATACAGGGTCAAGTCCATGATAGATACTCAACAGATATATATTTAATGAAATTTTATTTTTAAAGAATTTTGAACACCTTCTGTTTCAATTGTATTTTCACAACTCTCCTATCTTCTCAAAAGAAGTAAATAACAATAAAAGAGAACTTCTAAGTAATTACTAGTTATCCCTTCCATGGCTTCCTGAGTAAGCAATCTCTCCTGCTTCTCTTTTCCCTCTGGACCAGTGAGTTCTCAACCTTTCTTGTGTCATAGAGTTTGTCACATTTTGACAGTCTGGAGAAACCTATGGACGCTCTTATCAGAATAATGTTTTTTTAATGTATTTTAAAAATAAATAAGATTTCAAAGGAAATCAATTATATTGACTACCTTTTTAAAAACGTCATGAACCATAGTTTAAGAACACCTACTCTGTACTCTCTTGGTGATCTCATTGGCTCCCATAAGTTTAGTTATCATCTTTATGAATATAATGTCTAGATTTTTTTATCCAGCCCTAATCTCTTTTGTGACCTCTACTCCCACATTACCAATTGCACTTTTTTGCACTTCAAATTGGATGTTCTATTGGTATCTCAAACTCAACATATCCAAGAGATAAATCATTTTCTTTCCCCTTCCCTGAATCCTCCCCTCTTTCACACTTTCTTATTACTGTAGAGAGCATCACCATTCTTAAACTCAGCATCTCAATGTTATCCCCATTATATCAAATCTTGTCATTCAGAACAAATACTGTATAATAGCTTTTTCCTCTACTCACACAGAAAACACCTTAGTACAAGCCCTAATCACTTGTCATCTTGACTACTCCAACAACCTTTCCATTGATCTCCCTGCCTCAAGTCTCCCCCTACTGCAATACATCCTCCTTAATGATGCCAAAGTGATTTTTCTGAACATACATGTCCTATCATGTCATGCTCTCTGCTCATTAAATTCCCTGGCTCCCTATTGCCTCAAGCATCAACTAGAAAATGTTCTAGGGGGCAGCTAGGTGATGCAGTGAGTAGAGCACTGGACCTGGAATCAGGAAGACCTGAGTTCAAATCTGACCTCAGACACTTAATAATTGCCTAACTGTGTAACCTTGGACAAGTCACTTAACCCTACTGCTTTGCAAAAATAAATTTTTTTAAATAAAATAAAGGAAAATGTTCTGTTTGATATTTAAAGCCCTTCACAATGGGGCCCCCTTCTACATTTTCTGCCTTCTTACCCATGGCTCCCTTCCACACATTCTCTATGCTCGAGACGCTGACCTATTTGCTGTCCCTCACAAAGGATCTTCTCCCAACTCAGCATTTGCCCTGGTTCTCCTCCATGCTTGAATATCCTTCTAATCTCTAACTCCTGGCTCATGTGGGGCGCTTCAAGACTCAGCTCAAATTCCCCATTGGACAAGGGGTCTCTCCCAGGGGTTCCCACTGTGAGCCCCTTCCTCTGACACTGCATTTCACTAACACTGTATTTATCTTGTGTATTCAGAGTTATCTACATGCTCTCTCCCCTATTACAAGTGAGCTCTTTGAGAGAAACGACATGGTTTTGCTCTGTGCAAGATGTTAATAAATGCCCTCTGGCTGACTGACTGAAGCTGGGCTTCCTGCTGTAATAATGCCCTGTAATCTCCAGTTTCGTGTTCAGACATCCACATTGAATGGCCCATTTCTAACGTGATCTAGATTGGATCAAATCTCCGGGTTCATTAGGCATTATGGGAAGAAAGAATGACAAATTCTTTCTGACAGGAAAGTTTAAATTGGTTTCTGAGTGGAGAAACTTAGTTTCTTCTGTATGAAGTCAGTCTCAGTGAGAAGTCCATTAAACTTAAAAGCCCAAATTATAATGTTTTCTGAGACTGAATACTGTATTTTTCTCAGTGCTTAGACTCTTGTTCCTTTCTCCTCAAGTGATGATCACTAACCTTTATCAGAATTAACATTGACAAGAAAAACTAACTACCTCCAAGCAGCTTTTCCTGATTAATCTCACCATCTTCTATTTATTCTATGTTCCCAGCATTTCTAGTTATACAATATGCTCTCCATGGTATCCAACAGAATGAGCAATCCAGAAGTGGTCAATCAATAATACATACATTCATGCACACATACATATGTTACATAATACACATATATATATATATATAACATATACATGTGCATATATAAATGTTCATATGTATTGTGTAACATACTCTGGGTAAATAATGAGCTCAGTTCAGAATTGAATGGGAAAGAAAAAATGCAGGTTGGATTGTCTTTGGGAAATTATGCAATGATTTTACTGAATCCAAACATCTGCCTGAAACAAAGGGCTATTTTTTTTTGAACATCAGCATTTCTATGCTGTAATGGAAAACCTCAGGTTCTGAAGAATCAAAGTTGTAGGTCATCCAAAGGAGAAGCAAATATGGTGGATGTGAGTAGAGTGTCACATATTTCCAAGAATTGCACTGGAGAAGCAATGTACAAGATGCCTTCATAGAGAGAAGACTAGAAAAGAATGTATGACAATAAGGTAAGGGGAGGAAAGGACTTATAGTAAAAAGGCCAGGTTCTCCACTAATATTCAAATAATATCAAGAGAGCTAGACACACATTGGGAGTTCCACTTGTAGTGGACTTTTGGGAGGAGGTGCTCAGAGGGAAAGACATGAATAAATTGAGATTTGCACCACTGGAGGATATAAAAGCAATTAAAGTATTGGATTAAGCATTATTTATGTTTTTGGTAAATGTCCTCATGTTATAATTTTGTCTCCACAATACATTATAAAAAGTTAATAAGAGATTCTATTTCCTATGTTTCCTATATCCCCAAAAGCATCTATTATAGGTACTGAGTTTGATGCATTCTGTTAACTAACAAGTTATAAAGTTTGTTTCCATCTGAGAAAGCTGCCAGATAAGCAAGAAAAACTAACTTTTTCTTTTTTTGTTTTTCCTCACAAGGAATGGTTCTAGAAAGAATATGAAGGAGGAATGAATTGGAAAATATCCATGATGTAAAAACAAAATATATCAATAAAAACTTAGTTTAAAAATAACTAAAGATCTTGATAAAGAAACAGGTGCCAATAACAGTAATGTTAATATTCTAATTATATATGGTTTTGAAATATCTGATTATATTGAGATATGACTGAAAACCACATTCTTCCCATTTCATAGATGACTGTAGAACATGGAGGGGCTAATGGTGTGGTCAAAGGTCAACCTAGTCAGAGCAGTACAACAAATGGAGTCCAGAATTCTAAATTCCAACTCTAATCATTAAACAGGTCTATTTATGATAGTATTTAGAGAAAAACTATAGCCTAATTTCTAAGACTTTATTAAAAGTCTAATGAATACTTTTTTTAATTGGCTAAATGTACAAAAGTATACAACACACTAGAAATAGGGAGAACCTTATTCTGAGAGTACATTTCAGAAACAAAATTTACTAAACATTTTTCCCACCAAACTAAATAAAATAACCCACAGTCATAGAAATAGGATTTTTGCTGAGAGATGCCTAAAAGACAGAAAGAGATCCACAATAATATCAACTGAAGACTAAATGATAATAATAATTTTTTAACCTAAATTATAGATGGTATTCTGGAAATAGATAAAGTAAATCTTATTGAAAATCAGGTAGTGTGTAAAGAGCTCTGACCAGGTGAGGTGACCCAATCCTAAAATCAATCCCTGCTCCTGGAGGCTGGTGATTTGCAGGATAAGTGTGTGCTTCAATAAGTGGTGAGCAATGAAGAGTTGGCAGTGGGAGGATCAGAAAGGGGAGAAATCTGATTGCTTAAGAAAGAGAAAATCTATACAGCTCAAAGTGGAGTGGTTTACCATTTCCCTCTCCAGCTCATTTTACAGATAAGGAAACTGAGGGAATCAGAGTTAAATGACTTGCCCAGGATCACACCTGATTTGAACTCAGGTCTTCCTGACTCCAAGCTCAACATTATATCCACCGCCTATCCACCACCTGGCCACAGGTGATGCTTTAATAATGCTTGTTCCATTCCCCTCTCATCCACCCCCTTCCTCAGAACTTAGTAGGTGCTTGGCACATTATGGTAAACATCTAATTGATTGATGATTAATTGATGATGTTTGTCCTTTATTATCAAAGAAGACCATGACATCAAGGAAGGGATACCATGACATGCAAGTGAGTTGGATTTAAGGGTGGGAGAGCAGTGAAAAGTCACCAGTCTTTATTGACTGACTGAACTACTGCCCTATGTCAACCAATGTCTTTAGGTCATTCTAACACACAGCTAATGGGACTTCCTGCAACATTCCAGGCAGAATCTACCAACAGAGTCTCCTAGCTCCTAAGGGAAATAGCTACTGTGACCAGAACCTGCAGTCCTGCAGTCCCCAAAGAGAGGGAATAACATTGCTCTCACCACAGAAACCAGTCCCTAAACAGCTCCCCACATCCAAATTTGAAATACATTAGCTATTAACACTGTGTAGACATGTCATGTTGTAAGCTTAAGTAAGAGTAAAACCTGCTTCCCTGAAGCATGGCAATGTAGTCCAACAGGACCCAGGTTTGTTGTCCACCCCCCCCACTACTATCCTGCCTTCTCCTTCTGCCATCTTCTCATTGAGGGTCTCAGAAAGTTCTCTTGCAAGTCTTATGCAATGTCATTAAATGTCTTTGTTGAATGAATCGTGTTCTCTGGTTGTCACTGTGGGAGGTCATGAGCTATCATTTTTTTGAGATGCTATGGTCTCACCAAATACCACCGAGCCATTGCCTTGGACAATGGGCATATACTTTCTCTACAGTGCTTCCTTTTCTTGTATGCCCTATTGGCATACATTGTATAGTCTACTTACACCGACGATACCTTTCTCTGTGGCTCATGATTATACTTGCCTCTTCAGACCCAGGCTTTTTTCGGCTTGGGAATCTGAACAAAAGAGCTGCCCTGTGTTCCAGTCTGAAATCTCCTCCTGGGGTTCTATTAGATTCCATCCTCCAGTGCCTTTGGCCTGCACTTCTTATTTGCACTGGCTGCTTTTTTCCAGGTCTTGATCTCCTCTCTTTCAGACTCCAGAGAAGTGACTGCCCCTCTCCCACTCTTGACTGCTCCCTTTGATTGACAGTGTAGTTTAATTTGGAAATATTTGACCCTGAACTATAGCCCAAATCCTACTAAATCAGCTTAACAGGATGGGAATGACTTTATTCTAATGACAAAGAGCATATTAGTGAACCTAAGGCAAAAGTTCTTAACTTGGGATCTGAGAAGTTGTGTTGTCAATGAGTGCGTAATGAATTTTATATTTATAGTTGCACATATGTATATAAATTTGTATGCCTATACCATACATTTATATATACATATATGTAATATATTAAAATATATTTCAATAATTGGTTTCTTTTATAAATGAATATATTTTATTTTGTTCATTTAAAAATACTTCTGAAAAGGGGTTCATAGACTTCACCATTTTGTCACCAAAAGGGCCCATGAAACAAAAAAGGTTAAGAACCTCTACTCTAAGGGATCCCCAGTGTGCACTTTCCCCTTTCCTCCTTCCTTGTCAGCCTTTCTACTATTTTTATAACCTTATCCTTCTTAAACTTGAAGAATTCTGAGTTTAATCTCTTGGGGTTCACTATTTACATTCTATGCTTCATCTGAACAATTGGCTTATTTGTGATTTTCATTGAGAAAGAGCCAAGAGAAGGGGCTTTAAACACATAGTCCTGGAAACCTCATTAGGGCTAGAACCTCTACCCAAGATATCACAGAACCAGCTCCCAAGTTTATCATATTTTGCTATACAAGGAACTCTTTCCAGGACCATAAAAAGAAAATATATAACCAATCCTATGTAGTTTTGAACCTTACAAAACAAATTACTCAGTTGAAAACATCCATTTTCTCTCATGGCACTGGTATTTTCCTTTTAAAATGTTGATTTTTCCATTAAATAAGCAGACAGGTCAAAGAAACCAGATAATTCCTTTCTGTTGAGGGCACAGTCATCAAGATAATTTTCTTAACACTTCAGCTGCCCTGGTAGTGGAACACATAAGGAGGCCAAAACAATGTCTCATTTTCTACCAAACATGTAGCTTTGGAGCTTCTTAGAACTTCTCCATCATGCCCCTAGAACCTTATTATTGGGAAATCCCATCAGTCTTGGTAATAACATCTCATTACTACCCTTTGCCTCTCTGACTGGAGGGTGGAACCATTAGCTTCAAAACCTCCACTGAAGAACCTGGGAAATGACATACATACAACTACAATGCATAAGTTAAAACAGTAATAGCAAACTGAACATGGTTTAATTATAATGAGCAAGTCTGGTTTTATTCTCCCCCCTCCCCCCTTCCAAAGAAGATATGAAATATGCTATCAGGAAAGCAAATTCAGGGCTCCAGTCTGTTTTGGATTTATCCATTCCAATGTCCTCATCAAGAGCTCAAGGTTGAACCCCTGAGATTGTCTTCCACCTTCCACAACCCTATGTGTTAGTAAATTCCTTGCACAATATTTATTATTCTCTCTATTCCAAAATAAACCCTAAAAACTGGCTCCCATTCTTTCATTTCCATCCTCCTAAACCTTCCATGTCCCATTTCAACACTGCTTACCCCTTTCCCTGTATCCTTTGGGATTCCCATTCTTTAACAAACAAACTTCCCTCCATTCTAAAACTTCCTCTCATATTTGTTCCAGATATACCTGTACTCATAGAAACTTGGCTTCCTTCAGATGACACTGCATCTTTGCCATCCTCTCATCACTATCACTACATCTTCATGAAAGGAGAGTTAGAATACTCCCTTCTCAGCCAAACTCCTAGGAAACAAAACTCTCTACACTAATTGCCTTTTCACTCACTTCTCAACCCTTTTCAATATGTCTTCCAGGATTAGAATGGATTAGAAACTGTCACATATGAGATCAAGGAAATGGGAGTGTTTGTTAGAAACCAGAACACTTTGGGGGAAGATGGTAACTGTCCTCAAGTATTTCAAGGTAAAGTGTGAGGAATATATTAATTTTTTTAAAGATGTGTCATTTGAAAAATAAAGAAATAAAAAATTTGTAAAGAGATAGTAAGTTTCCCATCAAATGAAGTCTTCAAGAAGAGACTAAAGGACATAAGAGACTAAAGGACATATTTTTGATAATGTACATACATATAGTTATTATATCCTATTCAAGAAAGAGTTGGACTAGAGGATTTTAGAGATCTCTACTACCTCTGGTATTTTGGGATTTTATGAAGTGAAACAGTTGGCTGGAAAAATAGGCTAGAGTGCAGGCTGATCAGAGGGCCAAGTGCAGTCAAAGTGAAGGCGAATAAATTGAGCAAATTAGGATGGTTGAACATCTGGATATCCTAGTGAGGGAATAAAAATGGTTTGATAGATATAGGGAATCAGGGTAAGGAGAAGGTAAGAAAACCATGGTCAAAGAGGGAGTTCAAGTTAAAGCAAAATCTCTCTAGAAGTTGTTGGTTGGATTTTTTTTTCTATACAGTCTTCCTGACTAAATTATAAACTGAGATGACCAAATGGAATTGTAGCCATAACATCAGTGGAGCCAAAGTATCAACTTTGGTAAGTTCACTAGGTGTAATAGCAGAGGACAGGATGGAGAAGCAGATTATTGTCCAAGGGCTAAAATCTCTTAACTGGATAGCAGCAGATCTGGGCTGGGTAAAAGCCTATGGCAGCAAAGAGATCTGAAGAAAATGGTCCAGATGAGAAATGAAAGGGGGAGAAAAGAATAGCATTGACAATAATAAGTGATACTTGAGCTAAAGAAGATAGTCCCTCATTCTCTTTTGCCATTGAGTAAAAGATGATGAAAGAAGAAAAGATTGCATTGGATTGTTCTCTTTCCTTTTCTCTCCCTTTCCCTCCCCCAAGCCCCAGTTCTTCTTTCTACCTACCTTCTTCCCCTTGATAATTCTCCAATAAACTTATCAAAAGCAGAGATTGGATTTTATACCTTTTTGCATCCTTCATATGCTTTGCCCATGGCAAGGGCTCAAAAAATATTTACTGTCTGGCAGAAGGTAAATGAAATTGGAAATGAAAAGAAACAAAAGAGGAAAATAAAAAAAACAACAAATGAATGGCTTTGTAATGACCTGCCAACTTGAAAACTATTCTGACCAAAAGCCTGTATTGGCTTTTATATTTGGGGCAGTTCTCTATGCTTATGCATGGCTCTGCGAAAGTGATGCTGGCCTCTTCAGAAGGTAAAAGGCAAATTTGTGGGAAGAAATATAAAACTCCAGAAAGATCTGAGATGAAAGATTCAGGAATATAAATTGTCCAGTCTTCAAAGACAGCAGAGAGTCTTGCACTCTGGCTTTCTCCCTGGGTGCCAGCATCTGGGAGGGGATGTTGTTTGAAGGATGGGGTAGATGACACTGTCTCCCTGAGGGATGCTTTTGAGTTTGCTCCATATGACTACCAGCCTTGTACCTTTCTGCCCATTGCTCCAGACTTACAGGGAGTAACTACCCCATGAGACATTCTGAAGGATAAGACATCCTCTCTTGCTTCAATGAGATGTGTGAGTAGGACTGCCCTCTTTACTGCCACATTTCCTCCAGTTAATATGGGCCTCAGCAACATGCAACCCTAGCCCCAAATCTGAATAGCAACTCATCCTTCCCCCAATCTGGTTTGGGGCCTGAGCAAAAACTGCCAAATGCAATCTAAATAGAAAAAGGCAAGGTTTTGTTCTGAAAGAATTTGGTGAAAAGAGGGGTATCATGCAGACCCAGGAAAAGCCATCAAGCGCTCTGAGATGTTCATCATATTGTTTCTCTGCAGTGAAGGAATTTAGGCATTCTTTAAGTTCCTCATGGGTTTTCTAAAAACCAGAACTGTTTCTCTCCCTTCCCTTGCAATTCAAACCTCCAGAAAATGTCTGACTCCAGTAAGAAAACTGGAGAAGCATTTTTCCTCTATCCACTGATTAACTCATCCCTAAAAGACAATAAGCAACACCCAGCTTGCAGCTTAATGTCTTCCTGGCTCTCCTAGCAAAGCATTTGCCATTTTCAAAGGCAAAGCCTCTCACTAAGGAATTCATTATTCATGGGAGTCACAGGCCCCAAGCACTCCATTCTGGCAAAGGAGTAGGCTTGGGCTGTGCTCAAGGTTTTTGAAAAGCATCCTTAGGAGAAATCACTTTTTTAAAAAGTCAATATCAAGCAGAGAGTTTAAAAGGACCATAAATCAATGATGCCATACTCCCAAGGAAGACTTTCACATTGACTCAACAATCCCATTTGCAGTGAGCTAACATAGCTGTAGCCTCCAGTTCAGGCCCCAGCATAATTAGACTATGTTATGGTGAAAAATCAAAAAATCTCTTCTTGGACGGAGACACGCAGAATGTGTCTTAGGCACAAACAGAACAATGATAAGTAGATTTGTCTGGAATCATGATCCAGCTGACACATCCACAGTCAGGACTAATGTGAGACAGACCCTGTCAGAACAAGAAAGTTTTGACTAAGTCAAAGTCTCTGCTGTAAGATGTGAAATTTATGAAATATACTTTATTCATGGGTACTTATGTCCATAATCAAAATTTTATTTAAAACTAACATAATTAACTGGGATAGTATATCTAGAAACAAAACCCTATAGGTAAGGAAGTAAATAGAATAATATCATTTGAATGAGATCACTCCCATTCTCTCAAGGTGCTTGTGAACCCTAACCTTGATAGAAGCAGGTTTGTAAAAAATTCAAATGATTGAATTTTGTCAATAATGTTGTTCAAGAATCATTGAGAGACCTGAGGCTGGGAAATCCAAGGGACTCCAGAACTCAGAGATATTTGCTCAGGGTTTATCCCCTTCCTCCTAACCCTCCTGCAACCAAGAGAACCATACAATAAACTTTAACTGGAGAGGATAAATGAAGAAAGGAGACTGGCCACTTTGAAAGAGAAGGCTCTAAAAGAATTAGTGAATTTTGAATTTTGGACTTGCAATTTTCAGTGTTTCCTTGAATTTCACAAGGATGTTCTTGAAAACTTGCTCTATACCCTCAGGGAGCTTTCAATCTGGCTAACATTCTAGTCCCAGTCATCTCACCTTTCATATAATAAAGGGATAAAACTAGATAACCTGAGGTCCTTTCTGCACCGCTCTTAGATCAGTGCTTAGCCCATAGCAGATACAAGAAAATGACTTGTATCAGTCTAGTCCAGCTTCATTATCTTACATAGAGGACACTGAGAGGTGAAGTGATCTATCTGGAAGTCACACAATTAAAGGCTGCAGGGCTGAAACACAGTTCCTTGTACATTCTTCTGCCTTTGAATGAAATCCCCAGCCCACCTGGCCACCAGTCTGGATTGCTCTCTCTCCTTTTCACTTCCATATCTTAGAATGTCCAAAGCATTTTCTAAGCTCTGCTCAAGGGCTGTTGCCTACAGGAAGCCCTAATTTATTCCCCTAGTTAGGAGAACACTTCTCTCAAACAAAAAAAAGTACTTCAATTTTATGTAATGCAGGCAGGGAAATTTCATGAAAAGTTAAACAGCTAGATAGGTCACATTGATGGGTAAAGGGGAAAGTTTTCTTTTTCTTTTTCTTTTTTTTTTGCAAGTCAATGGGATTAAGTGGCTTGCCCAAGGCCACACAGCTAAGGTAATTATTAAGTGTCTGAGGCTGGATTTGAACTCCAGGACCGGTGCTCTAGCCACTGTACCACCTAGCCACCCCAAGGGAAAGCTTTCAGATGAAAAAAAGACATCTCCCAACTTAGAAAGAAAAGAAGTCAGGAATACTCTAATTGCATATGAAAAGGTTAGCATAATAATGAATGTATCTCTACAGCATAGAATGCATTCACACCTTAGTTTCTAGCCACTTAAGGACATAAGATTTTCAGAAGAATATGGGAAAGGGGCAGTAGAAAGAGCACAGGCCCTAGAGTCAAGAGGACCTGAGTTCAAATGTGACTTCAGACACAATAATTACCTTAGCTGTCTGACCTTAGGCAAGTCACTTAACCCTATTGCCTTGCAAAAAACAAAGGAAAAAAGAAAAAAAAAAGACTATGGGAGATAAAAATTACTAATTATTCCAAGGTTTATGGAAAGGATTTTTTGAGTGAGGAAGAATTTTCCCTAGCTAAACATAGTACAGTGAATGAAGGTAGGGAAAAAATACTTTAGTTGAGTAATATTAATGATTTTCTGGAGAGTAAAAGGATATTGAGACTTTATATTACCCGAGTTGAAAGTTTTTGACCATAGGTATCTTATATACCTGTGTTCATTACCACTGTACTCTAAGCAACTCTATGTGTCAAAGAGACAGAGTGAGCTCCTGATACTTGGGTGAAATATTCTGTAACTATTGTCCTTGCTCTGTTATTTTAGTGACTATCTTTGTGAAGGAACTGAGTCTACTATATAAGGTAGGGTTTATGACTACTATTTGAGTACAGCTTCCCCAAGGGTTGCCCCTATAACCCTGGAAATATTAGCAGCCACACTTCTGAGGATCTAAACTTGCAGTAGTAATGAGAATTGGGCAAATCCCAAGGTGGAGGGGAAAGGGAGGAGGTGAACAGAAGGAATTACATTTGATTTTTCTAAGTTTGATATTTACTTAATCCATGTACATACTGCCCCTATCTCCCAGAATTAAATTTAAATCCTTTGAGAGCAGGGATTTTTCTGTCTTTTTATCTATGACACCTTAGCTCAAGGCCTAGAACATGATAGATACTCAAAAAAAAAAAAACCCTGATAAAATTGAATTGAAAGTACCCTCTAAAGTCCTTTGTCCTAAATACTATAGTACTAGAAGTGGACAAAATGGTCCAATGAACATTGAACTTGAAGTTACTTCCTTTGGCTTAGTCTGATCTCCTTACTCTCAAGGTGAAAATCTCCCAAGAAATGTACAAGACCATGATCAAAGATTATCCTTGGAAACCTACATTTGTCTCTTAGGAAAGAAAATGAAAGGAGAGAACATTAAGGCCCTCAATTCTTGCCTATCTTATCCCATAGCTTCATCTCTTTTCTTTTTCTTCTTGTTTTTAATTAAGTTCTTCTGACCCTTGTGTGCTGCTGTTTCTCCATAAGACAGTAATGCTGCTTCCAAAAAACTGTCATTTGCTATATGATTATGTGAACCAAACCACTTTGTATTATTTCTCCCACAAGAGAATGAGTACTTTAATAAATCATTTCTTCAGATCCCCAGTGCTGCCTATGTGTGTGCCTATCTCTCCTGAAGAATAAAAGCAGAATCTCCTCCAATCACCCCCCAAATTGTATTTACTACCTTAAACAAAGTTGCAAGTGCTGTGGCTGGCATGTGTATAAATACTAGTGGCCTCTGTTACTTTGCATCTCCTGATTTGATGACTATTTCCTGCTGAACTGTTTCCTCTCATTGTACTTCAGTGGAACAAAAATGTTCAAGTGAGCTAAATTACTCAGGACCTGAGTTATTTTAATAGATACATCATGACAAGCCTGAAATACCCTGTGCTACTCTAAGATAACAGGAGCAAAAGGGACATGTGTCCAGAATGGCCAAGGAGAGACACCGTATCAGGGAGACTGGGAGGCACATGGGTATTTTTTCCTGCACTCATCTGACATCTGTTTTTCCATGTTTTCTTCATGTTCTCGGTGGCATTAGCTATCCTATCCCCCCTGCTTCTCAAGACAAATTGCAATTTATTACAAAATAGTGGCATGCTATAGAAAGAACAATTTCCTTCGAGTCTTGAGTATTTTGAATTCAAATGTCCATTTTCTGTAAGATGGACAGGAAATTCTCAGAAGGCTTTGAGAAAGACGCATGTATATATGCAAGTCTGCAGTCAGTGGGAGGCACAATCCATTTGGGTCAGCATCATCTATGATGGTGCCAAAGAGGGTTCAGGAAACTCCTGGGAGAGTTGTCATTCCATGTGACTCCCAGGCTTTCCTCTCTCCTTATCAAAGAAAAATTTGTTCTGTTGTGTCTTCCATGAAGTCCCAGGTGTTTGATCAAAGCTCTCCTTGCCTTTGTTGCATAAACATGAACACAGCCAAGCTGGTGCGAGATTTGTAGAAGCAAAAGGAAAGAGTTTGTTGCAACATACAAAAGGACTTGCTCACAAATGAGAATTTTTTTTAACTACCTAAGAAAATGCAATTTCATGAATAGTAATAAGATGAAATGTCCCAGTCTGAAAACTTTAGAATGTGGTTGTTTTTAAGGGTTTGAGATTAGAAAAACTTCTGTTAATTCACTAACTCAGTGGAATTTTAAAAGAGGCAGATGAATGAAACTGGAAACCAAGTCTCCCTGGATCTATTCCAAACTCAATTATCCTTACTTATCTAGAACCCAGAACAGGTAGCAAAAAAGGGTCTCTGAGGAGCAAAAAGTTAATGTCACAGAACCCATAAAACTCATGCACTTCTGGGCACATGTCTAATTCTGAATAGAATAAATCTGTCATTCACAATTAAAAATAAAATAAATCAATAAAATAAAAACCACATGCCTTTTGACAATCTTCTGCTGAGCCCCTGAAAGCATTCACTCATAACCTACTTAATTTACAAAATATCACTTATGGCTTCCAAGTCCATAGCATATTAGAAAAACTTTACAAAAATGGAGAGGGATTCTTTAAACAAGTCTTCACACAGTTTGGGTACTGAAAGGCAGATGGTGTGAATTTTCATTTAAGTTTATAACTAAAGCCAGTCTAATTCATTGTCTGGAATATACCAACTCCTTATTGTGCCTCTTATAATCTTGAGCTTTCTTTAAGGCCTAGCTCTGGTGCTACCCACTACAGAAAAGCTTTTCTCATCACTATATCCCCAACTGTGCCTTGCACATAAAGAAGATGGTTAATAAATGGCAGTTGAATTTATTTTAATTGAAAGATTGTATCTAAAATGGAAAATTGTTGCTGGGCCCTGAGCTCTTGCATCTGGTAACAGAAATGGGTTGGAGGTTCACCTTTTGATGCTGAAAATGGCTGTCTAATTATATACATCCCACCCTTTCAGGACTATCTATTGTCAAAATTGTAAAGGTTGTTATCTTTATCTTGGAAAGCTCTGTTCTGGGCCACTTGTCCTTCCCGTGTTAGTTCCTTCCTGTTAGTTCTTTCATTACTTCATTCCTTGCTTGTCCTTCCTTTGTGGAAGGGGACCATGACATCTGGAAGGTGATGTCATGATATGCAAGAGAACTGGATTTAAATGACTGAGGTCTCTACAAAGTTTCTAGTGCAAAGGAGGAATTTTGTGTCTGAGGAAGAGCAATAAGAGAGTTTGTTGATTGCATTGGGAATTGGAAGAAAGCTTAGAGGCCATATACACATATCACTTTATTTTACAGGCAATGAACCTAAGGACCCCATGTTAAGTGACTTGCCCAGGATCATCCCTACAGGAGTAAATGATAGGACCATAATTCAAACCCAATTTCTCTGACTTTAAATCCAAGACATTTTCCAATGCACCATGTTGCTGCCATGTTTGGATGTCTCAAGAGCTGAATCACAAATAATACTTCTTAAAACATTTAAAATTCATTTTAAATAATAGCATATGTCTGAATAGCACTTTAACGTTTACAAAGTGTTTTTCTCACAACTGCAAAGTAGATATTAGTTAAAGTAACAATTAACAGTTATTTAATGCTTTAAGATTGGCAAAGTACTTTGTGTAAATTATCCTATTCAGTCTAGATTATCATCCCCATGAAGGGCTAAAGTCATTATTATCCCCCTTTTACAGGAAAGAAACAGAGGAAAGGTAGTTTAAATGATTTGTCTAGGATTTGAAACCAGGTCTTTTTAAAATTCAGTGTGTTATCTGCTGTGTAGACTAGGTGCCTCCTTACTTTACAAATGATGAAATTAAAGCTGAAACAGGTGAAAAGATTTGCCAACATCACCCAGAAAGTATCAGATTTGGCAAAGATACTGGAAAGCTTTGCCTCTTCAAACTCATTTTACAGATGAGGAAACTGAGGTAAATTGGATGAAGTGATTAGCCCAGGATCACCCCATATTTGAGCCAGGTCTTTCTAAACTCCAATACTCTAACTGCTATACCCTTTGTCCAGGTAGACCACTTCTTTAGAGTTCCTATAGACAATCCTTTCAATACCCAACATCATAGCCTAAAATTAAAGCAAACTGACAAAGATGACAAAAGATGGAAAAAAAGGGGCTTCTGGGAAACAGGAACACTGATATTTTAAGTGGAACTGTGAAATGATCTGCCCATTATGCAAAACAATTTACAATTAGGCAGAAAAAAAAATCACTTAACTATATTTCTTTGGGGGTGGCTAGGTGGTAGTGGATAGAGCACCAGCACTGGAGTCAGGAGGACCTGAGTTCATATCTGACCTCAAATACTTAATTATTACCTAGCTGTGTGGCCTTGGGAAAGCCACTTAACCCCATTTGCCTTGAAAAAAAACCTAAAAAAACCCAAAACAACTACATCTCTTTCAACTTCAAATCCATCTTCCTCATAGATAACAAGGATGATTTTCTTTCTCTTTTTTTTTGGTGATTTTTTTAATTTTCCTCCAGTTATATTAAAAATAATTCTTAACATTCATTTTTAACTTGAGTTCCAAATTCTCTCCCTTCCTCCCAATACCTCTCTCATTGAGAAGGCAAGAGATTTAATATAGGTTATGTATGTGCAGTCAAACAAAATATTTCCATAATTATGTTATGAAAGAAAATATAAACCTAAAAGTACACAAGAAAAATAAAGTTAAAAAAGTATGCATCAATTTGTATTCAGACACCATCAGTTCTTTCTCTGGAATGAGTAGCATTTTTCATCAGAAGTCCTTCGGAGTTGTCTTGGATTATTATTTGCTGAGAATATCTAAGTGAGTAGCAGCTAATCATTTTACAATATTGTTGTTGTACACAGTACATTTCACTTTGCATCAACCCATGTAAATCCTTCCAGGTTTTTCTGACAGTACAGAATGATTTGCTTAAGGGACACATCTAACTATATCACTTGCCTCCTCAAGTAAGCTCCAGTGTCTCCCTATGGTTTCTAGAAGCAAACATAAATCTCTCCTTGGCATTTAAAGCCATTGGCAATATTCCCCAACCTACCTTCCTAGTCTTATCATACATTACCCCCCTTCATGCATACTATGATCCAATCAAATTAACATTTTTACTGCTTTCTCATACTTTCATCTTCTGTCTTCATCCTTTTCATTCTCTTTTTTTTAGGGGGTTTTTTTTGCAAGGTAAATGGGGTTAAGTGGCTTTCCCAAGGCCACACAGCTGGATAATTATTAAGTATCTGAGACCAGATTTGAACCCAGGTCGTCCTGACTCCAGGGCCGGTGCTCTATCCACTGCACCGCCTAGCCACCCCTTCATTCTATTTTAATGTCTCAAATGTACTCTCTCCTACCTTGGCCTCTAGAAACTCCTACTTTCCTTCAAGACTCAGTTCAAATATTACTTTCCACATCCACTGTATCTATCCCTCTTCCCACAACTGCATTTATAGTGCCTTTTCCCACAAACTATGTTACATTTATATATCTTACATATAGCTCTCATTTATTGCTGAGTCTGTCTGCCTCAAGTCTCTCCTTACTCCACTCCATCTTCCATTCAGCCACTAAAGTGATTCCTAAAACACAGATGTGATCATGTCATCCCCTACTCCTCAATAAACTCCAGTGGCTCCTTATTGCCTCTGGGAGCAAATACAAAATCTTTTGCTTGGCATTCAAAGCTACCCATAAACTAGTCCCCCACCTACTTTTACAATTTTCTTAGACTTTACTTCCCAATATAGGCTCCAGTGGAACTGACCTCCTGGCTGCTGCACAAACAAGACTCCCCATCTTTCTTCTCCAAGCACTCTCTGTGGCTGTGCAACACACCCAGAATGCTACCTTACTGGTCTGTGACTCCTGACCCCGGGCTTCCTTTAAGTCCCAACTAAAATCTCACCTTCAACAGGAAATCTTCCCCAACTCCTCTTAATTCCAGTGTCTTCCCTCTGTTCATTATTTCCCTTTTGTCCTATATATAGTTTATTCTGTATATGTATGCTCATCTCCCCCCCACTCTTAAATTGTGAGTACTTTGAGGGCAGAGATTATTTTTGGTCCCTTTTTGTATCCTCTTTGTTGTCTCTTTCAACTGGAATGCAAGCTCTTTGAGCACAGAAAATGTTCTTTACATCCCCAGCACCTAGCAATAGTTAGACACCAAATAAATGTCTGTTAATAGGCAAATACAAGAAAAATTAGCAAAATTAAAGGAAATATCTACCAAACATCAAAATACAGAATTGATACTAAAAAAAATGTTGAGGTCTCAGGTCTTGAGAGGGATGAGAAATAGAATTTAGAAGCTGAAACACCATAAAGAGTCAATATTCTACTCATAAACCCATTTTGTATTTATGAACTAGAAAGGAGGAGCACCAAATTCCCCTGGGTCCCACTGAAACAAAAGCAAATGCTAATCAAAAGAAGAACAAAAGAAGTTATCCAGTGGACAGTGGGGAATGGTATTTACAGACAGACATATGCTCCAAAACTTCTCCCCTGGGCAACTACTGCAAAGAGGGATGAGAGAAAACAAGCAAGCCCAATGGGGACACAGCAGAGCATGACTTTCTAGTTAACATTTAATCCTGGAAGCCTGGAGGTCCAAAAAACAAGATCAGTCTCAAGCCCCAAAGAGGGAAAGATTGATCTCTGCCATTGGAAGCATTTTCTTTTTACCGCCATATTACATTATTACATTTCCCTACCCCTGGAAGGAAACCCCTTTCCTCAGTAAGGTGAACTCATAGAGACTGGCTGAATATAATCTTTTGGAGGAAAAAAACAAGGGTTTAGAATGGCAAATTACACAGGAGATTAGCTAGAAAGTGGAAAAGGGGGAGAAGCAGAAGGCTTAATAAAATGCCTCAAAGGAGACTAAGAGGGGGAAAACAGGGAATAAAGGTTTTTTTGAGATAGCTGTGTTTTAAAAGGCCACAGAAGGCATTCCAGCACTTACAGATTGAATTGAAAATAAACAAACAGCCCAAACCCACAGAAAGATAAAGACCTACAAACTGGTCTGCAACCCAAAACCCGGGAAGGAGGCTTGCCCCCAGGGCCAACCCCAAGCTATTTATGTTGGTAATGCAATTTGGGTGGAAAGGCAAGGGAAAGTAAATTGATTACACTGTGGCCTTAAGAGCAAAATCACTGAGGGGAGAAAAACATAACCAAATAATAAAGAGGAAGAACCCAGAGGAGGTCATCAAAGGGGATGTTTTCTGTGGTTAGTTTCTAACTTGGATTTCTTTCTGGATTCAGAAAAAGGGAAATGACATTGGTTGATTACTAGAAATCATTCACTAACTCATTTGGTCCCAGAATTGCCAAGGCAGGTATCATGGGATTGACCATCTTTTCCCCACCAACTACCAAAAAACAAACCCACAAATTTGAAAGAGCTCAACTCAGGTTTTTTGGTTTGGTTTGAGTATGAGTTCAAAAGAGAGGGGAGAAGAGGAAAGAGACAACTAGAAAGAAAATTTGAATAAGAAGTCAAAATGGAATGGTATAAAGAGAACTAAATTTTATTATCTATGTGACCTTGAACAAGTCACCTAAACTCTCTATAAAGTGGGAGTAGAGGAGGGAGATGAGAAAGATGCAACTGGATGACTGATTATTCCATATCTTCACTTAACTGAGAAACAGAATAAAAAATGAAGAATATTAATTCTGGAGAAAGAGAATCTCTCCCTGCTAAGTGGGTATCATTATCATTCCCATTTTTATAGTTGAGGAAGCTAAGACAAACATGTTAAATGACTTGCCCAGGGTCACACAGCTAGTCAGTGTCTCAGGCCAGATTTGAAGCCAGCAAGATGAGTCTTGTTGATTCCAGATCTGGTACTCTTAACTATTATAGAACTACCACCTCCAAAAATAATAGGAACCAGCATTTTTTTTCTTTTTTAAAAGGTAATGGGGTCAAATAACTTGCCCAAGGTCACACAGCTAGTAAATATCAACTGAGGTCAAATATGAACCCAGATCCTCCCGACTTCAGGGCCAATACTCTAACCATTGTACCATCTAGCTACCCCAATTCTGTTATGGGGATCAAATGAGATAATATTTGTAAAAAATGCTTAGCGGAGTATTTGGTACAAAATTCTTATATAAATGCTTATTACCTTCCCCTTCCTCGTCTAAATGGATACAGCTAATTTGGAGACTTAGAAAAAAGTAAAGTCAAAAAAGATGGTAAAGTTAAGTTTCTAGGCTACAGAGGCACTTGGCTGATAGGGCATTCATCTTTATCTGAGTTATCTAATACAGTACCTTCATGAATAAATGCCTCCATACAACCAGCAAGAGACAGTAGAAACAGCCCAGGACTTACAGTCAGAAGCCCTGAAGAACTGGTTCTGCTAGCTCTGTAACTTTGAGGAAATTCTTAAACCTCTGAATTTCTTTGAGGAAAATGAACTAAGAGATTTCTAAAATCATGGGCAGCTAGATGGCAGGGGTACAGAGTCTGGAATATTCATCTTCTGAATTCAAATCTAACTTCAAACAATAGTAACAAATAAAGGCATACCCACATGAGTAAAAAGAACTTCCGACATTTAAGTAGTCCTTTAGGCCATGATTATATTACCTCATATAGTACAATGTAAAACTTTAAAAGTATTTACTCAAAGATCTAACTTGAATCTCCCAACAGCCCTATGAGAACAGGTCTATTACCCTCTTTTAGAGATAAGGATACTGTGGTTAAGTAACTTGTCTTTGGTCCTATAGCTAGTAAGTACCAGAGGCATCAAATCTGGCCAGTATGCATTACCTCTGGGAAAGGAGAATGGATCAAATGCTTAGTCCCTTCTAATGTTATAGTTTAAACGAAGGGAGGTACAATGGGTAAGAGAAAGAAAATAATGAAAAAAAATAACCAATGAACAAAGGAGGCAGCAAAATTGGGTGACTAGAAAGTGAACCTTAGAGAACTTAGATTTGATTAGGTTCAAATCCCATCTCTGATAGATAATAATAGCCAAGGACCTCTGAACCTCTCAAGGTTCTAGATAAATCTCTAAGGAAAGGTGTTGCTATATATTAGGGAGAGGGAGATTCCTTTCCTGGGACCTTCTACATACATACATACACACACACACATTTATACATATACATATATATTTTTCCTAGGTCCAGAACCTATCCTTATTTGAAAAAGAATTTAGCAACATAGAATAAAGGCACAACCAGTATATGAAGATTTAGGATCAAAAGATTTATGTCTAATTCATTGTGCTACCTGTATAAAATTGGTTAAGTCACTTAACCTTTGGGGGTTTGTTCCCTCACCTATAAAATATGGGTGTTGGACTATGTAATCTCTAAATTCTCTTCCAGTTCATGGGAAGTAGGAGTAGCTAATCTATTCACAGATGGAATTCAGAGATGTACAACTTAATAATCAGATTGATTTCCTATTTCCTCTTGATGGGCACATTGGGGGAAAAAATCCCATGACAACGCTCCAGGATCTTCAGAGCCTTTTCTGCAAACTTCCCTCCGGTCCTTTTCCTCATGCTCTGGTGTGTTAGATTTAACTGCTATCTTCAGTGATTCAAGCACTCACAACAGAAGGAACTGGCAAAGAGAAAGTTCTGTGTATGTGTTTTTATTTAAAAAAAAAACTGGAAGAATGTTTCTTGAAGGAGGGTGGGGAGGGGGAGGAGTTCAAAACCACAAAGAGCAGAAAGTGTCATAGGCTTCCCCTCACTACGACATTATGAAAACCAATCAGCATCCACTGGTCCTGGCTGAGGCTTTATGAAAAGTGACACACACAGAAAAGACAGTGATGCATGATGTCCCAATGGCAATCTACAAGAATTTATCAAGAATTTGAAAAACTACTCTTTCCTATATAGGGATGGATCTCTGGGAGGAAGGACTGATGAAGTAGGAAATTGAGATTATGTAAAAATAAGAGATATCAATGAAATGCATGTTTAAAATCTAAAAAAGTTTGACTAAGCTGACTATATATATATATATACACATATATATATGTATATATATATATATATATATCAGACACTGTGCTAGGCTTTGAGGACAAAAACAAAAAGGGGGGGGGGGGGGGACTGTCCTTTCTTTCAATGCCAAGGAAGCAGTTGCTCCAATTTGTTTTTAGAGGAGTACCAACAGCAGAATGAGGGGTTTTGCCTTCCTCTTACAGCCAAGCAGATGGAGGAAGGGGGAGGGAGATAAGAAGAAAGCAGGAGAATTTCTCTTTGAAATCCCTTGGGTTTTTCATGCCTTATCATAAAGCCAAGAATTGAGGGTTTTTTTTCAACACGTCATTCTCTTGATTAAAGATCCATAAACGTTTTTCTGTTTTCTATCAAAGTCCAATTTCATCTATCCTGGTTTTCTTGCCCCTGCACAATCTGTCTCAACTTTACAGGCATCCAACCTTACTTCCTCGTAACACCTGACATATTCTACTTCGCTAGTCATGTCTCTCTTTACACTGTCAGAAACTGCATGTATTTGTTCTAGCCTCTGTTCTTTCCATCTTCTGAAATATTCTTCCATCTGCTTTCTAACTATTCAAACATTTTGCCTTCTCCAAGCAGCATTCCATGATGGTCCCTGATCATTCTAACCTCCCAACATCATTTATTACCTATATCATAATATGTAGTCCTTAAATTGTCCTGTTTTGTCCAATGCAGCTCTCAAATGTTAGTAAATAATTCACAAACATTTATTTAGGACCTATGCGCAAGGTCTTTATGTACTAGGTGCTGGGGATAAGGAAATAAAAATGAAATAATGCCTGGCCTCAAAAAGCTTACTTTCATCACTATCATCATCACCACCAAGTATTTATTAAATATATATTATGGGCTAAGTATTGGAGATACATATTCAATGGATGAAACAATTCCTACTCTTAAATTGCATTCTAATGGTGAGATACCAAGTGCATATGTAAGTATATGCGGAATAAATACACCAAGGGAGGGCAGATTTGGGAATCATGAAAAATACCATGTAGAAGATGGTGCTTGAGCAGTCTCCTGAAGGAAGAATTCTAAAGTAGAAGAGAGAAGGGAATGCAAAGGCACAAAAAGGAGAGGTGCTGAGTGTGTGAATTAAGATGACATATGAGTGTAGAGGAAGGAATCCCTTGGAAGAATTGTTGGAATATGTCACACTAAGGTCTGACAACAGACAACATATGGGGTGTGGGAGAATGAAGAGTCAAGGATAACCAGTACAAGCCTGGGAGACCAGTACCTCCCACAGAAACTGGGATATTTGGAAGAAGATGAGGTTTTCTGCAAAAGACAGAGTTCTACTTTAGACATTGATTTTGAGATGATTCTTCAATGGGCAACTAGTGATACAGTAAACTCATGCGAAAGAATGGGGGCTGCCTACTCTCTATAGTTCTGAATCATCTGATCTGCACAGAAGTAGTAAATAAACTCACAAGCTGATGATGTTTGTGAGGAGAGTAGAGAGGAAGAGAAAACAGAAGGAAAAGGAGAAATAGTTGCACAGAACAGAAACAGAAAGATCCTGGTCTTATCTCTTTTACTCAATTATAATGTAATCTCTTTCAAAGGCAAGGACCATGAATCTCTTCATAAAGTATAACATTGGGCTAGGTGCTCAATAAAGTCTTTCCATTTGGCTAACTGATATCTCCTATGGTATGTTGCAAAGAACTTTTCTAAGATCTTCAATGACAAGTCTTAGAAAATGTGAATTTTGGACAGTCATTCTGAGGTTCAAGTTTGGATGCAATAAGACTGGAAGAAGGAGAGAGAAGGAAAGCGGCCAATGAAAGTTGTTATGGTCAAACCTAGGATCAAGAGTCAGGATACCTGAATTTGAATCCCAGCTCTGTGGACACTCCCCCTATGACACTCTACTTATGTGGCCCTCAGTTTTTTCATATGCAGAATTAAGGAGTTAGAGTTGATGGAACACTTAAGTGTTTTTCCATCTCTAGACTTGATGAGCCCTAACTGCATAGAACTATAATGAAAATAAGGTATTAGCCCAGAGAGTGGACTTTTCAAGACTAGGATCTGAATTCAGCTAGGTGTCAATATTTTTTTCCTCCACAGCTATACAAATCAGTCAGGGAAAAATGGGGAGCCCCCCAAAACACACACACACACACACACACACACACACACACACACACACACACAATTTCTCTTAATGATCTCTTAAATGGATAGAAATGGGGAAATCTTGGGGAAAAAACTTCCCAGCTGAGAAAGGAGCACCACCCTGAAAACTCAGGGCTCCTGAAGGGGATTGCTAATACACTCAGCAGGAAATTCAATAAACCTAAATATGGGTCTGAGCTCTGCCCCTATGCAGCAAATGCTAATAGTCATAGAAGATTCTGATCAGCCTGCAATGTGACCCCCCAGCAAGACCCATAAGCATTCTGGAACTCCACTATAGAATGGAGATAATGATAGCTTCCTTACCCACCTAGAAACTAGAGGCTATGACTTTTCAGGTCTTCCTTATGTATGGGGTTTAATATACTGCCTTATTCTCTTCCCTTTCTCCATTTCAAAGTGATGTCATGGATGAGACATTTAAGGCATGAATCTCTCTTCTTTGGAGGATAATCCATGTGTTTAAAGAATTCAATGTGGCTATTCTCTCGGGGAATGTCATTCATTCAATCAAATGAATCAAGGACTTATTAAGTACCTTCTAAGTGCTAGGCACTATACTACTTGTTCGGAGACAGACAAAAAAAAAAGAATCAGACCCTCAAGAAAGACCTTCAAGGTGCTTATATTCTATCAAGAGAGACAATGGGCCAATGTTGGGATATATACAACATACATATACAAAACAAGCTAAATTTAGAAGGAAGATCAAAAAGAGCTTCATGTGACCTCAAGGTAGCACTCCTGCTGAGTTTTGAAGGAAAATAGAGCTTCTAAGAGGCAGAGAAGAAGAGAGAGAGTGCATTCTGGAAATGGGAATCTGAAAGGAAAGAAAGAGCAGAGAGAGAGAGAGAGAGAGAGAGAATCACATGTGAGAAGGCCAGTTTGATTGTAACAGCCCTTACAGACTATGAAGGGTAATCATATATATTAAGCACAGAAAAGTAGGTTAGAAATAGATTGTGAAGGACTTTAAATGCCAGACAAGAGTCTATATTTGGTCCAAAAAGTAGAAGGAAGCTAGTGGAGTTTTACTGAGCACTTGAGTTACTCTGGTTAGACTCATGTGTTCAATGTATAAAGCCTCATTCTGAATAGGCCAAAGAAGTTTATTCATTTTCATTTATCTTATTTCCCTTTGAAGTATCTCCAGGATAAAACTAAGTCCTCTGGGTGACATTTTAGCTGCCAAAGTGATCTTCCTAAGGAGAAATTCTGATCATGGCCCCTGTCCCTCCCCTATCATACAACAGACTACAGTGGTGCCTTATCACCTTCAGAATCAAGTATAAAATCCTCTGCTTAGCATTCAAAGCCCTTCATAACCTGCCCCACCCCCATTCCCATTCTTCTGACATCCTATTCATCTCTACATACTTCTGAGATCCAGGGATACTGCCCTTTTTGCTATTCCTCAAAACAAGGTATTCCACCTCCTAACTTATAGCCATTCTCATTAGTGTTCTCCAAACCTAGAATGCTTTCCCTCATCTCTTCTTCCTGGCTTTTCTGACTTCCTACAAGTCCCAAATAAAACCTCACCTTCTAAAAGAACCTTTTCTCCATCCTGCTTACAAGTGGTGCTTTCCTTCTGTGGTGATATCCTAGATATGTCATATTTGTACATAGTCATTTGCATGCTGCCTCCCCCCATTAGACTGTGAGTTATTTGGGAGGCCAGTTAGTTTTTCACCTTTCTTTGTATCCTCAGATTTAGCACAGGGACTGGTACACAGTTATGGGGCTTAATAAAGGCTTATTGACTGAATGACCTTACCTAGTCAATGCTTTTATTCTCCAAACCAGATCAAGCCAGGTCAATCTCTTCTAACTACTAAAATGACTCCCCACTACTATGTTTTCTTCATGTTGTCTCATTCCTGCATATTCCCCCCTCCTTTCACTTATCCAAAACCTACCCAAAACCATTCATAGCCCAGAGACAGAGAGTGGGTCATGCATTGTTCTTGTACACATTAGACAAATACTCATATTAATGCATCTTATGGAATAGAATAAACTAGAATCCAGATTTTCTTTAAAAATTCAGTTTTTTAGCTCAAAGAATAACATTTTAGACTTGAAATCCAAAGGCCTGAGTTTGAATCCGGGTTCTAACACTGTATTGTGACTTTGCATAGTTAAGGGGATTCCACTGAGGCTTCAGGGACCAGACACATGGGAGGAGAGAATTTTCACAGCAGATACCAGCTGTTTTCTAACAGTTCAAAAGCTTAGTTATTCAGACAAGCCCTGAGGTCAGTGCAGAGATACAGTTATTGAACAGGCTTGCAAGCATCTCCCATACTAGAACACTTCTAGAATATATTCTAAAATTCTAGAACTAGGAGTCTTCATCAGACATTGTTTATGTTAGGAAAAAAGTTATTAGAAATCCTGCAATATAAGACATCGGATAGAGTAAGATGGAGTGGTAGCTTTCTTCAGAAATTTTCAGACTGAAATGTTAGTTTTTCTGAAATCTTACTGGAAAAAAAAATCTGCATGCTTTGGTTTCATCCAGCTCTTTCCCTCTAAGGATTTAGGACTGGAATTATTTGGCTTCTCTAAACACACTCAGTGTAATTTTAGTGGGAGTGGGTGTGTAACATCATTAATTCATCGTGTGTGGCTTTGATTATATCATCTGAATTAACAGCTCTCATAGGCAAGCCTTGATTAAAAATAAATAAGGAATAGTTTTCAAGACCACCTACCTTTCCACTAGAAAATATTCAATTTGGTGCTGGTATCTTTAAGATGAATTCCCCTAGGATAAAAGTCCATGAGAATATTCTCATGCGAGATTTAAAATTGAAGATCATAGAAGTTTGGTTAGCCTCCTGAAATACCCTGGAAAAAAATTTGCCTGCACTCTCCACTGAGTCCTATGAAGGGAACAATAAGAGGAAGAAATCAGGAGGTCTTGTCCATAAGAAAGGTTCCCAATTTAAAGACCTCTGCAGCAATACACAAACATGATGGCTATAAATGCCAAGAAAGTTCTTAGGAGGGAGAGAAAACTCTGCAGGTAGGAATAGGGAGGGAGCACTGTGAGAGAGGATTTCAGCCAGACCTTGAATGATAAGCAGTATTCAGATAGATGTAACTGTTACTGGAGAGCTGTTCTTAACTCCCCAAGCTCTTGTCCCATGGACAAGAAAGAACAGGAAACCAAAAGTCCAACAAGCAAATGGAGCTTGGGTTTCTCACCCTTCAAAGGTCAATACCCTGACACTGGAGCAATAAGGTCCTTGGGATGCCTGACTGCACAAGAGGGCAAAGAGATGACCCTTCAGGGAATTTCAATTCAATTCAACAAATATTTATTGTCCTGGATGTTCTGAAAGCCTTTTGGAGAACAGAAAATGCTGTGTAAGTGCTAAATAATATCCCTCTGCATAGTCTAAACCTATTTCTAGAGTTCTTATCACTTAGAGTATCAAAGTACTCCAGATTAGACCCCAAGGGCTCCTAACTACTCCCCCAGGGAATTATCCTTCCTGTCAACTGGCAGGAGGACTTTTCCTGCCTTTCTGTTTTTAATTAGCTCTATGCAGAACTGTGTCTTGTCTAATACAAGCTTAGAACACAACTATTTCTACCCATCCTCAAAGGTCCATCCACCCGTGAAGTCTGTTCTGATTCTCCCTAGATAAAGGGATCTTCACTTCTTCAAACCTAAAAGACAAATTTGGATCCAAACTTTCTCAAACATCTATGATTTGTGCTACTCTGGACTACTCACACTCCTCTTGGACTTCTCCATCATATATCCCCTCTCCCATTAGATTATAAGTTACTTGAGGCCAGGGACTCTTTCTTTTCTGCATTTGTACCTTCAGCATATCTCACAGAGTCTAGTGCATAGAAATGTTTTTGCTTGGGGGGTTTTTGACTGTCTAACATTGTATTTCCACCCTTCAATCACTACTTGTTCCTTGAGTTTGAAAACTACATCTTAGATTACTAGCCTCGCCATTGGGAGGCTAAATAAATATTCACTGCTCATATTCAAAGTCACCTAGATGGTACAACAGATAGACCACCAACATGAGTTCAAAGTCAACCTCAGACAATTACTAGTGATGTGATTAGGGCTCAGTAACTTAACTTCTATCTGCATTGGTTTCCTGTAAAATGGGGATAATTTCTTGTGAGAATAAAATCGTGCCTGGCATATATAAGCACCGTATAAATGTTAACTTCCATTATCATCATCATCATCATCATCATCATCATCATCATCATCATCATCATCATCATTATTATTACCACTATTGCTGTTGTTGTTAGCCTGATGTCCACAAAGACAAATATAGAGGCACCAGCAGCAGCTTCTCATGCATACCAATTAGTACCTCTGCCACTTAACAAAGAAACCTTAAAAAGATTTTTAACTTTTCAATCAATGAATCATGAAAAAGATTATTATATGTACAATACAAATGATACTTCATATCACTTACTCTTTATGTGGCATTTTTTAATATGATTGTCCAGATGCTGAATCACCTGGTATAATGTCTTGCAAAGAATATCGATGTCTCCAATAACTGTTGATTGATTTTTAAATTTCTTGAAGGTCTGCCTTTTTTGTCCTTTCATTTGGTCCTACCAACACCATTGTGAGATTAGGAACAAAGATTATTATTTCTTTGTTAAAAATGGGAAAACCGAGGCTCAGAGAAGTATCAGTCACTCTGCCACAATTGATGGCAGAGACAGAACTAGAGATCAAAGTTAAATAATTCTCCACAAAGAGCTCTAATACCCATGACTTTGACTCTCTTTCACTATATAGTACTGTCTCTCTCTCTCTGTTGCCAAATCATTCAGTTATTCTCAAGTCTTTGTCGGTCCTCTCTGTGTCCATTTGAGCTAAGAGATCCTTACCAGACTCCATCAGATTGTGAAACTGGTTGTTTTCTCATGAACTAAGAAGCAGCACATAAGTCTATACACTTTTACACCAACATGCTTCTTCCTCAGATCCCCAAAAGAGGCTATGTCTACTACAGAATACCTGCTGACAACAAACTGCTGACTTTAAGGACTAAACTCAGCTAGAGTAGATCTTATTGATGTCTAGGTCCTACCAGCCAGATGCTAATGTGTTCGCTCAGTGACCAGCCAAACACCACAGGTGCCTCGTTGGCACAATGACCCATCAGCCAATAAGCTTAGCTCAGCTAGAGTTTGGATAGGTGCCCAGAGCCTGACTGGGCACCTACTTGGAGGCATCAGCCATAGCCTGCTAAGAGCTAAGAGAAGAGGAAATGAAGAAGAAAAATGGATTAAGCCATGAGGTGCTAAGAGAGCACCAAGCCCCAAGCCATATGCATCCTAGTATCTTTCCCTCTTTTCTATCCAGTGATAATGCCAGCAATGATGGAGGGAAAATGTAGGAAATAACTTTGTAGTTTCTTTCATTTTCAGTCTCCTTAGTGATGCTTTCTGCTGAATTTCATGCTTATGTGCCCACCATATTCTACTTCATCACAGTCGGATGGTTGGCTTGTTTTAAGGGGTTTTTTCCTCTTAGGAAAAATATTGCCAAGGGAAAAGATTCCCTCAGAGCATTCAGATTCTAGTTCAAGCTATGGAATCTCTCTGGATCTCACTTAGCCCATCTTTAAAAAATGAGAAAGTATAATCCCTAATGACTTGGTGGAAGAATAAAAAGATGTGAAAGTATTTTGAATCAAGTGGGTTAAAACTATTTAGCCAAAGGCAGGAAAGGTTGATTTTTTTTTTCTTTTAACTGATGAGTACATGAATATTAAGTATGAGATCGAATTACACTATCAGATGCAATATGCACACATACGAACACACACAGCATGTAACTTGGACCCAACTCTGGAAGTTCAGCAGAGGAGAAAAGAAAATAGCAAATAACTGCAAAAGCAGTTAATTCATTTTCTTTTTAAAATATTTTTCATTTTTAATTTATGGAATGAAACAAATATTTCCATAGTAAATAAAAAAATGATGCACATAAAACTGCAAATCGATTATGTACAAACTTAGATTCCTTTTAAATTAAAATAAAGTTATAATATAAATTTATTTTTTTTCTTTCTTTCTTCCCTCCCCACCCCTGCTCTAGAGATGGCTACCATTAGACACAAATGGGAATATATATGTAAAATTATCTTATACATAATTCATTTTCTTCTCTCTGCAATGTTATCACCATCATCATTTGGTTACCCAAGAATAAGTTTATTACTAGTTTTAAAATGTTTATATGTTTAAATATATACTTTTATATATTCAAAATAAATTAAGCACATATTTATATGCAGGACAAGGCATCCTGGGTATAGTGGAGAGAGAGAGCAAGTCACTTCTCCACAGACCCCACCCCCTAAGCAATTAGCTAATAGTATGTTTCAAATGAGTTGCTGTTAGGCATTGGTGGAGGGTGTTTCACCTACAGATTCCCCGACAAAAATGTACAGGGCAGTGTGGTAAATACCACTCATGTTTTTCTTGCTGTTGTTGTTCAATCACATTAGTGTTATCTGACTCTGTGATCCCACTAAGTATTGTCTTGGCAAATAGATATGAGAAAAATAAGAATTTTTGAACAATCTAAAAGTTACAACCTCAAAAAAGTCAAACTGCTCACTTTATACATAGAAATGTAAACTGTATACTTAAGACAGTCATTAGTAATTGGGTAGTTTGGAAGAAAGATTGGCAAAGAATTAAGTATGATGTGATGATTCTAAGAAATAAAATTGTGTAGTAAAAAGTAAAAAGAGCAATTATCTCAAACAAATGGTACAGAAGAATCAGATGGGCTGGAGGAGTGGTAGTGTTGGAATCCTACTCTCATCAGATCTAGGTTAAAGAGGGAACAGCAGATACATCTAGAAGGGTATGAAAGTCTTCTAAATTTATTAAGAACTAAGAAAGTGATGGTACTGAACAAGGAGGTAGGGTTAGAAGAGTTTGTGGATTAAAATTTAGAATAGTCGGGGGGAAAGGACAAGGCAGAGAATCTTAGAAGGGCAGCTAGAATAAGAAGAGGGTTAGGGAGGAGAAGAGAGATTCTTTAAAGGGTATGAAATAGGGAGTTAGTAGCTAAAAGTAAACTAGATGAGGGATAGGGGAAAAAAGAGAGGCTGAGAAGGACAACAATAAGGAGAAATAGGATGGAAGCAAATTTACAAATAATTATAACTTCGAATATGAATGGGATGAATTCACCCATAAAATGGAAATGGATAGCAGAATGGATTAAAAATCATAGTCCAACAATATGCTGCTTACAAGAAACCTATGAATTAATAAACAAAAGTAGGAGTTGGTACTACATTAAAAAAAATCAACAAAATTAACTAATACGATTAAAAAATAAAGAGAAGAAAACTAAATTACAAGTATCAAAAATGAAAAATGTGAAAAGACCACTAAAGAAGATGAAATCCTATTTTGCCCAATTATATAGCAATAAATTTAACAATATAAGTGAAATGGAAGAATATTTACAAAATAGCAAGCAGATTATGGAAGATTTATTTTAACAGATAATTAGCAGATTAGCTTAGAATATCTAAATAGCTCTATTTTATGGGGCGGCTAGGTGGTGTAGTGGATAAAGCACCGGCTTGGAGTCAGGAGTACCTGGGTTCAAATCCGGTCTCAGACACTTAATAATTACCTAGCTGTGTGGCCTTGGGCAAGCCACTTAACCCCATTTGCCTTACAAAAACCAAAAATAAATAAATAAGTAAGTAAATAAATAAATAGCTCTATTTTAGAAAAAGAAATTGAATTGGCCATAAATTAGCATCCTGAGAAAGAAGTTTTAGGACCAGACAGATTTACAAGTGAATTCTATCAAACATTTAAAAACCAACTAATTCCAATGTTAAATAAATTATTTGGAATAATAGTCAAAGAAAAAGTCTACCAAATTCCTTTTATGAAAAAAATATGCTACTGATACCTAAACCAGGAAAAGTAAAACAGAAAGAAAATTACAGACCAATTTAATTAATGAATATGTATTCAAAAATCCTAAATAAGATACTAGCTAAATGATTACAATGATATGTATTGCAAAGATTCTACATTATGACCAATCAGGATTTATACCAGGAATGCAAAGATAGGTTAACATAGGAAAATCATTAACATAATTGATCAAGTAATAAAAATTATATGATATCAACAGATGCAGAATAACAACACTCATTTCTACTAAAATACATTTGAAAGTATAGTTCGTTCATGCCTATATGCCTTATTTAACTAAAACTGTGAGCAAGCATTATTTATAAAAGGGGTAAGCTAGAATCCTCAGGTATGTGACAAGAATACCCACTGTCACCAATATTATTCAATATTGTATTGAAAATCTCAGAAAAGAAAAAGAAATAGAAGGAATCAGACTAGGACATAATGTAATAAAACTATCACTTTTTTTTCGATGATATAATATATTTGAAAAATTCTAAACTAAAAAAGTTAATTGAAACAATCATTTCATCAACATAGCAGAATATAAAGTAAATCCACACAAAACATCAGCATTTCCACATATCACCAACAATATGCTAAAGAAAGAGATAGCCAGAATGGCTCCATTTAAAATAACTGTAGACTCTGTGTGTGTGTGTGTGTGTGTGTGTGTGTGTGTGTGTGTGTCTATATATATATATATATACACATATATACATATATATATATATATATATATATGTATAGGCTGAGAATATACCTATCAAAACCAAAAGAGGAATAGAAAAATTATTCGACTACCTAAAAGTTACAATTTCAATAAAGTCCAACAAATCTAGCATATATATGAATAAAACCATTAAAAACTTTATATACAAACAATTGGATTTAATAAATGGAAAAAATTTAATTATTCATGGGTAGGAAGGGTCAATATAACAAAAATAACTATTTTACTGAACTTAATCTACATATTTTAATGCCATCCCGATTAAATTATCCCCCCCAAATTTTTTTACTTGAGTTAGAAAAATAATAATAAAATTCATTTGAAAGAACAAAAGGTCAAGAATATCAAAAGAACTAAAGGAAAAACTATAAAGAAAGGGAACTTAGCAGTACCAGATTTTGAACTATATCATAAAACAGTAATTATCAAAACTAACTGGTACTGGCTAAGAAATAGAAAGGTAGATCAATGGAATACAATAGACATACAATCTAAAACAGCATCTAGTGTTTGACAAATGGAAAGACTTAAGTTTTGGAGATAAGAATTCATTATTTGCTAAAATTATTGGGAAAGCTAGAAAGCACTCTGGCAGAAACTGGGAATAAACCAATATCTTATATAATTTATGAAAATGGTTATATGACCTAGATATAAAGGAATATATTACAAGAAACTCTGAAGATCCTTGAACATATCCTATCAGACTTAATAAACAATTAATGAACAAATAAGAGATGGAGAATATTGAGAGCTCTAAAATGGATACTTTTGATTACATTAAATTAAAAGAGTTTTGTTCAAAGAAAGCAAATGATGCCAAGATCAGAAGGAAAGCAGAAAACTGGAGGAACAAATTTTGGAGACAGTTTTCTGATGAAGAAAGCAAAAAAAATTTATAGAAATATTTTTAAAAGTCCTAGAACATTATTCACTAGAGAAGTGAAAATTAAAACAACCTTGAGATTTCATTTAATATTTATCAGATCAGCTAAAAGGATAGAAGGGGAAAGTGACAAATCTTGGAAGGGATGTGAAAAAATTGGGACCTTATTTCATCATTGGTGGATTTCTGAGCTGATTCATTCTTTTGGAGACAGATTTGGAATTATATTCAAAGAGTTATTAAGCTGCTTATATCTTTGATCCAGTAATACCAGTATTATGTCTATTTCCCAAGATGATTAGTGAAAAAGTAAAAAACCTAAATTTTTTTTTCTAAGTATTTTTCTCAAATATTTAAAGCAGCTCTCTTTGTGTTGGTCAAGAACTGGAAATTGTGGAGATATCTGTTAATTGGGGAATAGCTAAAGAAATTTTGTTATATATTCATGATGAAATATTACTCTGCTATAAGAAATGATGAGTTCAATGATTTTCGAAAAGCCTGGAGAAACTTCCACAATATAAAGAAGAGCAAAATGAAGAGAACATTGTATGTGGTAAGAGCAGTATTGTTTCAAGAACAACTTTGAGAAACAAGGCCATTCTGACTATTATAAATAACCAAATTAATCGTAAAGATCCTATGAAGGAAGATACTGTTTGAATTCAGCAAAAGAGCCCTCTGTATATGTGTGGGCATGTGTGTACATATATACTATATACATACATACAGATTTGTATCTAATGATAGCCATCTTGAAGTTAGGGCAGAGAAGGTAAAAAAAACGAAAGTTACTTGTTAGCTTTGTTGTCTAATTGAAAGGATTAGAAAGCTGTACATGAGGGATCTGCAATGTCAGGTGTAATCCTCTGTTTTTTCTGTAACACTTTGTTATGGAAATTTTTGTAATATTTCTTAAGTTCAGGCTAAAATAAATTAATTAAAAAAAAAAGAATCGGCACCATGGACCCTTCTCAGGGGGAACTCATGTGAAAACAATTCCTGGTACAAGCACAGATACTATTACAATAATCCAGACAAGAGGCAATTCTTTAGACTGGTGGCCACGTGAATAAAGAGGGGAGCAGTGCAAAAGATACTGACAACCCTGTCCATTGCTTGCTCCTTTTAAATGACAGAGACATACAAAATATTCACCAGAGGAATGTCAATGAAGCAAATGTGTATTCTAATGAAGAGCTCATCAGGATGGATGGACCTATGTGGATTTGACTTGCAAAATCCTAGTTTTCTTCACTAAATTGTAGTAAGCTAAAGTTGCCAATTCAAGTGCCTGGTTCCCACAGGAACATGAGGAGTAGGATCAATGATCAACTCAAGTGTGCTCACTCAGTGAATGTGGAAAAGGGTGAAGCCTCGGGCAGCCAGTCCCAGAAAGATCCTTCTGACTGTAGCTGTATCTGGATGTTGACAGTGCACCCCACTTCACTCACTAGGAGGCCAACATGGAGGGCTGTGGGTTAAGTGTGCCAAAACAAATCCCTTTGGATTTGAGGATTAAGAACACCCACCACGAGGATATGCTGGAGTCACCAGAATAAGAGCAGTATTTCCTCTTAGTGTCTCAGGCTTGATTCTGAAGGTACAACACACCCTAGAGAAAACTAGCACTGACTGCATAAACACAGCATGGAGGATGCTAAGGCAGAAGGAAAAAAGGAAGAGTACAGAAGGTGTGGATTGAAACGGTGAAGGGAGGTGGGGGAAGATCTAGGGGGAGAGAAAGAAAACCTGGACGCAGAATTGCTCATTTCTATAAAGATGTGCAATCCTGATCCTGGTCACCTGAGCTGCGCTCACAACACAGTTGCACAAGAATATATTTATCAAGTCCTTGCTCAATGACAAACTGGAAAACAAAAATGATAGCGAAGCACCTTTGAGCTCTGCCTGGATCAAGTCATATCCCTGATAACTTATAAAAGAATATGTTAATGGGTGATAATTGTAGCAAACTTACAGGGAAGAAAAAATAAAGGCAAGCCACTGACTGAACACTAGGAAGCTAAGAGACTAACTGGTCTTGCAGCCCAGTTAGGAAAACAGCAACGGAAAGCTACAGGTGTGACCCCAAGGTTCAGGCCATGCCTCTTTGCCTGTGTCGAGTCGAGTCTCTTTGCATCCTCCCCAGAATCCCTCTCTTCTGGTACAGCCCTTAATCAGAAAATCCAACTCAGAATAGACCTTTTCTCCAGATGAGCAGTAAACTGAGTTTGTGTATAGAGGGGGTGCAAAGAAATGGGGAGGTAGGTGGAGCTGGTGTAATGAGCCATCTCCCCTAGCCCCGCAGGGGATTTCTATTTCTGACTAGAGTTGCCAGTCAGTGGCAGCTGTGGTGTGACAGCAGCAGACAACTTCAGCTCCTGAGCTCAGACTATAGGGGATAGGCAGCTCCGCTGGAGCCAAGGTGTCTAGTAGAAGGTGAGGTGAGCTTTGTGCAGATGAGAGCTGCTATTAGTGTCCAAAGATGAACCAAAGAGATAGGACCTCTGTCATGGTGCTGCCTTCAAATCCCTTGCAAATACTCCTATACCAGCCAGTACACAGGACTGGTGACCTAGAGAAAAAGAGGTTAACAAATGTACTTGGGATATGAATAGACAGTTTTAAAATGAAGAAATTAAAGATATATGTATATATATATATATATATATATATATATATATATATAAATGAAAAAGTGCTCCAAATCATCATTGATTAGAAAAACACAAATTAAAACAAATATGAGGTATCACCTCACACCTATCAGATTGGCTAAGATGACAAAAAGAGAAAATGATCAATGGTGGATATTGTGGGATGATTGGGACATTGATGCATTGCTGGTAGAGTTGTGAACTGATCCAACCATTCTAGAGAGCAATATAGAACTATACCCAAAGAGCAATAAAACTGTTCATACCCTTTGACCCAGCAATGCCAATACTAGGCCCATATCTAGAAGAAATCATAAAAATAGAAAAAAATCCACATTTCCAAAATATTCAGAGCACATCTTTTTGCAGCGGCAAAGAACTGGAAATTGAGGGGGGATGCCCATCAATTGGGGAATGTCTAAATAAGTTATGGTATATTAATACTATCGAATATTATTGCTTTATAAGAAACCATAAATGATCAGACTCTAGAGAAGCATCAAATGAATTATAGGATCCGATGCTGAGCAAAGGGAGCAGAACCAAGAGAACATTCTACACATTAACAATAACATTGTGAGTTGATCAACCTTGCTGAATGCTGCTCCTCTCAGCAGTTCAGAGTTTAGGACAGCCTATTAGATCGGCTATGGACAATGCTATCCCCATCTAGAGGAAGAAAAACAAAACAAAGCAAACAAACAAAAAGCCTTTCCAATCTGATGTAAACTACATTCACTTTAAAAAAAAATTTCATTTATTTAAGACAATGGGGTTAAGTGACTTGGCCAAGGTCACACAGCTAGACAATTATCAAGTGTCTGAAGCTGAATTTGAACTCAAGTCCTCCTGACTCCAGGGCCAGTGCTCTATCCACTGTGCCACCTAGCTGTCCCCTAACTACATTCACTTTTTTGAAAATTTCACTTCTTTTCCTTAACCCTAAATCTTCATATAGAAAAGGACTAATCTGTAAACATGTTTAATATAAATGTGTATGTATACTATTCACCTTACTGTTTGCCTCTGAGGGGAAGGGGGTGGAAAGGGAGAGTAGAAGGAAATTATGTAACTTAAAAATATACATATGCATGTGGATAAATCCTAAAAAACTTTCGTAGCAAGTATTTGGAAAACAAATTATAAAAAAAAAAATGTACTTGGGAAATTTGACTATCTTCTTCCTAATTGAAACACCATGGCTCCCAAGACCTAGGTCTTGGTGTTCTCTGATACATATTCACAATTATTCTACAATTCTACCAATGGAAAGGACCCTCAATGTTATGTAATCTATCCCCTGTTTTACAGATGAAGAAATGGAGACTCAGAGAGATAAAGAGTGATTAGCACTAATGAGCAAACATTAGCAAAAGGAAAATTTCAGCTGCACATTAGGGAAAATTTCTAAAAAGGCATGTCCAAAAATGGATTGTACTGATGACTCTAAGAAGAGATCTAATGACCACCTGTTAGAAATGAAGTAAATAAGATTCATGAAGTGAGGAGTAGGATGAAATGCTATTGCTCCTTTTCACCTCTATTCAATGACTTGCCCAATACCCCACAGAGAAATATTCAAACTTAGTGTGGCAAATAGAAAGCACCCTGGATTTGGAGATTAATATTTGAATACTAGCTCTGATATTTATTAACTCTATGACCTTGAATAATGTCACTTCCTCTTTCTGAGACTCAGCTTCTTCATCTACAAAATGGCAGGGATGACCTCTATGGCTATTTTCTTTTTTTTTTTAATTTTATTATTTTAATGGCTATTTTCAACCACATTGTCTATGACCCTGTGTTAAGTAGAGTAGAGACTCAAATCCAGCTCCCCTGGTTATTGCTCTCCTCATTAAACCATGAGGCCATATCATCTCAGCAAGAATTGCTCCCATTGCTACATTTGCAGTAATTACTCCAATTCTTTTACAAAACAGAATTACGAGCAGAAACCTATGCATTCACTACACAATTCATCCCACATGCTATGTGAAGCTCAATATGACTGATGCTACTCATGTTGACTATTCCATTCCCTGAGAGTCTACTTTTATATTCCATTTCCCCCTGACATCTACTCATATTCTGTTTCACACAAGAGAGTATCATGATCCTTCCTTTAGTGCACAGTGGGTTAGACTCAGGAAGGCTTGGGAAAGAATCTTGCCTCAATTAAGTGCTCTCAGCCTGGGTTTCCTCTGAAAATTGTAATTTCTGTAAATTGGAGACAACATCATTTCCTAGATCCTTGGGTTTATTTCATTTACTATAATTGCATCTTAAGTGAACAGCACAGTATCAGGCATATCATAGACTGGATTGCATTAGTAGGTTCTTAACTAATACTGATAAACTGACATATAGTGTTTTATGAACTTCAAAATACTACAAAATGGCAAACATCATTATTTTTTAATAGAGTAGTTTACACTTCCAAGAATGCTAGTCTTGTATCTTCAATCAACTAGTGTCTGAGACTGAATTTGAACTCAGGACTACCCAACTCCAGGCCCACTGTATTATCCACTGTGTCATCTAGAAAAGGATCAGATTTGAGGGTAGACAGATTTGGACTTCAATCCTGTCTCCTCTTCTTTGTTTGAACTAGGTCAAGCCACTTATTTTGTTATAATGATAATAATAATACTTGACATCTGTATAGACCATTCAAAATCATAATTATCTCATTTTCTCTCTCTGGGCCTCAGTCTCTTCATCTATAAAATAAGAGGGTTAGTATTAGGTGACCTCTAAGGACTATCCCTGTTCTAAATCTATGATTCTATATTAGATTTAGAGAAAGAGAAGGAAAATTTTGCACACAGTTTTATATATGATTCTACTGGCCCCTGATGGGGCAGAGGGGTGTCTATCAGGGTTGCTGGGGAGAGGACCCTCCTGCCACTACACCATCACCTGTATCAACTTAAGGATCATTTTCTAGTCCTCCCTAGGATATAGATCTTGTGAGTTGAGCCCACTATCACAGGTATTATGGACATGCTATTTTAACAGACATATTCACACCCTGAAAACTAAGTGAAAAAAATTCTGAGACAAAAGAGGAGAAAGGAAAAAATAACCAAGGTTTACCAAGAGGTAGAGTGGGCAGCTCTTTGGAAAGGGGGGGGTGAAGGAACCCAACTTTGTACACTGTTTTGAAATCTCAGAGGAGACACAAGGTAGGCACAAACATTTAAGTGGGAAAAGGTCAACTCCCGGCCAACAGGTTCCCTACTCCTTCAGGCCTTCCAAAGACTGAAGAGGGAAGAACTGAGCAGAGCCTAACCTCTCATTAGATGACTGATAGACTTTCACTGAGCTGACTAACTGCTAATAGCATCAGCCAGAGAAAGGATCTGTTCAATGCAGGTTCCTTTGATTCTTGTATAAATAAATCCTGGTGTGTTTTCCTTCTTTCCCTAGCTGCCCCACCACCAGCATCACCACTTCCTTTTTTGTCTGTTTTTTCCCTTCTGCCTCCAGCTCATCACCATCCTGGCCAACATTTGGAGAAACAAGAATCCCAATTTAGAAGGGGGAAGCTGGACTGGATTTCAGTTTTCTTTCTTCCCAATTCCCCACCCCTCAATCATGCTCTACCACCAGAGAGGTCAAAAACTTAAAACCTCCACCCCAAGCCCTGGGTCAATTAGAGAGAAGAGGTCACCTGGACCAATCCAAAGACCCATCACTAAACTGCCAAGAGTCTTCAGAAGGACATAATAGCTGTTCTTTCAAGTCTGCTCTTAATGCAATCAGACTGGTCAGCTCTAACAATGAACAAACTTAAACATTTTCCATGGACATAAATCAGTTCAATAATTCCTTAATTGCTTCCTCTGAAAAGTGCAAACAAAGATTCTCAATTTGGTTTGTTTTCTTTTTACCACGGTTTAAGATTTTCCTTTTGTCTGTGTGATAAAAAGCTGCCTAGATCTTATGAAGGATGAAATAAGTTGGATGCAGGTGGGGAAAACACTCATGATACCTTTCAAGTCAAGAGAAGGTGATGGAGAGATACTCAATATATGTGTGTGGCCTATATAAAAAAGAGGTGCCTGTTGAGAATTGTAGTAACCTATGCATTTGGTTCAAATTATTCTGATGAGAAAAACTTTTCAAGTTTCTTCTATCCTTTCATTCACTTTAGGTAGAGGTCAAGAAAATTAATTAGCTAAGAAATGTAGATGAACACCTCACCTATTCCATTAGATCGATAAGGAAGTTTTTGTGATTGGTGAGGCATGATCCTAAGATTAGAAGGATGAACAAATGAATTCAATTCAAAGAGCCCAGCTAGGTAAACCCCCAAAATAACCTGATGTTCCAGGAGAAAAGATTCCATTTCTCTCTGGGATGGAAGTTGGTCAATATGGAGTGATGGTGCTGGGGAACTTCAGTCAAGGTTTAAATTAGAAAGTTTAGGTGCCACCTAGTCTAAAACTAAATAGATATATTTTATAATTATTGCCCTTTTGTTATTTCTGAAATTGTATATTCTCTTTCTCCTTATAAGTAAGTGCTAAAAAAGAAAACCATTCATAGTATAGACTGGATATTGAGAGAAGAGAGGAAGGAAGAAAGTAGATAATGGAAATGGGCAGATAGTTTAGGAGAAAGTTCAAGTGATTTGCCCAAGGTCACATAGGTAGTTAAGTGTCTGAAAGGTTTGAAGTCAAGTCTTCATGACTTCAAGACTCAAAAGCTAATATCTATTCTTATCATTTTTATACATAAGTGAGATGATAAATTCTGACATAAAATTCTAGACCATAGAAATTTTTTAAAATTACAGATGTTTTAGTTCATACATTACCTAACACCTACATATTTTAATACCATTCATTTTTTTACCTAGATAGATATTTATTATAACCATAACCAATAGCCCTAATCTGGAACTGTGATCCTTGCTGAGCAACTCTGACTAGAGTTTCAATACATACATAATCCTCCCCTACTGAAGAACAGTCAGCATGACTTCAGGAGTAATAAGGACTAATAAAGATGGTAGAGTTGTTTTTTTTTTAAAGAACAACACACACACAGAGAGTTGTTATCCAGAGAACCCTGTTTGAATCATAACTTTTAGGACTGAGGTGGGCGAGAATTGAAAAGACCTTCAATGTACCACAGAGATGACTGGCATAAGCAATTAACATTTGTGGGCTCCCATACAGAACAAACCTAGTTAGAACTCTGGTTATCAAAAATTTATTAAATGCACACCCTTTGATCCAGCAATACCACTACTGGGTCTATACCTTGAAGAGATTATGAAAAAGGGTAAAAACAGCACTTGTACAAAAATATTTATAGTAGCCCTGTTTGTGGTGGCAAAAAAAAAATTGGAAATTAAGTGAATGTCCTTCAATTAGGGAATGGCTTAACAAACTGTGGTATATGTATACCACGGAACACTATTGTTCTATTAGAAACCAGGAGGTCTGGGTATTCAGAGCGAGTTGAGCATAACCAGAAAAATATTGTCCACCCCAACAGCAACATGGGGGTGATGATCAACCTTGATGGACTTGCTCATTCCATCAGTGCAACAACCAGGGGCAATTTTAGGCTATCTGCAATTGAGAATACCATCTGTATCCAGAGAAAGAATTATGGGATTTCAAATTAGAAAAAAAAAGTTATCTTATTATATAATTTTACTATCTCATACTTAATTTTTCTTCCTTAAAAATATGATTTTTCTGTCATTGCATTCAACTGAGATCAATGTATACCATGGAAACAATGTAAAGACTAACAGAATGTCTTCTGTGGGGGTGGGGGTGGGGGTGGGGGAGGGAAGCAAGAATAGGGGAAAAATTCTAAAACTCAAAATCTTTCTAAAAAAATGTATTATTAAGAATTTTGTGGATCTGATTGCCAAGATTTCTAGAAATCAGAACAAATTATTTGCATCTTATCCCACAGACCAGCAGCCAAAATCATCTAATTCTGGTTGGGTACCAAAATCTGATTTTGATGTAATATCTGTGTAAAATGTATGATAATAAACAGTAAGTTTTTATGTGTCTTGTGATGTGGAGGATACAAGAAGAATAAGGCATCATCCTTACCCTCAAGTAGCATACAGTCTAGCTGAGGAGAGAATAGTAATAAATCTAAAAGAGATGTGAACGAAAAGAATGAACGAGCATGAGCCTCTGAGGGTCAATAGGAGTTCTTAGGAGAGAGAAGGCCATGAAGAATAAAGCAGTTGGAAAAGGGTTCAGGCATAAAATATGACCCAACAAGCATTAAGCACCTACTATATGCTAGTACCTGTGCTAGGAATTAAGAATTGACAAAACATCCTATACAATGCATAATGTTCTCCTCATATCCTATATATACTTTATGATGTTCTCTCAACCAAAGGTCAAGGTCTAATAATATTAATATGTTACAGCCTGAATCCATTTTCCATTCACCACATAACTGTTCCAAACCCTTTCTTCTTCACACTCTCTCTCTCTCTCCCCACTACTATCTCTGCTGATAACTTCTATTAATATTTCACTGAAAAAAATGAAGCTATTTGCAGAGTTCCCCCTTCTCCTCTTCTCCATTGCATCTCACACTTCCTTCTGATATCATCCCTGTTATCTTCATCATCACTGGTCTTGGATGATAAGGCAGCCCTTGTGCTTTACAGAGGCCAATCCCTCATGTACCCTTGATCCCATCTCATCCTATCTTCTGAAGTACACTGCCCTTCATTCTAGTCTCTGTCTAATCTCTCACCCTTCCTATCTCCTAGCTACTTCCCTGTGCCTACAAATATGTCCAAACATTTCTCATCCTTTAAAAAAAGTAATCTTCACAAAATCTGACCATGCTTATCAACTGTGTCCTTCCCTTTTCAGCTAAAAACCTTGAAAAAAAGGATTTGAAAAAGGCACATTTGGTGTTTCCCTTTCCTATTCCCTCATTCTCTTCTTAATCCTCTGCTAATCTGGCTTGTGACTTCATGAGCTTCTGTGCTCTCTCCAAAGTTACTGTATCTCTTAACTGATGAATCCTTTTCTCATTTCTTAATTTTCTCAATTTATCTGCTGCATTTGACACTGGTGACCACCCTCTCATCCTGTATATGCTCTCCTTTCTAATTTTGCATACACTGCTCTCTCTTGCTCTCCTCTATCAACTGACTGTCATTTGATAGATCTTCACCCATGTTATGACCAATAACTGTGGCTCTTCCCAAGTCTTTGTCCTGAGCCCTCTTCTCTTTTTATTCTACACTCACATGAAGACAGTTGTTTAAGTGATTTAATTATTATCCTTATATAGATGGTTCCCTGATAAATTTATTCAGTCTTAATTTCTCTCCTCAACTCCAGTCACTTATCACCAACTCATAGTTGAGCATTTCAAACTGAATGCCCCATTGATGTCTCAAAATCAAGAAACATTCAAGAAAGAATGAGTTATTGGATTTTAGAAATGCATGATAGATTTGCCCCAAAATAATGAGTTGAACCAAGAGAATATTGCATATTGCAATATTGCTTTGAGGACAACTTTGACTATCTAAGGCATTTTGACTGACTATAAAGGACCTATGAAGGAAGATGCTATCTGTATCCAGAGAAAGAAATAATAAACAGAAGTATGTATAGAATGATTTTATACAATATGCACACATACACACATACATATACATATTTGTGACAAATGGTAGCCATCTCTAAGCTGGGGGGAGGGTTGGGAGGTGCATAGAGAGGAGAGAAGGAAAAAAGAGTTATCTGACAACTTTATTTTATATATAGAATGATGACTAGCAAGTTGTACATAATAGATTTTCAGTTTCATGCATAATCATCTTTTTTTTTAATTCTACTGTGCTATGGAAATGTTTGTTTTTATCCCTTAAAAATAAATAAAAATGTAAAACTAAAGGAATAGCATGTTGTACAAAATAGATTCATAGTTTCATGTGAAATAAGCTTTTTTATTCTACTGTGTTATAGAAATGCTTATTTTATTCCTTAAATTAAAAATAAAGTAAATAAAATTTTAAAAAAGAAAGAATGAATTATCTTTACTCCTCTCTTATGGACTTCCTTAATAATTTCAAGGGCATTATCATATCATCCTTCCTAGCACCCAGTTTCACATCAACTTTTCTCTCTCTCCCCACATATCCAAACCATCACTACATCTCATTTTTTTCTACTACATCTTTCCCATCACTCCACACATATCCACCATCCTAGTTCAGACTTTATCACTCCTTGCCTGGATTATTGCCATCACATTCTAATTGGTCTCCCTTTCTTCACCTTACTCAGTCCCCTATAACTGCTAACAAAATCCTAATGTACAATTCGGACTGTGAACTATCTCTGCTCAATAAACTCCCTGTTATTTTACAGGATCAAATTTAAAGTCCTCTCTTTGTCATTTAAACTTTTCTACGAAAACTTGACCCCTTCTTAATCTCCTTGCATTTTATTTCTTTTCTTCCATATATTCTACAATTTAGCCATACTGGCCTATTACAACTTCTCAAATATAACAACTCATCTCCCATTTTTGTGGCTTTGCACATCCCATTCCTCACGACTGGAATGCATGCCCTCCCTACTGCTGACTCTTTGAATGTCTAGCTTCCTTTAAAACTCAGCTAAAGCACCACCTCCTCCAGGCCTTTGAACTGTCATTCTTTCCACCTTTATACTGTATTTACCTTATATGTATGTCCTGATTCATATATACATACACACACACACACACACACACACACACACACACACACACACACACACACACATGTTAATTCTCCAAACAGAACAAAAGCTTCTTGAGGGAAAGGAACTGTTTTTCTTTTTTCCTTCTATCTCCAACATTTAGTGAACACAGGATTTGATAGATAATTACAATTCTAGAACAGAATGTTTCAATGTGGAAAGAGGCCTTAATCAATGGAGTATGCCATTATTCAGTTTCCTCCTTAACTCACCCCTTGAGTCTCACACTTCCATTGTGTCATCAGGGGGCTTATCATATGTTTCTGTCGTTATAGATAACCAAAGTTAGGTTGCCTCCATAAATGTGTGAGTGTGTAGAGGGTAGGGATGGAAGAAGAAACTGAGAACTCTGTCCCAAATGACATTGAATGATGAAGCAGGTTTCAATTTACTTCTTCACTTCACCCATTTTCCTCTAATTCAGTACCTTAGTATTTAGCCAGTACACTCACAAAGGACTCAGATGAAAAGGAGGAGAGAATCATGTAGTCATTTTATTTACATAAATGCCATACATCTGAATCTCTAGAAACAGGACTAGTGACTGACCAATAATCTTCACTTTTCATTTGGAAATTTCTCATCTTGCTCCTGATAGTCATTCCACAAAATTCATATTCTACTTTTAAGAGAAAGTTGAGTTCAAATCAGCCTCAGGTTTAATCTCTGAAACATTTTCAAAGATTGGATTTTTTCATTAGTAATATCCTGCTTCTTTTGTATTTCTAAAAACTTCTTTGAGTTTCAGTTTTCTTATCTGTGCAATGAAAAGAATATGCTAGAATTATAGTCAGTGAGCCAAAAAAATAAATCCTGGTCCTGCAATTTACTATTTTGCCTTGGTTTCTGTAAAAAAAAAAAGAGTTGGACTGATGATCTCTAAGAATTTATATATTTAGGGCTAGATGAGGTTTTTAGGGTTGATGGAGTTCCCAAGCCCTTCATTTTACTGAAGAAGAAATTGAGACTAAGGGAAGGAAATTAAGTTTGAATAACTTAAAGGCCATAAAGGTAGTAAAAAGCAAAACTAGAATTTGAACCTTGATCCCAAAAACAATGAAATAATCTTTCCACTTAGTCATGGGGCTGTTGGTGCAGGATTCATTGGATAAGGTCATCCCTGGCTTAAAGATAAGGAAGAAAGATCCAGTTAGATTTTTCATTGGTTGTCCTTTCTTCTGGAAGAGAATCATCATCACGTCAGAAAGGTGATGTCATGAAATACAAGTGAATTTGGATTTAAGTGAAGGAGAGCTGTGCAAAGTCACCAATCTCATTTTCTTCCATAGAGTCGTATATACAGGTCCAGTGGCAAGATATAGAACAGGAAGCTGCAGTGGATTATCTTGACATTTTTAAGTTTGACTGAGGTAATGTCCATTAAGTGATTAAAGGCTAGATAAGAAATGAGGCAAAGAATGGTCTCTTTTAATCAAAAAACAATAACAAAAACCAAAATCAATCTGTGAGAGGAAGACCCTCTGGTTTCTGGCCAAAACTGAAACAATTGTTAGGAGGAGGAGAAAGGGAAAGGGCAGAGTGATTCAAGGAACTCTAGGGATTTCTGGTCTTTGGGGTGAAAAATGTTGGTTCTGGCCCCTCACTCTATCCTTTGCTACTATCCACTAAGAAGGAAAAATGATAATTTAATATTTGCCCAAGTTTTTCAGGCTAATAACCACTCTCTTTCCCTCTCCTGAGTTGATAATTTTGATCTGAAACATTGGGATGAGAAGGAAACTTAGTTGTTGATGGACTGAAGGTCCTCAATAAATATAGCCCAGTTGAAAATCAGTTGGTAACAAAAGGGAACCACTGTCCTGGATAGAGTGAGGCACTGTTATCTTCTATTATCTACTATTACTCTTTTTTCCCCCTTTACAGCTCTTTTAATTTAGGTAGTACCATCTTAACAGAACCAACTATAGGGTTGGCTTTTCTCTGATTGCTGCTAAAATATGCCTCTCAGTACTCTCTGTTAACTATGTTCACACAATTTAATTGATTTTTCCTAGCTTGAAGAGGGGAGAAGAAAGAAAGCTGGGGTGGGGGAACCCGATCTAAGTATGATCGTGTTTTCTAAAGTGAAAAATATGGCAGGAGCCCAGTTCTCTGAGGCAGCCCAGAATACTAGTGGGTGGTCTCTCAATTTTAGGTTTGGGGTGTGGAAGTCAAGAGTCAAAAATTCTATTTCAAGTTCTTTCAAATTTCAGGCCAAGACATTTAATTTAACCCTTCTTCCTAAACAGGATGTTTTCCCCCAAAATTGAAGTGGGGTTAAGAGAATATCGTTGTAGAAAACAAAAACAAAAAAAAAAAAAAAAAGAGCTATCAGGGACAGGGAGATGTTTGGTATTGAGGCTTTGAAGAAAGTCACAGAAGGTTTTGTCCCATAACAACAGTTTGTAGAAAAGGATAGGATTTTGGGAAGAGGCCAGTTTGAATAATAAAGCCACCACCACAAGGAGGTCCAAATAAGAACCTTCTGGTTTCCAACCCCTACACAGGTTGAAGACCAAAACTCTACTGAGGATCAACTAAGATTCTGCCAAAATTTTTGACTCGGCAGACATGTTGTTCTTGTTTTCAAGAAAATTTATTCCCTAGACTTACTCATCACATGGATCTTTAAAAAAAAAGACAATAATAATAATAAAATATTTGTGGATTTAAGTGAATATTAATTAAATACATATGGTTAAATTTCTCTGAGAATTACACATGGGTTTTCAAATGAAGGCAGAATTCTTCATCAAAGCATGTCTTGAGATCTGCTGAAACCCAGATATGTGAAAACCGGCTGTTGGCAGGGTGGTGGGGGATGTGGCCCCATTGTGTCCCACAGGGAGGACATTGTTTTTCAGATTGGGAATAGTCCCCATACCACTCCTGTTCCTTTCTTCACCAAGGGCATAATCTACCAAAAGGCTGAGTGCCTTTTCAGAGATTTGTTGTTTTTTTTTTTTTAATGTGTCTGACTCAAATCATTTTACAAAGCAATTTTTTTAAAATATGCATTTACCAATGTGGGTTTTGAAAATGCTATCTAATTTGTCTCAAACCCTAACAGATGGCAATTCCTTTCAACTCTAAAGATAACTGTAATCCTTTAGCGTTACACTGGGTTGTTAAAGGTATGTTTGTATTTGCTGAGGCATGGGCTTTCAAAATGAAGGGATGGATTACTGTCAAATTTTATAATGGTAAAGTATGGTTTAAAAGGGTTCTATCCCATTGGAAACTGACCAAGGTCTATCCCTCTATGTATAAGGTCCAGATATGGCTATATTGCTGGCCTCATAGGATCATGGGAATTAAGACTAGAAAGGACCAAAAAAAAAAAATCTCTTTCGTTTACGCATTCTTTTTCTTTGTTTTTGGTTTAGATTTTTTGTTTTTTTGCAAGGCCATGGGATTAAGTGACTTGCCTAAGATCACACAAACTAGGTAATTATTAAGTGTCTGAGGCCAAATTTGAACTCAGGTCTTCCTGACTCCAGGGCTGGTACTCTATCCTAACCCCTAATTTAAGGATTCTTAAACTGAAGTCCTGCTTTTCCTTTTGTTACTTGGATCACTGTATTTCAATATAATTGATTTCCTTTGTAATCCTATTTATTTTATTTCACATATTTTAAAAATGAGAAAAACCCATATGCTTCATCAGAATGTCATCTGTGAACACAGGAACAGCTAAGACCATCTACTCCCATTTAATAGATACATGTTAAAAGTTAAGGAAACTGGGGGATGGCAATTGTGTCATCAAGGCAGTGAACTAGATAATACATTCTAGGCTCCCTTCCTATTTTGAATCTTATGAATCTATGGGGCTCAAATATTATCACCATACAATAAGAAATTTGGAATTGAATTCTACCCCACAACCCCTCTCGTGTGTGTGTGTGTGTGTGTGTGTGTGTGTGTGTGTGTGTATAATATGACTAAAACTTGTGTTAGTGGTCAATTAAAAGGAGAATTCTTCAAGAATGAAGGACAAAAAAAATAAAAATAAAAATAAAAAGAATGAAGGACATTGAGAATTTAAACAAATAATCCTTACTTAGGATTTGCTAATCATTTATTTGCTAATATGAGTATTGATAAAAATTAGAATATGATATATAAATAATAAAATGATGATAGTAAATCAGAGGTTTGAATTATTTTTCAGTTAGGTTTTTGGTTTTTTGCTTTTGTAAAACAATAGACTTCATCTCTGCAGAAGGCTCTCAGTGAAGAAACCACCTCTTTCCATGATCATCGGCCTCAATCTATAATCAGAGAGTCGCATGGGATAGTAAAGACTGAGTTATTTCTCCAAGGTCACTCCATTATTATGAGTCAGGAAAAGAACTTAAATGCTAATCTTTATGCATAAAGGCCAATTGTCTATGTTACTAAGTCACCCTGCCTCTTGTGAACTTCCAAAATGTGATAAAATCTCATATCTTATATTTCATAGGAGAATTAGCCTAAGTTAAAATGAATTATATACAAAATTTATATAAATATGATATATATATATATATATATATATATATATATATGACACAGAGATATATACTACCTGGAGAAAACCGAATATATGAATATCTAGTTTTTGAAAACAAAAGAGACAAGGACTAATTAGTCTTAAAAGTATAGTATTTTTGGTTTTTTTTTTTTTTCTTGCAAGGCAATGGGGTTAAAGTGGCTTGCCCAAGGCCACACAGCTAGGTAATTATTAAGTATCTGAGGCCAGACTTGAACTAAGGTACTTTTGACCCCAGGGCCGGTGCTCTATCCACTGTGCCACCTAACCCCCCCCATTATAGTCTTAATTTAATTAATTAATTAGTTGGTACATTTGATTAATTAATTAATTAAGTGGTTCAAATTCCAGAGTTCTTTGATATATCAAAGATCTTCATGTATTTCAGATAAGCTTAAAAACCGATTTACATGTAATTTTAGAAACACATTTATTATAAAAATTGAGGAACATCAGCAACTGAGTCTTACTTAAAAGCAAATACTTCTTCCCTGGTGTGACCATTAGCTACTGTTTAATAACAACTCATATAGATATGGAATTTTCACATTTACAAAGCTATTTCCAACACACTCTAAAGTCCTGAGCGATAGTGAATTATTATCCCCAGAGATAGGGATAGAGAGATGGAAGGCTCAAAGGGGCAAGTGTGTTGCCCATGACAGAATAGTTATTGTCCCAGGTGGACCACATCTCAGATTCTAAGTCTAGGTTCACTCTTTCTAATATACCTCTTCTCCTCCTGGCTTAATTTTTAGCTGTAACATTCATAAATACTCTTATATAGAGATCAACTAATTTAAACAGTGTACGGTGACTTTTAGTAAATTGGTGCCTCTTGACATTTCCATTTTTCAATCTAAAACTATTTAACCATTAGTTGCCAGCTTCATTAAGGTTTCAGGAAATCTAAAGGGCATTACAATTTTTTAAAAAGCCAATACCCAACTATTAGCTTTGGGAAGAAGAGAACAAGTACAAACCATTTTCTGAAGCAAACAATATCATTTGGATTGACTACAACTCAACAGCAGCCATCAACAAAATAAACCATTAAGTTAAGAAAGAAATGTCAACACAGATGCTGTTTTAATTTGCTGAGGAGTGGCGGAAATTAGATTGTAAACTCCTCAGTGAAAGGAATTCTGTCTTCTTTAATCTCTATAAAGACCCATGGTGCTTAGGGCCTAGTACTTAGTCTGCCACTGATCACACATAGGTGTTCAGCAAATTTTTTTTTGGCAACACCCAGGATTGGGAGCTGTATGGGGCAATAGAAAACGGAAAACCAGAATCCTTAACTAAATATGATACTAAACACCCAAGTTAGTTGTATAGTAGCTACCTAAATGGGGTGTCTTCAGGAGTTCTGAGAAAGGTTCTTCCTATCATGATCTCATTCCCCTTCACCCTCTAGCAACTCACAAAGTCATGCGACTTAAGGGCGAATGATAAACTGAAACAAATCCCTTCTTCTCATATACTTAACAGCTGTGTGACCCTGGGAAAGTCACTTAGCATCTCAAGTCTAAGAAGCTAAGGAAGAAAAATCTGTAAAATGGGGATAATAATAACACTAATTAATGGAGTTATATAGAGAAGATCAAATGAAAAAATATTTACAAAGAGCTCTTTAAATGTTAAAGTGCATTATAAATTCTGGCTATTAATGATTATGATAGAAATTCCTCTACTTTAGGACAAAATTTTTGATTCTATAATGAGTTCTATAAACTTCAAGTGCAAATACCTTTGAAGGAGTAATATCAGATTATGAAATACAATAGACAAGGCCTAGGTTTCAGAATATTTGAACTCTGGTTCTGGTTCTAAGATAGTCTGAGGTCTAATCTCTCTTGGCTTCCATTTACATAAAGGATTTGAACTGGAAGATGATCCTCCAGTTTGAAATGTTTAGAATTCCAAATCTAAAAATTCATTCATACAAAGAATAAATGAATGATACAGATCTATTCTTTTCTATGAAATTTGTCCAGAATGACAGAGGGAGTAAAGGAATAGTGAAGACAACAAAGAGAGTGATTTAATACTTATAAATAAGAGAATGAGACAGAGTGCTAGGTTTAGATGATAATCTATGTTATTGCATATATGGCTTAAATGGTACTGAGTATTATAAGAATTCAAAGGAAAAGGAGAACAGGGATCTGGATCTCTGTGGATGACATTGTGGAGTCACAAGACCAGGACATATTGGGAATAATAAGAAGTAAAACTGAATAGATAGAATGAGACCAGATTATGAAAGATCTTCAATTCCAGGAGAGTTTTGACTTGATACAATAGGAAACAGATAAGATAGACATTGCTAAGGAGTTTCTGTGTCTTATCAGTTTTTTTCTGCTCTTAATAAATGATCAAATCAGTTCTTATTGCTAAAGTTTTAAGTGTGTTTAAACACCAACTCTGCTAAATGTTTTCTATTCTCTGCATTTATCACTCCAATAAATGACAAATTGCATCCCACTAACACTGCTCCACCAAGAGATGACTCCAATTCCTAAATTCTTTGAGGACTCAGGATTCTTAAGAATTTTCTTGAATGAGTGCTTGCCCCAAATAGGATTAAAGGGTACATATTGCCAATATCACTAAGCATGATAATCCTAAACCAGAATTATTCCCTGAGTAAGAAATTAATCACTTTAGCTAATTCTTGGTTACTTATTCCTTTACAGAAGGGAGTTGGAACTGGGAGTAGATGATTCCTCTAAAGTCATTTTGGCTCAGGCACAATTAATTATATTGTGAGATCCTCAAGGACAGGGAGTCTCTTGTCTTTCTTTGTATATCTGGTATTAGCATACCTGAAATATAATATTAAATGCTGAGGATAGCAAGCAATACCTTTCTAATCACTAAAATTACTTGGTATTAAAATTGAAATAGCATTCTTTCATTTAACCAACTACAATGTCACCTTCAGCCATGAAGTATTTCATGATTATATCTACCTGGAAATACTCCATCCTCTCTAGATTTTCTCATAGCGCTTTTTCTGTGCCTCTTGTATAATCTCATTATTTATTATTATTAATTTGTGTCTTTGTCTTATTCCACTAAATGGCTTATGTTCTTCAAGGGCTGCCATATTATGTCTGATTCCCTGATGCTGATCACACAATTTTGCATACAATAGGGACAAAATAAATGTTTGTCGAACATTTTTAGATATGACCAATGTGGGAATTTGTTTTGCTTGACTAAGGAATTTATGTAATATGGGTTTTGTTTTTCTTTTTTCCCATGAAGTGGGAATGGAAGTGGAATGGGAAAGGTAGGGGAGGAAGGAAGAGTAGTTGATGAAGGAAAATATAAATGCTAAATATTTTTAAAAATAACTCTATTTGGCAACAAAAATGTGCATACCCTATGATCCAGCAATACCACTACTGGGTCTATACTCTGAAGAAATGATGAAAAAGGGTAAAAAACATCACTGGTACAAAAATATTCATAGCAGCCCTGTTTGTGGTGGCAAAGAATTAGAAATCAAGTAAATGTCCTTCAATTGGGAAATGGCTTAGCAAACTGTGGTATATGTATATCATGGAACACTACTGTTCTATTAGAAACCAGGAAGGATGAGAATTCAGGGAAGCCTGGAGAGAGTTGCATGAACTGATGCTGAGTGAGATGAGCAGAACCAGAAAAACACTGTACACCCTAACAGCAACATGGGGGCAATGATCAACCTTGATGCACGTGCTCATTCCATCAGTGCAACAATCAGGGACAATTTGGAACTGACCACAGTGGAGAATACCATATGTATCCAGAGAAAGAACTGTGGAGTTTGAACAAAGACCAAGCATTATTGCCTTTAATTTAGGAAAAAAACCTGATATCTTATTGTCTGATCTTACTATTTCTTATACTTAATGTTTCTTCCTTAAGGATATTATTTCCTCTCTCATCACATTCACAATATTAGATCAATGTATACCATGGAAACAATGTAAAGACTAACAGACTGCCTTCTGTTGGGGGGGGGGGGAGTAAGATTAGGGGGAAAACTGTAAAACTCAAAATAAATATTTTAAAAATAAGTATTTGTTAGGCAGCTAGGTGGCACAGTGGATAGAGCACCAGTCCTGAGTTCAGATCACCTCAGACATTTAATAATTATCTATCTGTGTGGCCTTGGGCAAACCACTTAACCCCCTTGCCTTGCAAAAAGAAAAAAGTATTTGTTGAGTTGTATAGGCAGAAAGTGAATGAATTCTAAAGAAACAGGCATGGATGGCCCTTTTCTTCTAAGACATGTATTTTAAAAGTAGGTCCTAGAACCCCTGAAGATCCAGGACATTTGTGAGGTGAAAGTTATTTATATAACTAGTCTTAAGACATTATTTACGTATTAAAAACTCCTTTTTCAAACTACATGTCTATGTGAAGTCAGATTTTCTTCTTTTACTTCAACCAAAACAACGTATCTCAAAAGACTGAATGAAGTAGATAAGAGAATTCAGCTATCTTATTTTTAAGCAAGTCATTAAAGAGATTTTAAAAAATAACAAAAAAGTAAAGCAATTACACTATTTCCACTAATTTTTTTTGTTTTGGAAAATATCTGTTTTTTTATTAAAAATGTCATTTCAGTTAGTAGATAATAGATATATCATTATGATTTTAATGAACTAAAATAAACATTTTAAATTTTTAATCAATTTTTAAGTTTAATATCAATAGATATAAACCACAGAAACAAAAGGTCTCTGAGGAGTTCTTAGTAACTTTTAAAAGTGTAAAGGAATTGAGAGTGGACATCTCAGTCACCCTGTAAAGTAAACACCACAGGTATTATTATCCTTGTTGCAGTCCTACGGGACTGCATCAGCCAAGCAAAAAGCTTTGGACTGTAATTTCTCATAGGTGCCACCAAAGACCTTCCCCCTGCCCTGACACTGCTTGATACATATCTCCCCATCCCACTGTGGACTGAACTAGGGACCCAGACCTGAGGAAACTGAGGCTCAGAGATATTAATGGTTATACAGGTAGTAACCATCAGTTAGGACTTGAATCCAGTTCTACAGTTCTACAGAAGGTGAGAAAAGGGAGGTGGGAGATGGGGGGTTTCAATTTTGACAATTCATTTGAAGAATAGTACAAAACATGACCTGGATTCTGCAGAATGGAAAGGATTTACATAAAAGAAAAGAGAAGGAGAAATGGCATTTCAGGTGAAGATCACAGAAAACTCAAGTTACAGAAGTGAATATAAGTGTAATAAGAGAAGACAGTGGACAGAGCAATATGTTCTATAACTAATCTGTTGTCTCTGCATTCTCTGGGTCAAACAGCCTCTAAGCAGGCCTTACATTAACAGTGACCTGAAAACTAGACTATCCCAAATCATTTTGAAACTTTATTTTAAATTTCATCAAAAACATGAGAGTGAATTAGGGAACAATAAATTAAGTGCCTTGGTTGACATGGAGAACATATGATGAGGAAAAATGAGTTCCAAGATTGGTTGGGTAGGATGAAGCCAGATTAATGAGGATATGGGGGACCTTGAATGTCAGATTGAGAAATTTGCATGGCGTTTCCTACATTAGACTGTAAATTCCTTGAGGGCAGGGACAGTCTTTTGAGTCTTTCTATCCCCAGGACATAGAAGACACTTAGTACATGTAGATCAACTCATTGATAAGCCTCCTATTCAGAGAATTATGAAAGTATACATATTGCTTCAAAAGTCTGCTTCAAGTATAAAGGAAAAATAGATTAAGTGTGAGGCACAAGTGATATAATAATAATAATAATAATAATAATAATAATAATAATAATAATAATAATGTCTTAAAGCATTAAGCAGCTAAAATGAAGCCTTGCTCTTTTGCAGAAGGCCTTAGGACTCTGACATTCTAATTCATTTTGCCAGCAAACTACAATTCTCCATGTCCATTCTACCCTCCCATGAGAGAGGACTCATCTACCATCTTTGATTATGGTAAATTGGTTTCCTTGGCCCTTGCTAAATTCCCAGGGCAAACTGAATAGGTTGAATCAAAAGAGAAGGAAATAGATATCTAAGTAAAAAGACAAAAAAAAAAGAAGGAAAAATGAAGATATAGTTAAAGGAGGGGAGATAAGTATTCAGAAGACATCTGAACCAGGTTGATTGGTTCACTTGAACATACCATGTGATCACCATCCAGAATGCCTGTCCTAATCCTCTCTCCTTAGCCAATGCTTAGCCATCCTTCAAGGGCCATGAGGAAGCAACAAAGTCTTGGAGTAATGCCTCCTCCTACTCTTACTAACTTTATGACATTGGATAAATCACCTCACCTCTCAAAACCTCAGTTTTCCCATTTTTTTGTATAATGCCTGTGGCAGTTGCTTTTCAAGGCTGTTTGTTATAAGGACCAAATAAGATTATTGGATGTTAATCCAAATGCCAACTGTTAGTAGTTCAAGTCCTAAATCTCCTTCCTTTCTGCTGACAACATCATCGATACCATTTCCATCTTTCCTACCTAATCCAATTCATGTTGATATGTCCTTCCTCCTTCCCTGTAGCACTTATCATTGGGAAGAAAATGGAAAAGTACTCTAGTATCTCTGCCAAGAAAACCCCATAGACAATATTGGAATACTAGGGTCCATGGGCCGTGACTGAATGATTCGACAACAAGATTGAGGGGCATTGCTTCACTTGGTATCTGCTTGATTGGATATTAAATCACAGTCCGACTGCCTGATAGTTAGCAAGTAGCTGTTTTGTCTCCTAAAAATGGATGGTGGGGTCTTCTAGGCTAACAACCCTATTTTCTTTCTCCCACTCCTCTACCCCTCACATTTCCCATTCAGAGCTAGGTTTCCAAAGGTCAGAGTGAAAAAAAAGAGATCTAGGGTCAGCTTTGAGAGCAAAGACCCAAGAAAGTAAATCCCAGTTCTTGCTACCTGTCTGATCCAGGCAAATCCCTGAACTTCCAGGGGCTATTGAAAGAAAAATGCTTTGAACCCACAGATTACAATACAAATTTGATTTTTTATTATTACAATAATATTAATAGCAATAACATTAATGATTTAGTACCATTTCTTACCCAGACTCTATTTTAAAATGTCTGTGATAATTATTAGTAGTAATATTACAGTGGGAGCCAAGAGGCCTGGTACACTGCTGATAGACAAATTAGCAGGGGCCAAACATCTTTATTAAGAATCTGCCCTCATTTCAGCCTCAGCAATTCCTATGATAGAGGCTAGAGGCAAGGGTAATTAAGTTTAGTGGAAGTTGCCCTTGAGAGAAAGCTAGAGTGTATATCTTGGGGAGGAGGAAGGGAAGAATAGAAAAATGAAGCAAAAGAGAAGCTGAGTGGGAACACTAAGAAGAATCAGTCCCCTGCACAATTATGAAGATGACCAAGGCTATCTTCAGGAACCTCAAATTTACTCCACTTCCCTAAAATTTCCAGCCTTGGACTTTTGGGATCTGACTCTCTGTCTCCGTGTGTGTGTGTGTGTGTGTGTGTGTGTGTGTGTGTCTCCTCCCTCTTTTTCCCTCCCCCTCTTCCTCACCTCCTCTCTTTTTCCTACCCTCTTTCTCCCTATTCCTCTCTCTCCTCCCTCCTTCTTTTTTCTCTCTCCTCCATTTCCCTTCCCCCCCCATCCCCTTTCTCATCCATTACAACCTACTATCTGGAATGGATCACATAGTTTTCTGGTCATCTCTCTTTAGCACTCCTTCCCCTTGTTAAATCTTTTCATGTCTGCTTTCCTCCTTTCATCCTTCTTTCCCTCCTCTCTCCTAAACCCTCAAGTCTGACGCCCTTAGCAAAGAGAAAGCTCAGTTCATTTCAATCACACTCAAAAGCTACCCTTCCGGGGCAGCTAGGTGGCACAGTGGATAAAGCACCGGCCCTGGAGTCAGGAGTACCTGGGTTCAAATCCTATCTCAGACACTTAATAATTACCTAGCTGTGTGGCCTTGGGCAAGCCACTTAACCCCATTTGCCTTGCAAAAACCTAAAAAAAAAAAAAGCTACCCTTCCCAAGGAAGGATTTTGGATTTTCAAAAGGGAGCCCAGAAAAGATAACACTTGATCCAAAAGAAGAATAATATATTTCTAGTAATGGATATCTAATAATAATGGTGGATATTTAAGGTCACTGATATTTGGTTGGGGAAGATTTGGGGGTGGGTGGGGCAAATGTCATCTTAATATTATTAAAATATTGTCTGATTAGTAGTTCTTTATTTATGAGGCCAGTCTAGTGATTATTGTTGATAGAGATTTTCAGTGGCTCCCTATTGTATTGCCTCTCAGAAAAAAATACAAACTCTTTGGCTAGGTGCCATTTAGGTGGGGCAGTGGATAGCATGCTATCCACAGGAACACCTCAGACCTCAAACACTTCTACGGTGGGTGACCCTGAACAAGTCACTTAATCTATTTGCCTCAGTTTCCTCGTCTGTAAAATGAGAACAATAATAGTACCAATAGTACCTGCCTCCTAGGATTGTTGAAAGGATTGAAATTTTAAAATGCTTAACATACTAGTCTGGCACATAGTAAGTTCTTTGTCAAGGTTAGCCATTATTATTCCTATTATTTGAATTAAATTCTTTGATAGTAGGACTACAGTCTACCTTTTCTAAATTTTTATTATTCTCTTTCATATATACTGTATTTTGGTCAAAATGGCCCACTTGGTCATTACCCTCAAACTCAGCAAGTCCTCTCCAATTTCTGAGCCTGGAATATACTTACTCCCTGCCCCCTCCTACTTTGAACTCTAGGAGACCCTCTGGGAGAAGCTTTCTGTACCTATTCGAATGTTCATTTTCTTATCTGTATACAGTCCAATTCTGCCCCTCCTCCCCCCAAAAAGGAATCCCCTTGAGGACAGGGGTTATTTTTTGTCCTTGTATATCTTAAACTTAGTAAGAGCCCACTGGATTAAACAGAATCACTGTTGAATGCCAATATAGACCCTAAGTCTAAATGGAGTGGGCTCCACAGCTATGTAACTACCTCTAAGGTTCACAAATAAATAAACAAAACAAACACATGGGTAAAAAGATAAATAAAAGTCTATTGATTTTCACTTAGCCCAGAAAAATGATTGTCATTTACCCACTTAAAGCAAATATAATCAACAAGATTATTCTTTATTGACTAGAAAAGAAAGTGAATGGAGACAAGGGTTAAGGAAAGAATTTCAGGGCAAATGCAAAGGTTATTCAAATAAAATAATTTTGTCCTCCTTAGGACAATGAGGCCATATGGGCACTAGGAACCTAACACCTTTCTACTAATAAACAATACTGTTATTGTGGAATTATCCAAAAAATTAAACACTGAGATGAAATGCTCCAAAAGGGAACTCATCTTTCTGTTAAATCCTTTCCTCTGCCAAATTTCCCTGTTACATTAAAGGGTGCCACCCAGCCCTATTTCCTTATGACAACTTCTCAGGTATCATGTTCAACTTGTCTTTGGCACATACATATCAAAATACTGTCAAATCTTGTCATTTCTACCTCTATAACTTCTCTCTTCTATTTCTATTCTCTCCACTCAGAGAGCTGCCACCCTGATACAAGCCCTCGTCACCTCTTGCCTGGGCTTCTTCAATAGCCCTCTAACTAGTCTCCAAGGTGGAATTCTCTCTTCACCCCTCCCAGTCCATCCTCCAATAAGCTGCCAACTGATTTCCCTAAAAGCACAAGTCTGACTATGACACTCTTTTACTCAATAAATTCCACTGGCTCCCTATTATTTGCAGGATCAAATAGAAAACCATAAATTTCACTTTTACACCCTTCACAGCCTGTCCCTTTCCTATCTTCCCAATGTTCTTGCACTTACTACTCTCCAAATGCTCCATGATCCTGCTGGACTTCATGACAACACTGGTTGATACCCCAGCAGAAAATGTTCTTTCTCACCTCTGTCTTCTGACTTCCTTAACCATTCAAGTTTTATCTTCTCTAAGAAGCTTTTTCTGCTTCCCATCAATGCAAGTATCTCCCTCTTTAAAATTAGAGTATAAGTTCCATTTAAATCTATCATTTTAGCATTTTAAAAAATATTCCCAAACTATAATGAATGGATTTTGAGACACTACTGTCCTAGGAATACCTGTGTGATGAATTGTCAGAGAACCTAGGGAAGCAGGCAGAGCTAACAACCTGAATCAGACCACTGTTTGGCAAATGAGTTGAGCACAAAAGCTATGTCACAGACAGGAAACAGGAACTTAGTGGGTGGCCCAAGAAAGTCGGCTTCTGGATCTCAGAAGGAGTTGAAGTCAAGATAACACGATCCAGGAAAAGGTAACTCCCACTCTGGGGGCCACTTGCTCACACAACAGTCAACAAGATAAGACTGATTTAGAAGAGCAAGAGAAGTGGTACCTCACCAAAGCCCTCAGGCTTGCAAATTGGTCAAATCAAGTTATCAAGTGTTAATCAAGAACTTATTATATAGGTCAGGTAATCTGTTAAACTCATGCAGTACCTGTTGTTGAGTCCCCCTGGCAGAGATACTGGAATGATTTCCTTCTCTAGATCATTTTATAGATAAGGAAACTGAGGCAAACAGGGTAGAGTGACTTGTCCAGAGCTGCATAGCTAGTAAAATAGGTTGGAACTCGGATCTGTGCTCTATACAATGTGCTCCCCAGAAGATATGAATACAAAGACAGAGTCCCTACCTTCAAAGAGTTTGTATTCTGAGGGAAAACAATACCTAGAAGGAAGAATAGAATCCCCAAAAAATAATGATGGAACCCAAAGAGGAATGAAGGAAAGAAAATGGATGCTCTTGGCAATTTCCTTAAAACGGAAGTTTCAGGAAGAACTGACCAATCAGAAGAAGGGATCACAATTTCCATAGAAATTGGAGCATTCAAAAAAATGTTCAAAAGGTTCAGGAGTGAGGCAAAAGCTTCTAGGGGACCTCTCTGCTGATTGCCAATATTGCATCTCCAACTTCCCTTCAAACATTTCCAACTGGATATCCAATAGACATTTGAAACTAAACTTTTCTCAATCAGAACTCATTATCTTTCCTCTTAAACTCCTCTTATTACTAAAGAGACATCATCCACCCAGTACCTCAGGCTCACCACCCAAGAGTTATCTCAACCTCACTCACCCTCCTCTCCCCACCATATAGAAGCTGTTGGCAAAGGCTGAGGACTTCACCTCTGTAACATCTTTCAAATATGCCCCCTTCTCTTCTCTGACACTGCCATTATTCTAGTGCTGCCCCTGCCCCATCTCACACCTTGATTACTGCAATAGTCTGTTGCTGGGTCTGCCTGCCTCACACCCACCCCAACCATTTTCTCTTCAGTCACCACTCTCAAAGACAGAGATAAAGAGGTTATTTATAAGACATCCTGAAGTGGAGGGGAGAAATCTTTGAAAGTCACAGAGAAAAAGTACTTCTGCCTTAAGCAAAAATCAGAGAAGGATTTAGGGTAGGAAGGATGGAAGAACAGCTAAGAGGGCACAATTTGGGGACCTGAGCCTACAAAGAAGAATAGGAAGAAAGCAGGTTCTGGAAGGGGTTGAACCAGATCCAGTATAGAATGGTGGTATGGGCAGCAAGACCAGCTAATGTGACCTCCACTTTGGAGTGTCTTTGTCTAGCAATTTAGAATCTTATGCTCTGTAGCCTCATCTCTTTCCTAATACCCTTTTGAGGCGACTGTGACCATAATTTGGAGTTTCTTAGCAAAATAATCCTTTTAAGGTTTTAGGCTGTTTGTGGGTTTGTCAAGGGGAAGGAGTAGGTGTTTCCCTATAAGTATCTATTCTCATCTTAATCCTTTTTCTTGTTGAACTGCTTGGGTTGCTTGTGGCCATACTTGTTTGACAGTTTAGTGAAGTCTCTTGTTCTAAATCAGGATTCTAAACCTGGTAACCAAAGGGATCCTTGTATAGATTTCAGATAGTCAATGAAGTTAAATCTTTCAATTACTAATTCTTGTGAAATAATATTCTGAGAAAGGAAACACAAGCTTCACCAGACTCCCAAAGGAATCTCTGGTACCAAAAAAAAAAAGAAAAAGTTAAGAACCACCCCCTATTCTAAACTGTCACCATTTTAATTTATTCTACCTACTTATCTCAAGGTTTCCAAAGCTGGGCTGCTCTTTTCCAAAAGCTGTCCTCATCACATTAGCTCCTTCCATCAGGAAGCATACAATCAGAATGTAATGGGGAGTGCTGTAGCCCTAGGAACTGGGTACAGTGGTGATAGTAAACACTCTAGAAATGGGGGGAAAAAAGGAATAACTGAAAACCACAGCTGAGGAAGCCTAGGGTGGTTAAAAAAGCATTGTATTTAAAGTCAGAAGACTCCAGCCCAGAAGGGTGATTCTTCATTAGAATTAAGAATATTTCACTCCAAAATCAAGGCTTCACCTCAAATATCTCAGCTTCTTCAATCTTCCTTTTTGTCCTTTTTTTTTCTTTTTAAAAAGCAATGGGCGGGGCAGTTAGGTGGCAGTGGTACTCCTGGAGTCAGGAGTACCTGAGTTCAAATTTGACCTCAGATACTTAATAATTACCTAGCCATGTGGAACTTGGGCAAGCCACTTAACCCCATTGCCTTGCAAAATTCTTTAAAAAAAAAGGCAATGGGGTTAAGTGACTTGTGAAAGGTCATATAACTAGGTAATTAAGTGTGTGAGAACAGACTTGAACTCAGGTCCTCCTGATTTCAGGGCTGGTGCTCTATCCACTGCATCACCTAGCTTCTCCCTGTCCTTCATTATTGAAGAAGGAAGTGTGCTAAGTCACCAACCTCACTTTTACCAAAGAGGAATGAAGGAATGAAAATGGATGTCATCTAGATACAGTGGTCAGATATGAATCGGGACAACTGGAGATGGTCCTGAATGAGAGGCAATCAGAGTTAAATGACTTGTCCACAGCTAGAAAGTGTCACATATCTAAGGTCAAATTTGAACCTCAGGTTCTCCTGAGTCCAAGGTTGGTGTTTTATCCACTGTACCACCTAGCTACTCCATCTCATGTAATAGAAAGAAGGATGAATTTAGAATCAGAAGACCTGCATTCAAACCCTAGTTCTGTCACAAGGTTAGTGTGAACTTGGGCAGGTGCCTTCATCTCTCCTGGGTCTCAGGTTTATGATCTATAAAATGAAAAGGTTGAAATAGGAGGTTTCAAAGGGCCCTTCCAACTCCATCCCTCTGATTCCACTTTTGACTTCCTTGGACATGCTGCTCACTGGACACATCACGCAATGGCTTCTATCATGGCTTTTTAAGATAACTGTTTTGGCCTTCCCAGTTGTAATGTGAACTCTTTGAAGTTAAGGACCAATACATCTTTACATCTCTTGGTATCCTTTCAGGCTCAAGAGGTTTTCAATCAACACATGTTTATTGGTTAAGATAATATTCTATATGATGAAATTTTGTCCAAGAGTACATTTTTTTCCTATAATAATGTTAAATTGGTGGATAGTTTTTCAAACTTTTGATAAAATGTATAGTGCAGTCTCCAAAGTTCTGATGAATGTTACTAGCCATTTTATTCTATTTGACAAGCATTTTTAGGTAAGGCACTGCTCTAGGCAATGGGAATACAAAGACAAAAATCCCTTCTATGTGGATTTATATTCTAGGTTACACAACATATCACTAGATAAGTGAATATAAGATGCTCTGAGAAGGGAGAGAGCACTAATCCCAAGGAAGGTCAGGAAAGACTTTCTCTAGACTGAGTAATCTTCTAGGGATGCCGAGAGGTAGAGGAGAGAAGAAGATGCTTTCTGGTTCTGAAGGAGACAGAAGGAACAGTTCAAGAAAGAATCTAACCAAGTTTGACCAAACTATAGAGTGGGTAACAGGAAGCAATGTGAAATAAGTTTAATAGTTTGATGTGGGCCAGATTTTGAAGAACACTAAAAGCCAAATAGAAGTAGAGAATCTGTCTAAAGAGATCAAATTGCCAAGGAAGATTCTTGAACAGGGAGAGACATGGTCAGTTTAATGCTTTAGGAAAATTATATTGATAGCTAGAAGATGTATTGAAAACAGGAGAAAATTTTCAGGGTGGGGGAGAACAATTGCAAAGCTAAGGCAATAGGGTAGATAAGAAATAATGAAGAACCAAACTAAGCTGGTGGTGAATGAAGGAAAAGAAGGGGACAGAGTGAAATTTATGAGAGATAGAGTAGAAAAGACTATTTGCTTAGATATGGGGTACAGAAGAGTGAAGAGTTCAAGATGAAGTTGTGTTACCACATGGGTCACACAGAAAAAGGAAAGTTTGGAAGGGCAGCAAGTTTACAGAGAGGGGAAGAATGAATGTTAGGGGTCAGACTGAGAAAGATAGGAAGCAGAGCTAGGAATCATAAGAGTTTAGAAAAATTTTCACTGTGGCCCAAAGATGCCAGCCCTCTCTGAGCAGCTGAGATGTTAGTGGAGGGACAAAGATAAGCTTAGCAGATTTTCTATTTTGTTTTTAATTTAAAGGAGCAAAAATGGACATATCCAAGGCAGGACAGAATAGTCCATCCTTAATGGATAGACAGTGCCACGATCGCCACTAGTGGCTCAACAGGCATTGTGTAGCCTGCGGCATTCTTTACAAGCAACAATCAGATGTGAAAGGAAATTCCTGTTCTCTCTGTGTCTAAACAGCACAGGAAATGGAAGGGCACCAGTCCGAGCTCAAGCTGGTCTGTTCATAAATTGCGCACTGACATTTAATAGATAATGGTCAGCGACTCGACTCTATCTCTGAAATTCGTGTCAGCTCCCAGTCAAACTGATCTCAGATGAATATTTATTCTCCTATGTGTGAGCCACACACATAAACAAAGAAACGTAAATAAAAGAAACAGGTCATGATATAGTCACAGATTCCCTCATATGACACCCATATGTCACTGGTCATGTGGTACCCATCCCTGTAATTATCATTTTGTGTGTGTGTGTGTAAATATTTCATCTTTGCAACTAGATTGCAAGCTTTTTTTTTGAAGCAAGTGGGATTAAATGATTTGGGGGGGGGGGGTCGGTTTACACAGCTAGTAAGAGTCAAATGTCTATGGCTGGATTCAAATTCCCATCCTCCTCACTCCAAGGCCAGTGCTCTATCCACTAAGACCCCTAGATGCCCCTTTCCTCTTAAAACAGCATGGTCTTGGCACATAATGGATTCTCAGTAAATATCTAATCAGTTGAACTGAACTGTATTGAATACCTCATTCAGTTTTCCCCAATCCCTTCTTTTTTTTACCTACTTTCCCGACCCTAATCATCTCATTTACACCACTTCATTTCTCCTTTAATTATTCTCTCTTCTTCTCTCCTCTTCTGACCCCCATGTCTCTTTTAGAGAAACCTTTAATGTTCTGTTTTTGGAGGAAAGAGGGAGCACTTAAGATTTTGAAAATAAGGTGAATTTCTTATCCAAAAGTCTTCAGAATTCCAGACAATATCTTTATCTTTATCCAATTTATCCTCCCTCATTGCATCACCCTGTTCTGCCTAGAGTGTTTCACATCCACTCTTCTCTTGTGTCAATCTCTCCAGTATTTAGAGAGAGTTGTCTGGTTTGTAAGTTATTAATAATCACATACCTATAGCTCAAGGTTAATTAGTATAACTGCCTTCTGCTGAGATCTAACCCTTCTACAGGCATTCCTGAGGCTTCTATGATTCAGCATTCCAACTCACTTATATCTTTCAGAAGCAATTTACCCTCATACCCCTGGGGTAGGGAAACTTCATCATTTTCTATTATGGTTCAAAGTTTTCCACTGGTCTTCCCCAAAAGAAAACTCTCCTCTGCATCTTGCTGGTTTACTCTCCTTGAACCCATCAACACCCAGCCCATCCTTCAGACCGCATCGCCCCCTGGAAGACTGCCAAAAATGACCACAAACCATGTTCTTTCTCCCTGACTCTGGGCCCTTAAAGCACTTACAGACTTGACCACTCCCACGCTACCCTATATACCATTATTCAGTATTGGGATGAATTAGGCTTTCCTATCTCCCCACCTATAATGTTCTTGCATCCTCGCCTCTGATCCCTCTCTACTCACCTCCCATCCTAACAAAGGAGCATGCAAATAGCAGAGATTCGACCCCAGAACCACCAGTCACTGTATGAAGAAAAATGAATGGCAATGGTGGGAGCTTTCCCACTAAGGGGACTTCAGAGAAAGTTGGAGGGAAAGCTCTAATAAACATGGCCAGGCACATGTCTAAAGAATAAATAGTGAAGGGCAATGAGTTCAAATTCCAAGGATCTAGGTCAAGGCATGTCACTCCCTACAGCCCTCATCTACCAATTCAAAAATCTCCCTATTACTTCCAGAATGCAATATCAAATGCTGTTTGGTTTGCTTTTTTATTTTGTTTTGTTTTTGTGAGATAATGGGGTTAAGTGATTTGTCTAAGGTCACCCAGTTAGTATTAGTAAAACCTTACATTGACTGCTCCTTTCCTATCTTCTCAGACTTGCATCTGACTTTCTTTCCATGTATTCTACAATCCAGTGACACAATACTCCAACAACTCCCTAGTATAGTCATTTTCTCTGGCTGTCCTCTGTACTTAGATTGCTAGCTCTCCTCATCTCTGCCTCCTGCCTTTCCTGGTTTCATTTAGGTCCCAGCTAAAATCCTATTTCAAGAAACTTTCCCAACATCCTTCTTGATGCTATGCCTTCCCTCTGAAATAACTCCCAATTTATGCCATTCATATCTTATTTATTCATAGTTTTTTGCATGTTGTTACCTCCCCCCCACCAGACCAGGGCTTTTTGTTTTGCTTGTTGCTTTGCCTTTCTTTGTATTCCCAGAGCACAGCGCCTAACACAGAGAGGACAGACTGTTAACCCTTCTGGACTGCACTTCAATTTATTCTATTACTACCTGGGTGACCTTAGGCAAGTTATTTATTCATTATGATTCTCAGTTTCTTCATCAAAAAATGGTTGGAATAGTGCAGAAGACCAATGCTCTGTTCTCTTCCAACACTGAATCTATGATCCTGTGGACTGAGGGAACCAAACTGAGATGACTTGGTCTAGTGTGTAATCCTTTTGCTTCCTTGCCCCATATCAAACCACATGCTTGCAGCCTGGACCCCCTTAGAGCTTGTGATTCTAACTTTGACTTTTGTTTCTGCTTTAGAAAACGGCCTCTCCTCTCTGATTTTTTCAATCCCCAAATTTGTATTATTCCCAAAAGGGAAAGAACTATTTGAGTAAGAACTTCTCATCTCTTTCTCTCTCTCCCTGGTTCCTCAAAGTGGAAAAGCTTCTCCCAACACCATGGAAACCACTCACCTACAGTTCATGGGTAAGAGACAGAATAGGCGATGGCTTGATTGAATGAACACAAACTTGAGCTTTCATGGAGACAGAAGGTCACAAGGAAATCAAATCAATGCAATCAAGTATGTATTGAGTACCAATCATGTGCTTCAGGGAAAATATAGAGACAGGAAAAGGCAACAGGAAACAGATAAGATACAGGAAACAGAGTCCATTGTATGTCTGTGAATATATATCAAGAACAGTCACTTTAAGGCTAGGGTATCCATCTTAGTTGTGGATGAATTATGGGTAATAGAGGTATCACATATGTTTGTACTTTTATGAGGGAATAGAGGAGCATCTCTGGTGACTTTTTTTTTCTGAAAAAAGTCACCTGAGAAGACATTAGCAGCTCCTAGTTTATATGTCTGCTTTCTCAGAACTATGAATACATTATAGGCATCATCAATGAAAATATGCTAAGGAGAGAAAGCAGGTTTTCACAGATGATTTTCTACAATCACACAATTCAATCACACATGAAGAATTGTATGTTCCTCTGTGTTTATTGAATATTGATTTTAAGAAAATATTTAACTTATAGAGCAACATACAACCTTAAAGGTTCACCTCAGACAAAAAAAAAATCTCCTACAACTAACATCAAAATTCCATTAGATTCAGGGCAGCTAGGTGGTGCAGTGGATAGAGCACTGGACCTAGAGTCAGGAGGACCTGAGTTCAAATGTGGCCTCAGATTCTCAATAATTACCTAGCTGTGTGACCTTGGGCAAGTCACTTAACCCCATTGCCTTAAAAAAAATTCTACAAAATTCTATGACTGATCCAACCCTGCTAAAAAATCTTAAAATCAAATGAGGTATTAAACAAAGGATTACATCTAGATTAGAATACAAACCCTTCCTTGACACATTTAAGGTTCTTTGTAATCTGGCTTCAGCGTTACCCATTCAGATTTATTCCTTATTCCTTCCCCTGCTTTAGCCAACTAACCATTCCCCAAACTTTCCATTATGTCTTCCTGGTTCTTTACCTGTTTTCACGAATAAACTCAGTGCTCCTTTGCCTATAAACTTTTCTCTGGTTTCTCCCAAGTGTTAGTGTAGTCTCCCTAAAAGGCAAATTTATCTAGGTACATGATGTAAGCATCTCCTGATAGACTGGAAGCCCTGGGATGGCAGGAACTGGATTACTTTTCTCCTTGTGTTCTCAGGCCCCAGTAGAATGTTTATACATGGATCTCTTAGCATCAGGGAAGATATCCTATGCTTGGTCCAAACAAAAGAAAAGGATGTCCTGTTGATGAGGAGGTTCTGCAAGAGGTCCTATTCATAAATAAATGACATCAAATTAATAGGTCAAATCTTGAGAAGTTAACAAAGCTCCTTAGTGAAAGCAATGTGGAAAGGGATAAATCAAGTGACATGTACTGTGCAAACAAAGTGGATTTATTTATTTATTTTTTAAATTTTTATTTATTTAAAGCAGTGAGATTAAATGAGTTGCCCAAGGTCACACAGGCAATTATTACATAACTGAGGCTGGATTTGAACTCAGGTCCTCCTGACTCCAGAGCCGGCACTCTATCTACAGGGCCACCTAGCTGCCCCCCAACAAAGTGAATTTAAAAAAGGGAATATTGCCCATGGGTCATTGAACAAAGCTATTCCTTTGCTTTTTTGGACAAGTGATAGATAATTAGCTAGACCTAGACTTTAGCAAGTAAAAGCAACTGGGATGATTTCACTGAGTAATGAATTATGTAGAGACTCCATGCTGCTCAACACTGCAAACTTCCAATTCTTTTAAAACCAATATTCTCCTAATGATGCTCTATATCCTTAAACATCCAAGTTTCAAGAAGACTCAAAATGACAAATAACCCAATAAGTAATTGAAATACACAAACTGGGGCAGCTGGATGGTACAGTGGATAGGGTACCCACCCTGGTTGGGAGGACCTGAGTTCAAATCAGGCCTCAGATACTTAATAACTGCCTGGCTGTGTGTCCTTGGGCATCATTCTTTTTTTTAAAGGTTTTTGCAAGTCAAATGGGGTTACGTGCCCTGCCCAAGGCCACACAGCTAGGTAATTATTAAGTGTCTGAGGCCAGATTTGAACTCAGGTACTTCTGACTCCAGGGCCGGTGCTCTATCCACTGTGCCACCTAGCCAACCCCCCTTGGGCATCACTCTTAACCCCATAGCCTTAAATAAATAAAAATTTTTTTTAAAAAGAAATATACAAATAAGCTGTCCATGACAGTTTGATGACACAGTGGAGAGGGATGAGGAAGATATAGTTCCAATTCAGCTATAATCATTTTTTGGTTGTGTGTCCCTAGATAAGTCATTTAACCTCCTCAGTCTGGGTCAGTCTTCCCATCTGTAAAAAGGGAGCAATAATATGGTTGTAAAGAAGATAAAACAATATTATATTTGTAAAGCACTTTTCCAATCTTTAAAGGACTATGTAAAAATATTGGCTATTATGATGGCATGCTGACAAGAATGAAGAGTGTCAGAAAAGACATAATTGAGGACATATTTATGTGACAGACAAGAAGGTGGATCAATTATATAGTGGGAAAAGAGAACAAAAGAAGCCTCGAATGCTTAGATCCATTTACTGTGGAGAACCCATGGAGAACAACAGCAAGCAGATGCTAATTGTATCAATTGGATAGGTCACCTATACCAATGAAATCACAGTTCCTTTTAACTAGCAACTATCAATTCTCATTACCTTCCTGCATCCCCAAGACACTTATGAACCAGATTATGAAGTAGCCACTATCTATATAGCTGGCCAAATTTTAGCACTCAAGGTCTTAGACAGTAGCAATGTCAAACTCAGATATCTCTTATTCCTTTTATATCACTGGTTTTACACCAGCACAATGGGGACTCAAACTTAATCATAAATAATCCCAGGAAGAGATATTACTAGAGTCAGTTTTTCTTGAGACAAGTGTTCAAGTTTTTATCTTACTGCTCATATATAATCTATATCAAATTGTTTACCTTCTCAATGAGGGGAGAGGGAAGGGAGAGAGAATTTGGAACTCAAAAGTTTAAAAAAAAATGAATGTTAAAATCGTTTTTATATGTAATTGGAGAAAAGATAAAATAATAAATACCTTTTTGAATTTTCTTTCTTAGTATTTACATCTTGGAAATCAACAAAGTACAAATCAGCGACTTGTTTTATAACTTTGTGTATTATTATCTTTACCAGTGATGTCAAACACAAGTAAAAAGACTGTCAATAAACTATACAGAAGGATCTGTTCCAGGCCCATATGAACTTAGAAAATTACATGTTAACATTATCTCTATTTTATTGTATTTTTATTTCTTTTGTTAAATATTTCCCAAATACATTTTAATCTGGTTCCTGAGACACTAGGGAATATTGTGGGTCATAGCAAGATTAATACTTCTGGGCTGTATTTAAGAAAGTAATGAAGAGAATGTTAATAGCTGAGATAAAAAGGAAAAGCAGAGAGAAAGTGGTTAAATAGTCATCAGCAAATCCTCCACCCCTCAAATATCTGCCTATGGGCTACATTAGATACAACTGGCAACTTATAAGCAAGCCTTCCCTTTAGCATAAAGTAAGGGCTTAATAAATGCATTATGATGATGATAATGATGACAAAGATGATGATGATGATGACTGGCTTCACTGGATGACTCTCCTTGATTAGACATGGCTAATTTCCTGTCCTATTTGTATGTGCTTCCTGAATATTGGTCATGTTCTGGGTAATATATGTGATCTTCAATAATGGAGACAGCTTTGTAGAGGACCATCCTTGCATGCCAGCATCCCACTTCACTCCACACCCCCAGATTGCAACTGGCAAGCCTCTTAGCATCCCATAGTTGGACCATCTGGTGTTACAGCTGATACTGACTGACGCAGGAGAGCTTTCCATTGCAAAACACGTCAGACAGAGCCATGGGTACACTGTGGCATTTAAATCATCATCAGGGACCTTTGGTTTGAATGAGGGAGCTAAATTAGAAGCATGTAACATGTTAGAAACAACAGCTCCTACGTAAGAGGTGGGGGAAGTAGACTGAACATATAGATATTTATCATGACCGAGGGGCCACAAAGTGAATTAGGTTGTTGAGGGTCTGAAAAGATCCAACACTAAAGAAGAAATTGTCCTTCCTTTCCCCTTCCCTCCTCCCCCAGTGGAACAACATACAAGGATGAGGTATTTACAAAGGGATAAGAAGAGAACATATGAAGGACAAAATAGAACCCTCAAAGTTCTATAAATGAATGGAATGGTTTTTAGCCAAGAGTTGGAAGGAATCAGACCACCATTTTCCCTTCTTCTCAGTAACTACTGCTGTTGATATTTCTTTATTGTTAAATAATATCTATTATTATACACCAAAGCATAAAGGACGGGCAGCTAGGTGGTACAGTGGATAGAGCAACAGCCCTGGAGTCAGGAGGACCTGAGTTCAAATTTGGCCTCAGATACTTTTTTCCTTTTTCTTTTTAATTTATTTTCATCCATTTGTATATGTATATTTCCAAGTTACAAAGTTTCCCTCCACCCTCCCTTCCCCGCCATCAGTTGGGAATGGTCAGGTTATCATCTTACATACATATTTTGTTAAACATATTTACAAATTAGTAGTTTTTGGCATGAGGAATTAGGATTAAGGGAAAGAGATACATAAGAGACAATTTTTTATAAAGTGTTCATCAGATTGAGTAGGGGTGCGTTTTTTTCTGTGTATTTTGTTTTGTTTTGTTTTTCTTCCTCTGGTTGAGAATAATATAGTCCATAATCTGTCAAATATGGTTGTCCCAGCTCTCTGGACTGCCAAGAGGGGTTGCTTCCATCAAGGCTGTTCATCTCATAATGTTGATATGTAAATTGTTCTCTTGGCTCTACTCCCTTCGCTCAGCATCAGACCCCATAAGTCATTCCATGCTTCTCTACAGTCCAACCATTTATGGTTTCTTATAGAACAATAATATTCCATAGTATTTGTGTGCCATAACTTGTTTAGCCATTCCCCAATTGATGGGCATCCCCTCAATTTCCAACTCTTTGCCCCTACAAAAAGAGCTGCTATGAATATTTTGGAACATGTAGGACTTTTTCCATTTTTTTAATAATTTCTTCTGAATATAGTCCTAGATTTGGAATTGCTGGGTTAAAAGGTATGAACAGTTTTATTGCTCTTTGGGCATAGTTCCATATTGCTCTCCAGAAGGATTGGATCCATTCACAACTCCACCAACAATGCATTAAAGTCCCAATCCTCCCACAACTGCTCCAACTTTGATCATCTTTGCTTTTTCTCATCTGGGCTAATCTAATAGGTATGAGATGATACCTCAATCATGTTTTAATTTGCATTTCTCTAATCAATGGTGATTTGGGGCATTTTTTCATATGCTTATATATAGCTATAATTTCTTAATTTGAAAACTGTCTGTTCATATCATTTGACCATTTATCAATTGAGGAATGAATTGTGACCTTAAAAATTTGATGTAATTCCCTATATATTTTAGAAATGAGACCTTTATCAGAACTCCTGTACCTGGCAGCTTCCTGCTTTCCTTCTAATTTTGGAAGCATTGATTTTATTAGTCCAAAGATTTTTTTAATTTAATATAGTCAAAATCATTCATTTTGCAGTTTATAATGTGCTCTAATTCTTGTTTAGTCATAAATTTATCCCCTTTCTATAGATCAGATAGAATATTTTTTGGTCTATTAATTTATCTATGGTATCACTCTATATGTCTAAATCATATATCCATTTTGACCTTATTTTGGTATAGGGTGTGAGATGTGGATCTATGCCCAGTTTTTACCATACTACTTTCCAGCTTTCCCAACAATTTTTATCAATTACTGAGTTCTTATCCCTGAGGCTGATATCTTTGGGCTTATCAAATAGTAGATTGCTGTAGTTATTTACTGTGTGTGGTTTATTTTTTAGGTTTTTGCAAGGCAAATTGGGTTAAGTGGCTTCCTCAAGGCCACACAGCTAGGTAGTTATTAAGTGTCTGAGATCAAATTTGAACACAGGTCCTCCAGAGTCCAGGGCCAGTGCTCTATCCACTGCGCCACCTAGCCACCAACTGTGTTTTCTTTTGAACCTATCCTAATCCACTGATCCATTACTCTATTTCTTTTTTTTCCCTAGGTTTTTTTTTTGCAAGGCAAATGGGGTTAAGTGGCTTGCCCAAGGCCACACAGCTAGGTAATTATTAAGTGTCTGAGACCCGATTTGAACCCAGGTACTCCTGACTCCAGGGCTGGTGCTTTATCCACTACGCCACCTAGCCACCCCCATTACTCTATTTCTTAACCAGTACCAGGCAGTTTTGATGACTGCCACTTTATACTATAGCTTTTAAATCTGGTAGAGTTAGGCCACCTTCCTTTACATTTTTTTTTTCATCAATTCCCTTGATATTCTTACCCTTTTGATACTCCAGATGAATTCTGTTACTATTTTTCCTAGCTTGGTGAAGTATTTATTTGGTAGTTAGATTGGTATGGCACTGAATAAGTAATTCAATTTGGGTAGAATTGTCATTTTTATTATATTAGCTCAACCTAACCATGAACATTTGACACTTTTCCAATTATTTAGAACTGACTTTATTGGTGAGGAGAGCTTTATAATTGTGTTCATACAATTTCTGGGTTTGTCTGAGGAAGTAGATTCTCAAGTACTTGATGTTATCTACAGTTATTTTAAATGGAATTTCTCTCTTGTTCTTGGGCTTTGTTGTTCATAGATAGAAATGCTGATGATTTGTGTGGGTTTATTTTATATCCTGCTACTTTGCTGAATTTGTTAATTGTTTCAATGAGTTTTTTAGATGATTTTCTTGAGTTCTCTAGGTATATCAGTACATCATCTGCAATGAGTGAAAGTTTTGTTTCCTCATTGCTTATTCTGATTCCTTCAATTTCTTTTTCTTCTCTTATTGTTACTGCTAGCATTTCAAAATACTATATTGAATAGTAATGGTGATACTGGGTATCCTTGTTTCACCCCTTAATTTATTGGAAATCCTCCCAGTTTATTCCCATTAAATATAATATTTGTTGATGGTTTTAGATGGGTACTATTTATATTTTAAGGAAAACTCCATTTATTCCTATACTTTCTAGTGATTTTAATAGGAATGGATGTTGTATTTTATCAAAGGCTTTTTCAGCATCTATTGAGATAATCATATGGTTTCTGTTGGTTTTACTGTTGATATGTTTAATTATGTTGAGTGTTTTCCTAATGTTGAACCAACCATGACTGCCTGGTATAAAGCCAACCTGTGCATGGTATATTATGGTAATAACTTTTTTGTAGTCTCATTGCTAAAATCTTATTTAATATTTTTGCACCAATATTCATTAGGGAGACTGGTCTGTAATTTTCTTTGTCTATTTTGGTTCTTCTTGATTTAGGTATCAGCACCATGTTGGTGTCATAAAAGGAATTTTGTAGAACACCTTCTGCTCCTTTTTTTTAATAGTTTATGTAGAATAGGAATTGTTCCTTAAATTTTGGTAGAATTCACTTGTAAATCCATCTGGACTTGGCCTCGGACACTTAATAATTACCTAGCTGTGTGACCTTGGGCAAGTCACTGTCTGAGGTTCAGACAGATGAAGTCAATTACCCATTGTTATAGCAACAGAATTTGAATCCAGGTGATTCTGACTTAACAGTCCAATACTTATCCATTAAGCCTTGCTTTACTAATGTATATGTATATGTAATATTACATTATATTATATCACATCACAGTATAGCACATTATATTACATTATACTGTTACATTTTGTGCATACACATTTACATATATATATATAATAAGACAAATGTTAACAATAGTGACATTTTTCTAAGAATTTTACAATTAACTGAATGTTTTATGTATGCACATTTTCCCATTTAAATTTCAAGAAAGTGTTGGACAGAGAATCAAAGTTCCTTACCCAAAGCCACACATTTACTAAATGACAAAGCCTAGTCTTGAACACAGGCCTTCCTTCTCCACACCCTGCATTCTTTCCACTACAGATTAAGTCCTTCCAGATCCAAATTACTTAACTGAGAAGAAGCCTCTTTGAACTGGAAGAGAACTGAGAAACCAGAAGGAAAAAGGTCTCCAAGAAACAAAAACAAATGATGTCCCAAAGCCCATAAACAGGAGCTCATCACTTTTACTCACAGGAGGGCCCCTTCTGAGGCCCTTCCTCCAAGTTTATTTAATTTTAAAAAATTTAAAACTGCCCCAAGATTGGTTATCTGATTTCCCAAGTCACTATTGATCAAGAAAAATAAATGGGAATGCAAGGGGAAAATGGTATTTGCTAGAGATTGGCATGAAGACAATCATAAACAATAATAATGAGGGAGAATATAGAAAAATTGTCAAATGCAGACATTTAAAAAACGAAGAGTACCACCAGTTATCTGGGGCTATTTTAGTATTGGGGCAATTAGCCTATACACCTCTGAGATCTCCAGGGTCTATACTGCCCAGGTACAGTTACTGAGGGTCTTAAAGACTCAGAGTCATCCAAAAAAGGCTAGAGTATATCCATTTTGTTTTATTCAAGAGGGATATTCGAGAAAGAGCTGGCCTTGGGGTCAGAAAGCCTGGGGTTCAAGATAGGTCTCTCACAAAACTGACTGGGTGATTTTGGGCATATCACTAAGTGATACAGGCTCTACTAAGAGAAATTTCAGAGAAGGAGGATCAATTTTCTTTGAAAGAAGATTTCTCATTCAGGAGTTCCCTCGATCATTTAAAATCTTAAGTGTAGTCCTTGGGTTATTTAAGAAGTCAGCTTTGCTTAAAGGTACTTTAAAATGTCAGACAACTTAATCAAGAAATATTAAAATGTTTTTTTAAAGGTTTTAATGCTCCTGTTTTCTGGAAAATTCACTTATGACAAATCATCATTTTCCATCAATGAAAAATTTAAAATGACAATAATAATAAAGGCTCATATTACCCAGTTTAAGATTTCAAATAAAATGTTCCCATATAAGTAATTGTGTGTGTCTCTGAGTATATAAACATAGGCACATCTTATACCTACATGCTTTATTAAAACCACTTCTGCCCTTGAAATACCCTCGTGACCAGGGGAGGAACCAGTAGGAATAGGCAGAGACAGGGAAAACACATTCCTCTCTAAATGTGCTCACCATGAGGAAGGACTCCATAAATCCAAAAGGCTGCCTTTCCAAATCCTCTGTGCCAAGAATCCCCATAAACACCCGGTTCCTTGTCTGCAGTTTAAAGGTAGCACACTTTTAGGACAGATTATAAATGGCTTATATAACCGATTAAAAGTGAACTCCCTATTAAAAGGGTTGCTGAAGATCCAGTCCCTCCTCAGCAATAGGTTGTTTGTTGGCATCCCTACCCACACAGAGATAAGAAAGGATTTCCCTGGGACAAGGTGACCTGATTACCTGCATACTGAGGAAAATAATATTCCTGGGGGTGTAGGAAACTGGGGGAAAGAAGGTCAAAACAAAAGCTATGTTCTGACCCCAAAGAATCTGAGAATCAGAGCCCTCAAGGTTTTTTAGAACCAAAAGGGCTCTTGGAGGTCCATCTAGTCTAGGTTTCTAATTTAACAGATGAAGAAACTGAGGCAGAGAAAGGGAAAGTGATTTTTGCCAAGGTCACACAACAAAATTGTCACACAGACAGTAGCAGAATTCCAATTTCCTGTCTCCCAGTCCAGAGCTGTTTCAACCAAGCTAATTCAATAGGTATTTATTAGTCTAGGAACTTAGCCGAGGAAAAAAGACCAACACACATGAAGCAATTAGAGAACAAAACCAGGCAAGACTCAATGAAGTGCCAAACTGGGAAATCCAGAAATGAGATAGTCAAGACAAGATATCTACACAAAGGCATTTTGGGAAAAGAAGAAACTCCCAATGAAGCCCCTAGAGAGCAACATCTATGAACAAAAATATTCCTAATTACTGTTGGACCAGAGTCTTGGTCCCAAAGGCAGGAAACTGCCTTCAGTTCTACTATGCCCATTTGGTCACATTTCTGGCATTTTCTATTTTTTTGTTTTTTGCTTCTTTTTCAAGAATCTACTGGTTCTATGGGGATTACCTTTACAGCAACAATTTCCCAATCTAATCTCTATCTAAAAAACTGGAAAGGCTGCAAAAATGAAAAGAAATATTTATTGCAACTCTTTCTGTAGTGGCAAAGAACTGGAAACTAAGGGGCATGTCAATTGAGAAATGGATGAACATTTGGGTATATGATGTAATGAACAAGGGTATATGGATGTAGTGGGAATACTATTTATACTTTAAGTAATGATTTTAAAAAACAGTCTAGAGAAACCTGGAAGACTTGGGTGAACTGATGCAGAATGAAGTAAACAGAACCAGGAGGATTTTATTAAAAGACATTATAAAGACACACAATTTTGAACAACTTAAAGAACTCTAATCCATGATTCCAGAGCACCAATTAAGAAAAATGCCAACCACCTCCTGACAGAGGTGACAGAATCAGGGTATATATATGGATTGAGACATAATTTTTAGACATACCACTGAAGGTATTTGTTTTGCATTCATATTTGTTCCCAGGGTTTTGTTTTTCTTTTTTCCCCCCAGTAGGAGTAAGGATAGGTAAAAAAGGGAAAAGGATAGATTTTTGTTCAAAAAAGATTATTATTTTTAAATGAGGGAAGGGAAAGAGTTTAGAACTTAACTAAAGGTTCAATTGATGGCTAAGTGGTAGGTAGGTCCCCATTCTGAGCTGTGGCCTCCAGTAGCAAACAGAAAACAACCACCAGCCACCAACCACCAACCAAGTGTAAAGTGTGGGGTCTAGAAGAGTTATTGATTTAAGAGATCTTATACCACCACCTACCAGGATGTCTGCAATTCCCATATTATTCATAGAATTATAGATGCTTAGTTTGGAAGGGACCTGTGAAATCATCTAGTTAATATTCTCTATTACCACATGAGAAAATAAGTCCCAGAGAGATTAACTGATTTGTCCCTAAGTGAGTGGCACAGCTTCCAAGTTCTTTCCATTATATCATATTTTGTTTTTTCCCTTCATTTTTGAAGAAGACCATGACATCATAGAGGTGATGCCATGACAAGCACATGAATTGGATTTCATGGTGGGGGAACTGTGCTAAGTTCTCAGTCTCACTTTCTCCTCCAGAGTCATCTGGGTCCAGTAGGCAGATATCAAACAGGATGACTGGAGATGGCCCTGGGTATGGGGCAGTCAGGGTTAAGTGATTTGTCCAAGGTCACACAGATAGTAAGTGTCAAGTATCTAAGATTGAATTTGAACTCCCATCCTCCTGAATCCAAGGTCAGTGCTCTACCCACTGCACCATTTGGTATAAAAAGAAAAGGTTTCATCAAGAAACTCTGGAATAGGAGGTTACACTCTTCTGGGGAAACAACCATGTGAACCTAAATAAACCCAGGGTGACTGAAGAGTGGGGGTCTGAAGAGGCCCCTCTTGGGAAGAAGTCAACTGTAACTCATACACTCACCCCTTTAAAGCTATATAACATTCCTTTGGGAAAGAAATGTTTTATATTTTGGAACATATAGCTCTACTTGCTCTTCCCAACCTAAAACAAACCTTAGTTTCATCTCACCTTGGAATTCCCCTCAGGGTCCTTCTTACCCAGCAACCCCTTCAGTTCAGACCTTCTCCCATGGAGGGTCCTTTCTTCATTCCCCTCTAGCTCTGCTTCTGACTTTTTGGACTTCAGCACCATGGGGTACTTTCTTCCCACATTTCCTAGTTTTTTCAGTTCCCATTTGTATATTATCTTTCCCCACTACAATATGAGTTTCTTAAGAGCAGAGACTGCCTTTCTTTTTGCTTGTATTTGTTCTGTAAGCAGTTAGCACAATTTATAGCAAACAGTAAATATTCAATAAATCCTTGTTCCCTACCTAAAAATAAGGATTTACTTGGACATGGGAAAACAATCCTGTCTTTTAGAATATCCTAAGTCATTGGAAAGCATTGGCAAATCTAGGAAATCATTTAATCATTTGGAGATTTTTTTTCAAATCCCTATCTCATATGGTCAAGTTAGACTATGATAGAATATTTATATATCACATATATATGTATTTAAAATGATGAATTTCATATTCTGTTATGGTTCTACCATGTAGAATTCTAGAGAAAATCTTTACAATGTCAGGACCAGGTCAAAGAGTCACCATTTTACACATTAACCTAAGATCATTTATTAACAAGCTTATTTTTCCTTATCCTCTATGGCATATCAAAATTCATATCATAATATGCTTTATTAGAACAGAATTATCCTGTACCCAATTCAAATCCCAGTTATCTACATTAATGGAGAATAATTCCAAACAATGGATGGACAAAATTTCACTTCCACTTGGTTTCTTAATACAGTGTAATTTATTACAGCAGGTTTCCTTCTAATGATATTTTTCTCAAATGCATTTTGCATCACTGAGTACATATCCATGATGAACCTGAGAGAAAGTCCTAGGAAGGATTCCCACTTCTACCAAAGACAAAGCCATTCTTCTAGCCACCCAGTTTCTTGGCCCTGAAATCATTCATCCTCTACCTCTCACTTTCATTCATCCCTCATATCCATGAGTTACCAGATAATATCATTTGAACTTCCACATGTCTCACATCCATCTCTTTCTCTTCATTCATGTGAGGTGAATAAAGAACTCATCATCTCTTGCATACCCTATAACAAATCAAATTTTTTTCTAATTTAATTAACGAATCTTCCTAATTCATTATTTCTCCTTGTCTCAAGTCTCTCTCCACAAAGATCTACTCCCTACACAGATGCAAAAGTCATATTACTAAACATTACTCCCCTTTATAAATTTCATAATCCGGTCAAACCAGCTTTCTTCCTTCTTCCTGCCAGATTCTATCTCCCATCTCTGTACCTTGGCACAAGCTGTCCTCTATGCATGGAAACACTTTCCCCTTCACCTTGATCTCATCATATCCCTAGTTTCCTTCAAAGCTCATCTCAAGTTCCATGTCCTTGTTGCTAGTGTATCCTTCCCAAAATGGTGGTGGTGGCAGCAGTGGTGGCAGTGGTTCTTGTTCAGTGATATCTCACACTTCATGACCCCATTTGGGGTTTCCTTAGCAAGAATCCTGGAGTGATTTGTCCTTTTCTTCTCCAACTCATTTTAAAGATGAGAAAACTAAAGCAAAATGACTTGCCCAGAGTCCCATAGTTAGTATCTGAGACCAGATTTGGATTCATGAATATGAGCCCTCCTAATTCCTTGCTCAGTAATCTATCCATGGCACAACCTCACTGCCCAAAATTTACTTTGTATTTATTCTATTATAATTATAATATCATAACATAATATTGTATATATATTTTATAAAGACTTAAATGAACACACATATATTCTTCCTCTTTAGAACATAAGCTTCTTAAGGACAGTAACTATTTAATTTCTGCCTTTATATTTCCAGTACTTAGTAAACTAACTGGCAGAAAGTTAGTTTTGTTAAGTCTTTCTGAGGACACATTTGAACTCAGGTCCTCCTGACTCCAGGGCCAGTTCTCTTACCACTGCACCACCTAACTATCCTGAGTTTTTAATGTTTAATTATTTAATTTGCTGTAGAAAGTCCAGAACAAATAATCAAGGACTAGTTATTTTCCTCTAAAGAGTTATCACCAATATTTATTTCGCTTATTCAAGCTAAGAGGAACTTATTCCAAATATTCCCGTTCATCCTGACCCTCATAACTTCCTAACAATGAAGTCTGAATTTTAAAACTAAGAACTTGCCATGCTATTATAGGTTTGTAGGTGGAGGAGCTTTAGCCTAACTCTAGAGATGAGCAGTATTTCTTGTATCAAAGTCATAACCAAGATCTGTTGTGTCTGAGGCAGCCTTCACAGAATATGTCCCCAAAGTAAGCAACAGAAAATGTACCCTCAAAGACCTCTAAAGACAAATTCAGCTGGGGGTGGGTATGTAACTTCCAATTTTAACTAATTGTTCTTGCTAACTTGGTCCTCAGCTAGATTGTTCCTATTGTTTCTACATTCTATAAATTCTATCAATATACCTCTTAATTTCATGTCTTAGGACAAAGACCTAATGACTATACCCCATTGTAGTTTTGCTTTGTATTGTTCCCTAATCATTTCATATCTATGTTTGTCTAGACCAGGGGTTCATAATACTGTGTTCTTAACTTTGTGTTCCATTAAGAAGTTCTTGACTTTGTGCCAAGACTCTTTGGCAGACTGGCGAAGTTAAAACATTTCAGAATGTTTTAAATGCATAAGATAAAATATATAGAATTACAAAGCAAATCAATTATATTGATAAAGTCATATCTATATCATATAATACTTTATTTTTCCCCAATTACATGTTAAAACATTTTTTTGAAAATCTTTTTAAGCAAAAGTTTTAAGTTCCATATCAAAATAATATCATACCATAATATCCATATCAAATTGCATTTATGAACCCCAGGTTAAGAACTACTTATCTAATCTTAATGAACTTGCTCATTTCATCGGTGCAACAATCAGAGACAATTTGGGGGTATCTGGGATGGAGAATACCATCTGTATTCAGAGAAAGAACTGTGGAGTTTGAACAAAGACCAAATACTACTACTTTTGATTTAAAAAAAAAAGTTAACTTATTATGTAATCTTGCTATCTCTTATATTTTGTTTTTTCCTAAGTATATGATTTCTCTCTCAACACATTCAATTTTGATTAATGTATAGCATGGAAACAATGTAAAAACTATCAGTTTGCCTTCTGTGGAGGGTGGGGGGAAGGAAGTGAGAGTAGGGGAAAAATTGTAAAATTCAAAAATAAATAAGTTTTTAAAAAATGAATTTCTGATTAAACTAGGAAGTTCCCTAAAACAAGATTCTGTCTTTTCCTACTATATCCTACACAATACCTACCCAAGGAATACAGTAGTTGCTTAGTAAATACTTCTTAATGGCTTAATGGCTACCAAGCAACTCTGCTGGTAGCTATCCTAGAGGAAAAGAAAGTCAATGCAAAAGGGATTATCCAAGTCCAAGACTCTAATAGATGGAGTCATTATTGAAACATTCAGTATAGAAATTTCCAGGACTTGACATCCAAGGAAGAAGAAAGATGGTACCTTGGTGTCAGCAGTTCTGGCAGCAGGTTTCCTGCCCATTCTCCGGGTTTCTTCAAATACAAAGAGTAATGAAATACTAAGTAATATGAGAATGGGAGCTGCTCAGCAATCAGACAATCTGAAATCCCATGTGCCTACTTACCTTAAAATTAGGCTAGGTTTGAGAGCACGTTTAATGGTTTCAAAGCATTATCTCAGTTGAGTTTCAAAACAATCTCGTGAAGCAGGTATTACTGGCATACTAATAGCCAACATGATCCAATGAGATAATTTATGTGAAATATTTTGCAAGCTAGTCATTTATTGTTATTGTTGCCATTATTATTACAAAGCTCAGTTTGCAACGACAACTCTTGGGTTGCCTATTGCCCAAGGCCAGAAAGAAATTCCTCTGAGTCTAAATGAAATTAAGATGTAAGCAAGTAAAAATACCATCATTCACTGTAGTTCAGTTGTTTCAGACCCTTCCTGACCCAAATTGGTGTTTTCTTGGCAAAGATATTGGAATGGTTTGCAATTTCCTTCTCTAGCTCACTTTTATAGATGAGGAAACTTGTGGCAACCAGGATTAAGTGACATGGACTGGGATTAATGGCTAACCATTTCCTTCTCTAGTTCATTTTGTGCACAGGAGAAAACTGAGGCAAATAGGGTTAAGTGACTTGCCCAGGTTCATAGAACTACTACAGGGCTGAGGCTGGATTTGAACTAAGTTTTCCTGAACCCAGACCCAGTACTCTATTCACTGGACTATCCAGCTGACCAGGCTTCTACCCCTCACTGTTATCACAGGCATCAGTGGCTGACCTTGTAGAAAGATCACAATTTTAATATTACCTCAGATAGGTAATAGTAATAGCTAGTAATGTGATTGGGGCCAATTTCTTGATCTCAGGCCTCAATCATTAAAATGGGATGATAATAATAATAATAACAATAATAACCATAATGATACTCTACCTCACATGACTGTTTCAAGAATCATATCAGATGACGTATATAAAGCATTTTATAAACCCTAAAGGGTTATGTAAATGCAAGTTACTGTTATTAAATTCCTCACTGTCTTAGCAGTACATGAAAAAGTCTGGTACACTTAGGCAAATACTTAAGAAGGAGTAAATCTGGGACCTCTTCTTTGGGCTTAGAAGCTTGGTTTGTACCAATTCACTTTTTTCTTCTCTTCCATTAACTGCAGAGAAACTAAATTGACCGTGATTACAAGGGAGATTTAAAAAAATCTTTCTTTTCCTTTAAATGCCAAAAAACCTTCTATTTGGGGGCAGCTATCAGTGCAAACCACAAATTGAAAAAAAGTAAAACCACCTTCTCCCTTGGCTTCAATGGAAAAGCCTTCCTTCAATTATAGCCAGGCTGGGAGGTCAGACTCCCGCCAGGCAGGATGAGTAATATGTGTTAGGACAAGAAAGGAAAGAAAACTGCCCAGAACATGGATGGGAGAGATAAACAGAGCAGAGCAGAGGGGAAGGAGGGGCTGAGAGGACAGTGGGGGAAAATCTAGTAAAGAATCAGATTTCCATAAGGAGTTTCTGATCCTGCAGGAACAAGATATAGGGTCAAAGAAGTGAGACCAGGGACATTATTTCTAACTCCCCCTCAACCCAAATTTCCTTCCTCCTCCTGCCATAGGCCCTCAAATTATACGACTTCCCCCTACAGAAAGGAAATAATATACCCAGAGCAATAAAGGAGGACCCCCCAAGGAATCAGAGCCATTATGATAGAAGAAAGAGAGAAATTATAAATCCCTCAATTGCAATTGTACCTAGGACACAGAGACTGGTAGTTTTTGCTAATCCTTTGCTGCCTTGATCTCATTCTTATTTGTATTAGTTATTTCTGTCCCACCCCATCTACAGTTATCCCTTCCACAGGAGTTAGAATTGCTTTGTCCCCTTGTTCTTGGAAATCCAAGTAAAATTTTTAGGAGAAGGAGTTTAATGTTGATGTTATATAATACTATACATATATTTTATGCATTTCTGAGTTTCTAAACTTTTTCTGTATCATCTACTGGTCTTCTCATGTCATCTACAGCTTCTGCAAAACCAAAAAATTCACATTTAATTTCTTTTTTCTAAAAAAATTATTTATTTTTCCAACTATATACAATAATACATTTCAAATCATTTTTGGGAAGGTTTTGAGTTTCCCATTAATTTCTCATACGGACCCACAATATATTGGAATAGCAATAGGAAAAGTCTGAAAGTTACTATGTGGACTTGTGATATAAGCATAATTATGTGTATGTTGTCTCCCCCTTTACAGTATGAGCTCCCTGAGAGCAGAGATAATAAGATCTTCAAGGACGACTATGTCATGTCTATTTTTGCACCCTTAGTATTTAACTAGTATTAGTCAATTATTTCCCTATTGCAGTCAACAATCAAGTAACAGGAATTTATCTTGATCATTCCCCCAAGCCCTCCCCTCTTCCTTTCTTTCATTTTACTCTTAAGGGAGACAACCAGTTACCCAGGTTCACAACCTCAGTGTTATCCTTTGCTCTTCTCTGCCACTCACTCCACACAATCTGATGTGCTGTCAAGTCCTCTTTGGCCCACTCACACAACTCACCTCCCACCCTTCTGCCTGGACTACAACACAAGTCTTCTAATTGATCTCCCTGACTCGTCTCTCCTCACTCCACTACCCTCATTCCATCTGGGAAAGGGATTTTCCTAAAATGTAAAGCTTCTCTGTTTGGTATTTTGAGCACTTTTCATGTGACCCCCTTTCTGCCTTTCCAGGTTTCTTATATTTTTCTCAAGTCTAGTCTTTCCACAATCCAGCTATGAAGGATGGGGAAGGGGGGGGGGGGCTAACTTGCTGTTCTTTTCACATTCTTTTCCATCTCCAGACACTATGCCGTTTGTATTGACTGACCCCATGCCAGTTATAATGTACTCTCTCCTTTGCTGCCTGGCTTCCTTGGCCTCCTTTAAGTCTCAGATCAGGTCTCACTTTCTGCAAGAAACCTTTATAGATCTCCCTTCTTTTCTTCACTATCCACCCTCAGTATTTTCCCTGAGATTGCATGCCCTCTATTATGTGCATAAGCATATTAAAATTTACTCTCATGTGCTTTTGCCTTTCTAACATATAGTAAGCACCTAATATCTGTTGGCTCACTCTCTCACTGTCACTGATTAGGCACCTGCTAACCATACAAGGACAAAAATGACAAGAGTTCTTGTCTCCAGGAGCTAGCCCCTCACAAATCAGGTCTCTAGCAACTGAGGAAGGGTCACCACCATCTTGGTTGGGCAAGGTCGGTCAACTGAGAGTCAACTTTGTCATTTCTTTTATTTTCAATATACAAATCATTAAACCTCTTAGTAAAAAAATTTTGGTTTCACCCCCCCTTAATTTTTTTAATGCTAGTTTATCTCATTTTTTCTAATTTCATGCAAAGATAGTTTTCAACATTTATTTTTTTATAAGCTTTTGAGTTCCACATTTTTCTGCCTCCCTCCCTTCCCTACCCCTTCCCCATGACAGCAATTAATTTGATATAGGTTATACATGTACCATCATATTTAACATATTTCCCTATTAGTCATTTTACTCATTATTTTAAAAAGGGGGGCGTGGATTCCATCTTTGGCTCTGCATTTTTTTCTGATTAATTTTCTTCTTTTTCTTCCTTCTTTTCCTGTCCTCTTACCCCCAGATGACACAGAACAAGATGTATTTTTGTTTTGGGGGTGGGGAGGTTAAGAATGCAAGGAATCAAACACATTCCCTTTTCTCCTGGACACTTTAATTGCCAGACTACAGGAGAATGAGGGTCTAGGGCTTTTTGTTGTTGCTCTTTGCTTGTTTAATAGAGACACAAAGAGTTAGTTGAACTAGATGGTTCTAAGTCCCCTTTCCAAAATTACCATTTTTGAGGTTACATTAATTTCATCCTCATAACTGTTCAGTAAAGCAATTAGCCCCACACCATAAGCAACAAGTCTCTGTAAGCTAGAAATAATGCAAATTTTGTCCCCCCCATCAATCAACTGTGTCCCCCAACTAGATCTTGGACTCAGTACTCCAGGTTATTTGAAGTTCCTTGAGGGTAAGGGGTGTTTTTATATATGTTTTTGTTCTTTAAGTCTAATACAGAGTATGAACTAAATGACAAGGAATTTAATTGAACTTTTGCTATAACCTTTCAATAAATTAAGTCTAACTCTCCTTCTGAGAGAATTCACCCTCTATTTTGCTAAAGGCAATAATATTAAATAAGGACCTGAAGATCATCTGTCCTGATCTTTTGTAGAGACTGGAGGTGAAATCAAGGCACTAGAAAAGACTACTAACTTCAGATTGTTAACTTCTGGACCAACTAACCATCTGGGCAGGTCTTTGAAAAGAAGTGAAAAGGGAGAAGGGAGGTGGGGAATCCCCAAGCCTAAAACACGGATGTGAAAAATAAATAAACAAACATATACAGATGTGGCCAGGCTGGGTGGGACCTGAAACCTGCCCCTAGCCTGTTCAGTAAGGCGGGATGAGCTAACTTCCTAGGTTGACTTCAACTAGTTCCGTTTTTTCCGGTGAAAACGTCAAAAGAATAAAACATCCCACTCAACCTCTAGGGTTCCCAGGTCACCATCTATGATCGACAGGAAACAACAAGGGAAGACAGAACCTCAAAGGTTTCCTTTAAATTCTTAGAGTTAAGTGTGGCCTATTAGAGTTAATTCAAGCTTTCCCCCAAATCTTGAAACTCATACCTCTACTTAGACATAGAAGTTAGAAGCCTCAATTGGTGAGTTCTCCCAAAACAAGGATGTGCAAGAGCCAGTCTGCCTCCAGTGCCAACAATTCAATTTTCAGTGTTAAGTATTTACACATTAAAAATTGCCAACTGCTACAAATCAGGGTTTGATTTATTGTTCTGTTGATTGTCTAGATTTGAAAATGTAATAGAGAAAATGTTAACAATGAAGATTAAACTTAAAAGTGTGTCCATTTACACTTGTTTATTTTATTTCCCTTCTCCTTCCCCACCCCCCCAGCTATCTCTTCCCCTAAGTTTCATTTTAAGTCTTGGTTAAATTGCATGCTGGCTCTTTCTCAACTCAACCCCCCCCCCCCCATTGCCTTGCTTTCATAAGTAATTTCAAGGGCAAATCACAATAGTGATTATTTATGTATCAGGTTTTGTGCTAAATGTTGGAGATACAAAAAAAAAAGGTAAAAACTAGGTCCAGGTCCTTTAGAGTTTACAATTTAATGGGGCTGACAACCATGTACAAACAAGATCTCTATAGGCTTAACTGAAGATAATCAACTAATAAAGGTACTAGCATCCCCATTTTATAGATAAGAAAACAGGCTGAGCTAGGTGACTTGGCTAGTGTTATACAACAAATGTGTGACCAAGGGAGGATTTGACCCAAGGTTTTCCTGGCTTCAAATCCAGTGCTCTATACCCTAGGTCGTGTTTCCCACTGTTCCTATAAATAGTTCTGTAAAAGTAAGAAACATATATTATTTATCTTTAGATTTCTCCTGGTGCATTCAAGTATCTTCTATTCAAATCACCAGGTATTTATTATATACCTACTATATGCAAGGAACTGTCACATGCTAAGAATAGAAACAAAGATTTTCCCCACTTGGGGCTTACTTCTGCTACGGATATTGTGCAAAGCATATGCTTAATAAATATTTTTGGAATGAATGGCATTTATCATCCTTTACAATGTGTTCCTGACTTTTGTCATTTCATCTTCTAGTAACTCCCCAATATGGTTCTTCTCTTCTGGTTAGACTGGTCTCTTCCTCTTCCTTGAACATATTGTACTTATGCCTGCCTCTAGAATGCTGTTCACACTGGACCCCCCCTATTTCTAGGCTCTGCCCTCTCTTCTCCACCAAATCAAACCCAATTCACATTCTCATTTTCTAGAAAAATCCTTTTCTGTCCATGCCAAACTGAACTGCCTTAGATAGCTAGTTATCTTTTTCATACATCAATTTGCAGTCCCTCTAAGCTATGTGGAAGATTATTAAGGACAAAACCTGTTTCTTTTATTTCCGTATCCATGGTAACATTGTATATAGACCTTTACATAAATGTGTGGTAGTATGGTACAAAGGGGATTCTCATACAGATAAAGGTTGGATTCCATTGACTCAGAGGTGTGTTCAATTCTGAGATTCTGTTCTACTGCTCAATAAATAAATGTGCTGACTCAGTTGACTAAGACCTTGGAACAAAGTATGACAAAGAGCATGACATTGAAACTCCCAGAGGCTGATGATTGTGATGATAATTCTGTCAAAAAGAACCAGACTGTGATGAAAGTCAAAGAAAGGGGACAAATGCTGTAGACTCAACAGTGAGGGTCAATAGTCTTGATTACACTGAACCCCTTAGCCGAGGTCAGGGTTGACTAGGAGAGCCAATAGCCAGAGAAGAGGGGGAGGAAAGAAAGAGAAAGCAGAAAGACTTGGAGAAGAACAGAAAAGGAAACTGAAGTGGAGTTAAGGGAAGAGAAGAGAAAGAAGGAGAGAGAGCACAGCAAAAGTGGAAGGTGTGGAAAGGGAGAGTCTGACATATGGCTCAGTCATACAGATTTGTTTATAGTAAGGGAAAAGTCTGACCATAGCAATTCAGGGTCAGTTTATCATTTGCAGAAATAACAGAAGGGTTATCCTGAAGAAATAAGTCAAATTGTGTAAGAAAACCTCAGGCAAGTTATTTAATCGCCCTTGGCCACAGTTTCCTCATCTGTAAAATGAGAATGTTAGACTAGATGGCCATTGGGGTCCTACGACTAATTCTCTATGAATCTTTGGTTTAATAATTTAGTAGAAAATGTGCAACACATCTCTGAAATTTGCAAAACTTTAGTGTCTATTGGATACTTAGCAAGACATGATAAGAATTTCACATAAGCACCTCACTATCTTTCAAAAATTAGCAGATGGAAAAGCCCACTGGACCCCCACATCCCAATTGTTGCTCACAACAACACAGACATAATCTTGATTAAAAAAAAACTTTCACAACAGTGTTTATAATAGGGTTGACATATCTCGAACTCATAATCTCCAAACTATATAGAATGTAAAGCTTTCAAAATATAGAGACCTAGCAGACTAATAGGAAGAAACACATATCATTACTTTCATCTTGCTTGCTATAAAATTGTCTTTTCAAGGTATCTATAGAAGATGAATGTAGTCAAGATTATTTTACAAAAGGTGGCTAACTTATTCACATGTATATACATATACATATACATATACACACACACACATACACACACTCACATAGAGAGATACTTAAATATATATATATATATATATATGCGCGTGTGTGTGTGTGTGTGCTCCATGTAAAAGAATAGCATGAGAGCAATTTGCCCTCCAGCTAATTATAGCTGAGTGCCATCAAAAAAAAGTGAGGAGTAGAGAATAATAATAACCATTAACAGGTTGCTGGGATCTGTCCTTTCTGATTCCATTGGACCATGTGTGCTAACTTGCTCTGTACCCCATAATAACATAGAGCTTTAAGCTCTGCCAAGGACTTAACACATGTTATCACATTTGATCCCTCCAATACCCTTATCAAGTGACTAATATAGCATTATTCCTATTTATAAATGAGAAGTAAAAAGACAGCAGAGATTAAGTAACTTGGCCAGAGACACAAAGCTACTTAGTGTCTGTGGCAGGATTCTTACTCAGGTCTTTCTGGTTTCAAGTCCAGTCCTTTCTTCACTAGCAATGAATCAAATCTCAAATAGTTTCAGATCTACTTACGATATAGGCAGAAGACTGAGCAGTAACTCTTTGCAGAAACACCCTGTCAGCCTGGGCAGAATTAACCGAAAGGAGAAGGAATGGACAAGGGGTGAGGAGTATGGCTGCCTTGAATAAGAAGACTTTTAAAAGGGAGATTGAGTAAAAAAGGGTGATGTCATCTTTACCTCCTCACATCCTTCCCGTAATTCTCTGCAATGCTTAAAGAGAGGAAAACCATTTAAAAAACTTTCTTTTAAGGCAAAGAATGACAATTTTTTTTAGTTCTGGTGAATGATCTGGCTTTATTCCCACCCTGAACTGTATTAGCAAATGGATATCCCTTTCACCTATAGTTCAGAAGATCAAAGTCCACATTATTTGAGTGATGATTCTCAGTCCAGGCATTGTGCCCAGAACATCTAGACCCAAGCCAGATGCTAATGCCCATATGCTGATGAGTTGTCACTGTCTTCCTCCTGATGGATAGGTCCTGGCTAGGGGCCAAGTGCAAAGCAGAAATGGTGACTAGTGAGCCCTGGGAGCCCCATCTGTCCTCCATAGGGGATCTCATTCTCTTTTCTCTGCCTCCAGGGCTGTGGCACATTCTGCTCCAAGGATCCATCCATACAAAGATACCCTACTTTCACTTGTTATATATCATGTTATATAACCCATTCACCTAAAGTCCATGGAGTAGCATTCCTAAAACCTTCAAACAACATCAGAGGGCTAACTTTGCAATAGGTGTAAACCAAGAAATAATCTAGAAAAAGCCTCTTTGGACCTCAGTCTCCTCATCTGTAAAATGTAGCTCATAGGTAAAGTTAAAAAATGAGACAATATATGTAAAGTTCTCTGCAAACCTTGAAAAGCACAATTCAGCCAATGATTCTGGACTTCAATAACCAGGGGGATACTGTTAAGTCAGTTTTTGAAAACATCTTCTAGTTGCTACTGAATGGCCTAAGACCCCTTCCAATGAAACCATACATACTGAATTGCTCCTCTCATAGATCTAAACAAAGACTCAAGTTGAATGTAGTACAGACACACAAAGAACATAACTTTAGAGTTGAAAGTGACCTTTAAGGTCATCTCATCCAATTCCTCATTTGGGAGATGAGTAAACTGAGACATGGAGGGTCAAATGACTTTCCCAAAGACATACAGGCAATAAGTAAGAGAGGTAGGATTCAAACCTAGGTTCTTTCACTCCAAAGCTAGACCTCCACCATCCATTGCACCATGTCACATTCTTAGTCATGATACCTTATATTTGTCTAACACTCTTCCATTTTTAAAGCATTTCACGTGCTAGAGAAGGTATTATTATGGCCTTTATATTACAAATGGAACCTGCCTACTGCTGATCAGCAGCAGCAACAGAAAACTCTCAACTCCCACTCATGCCTGAAATTCCATCATCAGAATTTAATGCCTTTAGAAGAAAATATTTGTTTTCTCCTAAGATGCAAATATTCCTGAGATTTCAGAGTCTACCCTGACATTCCCTTCCTAGCACTGAGAAAGTAATTTCATCACTGAGCCTCAGTTTCTTCATTTGAAAAATAGGAATAATGCTTGTGCCACCAGGAATTATTATGAAGAAGACTTTTGGTCAACTATGCAGTATGGTATCAATGTGAGTCACTGTGACAATCAGAATTTGGATTATTCTCAGTTATACCTAAGAGGACACAACATGAAGACAGATCAAAAAATGGAAGGGTCCTATTATTCCATGAAGTCTTTGCCTCAATTCCTCATTTGTTAAATGGGGATGGTGTCATCTTCCTCACAGAAAACTTATAAGGACTGAAATAAAAGGATGGGAAATGCTTTGAAAAGTACAAAGTGGGATGCAATTCACCCCTGTTAAAATTAGAAGCATGCCAAGCATTATTTCTATCCTCATCATTCCAAAACTGAGTGGTTATAAACAGTAAAAGAATTCTCTGGAGTTACCTAAAAGATAAGTGAGAAAATGAAGCCAGCCAGACATCCCTTTAAGCAGGTTGAGATGAGGACCACATATAATTTATGCTCACTTACTTACTCACCCACCTACAGAGCAAGATTTTATTTTGAAGATTTGAGTGTAGGAAGAACATTTGGCCCTTGAGTTGGCAGGGCTGGCATGACTACCTTCCTGAAGGAGAATCTACCACTCCAGGCAAATCGGAGATACAGATCTACCTTTCTGGGTAGGTAGCTGTCTGACAAAACAGCAGAGAGGTGTGGGAGCAGGCATATTCTTGCTAATGGTTTTCCCTAGCTTGGTTATTGTGTATTAGTCAAAAGGTGGCAATTACCTTCTACCATACCCAACCCCCTCCTCTTGGTCTCACTGAACTTTAGCTGGTTTTTTTTTTTGAGATCCACACAGCTTGGGTTCTTTATCCTCTATGAAACCTTTCCTGACCACTCAGCAGGGCTGTTCTAACTAGGGTTAACCACCATGACATTTCTCAGTATATGCTCCCTTCTCATCAATCACACAGCCAGGACCTTAATTCAGTGATACACCCCTGGGGTAGCCCCCTAAATGTTCTCTCAGCCTCAGTTGTCTTTCTACCCTACTCCATCCCCCACACAGATGCCAAAGTAATTTTCCTAAAATTCCAGTCTGGGTAGGTCATTACTCTACTCAATTAATCAAGCAAGTAAACATTTTATTAAGCATTTAATATATGTGCCACACCCTGTGTTGGGTGCTAGGAAAATGAATGCCACTTCAGCAGTTCCTAGTGTTCTGAGAACCAACTAATATCCTTTTCTGTTTGGCTTTGAAAGGTCTTCACAACCTAGCCCCAGATTATTTTTCCAACCTAATTATCCATTATTCTTCTTCACACATTTGAATGATCAGTAAAAAATAAGACTGGACAGTTCCATCTCTCATCGCCACTTCTTTGCACTGACTGTCTTCTCATTCCTAGACTACATTCCCTCCTCACTTTCACCTCTTAGTATTCCTCATGTGCATCAAAACTCTGTCCAAGTGACACCTACAAAAAAACTATTCCTTTTCCTCCCCTCTCTTTCAAATAGATATCACTTATTTAGGATATAAGAATGTTCATATAGGTTCAAATCAACCTACTGGTTGATTTATTGATTTGTCCAAGTGTCACTAAATTGATAGGGAACTGACAGCACTTAAAATCTTTCAGTAGTATAGGAAAAAAACTTATCTAATAAGATTCATAAGGTTAATAAGATTTATTGAAGACAGGTTAATTCTTTCCTAGTCCTAGTTTTGTCTGTTTTTATCCCCCTCTCAAAGAAGATCTTCCCAGTGACAACCTCCAAAAGTTCTAATAAACCTTTACTATCCACCTCAACTAAATTTTCAGTTAAAAGTTGGAGATCACCATTCATGCAATCTGCCCTAAGTATGATTTTTTGTAAAGTTTGTCCAGGGGATCAAAATAACTAGTTATAGGTCTGCCACCCATTCAAAATAGCCATCTGTATATATGGTGCAGTACATAGAATATTGGACCTGGAGTCAGGAAGACTCATCTCCCCGAGTTCAGATCTGGTCTCAGAAATTTCCTAGTTGTGTATCCCTGGGCAAGTTACATAACCTCAGTTTTCTCATCTGTTAAATGAGCTGCAGAAGGAAAAGGTAAACTATTCCATTATCTTTGTACCCTAAATAGAGTCACAAAACTTGGATATGACTGAAAAAGACAGGACAACATAACCCATATTCTAAAAGATAGGCACTTATCACACATTGCTTTGTATTTTAATGCTGCCTTTTAATACTCACAAGATTATGAATATCTTAAGAATAGGATACTTCATATATCATGGTATCTCAGAGTCTAGTAGTGAGCCGAATATATACTAAATTTTCATTTATTGAATTTATTACTCCATTATATGAAATCTGGGGATTGATCTCATTAGCCCCAATCCCTGAGGCCCACATCCTGGAGAAAGATTCATATACAAACACACCAAGAGGTTGACTTGTACAATCACCTGGGAAAAGAGACACCTTTCTAATTTGATAGCATTCCAATCCTCACCACTGAGAAAAAGCTGTGAAGGTTCCCATGTTGACATATCAATCAATCAAAAAGTATCTATTAAATACTTTCCATGTCATGTGCCAGACACTGATCAAGGAACTGATTCATCAATAAAAGCTAAACAATTCCTGCCCTCAGGGGGATTATAATCTAATAGAGCAGTCAGAGGTGTATATAAAGATATATAAACAAAAGACAGGAGGCACTAGCATCTCAACATGGCTCTTGAAGTGAATATTGAAGCAAATACGGGAAACTCCAAAGAGGTTAAAGTGTCCTGTGATTTTAGAATATTCCAGATCCCTCTAGTCAGATAGGAAATCCACCTGCTGAACTGGCATACTGAGATATCTATAAGGGATTTACTGTGATCTTCCTTCCAGTGAATTTAACCCAAAGAATTATGAAGCTCTAAAGTTGAATTTTTAAGCCTTAGGAAGAAAGCTATTTGGGATCAAGGAGGTCTTGCTGGTGGCACCCTGCAAATCACACAACAAATATTTATTTGTTAGCCATCCCACATCCACCAAGATCAGTTTTTAAAAGCCTTTTCAGTGTTGTTGTAACATCATGTTCTGGTGCCTTGGACAAACCTGCCACCCAAATTACATGCTGATGTTTCAGTCTGACCCTGGCCTTCCTCAACCACAGCCATTACCTTGACAGAGACCAGAGGCTCCACCAAAGACGCTGTTGTTCTTGGGAGGAAAGCCAGTAAGGAAGAGATCAACACAACCCTACCAGAAACCCTTTTTCTTTCTAGGCTTACCAGAATCATTATGTATAGATAGAAGTCAGATCTTTTGCCCCTAAAAATCATCATCCTTTTTGAGTTATACATTTTATCATTGGGCAAAAGAATATTAATAGGGATGAATTATATAGCTCATGGGAGAAATATTTAATTTAGGCATCATTTTATTGGGGGAGGGACATTAACTAAGGCACATTTATAACAACCCAGAATAAAATTTACAGCTCTGGATATATTTTAATAGTCTGCTGCCTCCGCTCTTATGAGCTACCTATATAACCATCCTTTAAAAAGCACTTCAGTGTCTAATTGGTTAGGTATTCAATTAAACTGAATTGAGAATAGATAATGTTTAGAAGACACTTTGCTATCATGTTTTCCCTCAAGGGAACATATGTGTCATCTATTCTAACCCTCTCATTTTGCAGATGAAGAAACAGACACCTGGTTGGGTGATTCAACTTGCCAAGGTCATAAAGATTTATAAGAATCAGAGCCAGGATTTAAAAAGCAGTCCCCATCATCACATGAGGCAGACAATACAATTATTACATCATTCCCATTTTGAAGACCAGAAAACTGAGGATTCATTTAAAAAGATTCCAGCAACAAGTAATTGGGGAAGGTAAGTCAAACCTAAAATCAAGCAGGGGTTGAATAAATATTGCTGAATGGTTAATTGAAACAATTAAGAGAGCAGTTAAATACTAAATACTAAAATAATAAAGTATTTAACTAAAGAGTTAAATACTACTGTAAACAGTAGGGGCTAGGCCCAATGGAGAAAAGTGTATATATATATATATATATTAAGAGAGAGAGAGAGAGAGAGAGAGAGAGAGAGAGAGGAGTAAGGGCGCATTCCAGGTTAGGAGAACACCAGGAGCTAAGGATGTGTGTTCATGTGTGTGTGTATGGTAAGAATTTTTAAATGGAACATTATTTACTTTATATTCCTGACCTGCACAAAACTGGCATATGGAAATTGGTAAGAGTGGCTTGTTTTATGGTGATTCCTTAGAATTCTACAATGTTTAATATACAGCAACATGAACATTAGGCATTTGAGGTCTAATGTGAACAGAAAATTTCCTGCTGGTCAAAAAAACCTGCAGACTAAAGTACAGGACTGTTTCTGTTGACAACGCCATATAACCAACCTCATGGTCCCTAAAACATTTGACACTATCTATAAGCAGAATCACTCCCAGCTGCCAAGGTGAAAATTTGATTCTACTAGGATGTCCAAAAATGGCTCTAGGAATAATTGCAAATTTAGTGCTGGCTGTCTTCAATGATGGAAGGCTTTTTTCTGTGTCTGGGTTCTCCAAGGACCCTATGGCCTCATTTATCTGTCAACACTCTTTAGCAATAGAATTCCAGGAGAGTATCTGAGATTATTCCCAATAAAACCTAAAAGATTGATAGGACAAGGTATGACCCTTTTAAAAGCAATTTACATATTAATAGGGATCAAAGTCTTAATACTAAGAAGTGACACTGATGGTAAAAATTCATTGGCTGGGTAGTTGAGGGAGGTGATACAGGGACAGACTGCCTTCTCTTTGGGCAGCTGGGTGGCACTCAGTTGAGAGAATGCCAGGCCTGGTGTCAGGAAGACTCATTGTCCTGAATTCTAATCTGGCCACAGACCCCTACTAGCCATATGACCCTGAGCAAGTCACTTAACATTATTTGCCTTAGTTTCCTTATCTGGAAAATAAGCTAGAGAAGGAAATGGAAACCTACTCTAGTATTTTTACCAAAAAGAAAACCAAATGGGGTTATGAAGAACAGAACACAACTGCAAAGAACAACAAAAGCCCTCTCCTTAATTCTAACAACTGTTATCACAAGATTTGCTAATCTCCTTCCATCTTCTGAAACTCTTTTCAGTTTCTCCATCAAAGGCACAGATTTTATCTATAATTTCTGTACTTGTAGTGATACTAACTGCTAAAATACTAATGTCAAAATTATTAACAGTAGAAGCTGAAAGAAATGAGCTTATTTTTGAGAAAACCTTTGAGACTGAGGCAGCCCTTGCTAGTACAATTATGGTCTCTAGCCAAAAGATACATTCCATATGCATGTCACTGTATCTTTCCAATCCCACCCACACCTGGGTTGAAAACTGGCAGTGACATCAGCTATGTTAACAAAGGCTAACCCCCATAATGATCATCTTTTGGCAGAATAACTAGGGTGGGATAACAATGGCTTTGTCCCCAGATGTCAGCATAATTGTGATATACTTCCTCCCTGTATTAGTCTAAAGATCATCTTTTTATGCCTTAATATTTTCCTCCTTATGGAACTACTGGTCCAGAAACTCTACACTACACAGTATGAATCTACACTCACATCTGATCTTGATAGTCCTGTCACCATATCATCTCTGCACCATGCCCACCTTCTATCCTAAAAAAGCCATGGAGATAGACTTGATTTTTAGGGGGACAGTCCTCTTCTATGAGTACAACTATTCCTATTGTAGGATTATTCTTTTCATCCCCAACTGTCTTCTAGATAACTGTGTACTTATCCCTCCCCTTCTCCCAAAAGAAAGAGTTCCTAATTATGATTTTAGCCATCAGTTACAAATGTTGCCTTCTTTTTATCCTCTATTTATGCAACTTATGCAAACATAATTCTCCCTCTGATCTGAGAGATACCAGTGTTTTTTTTAATAGAAAGCATGTAAGTTTACACAGCAAAATGTCCTTCTACTAATAACCTTCATTGAAATATCGATAATATTCATGGGATTGTTTTTTTCCTTTTCATAAGATAAAAAAAAATATGATAGATCTAATTGATCTTATGAGTGTCTATGTATTTACATGTGTGTGAGTTTTATGAAAGTGAAGTTTATTTTTAAAAATAGAAACAATTCTATTTTGAGTTTTTAAAAACATTCCATAGGACACAAGCACTTTGTTAATTAATGGAGATTCCCCCTTCAGGAAAAAATAAGGAAATAAGGCATACTGAAGTTCAAAAGAGTTGAGGAAAGAACTTTGATATATCCCCATGACTTCCCTTTGCCTCCTAGGAAGAGGGTCTAGGTTAACCCAAGACCAACATGAGTGACCATATGCTCACTGGTATTTCTTCCATATGGGGCATGAGGAAATTTCTACTTGAATGCATTTTCCATCATGTCTTCTTTTTAAAATAAGGTCAACAACAACAGATTCAGAGCCACAAGTTTTCAATGCCACAATTTTTACAAGAGTCATACTCTGGGATACTCCCAACCCATCTCTCCCCATCAGAAAAAGAAATATAGAATGGGTCAAAGAATCAGAATGACTTATATGTAATAATAGTCATCACAACAGATCATCTTATGTTCCATTCTCTGAGTCATTAAATGAGACACAAATCCTATTCCACAGACATTGAAGAATCTTATGGATAGAAATGAAACAAAAGGAAAAAGCTAAGGAGACTTAAGCTCCTAAACCTACTCTTCCACTGGCTAGATTGGACAAGCTATTTGACTCTCGGGGTCTCAATTTCTTCATGTTCAAAATGAAGATAATGATAAACTATATTCTATAATATTTTTTACTTTTTTTTTTGGATTCTGCAAGACATTGGGATTAAGGGACTTGCCCAAGGTCACACAGCTAAGTAAGCGTTAAATGTCTTGAGGCTAGATTTCAACTCAGGTCCTCCTGACTCCAGGGCTGGTGCTCTATCCACTGCATCATCTAGTTGCCTCCATTCTATAAATTTCAAAGAAGTATATAAATAATAGGTATTTATTATAATAATTATTATATTATTCCCTATTTCTTGGAAAATATATTTCTAGAAACCAGTCATGTTTATAATCCTACACACACACACACACACACACACACACACACACACACATTTGGGCATGAGGAAAATTGAAATCCTTCCCCACTCTCCTTCTCCTATCCTAAAAGATGTCTAGTCTTCAGTTTCTCCCCCTTGAGATGAATCAGTGTCATGATTTCTTATTAACAAACTTCTTATATCTCTCTGAAAACAATCTGCTGAAAACTTGGAAGCAAAATACCCTTGAGCAATATGGGAAGCCCTTAAATAGCATATTTCAAATTCACTTTTAAGGATGTCTGGATTCCTGAGACTGTGTACATTTCTAACATGTTTTATAAAGATTTTGGAAACATAAGCCAGAAATCAATGACCTCTGCTATTCTGAGAACCTCCAGTGAGTTTAAACAATACCAATAGGGCAGGGGAGAAGTTAACTTAGTAGAAAGGGGATAATAGAGGGCAGGAGAGAATAAACTGCATATGAGGCAGAATAGTAGAAAGCTCTCTTAACAATTACCATAGAGGCAGGGGCCGGTAGGTGGTGCAGTGGATAGAGCACCAGAGTCAGGAGTACCTGAGTTCAAATCCAGCCTCAGACAATTACTAATTACCTAGCTGTGTGGCCTTGGGCAAGCCACTTTAACCGCATTTGCCTTATTAAAAAAAAAAACCTAGTAATTAAAAAAAAATTTTAATTACCATAGAGGTCATTTTCACCAATATCACAGATTATTTACACCTGAAAATATCTAACAGTTTTGACTTATAGGAGGACAATATTATCAGAACTTTGTATGTTTTCCACATAGCAGGTACTTAAATACACATTTGTTGGGGTTTTCCCTAGCTATTCTGTGACTATGAAGTTGAAACTACTGACTTGCTGTCTCTCTAGCAGTGGGGATGGGTCACATCATAACATCCATATTCTCTTATCTCCATTATTGTGTGTGTGTGTGTGTGTGTGTGTGTGTGTGTGTGTGTGTGATGATTTTGGTCAATGTGGGAAATGGGCTCAGTAGTCTTCAGTACCCATTTCTGCTCCAGCAGAAAATTATTGACATGCCACTTCACTTCGGAATTCAGTTTCCTCTTCTTTAAAAAGGAAGAGTCTGAAATAAATGATCTCCAATTCCTAAAAGGGTTATAATTCTAAAGTCTATTTCTGTTTCCTAGAATGGCATAAATTGGCAAGAAATCTCACCAGTCTATGAAAGAGAACAAAGTGATTTGACCCTTAAAAGAACCAAACCCACAAATTGGGTTTCATTGGTTCTGTGCTCTAACCATCTGAAATATGAGTATCTTCTGATGGAAAGAAACAGGATGCTCTCTTCACATAGCAAAGCCAATGGGTAATTCATTTTTATCTACAATTACCATTGTTCAATTATATGTATCAAATATAGCTCTGCTATCTGCATTTGTCTTTTCATTCCCCTACAATGTGGTCTTACAGCACCTCACCATAAAGATAATAGAGAAATGAAAGATGCCACAGCAATTATTCCAGTGGCATGAACTCTGATTTATGCACCAGGGTGGAAATCACATAAGATTTCCCAAATCATAAATTGGATATGGTCCTTAATGGTAGGAGGAAAATGGCTTCATTTTCTAAATCATTAGAAATAATATGAAAGAAAGAACACTAAAGCAGAAAGTAAAACATCTAACTTATAATCATTTTATCTAATAAATTTGGGTGGGGGTGGAAAGAGAACCATATTCTCCAAGACCATTCCTAACTCAAAAATTCTATTGGTCCACAATTCTTATCCTACCTAGGGCATATCTCTCTGGGTCTCTAAAATTAGGGTGACTCTTTAGATTTAATTAATATGCAGATTTTCTAAATAGCTCCCAGTGAGAATTAATTTGGTGTAAGCACAGCTTTTAAAAACATATTTAGGGGGCAACTAGGTGCCATAATGGTTAGAGCACTGGCCCTGGAGTCAGGAAGACCTAAGTTTAAATCCAGCCGTAGATATTTAATACTTACCTAGCTGTGTGACCTTGAACAAGTTACTTAACCCTACAGCCTTGCAAAAAATTTTTAATAGAATTGAACATGGTTTTTAAATGCATAAAATACCTTAACAAACGTTTGCTAAGTACCTGCTATATGCAAAGTGTTATGCTACCGGGGAGGGATACAAAATTGATTTCAAATAACTTTCAGTCTAATATGTATAGACATATATAAAAATAAACATTATAAAAAGCAGAATGTGTTTAGGTTGAAGGAAAGAACCAGTTAGGATTTGGAGTGCTCACTTCTCATCAGTCATCCTTCACTCTCACTCATGACTAGTCCATCTCCTCTTTCTGTCATACAATTCTTTAATAACATCCTTAACTCCAGTTCTTCTTTGGAGTTATTGGCTAGGTAGTAATATGGGGTGACCTACTGACCCCCACTATGTGGCCCTCCATTGTCCTTCATGTTCATCTCTAGTTCTTTGGAGGCAGTGGGGTACCTCTTATCACTGCCATACATTAGTAAAATATTTGTGTTAAAAAAATGAGCTTTTGATCTCTGAGGTACCACCTCAACCTATCAAATTGGCCAATATGACCAGAAAGGACAATGTCCAATGTTGGAAAGAATGTGGGAAATCTGGGACACTAATACATTGTTGGTGGAGCTGCTAACTCATCCAACCTTTCTGGAGAGCAATTTGGAATTTCACCCAAAGCGAAAAAAGCAATACCTCTACTGGGTCTATACCCCAAAGAGATCATGAAAAAAGGGTAAAAACGTTACTTGTACAAAAATATTCATAGCAGCCCTGTTTGTGGAGACAAAGAATTGGAAATTGAGTGAATGTCCCTCAACTGAGGGATGACTGAACAAATTATAGTATATGTACATTATGGAACACTATTATTCTATTAGAAACCAGGAGGGATAGAAATTCAGAGAAGCCTGGAGGGACTTACAGAAACTGATGCTGAGCGAGATGAACAGAACCAGAAGAACATTGTATACCATAACACCAACATAGGGTTGATTATCAGTCTTAATGGATTTTCCCCATTCCATCAGTGCAACAATCAGGGACAATTTTGGGGTGCGGAGAGGTGTGATGGAGAATACCATCTGTATCCAGAGAAAGAATTGTAGAGTTTAAATAAAGACCAAAGACTATTATTACATTTAATTTAAAAAATAAAACCATTATCTTATTGTGTAATTTTGCTATCTCTTATATTTTATTTTTTTCTTAAGGATATGATTTCTCTCTCAATACATTCAATTTATATCAATTTATAGCATAAAAACAATGTAAAGACTAACGGACTGCCTTCTGTGGGGAGTGGAGGGGGCGGGAAGCAAGATTAGGGGAAAAACTGTTGTAAAATAAATATAAATAATATAAATATAATATAAACATACACATAAAAATAAAAATAAATTTTTTTAAAAAATTAAATACAACAGACAAAAACCACTGTAACCAAGATCAAAAGAAATGTAGTAAACTGGGAAAAAATCGTTATAACTAATGTTTCTGACAAAGGACTCATTTCTAAAATATACAGAGAACTGAGTCAGTTTTAATAAAAAAAAAAAGGCATTCCCCATTTGATAAATGGTCAAAGGATATGCAAAGGCAATTTACAGATGAGGAGATCAAAGCAATCCATAGTCATCCAGCAATACCACTGAAGAGATGATGAAAAAGGGTAAAAACATCACTTGTACAAAAGCATTCATAGCAGCCCTGTTTGTGGTGGCAAAGAATTGGAAATCAAGTAAATGCCCTTCAACTGGGGAATGACTTAGCAAACTGTGGCATATGTATGTCATGGAACATTATTGTTCTATTAGAAACCAGGAGGGATGGGAATTCAGGGAAGCCTGCAGGGATTTGCATGAACTGATGCTGAGTGAGATGAGCAGAACCAGAAAAACACTATATAACCCAACAGCAACATGGGAGTGATGATCAACCTTGATGGACTTGCTCGTTCCATAAGTGCAACAATCAGGGACAATTTGGGACTGTCTGCAGTGGAGAATACCAGTATCTAGAGTATCCAGAGAAAGAAGTATGGAGTTTAAACAAAGACCAAGGACCGTTACCTTTAATTTAGAAAAAAAAAAAAACTGATATCTTATTGTCTGATGTTGCTATCTCTTATACTTTATGTTTCTTCCTTAAGGATATGATTTCTCTCTCATCACACTCAATTTGGATCAATGTATACCATGGAAACAATGTAAATACTGGCAAATTGCCTTCTGGGGGGGGGAGAGGAAAGTAAGAATAAAATCTTTAAAAAAAATTAAATACAAGTCAAAATGAGCTTTTGTTATTATGTAAGCTTACAGTCAGTAAGTTTTGCAGTTTGCATTTTCCCAAACTCAATTTGGCCTACCCCCTTCCTCCTTTTTTGTTGTGGGTCTAGCTCATTGTCCTTCTCAAAAAGACAAACAAGTTCTAGAGGGTATCTGTTCAGATGTTGATGCTGAAATCTGGACAATAGACATTCTTCATCCAATTGGTCTTTGCTATGTGAATGAATAGCACAAACTCATTTGAATGATTTTAGGAGGCTTTACATTGTCATGGGACTTGATCTGATCAAAACCACAAGCCACAAATCATCCACAAATACAAGTATCTGAAGTATCTATCTACATGCTATACCTCCTTAAACTAGGCCAAAGATTCTCAACCATTTTGTATGAAGGACCTCTTGGGCAGTCTGGTGCAACCTTTGAATTTCTATGCTGGATTTCCCCTTTCCCCCATCAAAGGGGTGAATAGTTTTGGCAAATATGTATCTCCTTGGGCAGCTAGGTGGTGCAGTGGATGGAGCACCAGCCTTGGAGTCAGGAGGACCTGGGTTCAAATCTGGTCTCAGACACTTAATGATTACCTAGCTGTGTGGCCTTGGGCAAGCCACTTAACCTCATTGCCTTGCAAAAGCCTAAAAAAAGAAAATATGCATCTCCTTGTTTTATGTATCATGTGATGTTTACAAACAAAAGGTTATTGAACAAATTACATCTTTGAAGGAATTCTGAGCAATCTTGATAAAAGAACAGGAAATATCTTGTAAAAGTAGCATTTATCAATTTTTTCAAAGTCAACAAACTATATACACAATTCAGAAGAAAGAATCAGAGAATGCTATATGGAGACAGTGAGACCTAAGCTGGACCTTTAAAGGTGTAGTTCACTAGATGAAGACGCAGGAGGTATGTGTTTAATCAAGGATTAAACTTCAAATCTGTCTTGCCTGGACACTCAAAGAGTCAATAAGGTATTAAAATTAATTTCCAAAATTTGTAAACAAAGTAATCCATTATCCATAAAGGTTAAGAATACCTGACCTAAGAGAGGAGTCTCCCCTTAAGATTCCATAAGAGGATTTATGGAATAATATAGACAAGAACTGCAAAGAATAGGGTGGCTTGGCAGCCATGTGATTTATTTGCAAGGAGATCAGAGCTACAATGAAATGGAAGTTTTCTAGTGGATGTATCCTCTTCCTTGCTATATCCAGTGTACAGCAGGAATCCTTTCCACAGTATCCCCCAGTAATAAAGGCCATCTGTAGTCTCCTTTGAAGCCGTGCTCACACCCCACCTTCTACCTGATACATTTTCAGCCCCATTCAGCTGCTAGCACTTTCCTCAAGTATCTGGTAATTTCTTGCATCTCTATATGGACATGTTGTCTCTCCTCTGATAGAAATTATTGTCTTTGAACCAGAGACTGTTTCTTTTTGTCTTTGAATACTGGAAACCTGGAATAGTACCTGGACCATAGTGATAATTGTCTTTCATTCTTGAAGAAGGCCATGACATCAAGGAAGTGATGCCATGACAAGCATATCAGTTGGATTTGGGGGAGAGGCCTGTGCTAAATCACTTTCTCCTCCAGAGCCATCTGGATCCAGTGGCCAGATATGAATCAGGATGATTGGATATGGCCCTGGATGTGGGGCAATCAGAGCTAAGTGACTTGCCCAAGGTCTTACAACTAATAAATGTCTGAAACTGGATTTGAACTCAGGTTCTCCTGACTTCAGGGCTGACACTCTGTCCACTGGGCCATGTGGCTGCCCATTTAAACTATAGGGTTAGACCCCGACTGATTGACTAACAAACTCATTGATGGAATTTTCTAAAAGATCATATAGCAGAAAGAGCACTAGACTTGGGAGTTAGGAGACCAGGGTTTTCATTCCAGCAACTACCCTTACTATATGATCAAAAAATATACCTCAGTTTCCTCATCAAGAAAAAAAGGAGGGAATAACAACACCTGCACTATTTACCTCACAAAGCTTCACAAAGCTCAATGAATCAGAAAAACAAAACAAAACCAAACCCCAGGACTCATCCATATAAACCAGATTATATATGTTAGATTATCAACACCATCACCACCACTTTCCTTGGAATGCTGGTCTTCATTGCTTTGAGGCAGCTGGTAGCTGGACCTTAAGAGTCAGAAAGATCTGACTTCAAATCTAACCTCAAACATCAAGTAGCTGGGTGAATCTAGGCAAATCACTTAATCTCTGTTTCCCTCAGTTTCCTTCATCAATGAAAATAATAGCACATTCTTCAGTAGGGCATTGTGATGATCAAATGAAATGTTTATTTAAAACATAAAAAGCACATAGTAAGGGTTACATAAATGCATGCTTTCTCTTTATCCAAAAGTCAAATTTGAAGCTCCTTAAGTCCTGTTTATATAAAAATGCATAATCCCTATGAACCCTAGTAGAGAGTTGTTCATATGGTAAGATATTCAATACATAGTCACAGCATTTTCTATCAACATTTTTTCCTCTCCAAGGAAGGCTGGATCATTTCCCCTACTGAAATTAATTCAACTCATTCACACAAATAACATTTGCTCACCTTGGGCAAAGATGGGGGAGGGACAGGACTAGACATTTCTGACTTTTGTCCAGCCAATCATCTTCACCTATGCAATTGGGCTGGCTGTGAAACAGATTCACTAATAAGCCCTGTCATGTCCACCACCAATGCACCAGGATGAGCCTGCTCCATGATAGGGCAATGGATAAAATGGAAATAGAAGAAGGGGGTCAAGGGAGGGTTTATAAAAACAGCATCTGCAATATGACTGGTCCTATCCCCAGCTGAAAGAACCCCAAAGAAAATGACTATTTCCATGCTTTCAAGTTTTTGATGCATCCCAGAGAAACATCTTGAAGGTAAAAACTATTTAGCTGAGCCCCCAGCAGGCAATGCAAACAGATTCTGAGGACAGACAGTAATAATTGTTGATTCATAGTGGTTTAAGCTACTTAGAGATAAGCGATGGAGGGCAGTTTCTCCTAAAAGAATTCAGAGTGCAAGGTATTTATTTCATCACAGCACAGGGAGAAGGAGGAGGGGAAATGCACTGGAAGGTTAAACTCCAGTCCTGGAAAATGTACTGTGCTGTATAAAAACCAAAGAAGGCAGAAGTGATGTATGAGTCATGGATCTCCACGTGGCAGAGAGCTTAGGAAAAAGGACAACGACTCCTCGATGCACTGCTCCAAGGAGCAACCACTACACCTAAGGTAAATGGGGGGAGGTGAGTAGAAAAGGGGCAGTTGTAACAATCCCAAACTTCATAAGTTTGTGGGAATTATACTGAGTACTATTGTAACAAAGCCACAGTGTGCACATGCACACACACACACACACACACACACACACACACACACACACGGTGGAGATTCACATGTCTGTTCCTTTGGTTTCACATTCTGGTCTGGACAGCATGTAGCATTTCTTAAATGAGAGCCTCTAGAAAGCTGTGTTCTTTCTCAAAGGATTAGTGGATCAATGAATGTCAGCTGGAGGGGACCCTGAGTCCATCTAGTTCATAGCCATCATTTTACAGAAGGGACTGGACCAAGGTCACACAGATTTTTAGTTGCAGATACATTATTTTAACTCATGCCCTGACTCCAAAGTTAATGCTCTTCACCTGAATCATTATGCCTCCTTTTTGCAGTTGTTTCATGTTTGTAAATCTTGTCTTCCTATAAGGAAGAAGAATAAAATGGGAGCAAGCATCCCTGATGAGCAACTGATATATAAGATATATGGAGAATTGATTAAAGAATTCTTTCCCAATAGATAAACTGATAAATGTTTTGTCCTTCATTCTCAAAAAAGACCATGACATCAGAGAGGTGATGTCATTATAAGCACATGAATTGGATTTGAGTGAAGGGGTGCTGTGCTAAATCACCAGCCTCACTTTCTCCTCTGGAGCCATCTGGGTTTAGTGGACAAATATGAATCAGGACGACTGGAGACGACCCTGGATGAGAGGCAATCTGGGTTAAGTGACTTGCCCAAGACCACACAGTTAGTGTCAAGTGTGTGAGGTTGGATTTGGACTCCTATCCTCCTGCCTCCAAGTTCAGTGCTCTATCCAATAGATATACCAAGCACTCAATTCACTGTGCCACCTATCTGCTCCCAAAGAGTAAAGGATAAAAATAAGTTGGAACAGTGAATTGAGTGCTGAACCTAGAGTCAGGGAGACCTAAGTTTAAATCCACTCTCAGACACTTACTAGCTATATGATCCTGAGCAAGTCGCTTAAACCTATTTGCCTCAGTTTCCTCATTTATAAAAATAGAGAAGGAAATGGCAAACCAGTCCAATATCTTTGCTAAAAAAAAAAACCCAAGTGGAGTCAGATATGACTGTAAACAACTCACATTCTGCCAGACTTTCCATTTCTTCCTGGGCAAATAGTTGGTGCCATGGATAGAACACTGGGTCTGGAGTCAGAGGGATCTGAGTTCAATACATACTGATTGTGTGATCCTGGGCAAGTCACTTAATCATTATTTGTCTCTAGTTTCTTTAACTATAAAATGAGAATAAAAATAATAACACTGTGACTTGATTTATATAATATAACTTAGCACAGTGCCTAGCCAAAAAAAAAAAAGAGTATCTAATTACTCTTTATTCCCTTCCCTTTGCTTTTCCTTCTTCCTCTCTCTAGAAGGAGATATAACAAGCCACTCTTCCTTTCAATTCCCTCCTTAACTATCAAGGTTTAAGTTCTTCAAATTGAAAGTTCTAAATTTCCATGATACGCTTTTAAAGAAATTAAGTAGATAATATTCTACCTTCTCCTCCATAATATCTAAAACCTAATTTTCCTTCAATTCCCAGTGAAAATCTCACTGTCTCCATGAAACCTACCCAAAATACTCCAGCTCACACTGATCTCTCCTTCTCTGAACTACTATAGGTCTTATAATTTGTTCCAGATGATTTAACCCTTGATCACATGGCACCTGGTAACATCTCTTGTAGATTTGTATTATGTGACTATTTATTTGTTATATGGGGGTATGCCTTACTTTTCCAAATAGAACTTAAGCTCCCTAAAGGCAACACTGATTTCCCACAGCTAGCAGTACAATGCTATTTACAGAGCAGAAGCTCAAACTATATTAAATGAATAAAAGATAGCTATTGACCCCACTTGCTCGAAGACCACCTATTTGCACCTCATAGGGACCCATATAACTAGACTTATCACCATGATGCACATTTCACCTAAAAGAAAATGAAATCCCACAAGGACCAAAACTGATTATATCTCCTAAGAATCAGTCAGCAAAAGAGCACCCTCCCATTCTAAAGACTTACTGATGAATCAAAATAATCCCATGCCATTTCAATATAGTTCAATTCACAACTGAAGAGAACTGGGTCCAAACAGGCTTCTGGCCACATCATCCCTTGTACCCTCATAAACCTGTAGAGTTCAATAGCAGCCTCCCAAGTTCAGGTCCTCAAGTCTCACTCCTTCCCTTTTTCCCCCATCCTCCTTCTCTGGCTCTGTCTCTCTCTGTCTCTCTCTGTCTGTCTCTGTCTCTGTCTGTCTCTCTCTCTCTCTCTCTCTCTCTCTCTCTCTCTCTCTCTCTCTCTCTCTCTCTCTCTCCTACTTTCCTCCTCTCTTCTCTCTCCCCCTGGCAGGCAGCCCATGGCTCCATCAGGAAATGGAATGTTGTTGCTGTGTGAATTCTGAGTTCATTGGCTTTGTACTGTCCATGTTGAAAAGGAACTGTGGGAAGAAACCTCAGACACTGGCAATGTGCTTTAATTTGTCTCCTGGATATCTAATCTTGTCAGAATAAAGACAAGAGGGAGATTTCCAACTTCTTTAGAAGATACCCCATCCGCAGCCACATTATGTGGTATATGCAATACATTTGTACATAAAATGCTTTCTTACACTTTCTTATACATGTGATTAAAATGCAAAGATGATTTTTAACTGAATTGATTTAATTTTAGATTGTCATTCATTTTTTAAAACTTTTGTATATTGTGCTTAAACAATTCAATTCTACACACAGCCCTTGATTTTACGTTATTACATTTGACTGAATGGATACAATAGTCCCATGAAGCAGGTAGAGTATAATTTTGGTACTAGAATTCAAGAGGTGAGTGTTCTCCAGGTTATTTGAAGGCTGGGATATAGGGTGAGTCTAGAGGTTGGAACTATAGTCAATCTAAATTAATTTACTAAGTTGTAGCCACAGACAAACAAAACAATAGTTTTCTTAAAAGAAGGGAAGGAAGGAAGGAAGGAAGGAAGGAAGGAAGGAAGGAAGGAAGGAAGGAAGGAGGGAGGGAGGGAGGGAGGGAGGGAGGGAAGGAAGGAAGGAAGAAAGGACAGAAGGGAGGGGAAAATGGCAATCTTGAAAGTTACTTTTTCTGTAGAGGGCATAGGCTTAATTGCTTCATCCAAATTCTCTCAACCACTCTGCCTTTCAACCAGAAATAAAGGTCTTCCATACAGTAATCTGGAGTGACAGCACAATGTGTGACTGAAGAACAAAAAAGAAATTGTTATATACAGAGTGATGTATAGATACTTCCCTATATTCTCTTCCAAGCACATTCTGTTTCCATTTCCATCAAATCGGTCTATTTGCCCTCCTCTGAAGAAATTTTTCCATCTCCCATCTCTAAGACTTTTATACAGGTAAGTCTTTCAACCTCAATTCTACTTTAGGAAACAAGTCACATAGTCTGCTTACTACAGGGAACTTTTCTGTATCTCCATAGAGCTCTTTCCTTCATCAAAAAAAATTATTATATATTTATCTATTTTTATGTTGCTTACATTTATCTATTTGCATATGGGCAACTAGGTGGCATAGTAAATAGAGTGTCTGGTCAGGAGTCAATAAAGACCTGAGTTCAAATATAGCCTCTGACAACACTTAATCCTGTTTGCCTCAGTTTCTTTATTTGTAAAAATGAGCTAAAGAAGGGAATGGCAAACCACTTCAATATCTTTGCCAAGAAAACCTCAAACAACAACCACAAAGAGTTGGACATGACTGAAAATGACTAAACAACAAAAATGCATATTATATATCCAAAGAGAATACTTGGCTCTTGAAGTTCATGATTACTTTTTATTTTTCTTTTTTCCCTACGATTGCTAAGAGATGCTCACTGGATTGGATCAGATTGAATTAGAGGAGACTGGATCAGATGCAGGCCTTTAACTCACTCCCCTTCATCTAGAGGAGAAGGAATAAGTTATATATAATAACTAGTTGGTTGGTTGTTGTCCTTCATTCTGGAACAGGACCAAAATGACATCACTATGTTAGAGTCAAGGTACAGTGTGTCCAACTGTGTCTGATCAGACCAATATGAGCTCAGAAGGCTCTACCACAGATTGGGCACAAAGAGTCCACATGAACATTTGGAAGAGAGATGTTTCTAAATGTGCACATCTCACATTTCTTTTGAGCTACTGCAATTCTGCTTGGCTCATAGAGCACAGTGCCATCTTTGATGAGGGCACACCATGGTGAGTGGTTTTGTGCCAGTGTCTCTCATATCACGCAATTGATTCTAAAGTTCTAAAGTTCTTCAGAGAGACCTTGAGAATAACCTTGGATTGTTTCTTCTGATCTCCAAGTGAGCTCACATATTAGTACAGAGGGATTTAACCCATGACCTTGGCCTTATTAGATACATGCTGACAAATTCAGCTTAATATATGTTCATATCTAAAGGAAGGTTACCAGAATGGGAAACCCACAGAAATATTGCAGACATTGTGTAACTATTTATATTGGAAATTGGTCAGGCACACATAACCACAGGCACCACACAAAAGCAATAGAGTTTGATAAGGATAGTCCTGAGACACAGAATAACACTGTGGTAGGTATAGGTCAACAAGTCTGCATTCTAGTCCTGGTGCCACTCTTATTTTGCTATATGATCTTGCTTAGATATGTATTTCACTTTTCTGATTTACAAAATGGAATAATGTTATCATCTCATAGGTATCTAGATCTGAAGAAGGAAAACTTAAGACTAGAATAAAGGGGAATGTCTGGCCCTGGGGTAGTATTGATCTGGCATTGTCAAAGCATCCACAGGTGGGGCAAAGGGAGGAGGGAAGCTCAAAATTCAATATAGCCCACAAATGATGTTAGAAATCTCCAAACAGCCCTTGACAGAAAAAGGGTTTCCCACCCCTGCATTAAAACAACTCCCCTCACTTTACAGGTGGGGAAACTGAGGGTCAGCAAGGTAATAAGTAACCTGACAAAAATCACATAGGTCCTAAAGGATAAAGATGCCATTCAAATTTAGATTCTTTGTCTGCAACTTCAGCTCTATTTCCACAGGACTGTCTCTTTCATTTTTCACACACTAACCAAGGCAATAATCTTCTGATGTGGCCATGTCACTGCCCCCATTCAATAAGCTTCAGTGGCTCTCTATTTCTTCTAAAAGAAAACACAAAGTTCTCTTTGGGGCTTTATAATCCCTTCACTTTCTAATACCTTACTCTCCACTTTCTTGATGATCCAGAGTCACTGGCCCTTTTTCTGTTCTTCATATAGGACAGTTTCTCTCCCAAACTCTGTTTCTTTGTATTGGTTGCCACTCAACCTGGGGGGCTTAGCCTTCTTGTCTCTGCCTCCTTGTTCCTATGACTTGTTTCAAGACTCAGTTTAAATCCTGTGATCTTCCCTCAACCCTCATCCAGTGCCTTTGCTGAGATTACTTCCCATTTATATTTCATGATATTTTATTAGTTGTCTCCCCCCATCAGAATGTAAGCTCCTTGAAGGCAGGTGCATTTTCTGTCTTTCTATCCCAATTTATCTAGCTATCGTTATTAATATTAACCTGAGAAGGAAAAACAATTATTGTTGATATTCAATTGAAAATCCTGAAAATTTAATAAGATGGCTCAGATTCCCTCCACCTATATAGAAAAGGAATCAGAGAGACCAGAAGAAAACTTCCAGCCACTCTTTTCTCCAACCTGATGGGAGACTTGTCTAGTAGACTAGAGCTAGGGAAATGAGATGCCTAGAGAAAGGAGAGGACAAAGTCACAGATGCCAGCATGGAAGGAGTTAAGAAACTTTCCTTCTCAGTCAGCAAGGCTGCCAGCAGCCGACTAACCCAGGCGTCAAGGCAGATCCTGGGCACCAAAAGAGAAAATCAAACTTTTCTCCATACAGCAGCAATTACATCATCCTGGTCTGGACCCAGTCTATTCTGGGCAGTTAACACAATGTGAACATCATTCATTTACTCAAATATCCTGAAAATGCTTCCCCCACAAGGGCCCATCACCATAACCATATTCAAAGCCCCACTATCCTCTTCAACTCAACCTTCCACATTTGTACTCCTGGCTGGCCTCATCTCTGAAAAATGGTGTTAACTCTCCCAGCACAAGTCACAAATGATGCTAGGTGGGTAACATGTGTGCAAGTGTTCTGTATGTGTATATGAGAGGGAGAGACAGACACTGATGGTTAGAGAAAACAGAGACAGAGAGAAAAAGAGATAAAGAAAAAGAAAGAAAAAGAGGCAGATGTAGAGACAAAGAGAGACAGAGAGAGAGAAAAGAGAAAGAGAAAGATGAAGGCAAAAAGAGGCAGATATAAAGAGAAAAAAGACATAATGAGAGAGAGAATGGGGAGTAGAAGAGAAAAGTGAAGAAAACACAAAAAAGAGGAAAATACAAAAATATTTAAGGAAGTAGGAAAAAAGTGCTAGAGAAGAAAATGTGAGAGAAAACAATTGTGTAAGAAAATGTCTAAGAGAGAGCGGCTAATGTGATAGAAAACAATTGTGCAAGAAAATGTCTAAGAGAGGGCGGCTAGGTGGTGCAGTGGACAAAGCACCAGCCTTGGAGTCAGGAGTACCTGGGTTCAAATCCAGTCTCAGACACTTAATAATTACCTAGCTGTGTGGCCTTGGGCAAGCCACTTAACCCCATTTGCCTTGCAAAATCCTAAAAGAAAAAGTCTAAGAGAGAGGTATATAGCAATGTGAGCATGTGTATAAAAAAGATGTGTGAGAATGAGAAAATACGAGAGAGTGAGAAAAAGCTACTTAGGGTCAGGAGGGGGGGTGGATCAATTTTTCACTTATTTACAAGACAGTTTGGAGGTTATAAACAGAACCAACCATAACCTTTCAATCATTCTTCCTGTCCAACAATAATCTACCATCACCTGCTGTCTTGTAAGAACACCTTGAAATTCAGGACTGAAAATAGGAGAGAGGTAGTATTTGAGCATGCTATATTTCTCCTCTGGTCTCCACCTCTATATTTATTTTGCCCTTCCTTTTTCTCTTCTTGGCCCTTCTGGGGAGACCTCAATACCCAATGGTCATTATCCTTGGTAAGAAAGTGAATCAATCAGCAAGTGTTTATTGAGGACAGCATGAGGTCATGAAAAGACTACAGAGCCCTCGAGTTAGAACAGCTGGGCTCCATCTTCTGCAAATATGTGACCTTATGCAAGACACAACCTCTCTGATTCTTAGAATCTCCATCTATAATATAAGAAGTTTTTAGACTATAAACTAGAGAGAAAACTAAGAGATATAGTTCTGGGCTCTGGAGTAGGGGAGGTCTGAGTTCAAATTCTCCAGGATATTATCTCTTCTCTGAGTTTTTATAACACAGCTTTTTCCTGGTTTTCCTGGTGTCTGTCTACTTCTTTAATTTCTGATTGTATAATCTTTGAATTCAGATTCCACATTGGTCTGAACTATGTCCATCTCTAGTGTCATCTTCAACTCCTCATTAACCCACATAACCAAATCCTTAGAAAACCTAGTCATTTCTACTTTCCTATCTCTCCTATTTGTCCCCATCTCTTCACCTGACACAGTCACTCTCTAGTTAGTTCATCATCACTTCTTGCCTGGATTATCACAATAGCCTTCTAACTAATCTCCTTGTTTCAAGTCACTCTTGAGACTCCAAACTAATCCATCCTCCACACAGTTGCCAAAGTTATTTTTTAGAAGCATAGGCCTGATCATGCCATCTCCTACTCAATAAATTCCAATAGTTTGTGCAGTTGTTCTCCAGTCATGTCTGACTCATCATGACCCCATTTGGTGTCTTCTTGGCAAAGATGCTTAAGTTCATTGCCATTTCCTTCTCCAGTTCATTTTACAGATGAGGAAACTGAGACAAATAGAATTACACAGCTAATAAGTATCTGAGACTGGATTTGAACTCACAAAGAGGAATCCTCCTGACTTTAGGTTGGGTACTCTAGCCACTGTGCCACTCAGCTGCCCCTCAATAAATTCCATTGGCCTTCCATTACCTCCAGAATCAAATGTAAAGTCCTCTGTTGAGCATTTAAAGCTCAGCATAATTTGACCCTTTCTTACTTTTCCATATCCACCCACTTCTACACACTGTAATAGTCCAGTTCCATTGGCCTATATTGATTCTATCTTCTATCTCCCAGGGCTTTATAATGGTTGGCTGTCCCAAAGTCTGGAATGTGCCCTCCTTCCTTCCCTCTGCCTCTCAGGCTCCATTTTCTTTCAAGATAAAGCTCAAATATTATCTTCTATATCTACTATTCCTGATCCCTCTCAATTAATTATCTTTATCTTCCACATACAAAGCTATTTGGGTTTTTTGTTTGTTTTGATGATTAAGAAGGAAAACTTCATTCTGGAAAGATACAGGAATAATGAATAAACATTAAGTTGACATATATTTTTCCAAAAAAATGGCAGAGTAGGGGCAGCTAGGTGGCACAGCGGATAGAGCACCGACCCTGGAGTCAGTAGTACATACGTTCAACTCCGGCCTCAGACACTTAATAATTACGTAGCTGTGTGGCACTTAACCCCATTTGCCTTGCAAAAAAAACTAAAAAAAAAAAAGGCAGAGTTGATTTGATTTTATCTACAGAATTGGAGAGAGTAATTACAAAGTATATAATGCTGTCTTTATTTTTAATTAATAATGCTTTTTATTTTTATTTATTTTTCCAGCTACATGCAAAGATAGAGGGTTCAATAATTATTTTTGGTAAGCTTTTCTGTTCATATTTTTCTCCCTCTCTTCCTTCTTCCCTACCCCTGACAGAAAACAATCTAATAGGCTATTTGTATGTTGTTTCCCCCTCCATTAGGAAGAAAGTTCATTGAGAATAGGAACATTTTTTTTAAATTTTATTTGTATTCCTAATCAGGGCAGTGTCTGACACAGAATAAACAGAACATAATAAATACTTGTTGACTGAATGACTGCTTCATTGCTCCACCTGAAATGAAATACAAACCATCCACTATCTATTTCCCTACCTTAAATTATTAATGAACTGGGTCATGTCTTTTTCTTCCCCTTTCACTGAAGGCACAGGTTTAAACACAAAATAACAAGACCAAGTATGAACACACCTAATTACAGAACACCCAACTCTCAGCCCTTACCTCTTGAGTTCCAGATGAAAGTCTCATTTCTCTTATGATCAGTTTTTGTAAAGGAGTCTTTAATCTAAGTCACTCAAGAAAAGTAAGCTAGCCATGTTTCATGGGTGCCAAGTACAATCACTCTGACCAGGCAAATATTTTTCCTACATATAACAATTATTGGTAGGTTTCCACAAGGTACAAATGTAGGGTTTTCAACTGGAACCATCTGCATGACTATATATATATATATATATATATATATATATCACATACCAAAGAGTCCTGTTGCCTAATATTTAGAGTTTTTTAATTATTTCCTATCAAAATCCAAATATCCTTGAATTGGAGTAAGAGATTTTTAGCCCTTCATATATTATAAGTTAGCATTTCTTGGACTAGCTGAAAATAAAACATTCATAAATAGAATTTAGGTGTGCTAACCATTAAATCTACCAATAAAGAAAGAGATAAGCTTGGACTGAAACTGTGAGGGTTTCTGGGATCCAGAAAGATACTAGGTAACATAGTAACCACAAGTCTAACATATGTTTGCTCTTTCTATAACATGGTTAACATGAAAATATGTTTTGCATGACTTCATATATATAATGAGTATTGTATTTCTTGTTTTCTCAATGGGTGGGGAAAGTGGGAGAAAAGGAAAGAATTTAGAACTGAAAATAAAAATGAAATATTTCACACACTAAAATCTAACATTGAAGAGGAGGTTCAATTTTCCAATGGAGAGATGAAGTGGGATGAGACATCAAAAACAAACCCTTAATTCACATTCATTTCTAGATAGCCCTAATCTCATAGTACTTTCTTTCTACTTCTCAAGAAAGCAAAAATAAATGTAAGAAGGAAGGAAAAACCAGCCCCAAACTTCCCCTAAAATAGTTAAAAGGATAGCCACAAAAAAAGAGGCACAGGGTGGGAAACACCCATAAATATGAGGAGGAAGGGTAACCAAGAGACAAGAAAAAGGACAAGAGGAGAAAGTGGTATCTCCTTAACTGAATAAAGGCTTGACATTTTCAAGGCTGAGGCAAAAAGGGGTAAACACAACACCGTGTCCCTTCTGTTTCCATAGCAACTTTCCTTCCTCCCCTTTCTTTGGGTCATAGACAGGGTAGACAGGCAAGTCAAACTGACACCAAAAATTAACCATTGAGAGTCGGGAGCCATTTATTTCCCAGGTATGACAAAAACAGGATTAACAATGATCTTCATATGGGAGAGAGAGAGAAGATTGCTCTTAGAAATCATAAGGTTTTTAGAAAGAGCAGAGGAAAAGTCTAAATTGACCACAAAAAAGGAAGAGACACAAACCAAGTCCTTCATACAAAACTATTAATTCCTTGAGGAATAACCATTCAGTTAATCAAAGTATGTATCCAGTCCTGGTGAAAAGTCAAGGGCATTGGCTATGGAATGAGAGGACTCATATTTCAGTCCTTCTTTTACCAAATACAACCTGACTGACCTTAGGCAAGTCATTTGAATCTCCATCAGCCTCAAGATTTGTAATCTTTATGCAGGAGAATGTTAGTTTTACACTAGTCAGACTACAGTACAAATATCAGGGACTTAAGTTCATAGAAGATAAAAATAAAGGTAAGAATGTGGACCAAGCAGGTGAAGGTCTTTTGTTCTACTTGTTCTGATTCATTTGCATATTATTGAACAGGAATAAGGTGAGGTAAAATGTGGTTCCTATGGGGTTTTTAGAGGTACAGCCCAGAATGAATATTGACAAGAGTTAAAGAATAGTTATGCTAAAATTTCTAAACTTGTTGAATGGCTATCTAGAACCAAGGAATTCATTCAACACTAAATACAAGCAGATAAAAAAATAGACTTACATTTAGCTTGGGGGCACTCTAGCTGGCAATTGTTGGTTTCCCTTCAACTAAAGTCTAAAAGAGTTATCTTTCCCATTGACAGGGAGAGGCTTTCTCATTATTACACTTAAGCAGGGCTAATTGCCCTAAATAATTAACTATAGCTCAGGAGATGTTAGCAGAGAAAAGCTCAGGGACAATGAGCTCTGCAGAGACATGGGACCAGAGGAGAGCAGAGACAGAAAGTACAGCAAGAAGCAACAGAAAGTGATATAATAACATCACAGAAGTTCCTGGTGGATTCCTGGTGGGTTCCACATGTTTGCTAAAAAAAAAAAAAATCTTTTATTTTCCCTTTATTTGCTTTGTATTTGATTAAATGTTTTTTATTTTGAATTAATTTATCCTCTGGCTGGCTAGTGAAAGAAATATCCTGCAAAGTTAATGTGCTAATTCACAGAGTTTTTCACACTAAAGGTAAATTTTCTAGGGGTCCATATATCATAAGATAGGACCTAGGTCCTGAAAGTAAAATAATAATAATATTTAAATAGTGCTTTACAGATATTATCTCAATTTTATCTACATAATAACCCTGGAAGGTAGGTCTTACTATCATGTGCATTTTACAAATGAAGAAATCAGGGATAAGTGACAGAGGTTAAGTGACTTGCTGAGGGTCACACAAAAATTCATTGTCGAGGCAGGTCCTCCTCAGATCTTCTTGACGTTGGCCCAGAATGCTATCCATCTCACTACCTCTTATGATAGATAGCATCCTCCTTGGGATCTCTAAGGTCTAGTACAGTTGTAAACTCTATTATCATTGTCACAGGAGATGCCATAGGGGGATATACAGAGGAAGAAAGAACATAAAGTTCCCTGAAGGTACTTCACCCCCCCAAAAAAAAAACAGCAAAAAAAAAAAATCACACAAAACAAAATATAATTAAATATTAAATTGTATGGTAAAGATTCTTGTATTGTATTGTAGGGTGCTTTGTTCTTTTGGTTTCCTCACTATGCCTAAATACAGGACCTTTTAGAGCAGATTTAATAAATATTTATTTTTAAAAATTATTAGTATAGTCCACAACTCTCCTTTCCCTGGATGCTCCAGTAAGTTTCAATTTTTTATTTCTCTCTTCTGGAGTGTTTGCTTCTTTACACTATTTCCTCATAGGACCCAGTGGCAAGTCCATAAAACCTGAAAATCCCTGAAGCAGCTCTTTTCTGGTCAGGAAGAAGAGGCTGCAAGCTGTTTATTCAAATAACAAAAAGACTTTGAGACAAAATTGTGCCAAAAATCAATGCCCCGATCCTGAATTAAGGGGCTTGGTCTGGATGGCTTCTCAAATCTCTTCCAGCTCCAACATCCTAGGAGTCTATGACTTGGGCTCGGGAAGGTGCTGTAGGAAAGAGAAAAGGATTCCTGGGATAACCGTCCCTAATGAGCCTCAAAACACTCAAGAGTCAGGAAGTGCTTCCAGGATGTCTAACCTCACTTCCTTCACTGCCCCATCCTCAGGGCAAACAGAGGACAGCAGTTCTCAATCCTGTAAAAATTCCCTCCACATAAGGAAAGCAGTGGAGGGAGGCAGGAAAAGGGATGAAACTGGAATCAGGAGATCCAGCTCAGTCCCATGCCTGCTTACTCTGGGTCCAGTCACTCATCACTGATTCTCTAGGTCCTCCCTCTGGAAAATATTAATAATAATAAATACTTGCAATGTCTACCTCACAGTGTTTTTATAAGGAAAGTACTTTGTAAATAACCAATGTCACATGAAACAAGAGGGAGGGGCTATTCAGGTGACTTCCAGATTGAATATCCTGGGGTATGATCACTTGAGTAAGAATACCAATCACAACATCAGTGGTTATTGTTAAGATTAAGAAATGTAGATTATTACATGTGTTGGTTTTATGACACAGATCTGTTCCTGGAAAGGGGATATGTAAATAGAATTTCTGCAAGCAGTTTGTAAATAATGCAGCAGAACTGAGGAATGCATTATTATCTAGCAAATATTTTACTACCTTTGTGAGCCTGAGCAAGTCACTTAATCTCAATCGACTACAGTTTCTTTAACTGAAAAGTAGGCATAATAATAGTCATTGGCTCTCAACATTGTTAGGAGAATCAAATGAGAAAATAATTTGTAAAGCACTTTGCAAACCTTAAAATCTTTAGTAATTATTGTTATCATCATCATTATTATTATTCATCTTCAGGCTTATAACCCTGTCTAGCATTAAGTCCTGTCTTGGAAGGTTAGGCTGCTCTGTTAACAAAAACACCTTATATGACTCAAAATCATCTTCAAAAATGAAGGACAAAACATCATCAACAGCATCAGTCCAAAATACATTGTTAAGTAACAGTCCCTGACTTCTTTGTGATTCCTTTGTGAAAAAAGATATAATAAGCCCCCTTCCCAAGCATGTAAACATGAAACTCAGGGAGACAAAGTGACCCCCTAGTCAAAAAACACAGCAATGGTTAGGACTAGAATTCAAGACCTTAGATTCCCCAAACTGCACTTCTTTACACTAGAACACATTGCCTGCATTCTGATACCAAACAAATATATAGTTTGGTTTACAATGAAAATTTCCTTGGAAAACCTTTTCTTTCTAATTAGATGGATGGACTGACAGACAAATTAGATAGATAGACAGATGGATAGATAGACAGATGTATGGATAGATGGATGGACAAATGGATGGACGGATGGATGGATGGATGGATGGATGGATGGATGGATGGATGGATGGATGGATGGATGATGGATGGAATTATCAACTACCTGATACTAGTGCTAAACACAAAACACAAAAACAAGGAAAGTACATAGATGTTTCCAGTTCAATTTGACCATATTATCACACATTCTGGCAACCCTAGTCAAGTTTTACACTCTTTATTTTGTGTGTTGGATTTTCTCCAATCCCTAGCACTGACTTTTCCTTACCTCGTACCAAGATTAAACAAAGACAAGTTGCATGCTTTCCCTTTCTTTGTTCCACCTTGAAAACTGCAAGGGCATCTCAATGGAAGCTGAAAACATCTTTCAAAGTCTTCTTGTGTCTATCTTTGAGGGAGTTTCTGGTCAATGCCCAGGCAAAGCCTTGAAATGAGTCCAAATCACCTAACCTCTGCAGTTTAATTCTGAGATCTAAAGAAATCAGCCAGCTGCAGATGTGATCATTTATGCCATCTTCCAGTGCTTTCTCCAGAGCCTCCAGAATATCAACTTCTCTGTTTAGCTTTTAAAACACTTCACAAACTGTCCCCAATTTATCTTTCCAGCTTCACTGACCAGGACTCCACCATTTTGTGATCTAGTCAGACTAGCCATCTCTCCACTCCTCCTCCCATACATCTGAGTCTTTGCACTGACTGGCATTCCTGCCTGGAATGCTCTCTATCCTCCTCTCTGCCTCATGTAATTCCTCTCTTCCAACAAGAGGCACCTCAAGCACCACTTTCTCCATAGAGCTTATTCTGATCCCCTCAAATGCAACTGCCTTCTCTCTTAAACTACCTTGTATTGAACTACTTTGCAAGCAGGCAGTTCAATAAAGAAGACCAGAGCTCAAATAATGCCTCAGGTGCTGACTATCTGTGAGTCCCTAAGCAAGTCACTTCATTGCTCTATGCCTCAGTTTATTTTCATTTGTACAATAGCACCTACCTTGCATGATTGATGTGAGAATAAAATGAGATATTTTAAAGTATTTTACAAATCTAATTGTGCTGGTAATTCTACCACTACTAATATTTATTACTACTAATTATTATTATTATTTTATTTATGTATTGATATATATGTTTCCTGCCTCGTCTATTAGTATGTAAGCTGTTTGAAAGTAAAGATTATTTCATTTGTTGTATTTGTAACCCAACACTTCATAAAGATTTGTGCATTGATGGACAGATTGATGGCAGTGGTTGCTATCAGCACTGCTAGAAATGGAGAAGGACTTCGGTCAAATACTATGTCTTTATAGATAATGTATCATTTATTGAGAGCTTTAATATTAGCAAAGGGTTTTATGTACATTATCTCATTTTTAAGGTTATTATTGAAAATTAAGTTGTAGCTTCTATCAACAAGATTTGGTCATTATTAATATCAACTGTTATTTATTGTTGTTCAACTGTTTCAGTCATGTCTGATGCTCCATGACCCCATTTTGGGTTTTCTTGACAAAGATACTAGAGTGGTTTGCCATTTCCTTCTCCAACTCATTTTACAAAAGAGGAAACTAAGGCAAATGGGGTTAAGTGACTTATCCATGGTCACACAGGTAGTGCCTGAGGTCAGATTTGGACTCAAGAAGATGAATCTTCTTAATTTCAGACCTGGTGCTCTTTTCACTGGATCACCTATCCAATCACATTAGTTATAAGGGTCATGTTTAATGACAATTCATGAGGAATAAACAAAAATAATAATAATCTTATCAATTAGGTTTATGGAGCAGATATAAGACATAAAAAGTTAATGTCTTTCATGGTGTTAACTTTATTATGAGGTTGCAAATTTCAATTTATTTTTTGAAGACTTAACAGCTTTAATAATAACACTGCACTTTCCATGTTAATATCAAAATGGATTTGCCAGCAAATACTTGGGGATTAGTGTCTAAATTCTGAAATTCTTTTTTATTCAGTCCTTATTTGTCTAGAACTCTGCTAGGAACTGTGAGGAATACACAGGCAGAGAGGGTTTTATAGTGTTCTTGAGAAAATATAGTACATGCATGCACACGTACACACACACACACACACACACACACACACACACACACACACACACCAATAGAGAACAATATAAGTCATTCCATAATTAAGGCCAAATTAAGTGGCTCAGAGACTAAGTGCCTTAGGAAGTCTTCAGAGAAGGAAGAGATCATCAGATGCCACAGTCAGAGAAGGATGAAGCAAAGCTGGAGAGAAAGAATAATAGTAACAGAAACTCAGTTTCTTGTACTTGCCTCTTTCTTGTTCTTTGTTTATACTGAAATCTGTTGATTAATATTAGTTCATAATAAAAAAGAAAAGTTAATTTTAAAAAGAGATAGCTAACATATGAGAAGAAAGAGTTGATATCCAAAAAAACTGTGACAGGCTAAAGCAGGCTGAATTTGATGAATAAATTGGGCTGAACTCAAAGATTAAAATTTAATAAAGATAAATGTAAAGCCTGACACTTGTGGTTAGTAAAAATTGACTTCATAAGTCCAAGACAGTAAGGCATGATGAAGAACAGATTCTCAGAAAACAATTGAGGGGTTTTGATGGGCTTATTTTCGGGAGACTTGTATAGCTGGATACAGAACACAGAGCCTGGAGTCAGGAAGACCTGAATTTAAATCCAGCCTCAGCCACTTTCTAGCTGTGTGACCCTGGACAAGACACCCAGCCTCATCTCAGATTCTCAACTGCAATAAGAGGGTAAATATCGCCCCTACATTCCAGGATTCTTGTGAGGATCAAGAACTTGTAAGGATCAAGAAATAATATTTATGAAAAGTATTTACTACAGTAGGAACTATATAAATTTTAGCTATCATTATTATTATAATTATTAATATTGCTTGATGTGAATTGATAATGTGAAATGGCAACCAAGAAAGCTAATGTAGGGCCACATTCAGCAAAGCTTCCAGGAATACGAAGATGAGTGTCCCTCTGTCCTCACCTGGGTTTTCATCTGAATATTCATCTGAAATATTAAAGTTTTAGGAAGGATATTGATAAGATGGATCATTTGAGGAATAGCAACTGAAGAAACTAGAGCTATCATCCTTGGAGAAGAGAAGATCTAGGAGGATAGTAAATATCTTCAAATATTAGCTGGGATATTTATGCATAACTGAAATGGAGCTTGTTCTTCCCAACCTCAGAGGACGGAACACGAAGCAGTGCGTGGAAATTTCACAGATGAAAATAGAGGTGGGAAGTCAGGAAAAACTTTCTGACAATCTAGACCATAGAAAAGCAGAATGGATTAAATCAGCAGATAGTTCATGGCCTTGGAGTCATCTTAAGCTCCCCACTCTCTTTCACCATGAATATCCAAGTTTGATTGTTTCTACATTCACACCATATCTCACATCTGTCCCCTTCTTTCCCCTCACAGAGCAACCACCATAACTCAGAATACCACCATCTCTCACCTAGGAAGAAAATTAAAATTTACTAAGTACCTACTCTGTCTCATTTGATTCCCACAACAACCCTGGGAGGAAGTGGTATTATTCCCAATCTACAGTGGAGGAAATTGAGGCAAACAGACTTATGTATCTCAGTGTTATATAGCTAGTCAGTATCTGAGGCCAGATCTGACCTCAGAATCTAAAATGGTATTTGAACTCAAGACTTCCATTTATCTATCTAGATGCCACTAGATAGACTCCTGCACAGTCTCCTAATCATTCTCCCTGCAGCCAGTCTCTCTGCCCTCCAGCACAAATCTCATCGTGTCACTATCCTATTCAAAAATCTTCAGTGGCTCCCTACTTCCTGTAAGGGGAAATACAAATTTTTCTATTTGGTATTTCAAGTCTTTCCTGGACTAAATCTCTATCACAGACTCTCTGCTCCATCTGTACTGGCCACATGGTCTTCTTTTCTTTGGCATGCCATCTCCTACCTTTGCCTTTGCTGTTTCCCCTGCCTAGAATATTATCACTCTCAAACCTCTATCTCTTGGGACCTCTACCTTCTTTTACAATGTCAGCTCAAGTGTCACTCATTTCAAGATGGCTCTTCTTCCCACCCATGAAAAAGAAAAGCAAACACCTTTGTATTTATGTTGCATGGAGTCGAAATTAGTTAACTATCAACTTGTAAACCTTAGGAGTCTAAAAACAAATTAAAATCAAGGACTGTCTCATTCTGTTTTTGTATCCCCCAGCTCTTGGCCCAGCCCTTAAAAAATGTTTCCTGACTAATTGATTGCCCCATCCAAAGGCAAGAATGACTCCAAACACAGGAAACTTCTGCCTAGAATCCATATGTTAGAGGTACAGGACCCAGTATCACTTTGGAGAAATAAGTAGAACCGATGACAAATTATGCTCTGCTTCTCTTTCTTTACCAATATTTTTAAGCCATTAGAGTTACTTAGGATTAGTTCTTGGCCAGAATGAGAAAAAGTAGCCAAAAAGCCTAGGAAAGCCTTTAACCCTAGCTCAACCGGTTCTTCTGGTAGCCAGCCTCTGACCCAGACCTGCACTCTGGAGTCTTGCTTAGTGACTATAGAACTAGAAATGCTCCCTGGTACTAGATCCTGGTCTGAGCAGATGACTCCAGCCAGAGTCAAAAGAAAGTAGGATGTTACCCTAAGTTCAGAATGTGGCATGGAAGATGTATAGGGAGGGAAAGGACATTTATGCTACTCTCCAGCTTCCATCACTCTGGGGCACACAGTATCCCAAAGTCGTAGAATCAGTTTAAAAAAAAACCCAATTTATGTTGTTTGTGACTGCATTTACACAGGTAATAAATTCTGGATTACTGGCAAATTGATGTCTACCTTGTAATAAGACAGGCCTAGGACTCTTCCCTGTCCTGACGGTGCAGACCCAGGGAGAAACCAACAGCTGCTGTGTCTCCTGCTATGTTCAATAGTCACGTCAGATGCCGATTCTTAGTTCTTCTGTGTGGGAAGGAAGCAAGAGCTGTTTCCATTTTATTTCAGATTCATCACGAACCATGTCTTGCAGACTGAGGAGGAGGCCAGGAAAAAAACTTTCCCTCCCCCACCAAGGGAGTCCCCAAAAGTAAGAACTGCAGTCTCTACATTTTGATTTTTTCCTTAGGGGATGGAGGAACATTTTCAAAGTTCCATTTTTTCATCATCATTTCTGTTTATTTCCTCTGGAGGAAGGGAAGCAACAGTCTGAGGCAATTCTGTACAGCCTTTCCCTATGCCATCACCCCTTTACTGTCCTCTCCCCTTTCCATATGTGAGAAAAGCTGGAAGTAGAATGCCATTGATATTGTCTAGTCAGCGCTAAGGTACTACACCAGAACCCACCCAAAGTTGTTTATCTGCCAATACCATCTCACATCTTTTCTCTAGACATATTGCAATTCTAGAGTTTTTCTCCTTTAACCCAGGAGGCTTCTTAATCCCCAAAGATAACATATCTTAAGTGTCATGCCACAAGAAACTAGAAGTCAAGCTATTGAGGAACAAGCTCAGGAATCCCCCTTTATCTGCAGGGATCACACACACACACATTTTTGTTGTTGGTACTGTTCAGTCATTTCAGTCATGTCTGACTCTTTGTGACCCCATTTGGGGTTTTCTTGGTAAAGATACTAGAAAGTTTTATCATTTCTTTCTCTAGTTCATTTTACAGTTTAGAAAATTGAAGAAATAGTTGAGGAAACTTGCCTGGCATCACACAATTAAAACCTGAGGCCATATTTGACTCAGGTTTTCCTAATTTGAGACTAAGAACTCTATCCACAGAACCACCTAACTACTCTACACATGCACACATTTATGCTTAACATCCTCACTCTTGGTCCCATCAGTTGCCCAGTTCATTGGATCAGTAGAACCAGACATGAGATAGAATTAGAAGAGACCCTAGTACACATCTGGTCTAATTTCTTCATTTTAGAAATGAAACAGAAGACGTGTCCCAGTCTACACATGGAAATAGAAAGGACAAGATGTGATTTTTCAGCCCAGAGCTTTTCCCCTTAACAGGGATCTACATAATTCATAGAGCAAAGAGGCTGTTCCAAAGTACCTCCCCAGGCATTCAAGTCCTTTGGGGCACAAGATCTCCATCCTCAGTCTACTTCTGCTTACAAAGTCCCAGGTCCCCAGTCAGAGCACTGGGCAAATCCATTAACTTTGCTCTTAAGACAAGATAGGAGACTTAATCAGGTCAGTACCATTTGATCTGAAAATAAGCACCTTCCTGATAACACTCTGGATTATAGGAATTATGGTTAGCAAAGCTACCTTATACCACTATCATGTCAAGGGATATTCAGGGATATTTAGCTGAGATGAATAAATTATAGAGCCAAATGCTATCAAATCCACAAATGAAAGGTATTCTAGCCATCACTCCAGAAGCCAGAGCTCTGAGGTTGATCCAACAGTAGAAAACAGACATTTCCTAAGATTTTTAATACCTACCTTCTTCCAGTGGGTATATAACATGTATTCAGGGAAGGGATGGTGACTGAGTATGGCAATGAGGAACATGACTAGAGTTACAGTCAGCCTTCTATTATACCCTCCAGCCTCCAGACACATGAATATTTTTGCCAAGTTACTACTTTCAGCTGAACATTTCTGCTCTTAGCCTTAATCCAAAGGAGGGTATATTTGGGAAAGGCTGGATCAAATTCTCCAGCCTATGGAGGTTGAAAAGCAGGTAAAAGAAATGAAGGCAGCTATGTGGTAGAGTGGATAGAGCACCAGGGTAAGGAAGATCTGAGTTCAAATTCAGCCTCAGACACTTACTAGTGATACTGCTCAGGTCACTTAACCCTGTTTGCCTCAGTTTTCTCATCTGTAAAAATGAACTGGAGAAAGAAGTGGCAAACCAGTATTTTTGTCAAGAAAAATTCAAATGGGATCATGGAGAGTCAGACACAACTGAAATGAGTGAATAACAATAAAAAAGGGGCTAGTGGGGAGGGGCTGCTTCTCCCTATGGAAGACTGTGACAAGTAGCTTTCATTCAAGGAAAGTTCAATCCTTGTGACTTTCACCAGCAGCATTCTGAAGTTTGGAAATAGAAACAGAGATGATGAATGCTAGGGGTACACAATCAGGATTGGGGTTTAACAGCATATATGCAGTGATAGGCCAAGGGGGCAAGGAAATCAGAGATAGAGGATTGAACTGGTTGAACTGATCAACCAGGGCATCAAGACTTAGAGAATAAAGCCACTGATTAAATGTTATAGGTCCTTAGAAAGATTCATAGCATGTCCTATAGACTACTAAGCTAGAAAAATTAGGGTCTGACCATTTTCTGAACAGATCACTGGCCTTGGATTCAGGAGGATGGGAGTTTGAATCCAGCCACAGACATTTGCCACGTACTAGCTGTATGACCTTGGGTAAGTCATTTAACCCTGATTGCCTCCTTGGGTGCCACTTAACCCTGATTGCCTTGCATCCAGGGCCATCTCCAGTCCTCCTGATTCATATCTGGTCACTGGACCCAGATGGCTCTGGAGGAGAAAGTAACACTGGTGACTTAGCACAGCCCTCCTCACTCTAATTCATGTGCTTGTCGTGGCATCACATCCCTGATGTCATGATCTTCCAAAATGAAGGAAAACATTATCATTATTATTATTATTATTATTATTATTATTATTATTATTAATAATAGTGCCTCACATTAATATTGAGTCCCACGATTTTTAAGGGACTTTTACACTCATTTGTCTCATTTTTTTGTCCTTATGAAAGGTATTATTCTCTCCATTTGCTAATTCATAAGATCATAGATAGAGGAACTTTGGATGTCCCATCTAATCTAATGCCCTCATTTTGCAGATGAGGAAACTGAGGCACATAAAGATCAAATGATGTCCAAAAGGTCACACAAGTTAATAAATGTCAAGGATAGGATTGGAATCTTGTCTTCTCATTCCAAATCCATGGTCTTCACAAGTCAAACTGTGAATTAGGACCCTAAACACTAGTATCCTGACTCTTGTTCAAAAGCTTCTTTTAACCGAAAAGTTGCAAGATCATCTAACTATTTATATTGGTTGTTTGATAACTACAGAATACATGTATCCAAGAATCTATATTTCCAAGATGCTGGTGGTTGGTGGGCTGAAGGAGCTGGAAGAGGAAAATAGAATTCATACATTCTGCCTAGGTTCCATCCCTTTGAACACAGACATGTCCAAGAGAATAGGGAAAGGCTCAGAAGGTGCCATGATGGACATAATTATCATTAACAATGACACCAAGTCATTGCTGTCTTGTCCTTTGGCATATTTTGTGCCAAAGATCTCAAGCAAATTAAAACACAATCCAGTACACTGATTTTTTTCCCCATGCAAACAAAAACATGGAAAATTATCCAGGAAAACAACTTCTCATAGCTCAATTTCTCTTCTACAACAGATCACCAGGCTCTATTTCTCCCCTCCCTCCAATATCGTCAGGAAGAAAGAAAGGAATGAATTTATTAAACCCACTATAGGTCTGGCACTGTGCTAAAGGTTTTAAAAATAGTATCTCATTTGATCCTCACAACAACTCTGGGAGACAAATGCTATTATTAGGCCCATTTTATAGTTGAGGAAACTGAGTTCAGTAGAAGTGAAGAATCAACTCTATAGTATAAAGATCAGTTTGGGTCACAAACTTGGGGATTTCTTTGGTTTCAAAGGCTGTCTTAGAGTAGAATAAAGGTTAGCACCCCCATTGGGGCTACTGACAGCCTTCACTCACTCATAGCTCAACTTCCCAACACTGCTGACTGTGGTTACAAAAAACAATCTAAGTTTCTTTGGTACAGGCCACTGGTAGTTATCCTGGGAAATAAATTATAAAATCCTCATATAACCCCTGAATTTCATTTTATTCAGCAGTTTCATTTTCAGCTTTTCTTTAAAACAATCTCTAACAAAAATTGCTAACAAAGAGCAAAATGATTTACAGCTCATCTCCATATCCCTTCCTACTTGCTCTGGAGAAGCAAGAACCTGGCCAAAAGGCAGAGATACAGGAATGGAAGAGGAAAGGAAGTTGATAATCTACACCCTAGAAAAACATCCCCTAAGTAATCAAGCTACAATTTCCTTATATTACGTTGAAGAGGCATATGTTGATTTTGCCTAAATTTAATCTTCAAAAAAATCATGGGAAATTAATGGATGATACAGCATAAATTCATCCCAATGGGCTAAGTTTCCAAAGGCACATGGATGAGTTTGCACAATTCTCTTCAGATAATTCCATGGGTAGTTCTTTGAGCCTTTTTAACAGATAAATCTCTCTGAAAATAATGTCAGCAGTAACAACTGCCAATCCACAGTAATATAGTTAGAGATGGAATTCTTTGATGCTGTACTATTGTGGAGCAGGGACAGCTAGGTGGCACACATAGCGGATAGAGCGCAGGCCTTGGTGTCAGGAGGATGGGAACTTGAATCCAACCTCAGACACTTGACGCTCATTTAACTGTGTAACCTTGGGTGACTCACTTAACCCTGATTGTCTTGCATCCAGGGCATCTCCTGTTGTCCTGATTGATATCTTGTCACTGGACCCAGATGGCTCGAGAGGAGAAAGTGAGGTTGCTGACAAAGCACAGCACCCCCTCCCTCAAATCCAATTCATATGCTTCTCATGGCATCACCTCCCTATGTCATGATCTTCTTCAAGAATGAAGGACAGACTTCCGGCCAAGATGGCGGAGAGAAGACAGGCACAGTTCTAAAGTCTCCTGATCTCTTCCCTATCACATGAAACAAACCGCTTAAAAGAAATCCGACCCACAAAACCCAGAAAGAAAAGCCAGGAGAAAGAACATCTACCTCAGGATTTGTCTCCTGCAGCAGCTTTGACCGAATTTGGGAGGGTGAGTCTGGGCTCAGAGGGAGGATCAGCCCCGGATCAACCAGATTAACAGCTGAATTGGAGCTGGGAGTCTGAGGGCCAGAGAGCTGGACCTGCTGGATCAGAGGTGGGGCTGGACGAAAGGGGCTTGGGTCTGCGGGGAAGCAGAGGTGCTGGTGTTGGTGCTGTCCCCCTGGAGCTCTGGGACCAGGCTGGGGGTAGAGGTCTGGTGCAGGAGAGCTGCAGACACCATCCCTGGGCTCCTCATGCTGAGAAACTCTGAGTGCACACCTCCATTGCACAGAGGCCTCCTCCCAAACAAATGCAAACTAATTCTGCCTCAGGCCCAGGTGTGTGAGCAGAAGAACCAGCCCAGCTGAGGAATGACCTCAGGCCAGGGTAAAGCCCACCACTGATTGAAGGCAAAAGAATTCAATAGCTCCAATTCCTCCCTTCTGGCAAAGGGAGAAGGCCTCTCAACCAAGGTCACAGACACTCCAGAGAAAGCAACCAGCACCTCCTACTGGCCAGACAGAGAAACTGCACTCAGTAAAGCCTTTAGCGATCCCAAGCCCAGGTGAACCAGCCCCACCCAACTCAAGGTCTTAGCATAATGAAGAAGGGTCAGCTGAAAGGTGGATCCATAGAAAAATTCCTGGAAGGGAAAGATCCCAACTCAGAGAGACCTGGAACCTCTGAGGAGAATACAATCTGGTCTCCAGCACAGAAAGACTTCCTTGAAGAAATAAGGAAGGAGCTTAAAAATTTGAGAGAGACAATTAATACCTTGCAACAAGAAAACAAAACCTTAGAAAGTACAATTGGACAAACACAAAAGAAGAATAAATCTCTCATATCATCAATTGGATGTTGGGAGCCAGGGTCTCTAAGCTGTTTGACACAGTCGCAGCAAGAAGACTCAGGGCAGTCACACTGCCTGATGGAACAACATTTCCTTCTTCAATATATCTAGGGATTCCATGTATACCCATATTTATAGGTCTGTTACTGATTGCAAAACTTACTCATCCTAATAGTGGAATGACTATAAAGGAAGGATTTCAGAGAAATTCCTTGAATAAAACAGATTGTGAACTCTGTCCAAATTTAACAGGACTGCCTCTCCCTGAGACATACAAAAGGCTTCAGGATTATGAAATCTTTGGAAGACACAGCACTGAGAGTTCCAGGGAGATGTTAGAATATATATATGAAAACCAGATACAAGATGGGTCAGATAGAATTCCAGGGAAATTAACAGTTTTGCCCCCCTTATCATACACAGGAATATATGATAAAGATGGTGAGAGAATAATTAGCATAGGTAACCAGTATGTGAACTCTAACAGCCTTACTTTATTGGCAAAGAATAAAAAGTCATAGAAACCATAGCATCTACCAACAAGGGCTGAAAGGAAAATTAGTTATTGAAGGAGTCAACGAACAGGTAGACAAACATAGCTACCCTCACTATAGGTTGTCAAGGGAGCATATCGAAAACATTACATATGTGGTACAAAAACATAGAAGCATTCCATTAAACAAATTATATCAAAGATTATTCTAAGGAAAGTTCTGTTTAATCAATAACTTTACTATGCAGCAACAAACTAGGCAACAGGCAGGTTGAGGTCATCACGGTCTGAGCAGGGACAAGAAAATTAATTACATGATTGATATTCACACTTGTAACTACTACATTATCAAACTTGTAACCATATGAACTATGTGAATAATAATGAAAGTTGTATACTTTTGTAACCAAGGAAATGATTTTAGTTTGCTTGTTTCATATGATTCTAAGACTATAAAAATAAATCTAAGCAGATGACAGTCAGTCAACCTGCTCCTGCCTTTACCCACTTGTTGACTCAACTCATTTCGCCAACTCTATCCCTCCTGTCAAGTTCCAAGGACCCCGCAGAGGCAGGACCCACGCAATTGGACAATTACAAAATGAGAATAATTCTCTCAGATCCTCAAATGAGCAGATGCAAAATGAAATTAATTCTCTCAAAACCTCAATTGCTCAAATAGAAAGCTCTTTCAAAAGTAGAATTGACCAATTGGAAAAGGAGTTGCAAAAGGTTAATGAAGAAAACTCCACCCCCAAAAAAATAATGGAGTCTACAGAAACTAATGACTCCATGAGACAGCAAGAGTCAGTTAAACAAAATCAAAAAATAGAAAAAATAGAAGCAAATATAAAATAACTCATCAAAAAAAACCACTGACCTCAAGAATAGATCGAGGAGGGGTAACCTGAAAATTATAGGACTTCCTGAAAACACTGAAGAGGAAAAAAAGCCTGGACTTAATATTACAGGATCTAGTGATGGAAAACTGCCCTGATATCATAGTAGCGGAGGGCAAAGTAGTTATTGAAAGAGTACATCGATCCCCACCAGAAAAAGATCCTAAAATGAAAACACCAAGGAATGTTGTGGCCAAACTCCAGAACTATCAGATAAAAGAGAAAATCCTACAAGCAGCCAGAAAGAAACAATTTAAATATCAAGGAGCCACAGTAAGGATCACACAGGACCTAGCTGCATCAACTTTAAGGGATCGAAGGGCCTGGAATGAGATATTTCAAAGAACACGAGTTTGGAATGCAGCCAAGAATCTACTTTGCTACAAAGCTGAGCCTTCTCTTCCAGGGAAAAAGATGGACATTTAACAAAATGGAAGAATTCCAAAAATTTCTGACAAAAAGACCAGAGCTAAACAGAAAATTTGGACATCAAACAGGAGGTTCAAGAGACACATGAAAAGGTTAAAAGGGGGGGGGGGGCAGTAAAAGGAAAAAAAATGCAATCCAGTAAGTTGAAACTTGCTATATCCCAGCATGGGGGCGGGGGGATTCTTATAAACCTTGAGAAATGTAACTCTAACAGAGAGAATAAAGCTAGCTAGAAATGATGGACATTCATGATCTATCCATCAGACTACTATCTAATGGGATGTAACTGGCTTTAACCCCACTTGGGAGAAAGACTCTAATAACTCTCAGGAATTTTGACTCTATTTGATAGAATATACAGAACTAGAAGGGACAGGCACTCAGAATTTTCTATGACTTAGAATGACCTAAAAAAACACTACCTCCCTAAAAAGGGGGACAGGAAAGAGACGGGAGGAGGGAGGGGATTGAATGGGGTAAATCTCATTACACTAAGAGGTACAAAAAACCTATGGCAATAGTGGGGAAGAAGGGAACAGAGGAGAAACACCTGAATCTTCTTCTCATAAGACTTGGCTTAAAGTCGACCTACACATACTCAGTTAACTTATAAAACATTTAACCTTTTCAAGTATTAAAAGGGGAAAAGGGAAGGGGGGAGAGAGAAAGGGAAGGGGAGTAGGGGAAATAACAAAAGGAAGGGAAGGGAGAAAAAGAAAGGGGAAAGAAAGGGGAGGGTGTGATATAGGAGGGCAAACACACTGAAGGGGGTGGTTTTCAGAAACAGAAGACTGGGGAATATGGATAAAAGGGGGTAAAGGGGGTAAAATACAAACAGAGGGAAGATAGTACTGAGGGCAATAAAGAATTAGTAATCATAACCTTGAATGTGAATGGGATGAACTCCCCCTTAAAAGTAAGCAAATAGTAGAGTGGATTAAAAACCAGAATCCTACAATATGCTGCTTACAAGAAACTCATTTGAAGCAGAGAGATACATATAGAGTAAAGGTAAAAGGTTGGAGCAAAATATATTTTGCTTCAGGTGAAGTAAAAAAAAAAGCAGGGGTAGCAATCCTTATCTCAGACAAAGCAGCAGCAAAAATAGATAGCATTAAAAGAGATAAGGAAGGAAACTTTATCCTCCTAAAAGGTACCATAGACAATAAAGTCATTTCTTTTTTTTAAATTTATTTTTTATTCTCATTTTGTACAAATTTTTTTTACATTAATAAAATATTCTTGTTTACAAGTAAACAAAATACCCCTCCTCCCCCATGAATATAGATAGACTTGCTTGGGTGAAAAAAGTAAAGGGGAGAGAAAAAAAATTAAAATTAAAAAAATAATAGTAATAATTGCAGGTATGGCCAGGTGGCGCAATGGACGAATCACCAGCCCTGGAGCCATGAGCACCCGAGTCCATATCCAGCCTCGCAAACCCAACAATCACTCAGCCATGTGACATGCAAGCCACCCGATCCCCACTGCCCTGCAAAAACCAAAAAGAAGAAAAAAAAAAAGACCCAAAATAAAATAAAATAAAATAGTAATAATAGTAGGGGTGGCTGGGTGGCAGACAGAGCATTGGCCCTTGAGCCAGGAGCACCTGGGTCCAAATCTGGCCCCAGACACCCAAAGATCACCCTGCTATGTGGCCCCAGGCAGGCCACCCAGCCCCATTTGCCCTGCACCCTCCCCCAAATAATAATAACAAAAAATGTGCTTCAGTCTTTCTTCGAACACCAACAACTCTGTCACGGGTGGATCACATTCTTTATGATAAGTCCATCACAAAAGTTACTTCCATATTTTTCCAACATTGCCATTGCTGATCGCAACTCCCTCCTTTCTTTTTCCTCCACTACCATGTACTATATTTTCTCTCTCCTTTCACTCTGACTCTGCTGTAAGGTAGCTGAGTGGCGCAGCAGACATATCCCTGGTCCAGGGGCCAAGAAGCCCCCATACCACCCCTTAAGGCTCAGAATCCACCTGGCCCTATGGTCCTGAGCAGGCCTTCCAATCCTAGCCCCTTGCAAGAAGTAAAAAAGAAAATGTGTTATATCTGACCACTCTCTCCCCATGGTCCATCCTCTCCTCCTTTATTCACATCCCTACCCCTTCCCCCTGCTCCCCCCTCCTTCTTACTCCAGATGTCTATACCCCATTGAGTATATTTGTTGTTTCCTCTCCTAGCCATCTCTGATGAGAGCAAAGGTTCCCTCATTCCCCCTTGCCTCCCCCCTTCCATATCATTGCAACAGCTCATTGTAATAAAAAAAAATCTTATTACATGAAATATCTTGGACTATTCCCCCTCTCCTTTTTCTTTCTCCCATTCCATTTCCCTTTTTTTTATTGACTCCATTTTTACACCATATTTTATCTTCAAATTCAGCTTTCTCCTGTGCTTCAACTATAAAAGCTCCTCTACCTGCTCTATTAACTAAGAAGGTTCATATGAATATTATCAGTCTCATTTTTCTATACAGGAATACATGCAGTTCATCCTCATTAAGTTCTTCATATTCCCCCCCTCTCCTCCAATCTCCATGCTTCACCTGAGTCCTGTATCTGAAGATGAAACCTTCTGTTCAGCTCTGGCCATTCCAAAAGGAACATTTCAAATTCCCCTGGTTCATTGAAAGTCCATCTTTTTCCCTGGAAGAGGACATTCAGCCTTGCTGGGTAGTTCATTCTTGGCTGCATTCTAAGCTCTTTTGCCTTCCGGTATATTGTATTCCAAGCGCTACGAGATTCCAATGTAGTTGCTGCTAAGTCCTGTGTGATCCTGACTGCAGCTCCACGATATTTGAACTGTGTCCTTCTGGCTGCTTGTAATATTTTCTCTTTGATTTGGGAGTTCTGGAACGTGGCTATAATATTCCTAGGGGTTGGTTTTTTGGGATCTCTTTCTCAGTGGGGATCGATGGATTCTCTCCATTTCTATTTTGCCCTCTGCTTCTAGAATATCAGGGCAATTTTCCTGTAGTAATTCTTTGAAAATGATGTCAAGGCTCTTTTCCTGATCATGACTTTCAGGTATTCCAATAATTTTTAAATTATCTTTCCTAAGTCTGTTTTCCATATCAGTTTTTCTTCAATGAGATATTTCACATTTTCTTCTAATTTTTCATTTTTTTGGTTTTGAAGTATTGATTCCTGATTTCTGGTAAATTCATCAATCTCCCTGAATTCTATTCTTTGTCTAAAGAATTTGTTCTCCTCAGAGAGTTTTCTTAGCTCTTTTTCCAACTGGCCAATTTTGCTTTTTAAAGCATTCTTCTCCTCACTAACTTTTTGAACTGTTTTATCCATTTGACCTAAGCTGTTTTTTAGCATGCTATTTTCTTCAGCATTTTTCTGGATTTCCTTGACTAAGCTGCTGACTTCATTTTCATGTTTTTCCTGCATCTCTCTCCTTTATTTTCCCAGTTTTTCATCCAACTCCCTCATTTGATTTTCAAAGTCTTTTTTGAGCTCTGTCATAGCCTGAGCCCAATTTCTGTTTTTCTTGGAGTCTTTAGATGCGGGAGCTTGTGCTTCCTCATCTTCAGACTGAGTATTTTGATCCTTCTTGGGCTCATTTACAAAATATTTCTCAATAGTCTTCCTCTTATTTCTCTGCTTGCTCATTTTCCCAGCCTGGCCTGGTTTTGGGGTAGTTCCTGAGCTTTTGGGACACTCCCACAAGGGTCTCAGTGTGTGAGGGTCTGTCCTCCCTCCTGGTCTGTGAATGACCATAAGTGCCCCCCTCTGCCACAGGGCCGAGGTGGGGGGGCCTAGACTGGGATCAGGATCTGAATGTGATCAGAGCCCCAGAGTCCTGTTCCAGGGGAAGAGGACAGAGCTCAGCAGTCTCTCACTCCCCTCCCTCAGCTCAATAGGCTCATGCCCTGGGGGCTCCTGCTTACCAGCTCTGCCTGCTTCTGTTTCCAGGTCTGGGCTGCCCAAAGACCAAGCTGCTTGCTGCGTGCCCTGAGGGCTGGGTTCCATGTGCTCACTCTGGCAGAGGTCCCCCACTGTTCCCCCACTTTGTGCCCAGTGCTCCCCAGGGTGCAGCTCAGGAGACTCCCCCGCTGCTCTGAGCCGTGGCTCCCAGCGCTCTGGGGCTGCCCCCAGGAGGCTGAAGTTCTTTCGCTCTGGTAGGCCACCCCTCCTGCGGGCTGCCCCTCTGACCCCAGGGAGCAAAGCCTTTCTGCTCTTTTCCAGGTTACCTTGAGTAGGAGAACTGCCTCACTGGGTCCCTCTGTGGGTTCTGTCTCTCCAAAGTTTAGTTAGAGTCCTTAGCTTATGAATTTTATCAGAGAGCTCCTAAGACTGGATCCCTTCATGTCGCCATCTTGTCTCTGCCCCCACTGAATCCAATAAAGTCATTTCAATATTGAATATGTAGGCACCCAGTGGGACAGCACCCAAATTCTTAGAGGAGAAGCTGAAAGAACTACAGGAAGACATAGACAGCAAAACTCTACTAGTGGGAGACCTCAGCCTCCCACTATCAGATCTAGATACATCGAATCATAAAACAAACAAGAAAGAAATTAGGGAGGTAAATAGATTGTTAGAAAAATTAGATATGGTAGACTTATAGAGGAAACTGAATGGGGATAGAAAGGAATATACCTTTTTCTCTGAAGTACATGGAACTTATACAAAAATTGACCATGTACTAGGACATAAAAACCTAATGATCAACTGCAGAAAGGCAGAAATAGTGAATACATCTTTCTCAGATCACAATGCAATAAAAGTCATATGCAATACTGGGCCAAGGAGATATAGACCCAGAACAAATTGGAAACTGAATAACCTCATTTTAAAAAATGAGTGGACCAAAAAACAAATTATAGAAAGAATTAACCATTTTATCCTAGATAATGATAATAATGAATCAACATACCAAAACCTATGGGATTCATTCAAAGTGACTCTCAGGGGATATATTATAGCTCTAAATGCTTATATGAATAAATTGGAGAAAGGGGAAATCAATGAACTAAACATTCAACTAAAAAAATTAGAGAAAGAACAAATCAAAAATCCCCAATTAAATACCAAATTAGAAATTCTAAAAATTAAAGGAGAAATTAATAAAATTGAAAGCAAAAAAACTATTGAATTAATAAATAAAACCAAAAGTTGGTATTATGAAAAAAACCAATAAAATTGAGAAACCTCTGGTCAATTTGATTAAAAAAAAGAAAGAAGAAAACCAAATTGCTAGTATCATAAATGAAAAAGGTGAACTCACCACCAATGAGGATGAAATTAAAGTAATAATTCAAAATTATTTTGCCCAACTCTATGCCAATAAATTTGATAATCTAAGTGAAATAGATGAATATTTACAAAAATATAAGTTGCCCAGGTTAAATGAAAAAGAGATTAAATACCTAAACAATCCTATCTCAGAAAAAGAAATTCAACAAGCCATTACTGAACTCCCTAAAAAAAATCTCCAGGGCCTGATGGATTCACAAGTGAATTCTACCAAACATTTAAGGAACAATTGGTTTCAATCCTATATAAACTCTTTGGAAAAATAGGGAAAGATGGAACTCTGCTTAACTCTTTCTATGAAACCAATATGGTACTGTTACCTAAACCAGGAAGAGTTAAAACAGAGAAAATTATAGACCTATTTCCCTGATGAATATAGATGCAAAAATCCTAAATAAAATCTTAGCAAAACGATTACAACAAGTCATCACTAGGATAATACATTATGATCAAGTAGGATTTATTCCAGGAATGCAGGGTTGGTTCAATATTAGGAAAACTGTTAGTATACTCAATTATATCAACAACAAACCTATCAGAAATCATATGATCATATCAACAGATGCTGAAAAAACTTTTGACAAAATACAGCATCCATTCCTATTAAAAACACTAGAGAGTGTAGGAATAAATGGACTGTTCCTTAGGATAATTAGCAGTATCTATCTGAAACCATCAACAAGCATTATATTCAATGGGGAGAGGCTAGAGGCATTCCCAGTAAGATCAGGGGTGAAACAAGAGTGCCCATTATCACCACTACTATTCAATATTGTATTAGAAATGTTAGCATCAGCAAGTAGAGAAGAAAAAGAAATTAATGGAATTAGAATTGGGAAGGAAGAGACAAAACTCTCACTCTTTGCATATGACATGATGGTCTACCTAGAGAATCCCAAGAAATCATCTAAAAAACTACTGGAAACAATTAGCAATTTTAGCAAAGTTGGAGGTTATAAAATAAACCCTCATAAATCCTCAACTTTTCTATATATGTCTAGCAAGAAACAGCAGGAAGAGCTAGAAAGAGAAATCCCATTCAAAGTAACCTCAGACAATATAAAATATTTGGGAGTCTATTTGCCAAGACAGACTCAGAATCTTTTTGAAAACAATTATAAAACACTTCTCACACAAATTAAATTAGATTTAAATAACTGGGCAAATATCAGCTGCTTATGGATAGGTAGAGCTAATATAATAAAAATGACAATTCTACCAAAACTAAACTATCTGTTTAGTGTCCTACCAATCAAAATTCCAAAAAATTACTTTAACAAGTTAGAAAAAATTGTAAGTAAATTCATATGGAGAAATAAAAAGTCAAGAATTGCCAGGAGATTAATGAAAAAAAAGTGCAAAAGAAAGTGGCTTAGCCCTACCTGATCTAAAATTATATTATAAAGCATCAGTCATCAAAACTGTTTGGTATTGGCTAAGAAATAGAGTGGTGGACCAGTGGAATAGACTAGGTGTAAAAGCAGGAGATGATTATAGTAATCTGCTGTTTGATAAACCCAGAGAGTCTGGCCATTGGGATAAAAACTCCCTCTTTGATAAAAATTGCTGGGATAATTGGAAGTTAGTATGGAAGAAACTTAAATTAGACCAACACCTCACACCCTTTACCAAGATAAGATCCAAATGGTTACACGACTTAGACATAAAAAACAATACTATAAGCAAATTAGAAGATCAAGGACTAGTCTACCTGTCAGATCTATGGAAAGGGGAACAGTTTATGACTAAGGAAAAGTTGGAGAACATCACCAAAAACCAATTAGATCATTTTGATTACCTTAAATTAAAAACCTTTTGCACAGATAAAACCAATGTAACCAAGATCAAAAGAAATGTAATAAATTGGGAAACAATCTTTACAGCTAATGATTCTGACAAAGGACTCATTTCTAAAATATACAGAGAACTGAGTCATATTTTTAAAACAAAAAGCCATTCTCCAATTGACAGATAGTCAAAGGATATGCAAAGGCAATTTACAGATGAGGAGATCAAAGTAATCCATAGGCATATGAAAAAATGCTCTAAATCATTAATTATTAGAGAAATTCAAATTAAAGCTTCTCTGAGGTACCACCTCACACCTCTCAGATTGGCCAGTATGACCAGGAAGAATAATGATCATTGTTGGAAGGGATGAGGGAAATCTGGGACACTATCACACTGTTGGTGGAGCTGTGAACTCATCCAACCCTTCTGGAGAGCTATTTGGAACTATGCCCAAAGGGCAACAAAAAATGTGCATACCCTTTGACCCAGCAATACCACTACTGAGTCTATACCCTGAAGAGATGAGGAAAAAGGGTAAAAACATTACTTGTACAAAAATATTTATAGCAGCCCTGTTTGTGGTGGCAAAGAATTGGAAATCCAGTAAATGTCCTTCAATTGGGGAATGGATTAGCAAACTGTAGTATATATATGTCATGGAACACTATTGTTCTATTAGAAACCAGGAGGGACGGGATTTCAGGGAAACCTGGAGGGATTTGCATGAACTGATGCTGAGTGAGATGAGCAGAACCAGAAAAAGACTGTACACTCTAACAGCAACATGGGAGTGATGTTCAACCTTGCTCATTCCATCAGTGCAACAATTGGGAACAATTTTGGGCTGTCTGCAAAGGAGAGTACCATCTGTATCCAGATAAGGAGCTATGGAGTTTGAACAAAGTGCAAGGGCTATTCCCTTTAATTTAGAAAAAAAAACCATATATTTTATTGTCTGATCTTGTTACCTCTTAGACTTCTCTTCTCTTTAAGGATATGATTTCTCTCTTATCACACCCAATTTGGATCAAGGTACAACATGGAAACAAAGTAAAAACTGACAGAGTGCTTTCTGTGGGTGGTGAGGGAAGCAAGATTGGGGGGAAATTGTAAAACTCAAATAATATCTTTAATAAAAATTAAAAAAAAGAATGAAGGACAAACATTATCATTATGAAGCAGTAGGGTTTGCAATGGTGAGAGCACTGGTCATTGAATCATGAAGACCTCAATTCAAATGAAGCCTCAGACACTTATTAGCTGTTTGACCCTAGGCAAGTCACAATCCTAATCACCTTAAAAAAAACTCTATTCTTATAAGGACCAGAACCTTAATATTTATTATTATTATTATTATTATTCAATATTTCCAAATTTAATAGATCTGTGATCCCTTTCAACATGGATACTTATTCTAGAAGATTGGATCACAGTCCTTTTGTACCTTCTCATCTCATATGACTCTTGTCCACTACCTCCAACGTTCTTCAACTGACACTGGAGCACCTGAATTTTAATACAGATAATAAGATTTACTCCCACTATCCTCTGCATGTGATTTAGAGTCTATCTCTTCACTCAGATCTCTGCCTTTGTGCTGGAAAATGGAAATCCTTTTATTCTTCACAGAATGATTTTTTAATCATATTTCTTGCATGGGTTGTTCCAAATCTCTTCAACCTTCTATCATCCTGTATCTCAGCCCAGAATTTTGCCTCCTACTTTATTCAGAAAATAGAGACCATCCACTATTGAGAGTCCTTTTCTATACTCTCCTACTTTTCTTCGTCCTGTCTCTAAAGAAATAGCTCTTCTCCTTGACAAAGTCAACTCCCCAACTTCCATTTTGGATTCCACCCTCTCCTATCTCCTACAAGACCTTCTCCCTTCAATCATTTCCTACCTTTCTCTCATCTTCAATTCTCTTCTCCACTGACTCTTTCCCCCATACTTACAAATATGTCAAGAAAAAAGGAAGGAAGGAAGGAAGGAAGGAAGGAAGGAAGGAAGGAAGGAAGGAAGGAAGGAAAAGAGGAAGGGAGGGAGGAAAGAAGGAAACAAACCAATCCTTAACACAACCCTATCATTCTTTCAAGTTATTATTAAGTATTTTCTCTTCCTTTAATAGCCAAAATTATAGAAAATGGTGTCTAGACTTGTTGTCTCTAATCCCTTAAATCTCACTTAATTTATTTGGGGGGGGGGGGTGTTTGCAAGGCAATAGAGTTAAATGACTTGCCCAAGGTCACAGCTTGTAAGTATTAAGCATCCGAGGCCAAATTTGAATTCAGGTCCTCCTGACTCCAGGACTGGTGCTCTATCTACTTCACCATCTAGCTTAATTTTAAACATGCAGCCTAGCTTTTGACCCAACTACTATTCTGAAACTCCTATCTCTAAGGTTATCAACTGTCTCAGATTCAAACCTGCTGACTTTTTCTCAGTCCTCATCCTCTTAAAAAGTAGCTTTCAATACTTTTGACTCTGAACTGCCACAGATTTTCTCTCCTCCCCTTAGCTTCTGTGGCATTGCTTTCATTTGGGTTTCCTTCTACCACTCTGACCATACTTCTCGGGTCCCTTAAACTTGAGTTTCCCTCTAGGGTGTAACCTGGTCCTCTCCCTGTCCCCATATCTATGTTCTATCGGTTGGTGACTTCTGTCATATCCTGTGAGTTTGAGAACTATGTACAAATGATAACTAAATCAATATATCAGCTCTAATATATTTCCTGAACTCAAGTCTCAAATCACTAGTTGTCTGTTGAATATTCAATCTGAATGTCTCACTGGCATCTCAACTCATCTCACTGAGTTCTAATATTGAATTCATTCTTTTCTGCTAAATATGCCCTCCTCTAAAATTCCCCCTTTTCATCAGCATCCTTCCAGTTTTGGAACATTTTTATTCTTTCATTATCTGCTATCATCATGTTAATTCTCCTATTTCCATCATAATATCTCATAACAAGTATATATATATATATATATATGTATATATATATATATATATATATATATATATATATGTTTGTGTGTGTGTGTGTATAAAAGAGACACATATTTTGATGCCTTCTCTCCATTCAGCCATTACACTAATTCAGGACCTCATCACCTTAACCTGGACAATTTCAATAGCCTTCTGATTGCCCTGTTTCAAGTCTCTCCTCTCTCCAATCCATTTTCCACACAACTGCCAAATTAGTATTCTTAAGACCCAAACCTCTAATAATTAGGCCACTCCTCTGCTAAGGGAAAAAAAACTTTTTATTGCATCTAAGAAAAACTACTAAATCCTCAGTATTGAATTTAAAGTCCTCTAACATCTGGTTCCAACCTACCTTTCTAGACTTAGATTTTTTTCTTCATGTGCTCCATGTTACAACCCAACTGGACTGCTGACTTTTCCCTGACCTAGGCATCCCCATTTCTACCTTTGTGACTAGGCATGGCTGATAACCAGGAATGAAATCATCATTTTTCTTCATTCCCCTCACCTTTGAGAATCACTCTTCAATTATCAACTCAGCAATTACCTCCTGTGGGAAGTCAATCCTTAACCTTCGGGTTTTAGGTAATCTCTCCTGTTTCTGGTTATTTATATATGCTAAACTGAGCATAGTGTGGACTCCCTAATCTCATGATAGAATATAAATTCCTGTGAAGGCAGGAACACCTTTATTATTAATTTCTCTGTGTCCTCAGATGGGGGGGAGGAATGCATAATAGGGTAAGGCAAATGATAAATAATCATTTATTAAAGCCAGAGGGAATGAGGCTAAGTACCCAAGGGAGGTGAGGTTAAAAATAAGGAATTATTTCCTCGGAGGGAGAAACAATTTGATATGGGAAGGACATAGACTACTGGGAAATCATTTGAGTGGAAGATTTTAAAAAATTATAGATTCTCTGTTTGGCTATGTCCTTGCCTAGAGCATTAGGAAATAGACCAGTAGCTATTTCAAGTATCCTATATTAGGTTTTTCTCCTGGAACCAATTAGAACTCTCCTTCCCAAACTACCAGTAGCTTTTTTCTTTTTTTCTTTTTGCCCCTTAACCCTCTATAAGCCAGGGGTCTAGAAAGGGACAGGGAACCTCCTATGCAGGCCATATTGATGTAGTGTTGCCAAGGCAACTATATTTCGGGGACCCAAAATTCATCAAATCTAGCAGCTTTTTAGGGATGAATTAATTAAGTGTTTGACCAAATATAGTCTGCAAATGTTTTTAATAAATATCCAAATGGTCCATGGCAGGAAAAAAGGTTTCCTAGCCCTATTCTACAGCATGAATGGGCTTCTCCTCTCAGATATCAGTTTTGGAGAGAAAGAAGCCAATAGATCTCCTCTATCAAAAACTATCTCAAAGTTACAGATTACAGAATGACAATCCCCCTCTGAAAAATTCCAGCATAAAAACTGTCTTCATTGCAATCCTCCATGAGGGCTTGACCAACCTTGGATACATGGCTCAGGTTGGCTTTGTGCTCTTAAGATTACAATCTCAGATACAAAAGACTGAATTTTTTTAAAGTGAAATCTTAGCCTTGTTATTTCCTGCTTACATTTCTAATCTCTTCTCCCCCTCTTCCTCTTCCTCCTCCCGCCTCATCTCTTCTTCCTCTATGCTCTTCCTTTCTCTCTCCCCCTTTGTAATTTTACTTTGGTCCTCGACACTGTTTGCAACAGCTGCTGAATTTCACATATCTGGGAAATTCATTAGCATTCTGTTTACTTGGTGTTCCAGATCACTAATATAGATGCTGGGCAAAACCAAAGCCGTTACCTTCCCACAACTAAACCCCCTCCCCCAAACTAAACCTATTCCTGCTAAATGAAGTCTTTTCCTTAGACTACTCTCCTGAACTCAAAAGCAACTTTGAGTTTGTATTACCATACCCACATCAAAGTCAAGCCACATTAATCTTCCTAAATGGAAGGTCTAAATATGGTCTAAATATGGTATTAGCCATGATTTGGTTGGAGAAAACACCTGCCTAACTCATCAAGTTATAAATTTGGAAAAATTAATGTTAATACAGAAAAGAGGTGATTAAAAAATAATCACACAAAAACACACATTCATAAATGAATGTCTGAACATTGATATGTGGCCAAATTCAACTTTTACATGTTGCACTAAACAGGTCATTTGTGAAAATAAAGCTAAGCTAGACAGGAAAGATTGATATTTGCTGGTATCTCACCTTCCTGAAACATGGAAATAAATCTAACTTGCCTCCCAAGAGATGAACTGAACTAGGAAACAAATTTTGGGATTGGTTTTCCTCTATTAGTGACAGGCTAAATTGATCTTATTCTTTTGAAAATCGCATGTTATATAGCACTGATATTTAAATATGACAGCAAAAGGCTATCATTAAAAGATAAACTCAATATGTTTTCAGTATGATCTTAGAAAGGTCATCTTCTATATCTCCATTTGATAGATGAGCAAAAGTGAGGCCAAGAGAAGTGAGTTTCCCAAGCAGTAAACAGTAGAGCCAGAATTTCAACTCTAACTCAATCTGGTGCTTTCCCCCATTGCACCATGGAGATTTGGTCATTCATTGAGCTCTGGGTATATCAATAATCTCTGTAACAAAAATGAGCTGAGCAGGGGACATTCCTAGGACAAGAAACAGGAAAGTAGTGGGTACACCAAAAATGAAGGACAGACACACTTTGACTTTCTGTGAACCAGGAAGTCATTTTGCTTTAAGGGTTTTAGAGAGGGATAGTCCCTCTACCTTAGACTCACAAAAGAGGGGAGACAAGGAGACTTCAGAGACCAAATTTAAAACATTCTTTTACAGATACAGATTTTGAGACCCAGAGAGACCTGCCTAAGACTACATGACTGGTTGGCATGCAGGACTCCTAACTCACAGGGTAGGATTCCCCACTGCCTCTTCCCAGGCTGCCCTTTGTGGGCTTGATATATAATCTCATAAAAACTGGGATCTCAGACTCAGATTTATATGAACTGCTGGACCCTAAAATTAAGACTTGGCTTTAACATATTTAATTTCTTTGTTGTTATTGTTTGGTTGTCTCCAAGTCTTCATAACCCTTTTCTTGACAAAGGTTTTCTTGGTAAAGATATTGGAGTGCTTAATTGTTACCATCTCTAGCTGATTTTACAGACAAAGAAATTGAGGCAAACAGGTTAAATGACTTGCTCCCAGGTCACATAGCTAATAAGTGTACTGTTAGATTTGAACTCAGGTCTTCCAGACTCCCGGCCCAGCAATCTAGATAAGCCACTTATCTGCCTCCAAGTTCAGCTTCTACCATGCTGCCAATTGGGGCTAGAAGTCAAGCTCCCTGGCTCTCTCTACTTTATATTACTATGTTATTTGCTAGCCTTCCTTTGTCCTTAACACATTCTGCTTTCATCAAACTCATTGTTTCGAACTCATTGGTGTACTTCTTAACCTCTCTGCCAGATCCTAAGATCAAGGGCAGAGACTTGCCATTTTTCCTACCTCTATACCTAACACAATGCTTTGCACCTAATAGATAATTAATGCTTCTTGAAAAGAATTGAAGGGGCGGGGAATATATTTCTTATAACTGAGGCCTTTAGCTTTGCTGAGGGGTCTCAAGTCAAGTTGATTCTTCCTATCAAGCTGCTTGGACACCAAACAGACAGATTTGAAGTGAAGGACTAGAGGTTAAACACCCCCAACGAATTGAGTTTAACCAAATAAACTAAGGTTACAAATTTAATTAATTCATCTCTTTCTATGCTTCTCCAGGATTTTGTTTCTGTGTTTGTTTTGGTGTTTTTAGTAAAAATTCCTTTAGAAAAATATAATCTTGGATGAACTAAGAGGAAAAGGAATCATGTCATATACCTTAGTTGGGTTAGAGAAGTAGGTCAGTGGAGCTGAGAGATTATGGTTGGTAATCATGGAGAGAGTGAACCTATTCTAACACTAAGAGTGAGCCAATAAAGTAGATGGTCATCAGGAGGAATAATAGTGTCAGAACCTGCTGAGATTGGTCACCCTCCCTCACAAGGATCATACCCTCACAAACTGTTTGGGCAAAAAAAAATTGGAATAATTTGTGACAGAATCTCTAATTCTCAGAAATTTGTTACATATGACAGTATATTGCTATTTGCAAAATCAACATCTACAAATTAGGGATAAAAACTTGCACCCAAATTTCCTTAAATAACAACGTAATTGGTTTCAAATATCCATTTACTCAAATCTACAAAAGCAACTATGTCAGTAACATCAGAGATGTTATCTTGTGTGTCCAGTAAATAACAGCTGTCCTTGACCTGTCATTGGATCTCAGTTTCCTCAATGACAAAAAGAAGGGATTGTACTGGGCAATCAATAATTCTCTTCCAGTTCTGAATCTCTAAGGCTGGGTTTGTTAAAGTGCCAGTCATTTGAGGGAGATGCCCTACAGTTGTTAAGCTTTATCAATGCTGCAGCATTTTCATCAAAGCCTGAAAAGCTATACCATCCCACTGGGAAGACTGAAAGGCTGCGTCTCTAGTCTCTGATTGCTCATATTGCCTCTGAAGCTCCCAGACTTGCATTTTGCTCATTTCAGAAGAGCCTTAATGATTAAAACCACATGAAAAGCATGTGCAAGAAGCTATCTCCCTCTACCCTGCACCCTGTAGATTTTGTTCACAAATCTTGGTGGGGCAGGGAGTGGAATGCAGTCATGAGGGAGAAAGAACAAGCCTAAGAGTTAGAGAGGAGGGGGTGGAGAATGGGAGAGAGAGACGCACATGTACACACATAACTAAAAATTTTTTTTTGAAAACTCAATAACCAAAAAACTCAGACTGAAAAATGAGCCTAAGGGAGAATGAGGACATTCTCTCTGCTTCCTAACAAAAATTCCTACAAAGACAGGGAAAAACAAGGTGTCTTTTGGGAGCCTTGGCAAAGGTCAATCATTCCAATTCCTTAAAACATGACGAACTGCAGCTGGTATTTAAATGGGCCTCCGGAATTTTTTTTTAATTTAAAAAGTAATTATTTTACCTACTGATGTGTATAATAAATTCTTGACAGTCTGACAATACAATCCGTTTTTCTTTCATATTCCCCAGTGCCCTCCCACCCCCAATCATTGTCCTCCCCACTAGGCTTCACATCCCACGAGTATGTACACCATCATGGTTATTATAGGGTTTCTTCAAGGAGCTTGAGAAGGGGCGTTTATTTTGTTACATGTAGGTGCTTTTAGCTATCTTTCACTATACATTCACTTACACGCAGATATACAGTCTCTTCTCTCTCTCTCTCTCTCTCTCTCTCTCTCTCTCTCTCTCTCTCTCTCTCTCTCTCTCCTTTCCTCGCCCCCTCTCTTTCTCAGTCTCTCTGTCTCTGTCTCTCCCTGTCTCTCTTTTTCTGGAAGGTAAAGATTATAATGTAGTCAACCTTTCTGCCTCCTACCTGGGACCATGCTCTTTTCTGTGGGTGGTGAGGATCATGTGGGAGCAAAGAAAATACAAAGATGACTATTATCAAGATATCCAGAGGGGTAAGGGAAGAGACCAAATCTTTTAGAAAAAAGGGAGAAAAAGGGAAATTTTTAAAGGATGGGAAAAGGAAAAAGGAAATTTTCTTTAAAAAGGGGATTTTTCTCTCCAAGTTTCACACTGAGCCACCTTCTTAAAGAAGGATACAAGGAAGAGCAGCTAGGTGGAACAGTGAATAGAGCACTGATCCTGGAGTCAGGAGGACCTGACTTCAAATCCAGTCCTGGACACTTGATATTTAATAGCTATGTGACCTTAGACAAGTCATTTAAACGCTTTGCCTCACTTTAAAAAAGATTTTTAAAAAAGGATCCCAGAAAAAAGCTTCATGATAGAACAAAGGAAAAAGTAAAATATATGTCTTCAAGCTCCACGAGAACAAAGGTAGCATCTTAAATTTATTTCACACAGGAAACCTGTTCACCATAGTCAAAATTTAATAAAAGAGGACAGTAATTAACAGTCTAAAACATTGCTTTTACTTTGTTACTTCTCTACTCAAGAACCTCCTTTGGCTCCCTATAATCAAGGACAAAGTACAAAGTACTCAACAGCTTAACTCCACCTACCTGTGCAGAAGAATGTATGATTACTCTTTTTTTTTTAAGGTTTTTGCAAGGCAAACGGGGTTAAGTGGCTTGCCCAAGACCACACAGCTAGGTAATTATAAGACTCTGAGACCGGATTTGAACCCAGGTACTCCTGACTCCAAGGCCAGTACTTTATCCACTACACCACCTAGCCGCCCCTATATGATTACTCTTGATTCCAAGATTTTGTTCATTCCATTTCTTCATTCTTCTCTCTACAACCCAAAGCCCATTTGAAGTCCCACTTTCTCCAAAGCCTACCCTGATTACCAGTCATTTTATAAACTGAAGAACATACTTACCATTTATTCACATACTGTCTAGTGTAGTTCACTGTTTTGTGTGTTAAATCTTATCTCTTGAACTGCTATGGCCATTGGATGTAGCCTACTTGAAATCAAGCATCTTCATTCCTCCCAGGACTACACTCCAGATTCATTTTCGTAGGAGTTTGCCTACTACCCTGGAAGCTCACTCCATCCCTGGTCTACTTCTCACAATAGCTTTAAAAGGTCAAGGTCTCTCACTGTATTCAGGACCATCTCCAGTCATCCTGATCAATCTGTGGCCACTGGACAAAGATAGTTCTGGAGTGAAGCTGGCGACTTAGCACAGCCCCCCTTACTCAAATCCAATTCATGTGCATATCACAGCATCACCTCCCTGATATCATGGTCTCCTTTGAAAATGGACAAAACTACAGCAACAGCCATTTCAACCTCTATAGAGCTTCTCCCTCTAGCTGGGTGCTTTCTTTCCAAATCTTCATTTTTAAAAAGAGACCCAGGTCTTCCAGCTATTAATCCCTCTAAAAGCTATACTTCTAACTCATTTCTACAATACCTTGTCTGTCATGACTTCAAGTTGGGTACCAGAGACCCAGGTCTTCCAGCTCTTAATCCCTCTACAGGCTACATTTCTAACTCATTTCCACAATACTTTGTCTATCATGACTTCAAGTTGGGTACCTTCTCTTCACCACACCCTAATTTTACGTCTTTTTTTCTGTTGTCTGATCCCATTAGAATATAAGCTCCTTCAGGGCAGAGATCACCCTTCTTTCTGCTTGTGGTTAAAAACTGCTTGGTTACAAACAAAAAAGCTATATTTTCTTTTCCATTCTCCTACAGTATCTAGCTCACTGGACACATATTAGATAATCAATAAAGACATGTTGACTTTATAATCTTGGCACCTCAAACTAGCTGAGGCAGAGAAGTTGATTTTCCTCCTAGGCCTCCCACCTACCAACTCTCTCATTTGCCCCACTATCTCTTTCATACTTATTTGCCAGGATCAGATGTCCAGAGAAAGGTGAGGATAAAGAGAAGAGCATATATTGCATGTCTTGATGGAGTAAGGGTAATCTTCACTCCTATATTCAAGTGACTTAGATTTTTCTTTTGGACTAAATATTTCATTTGACTTAAATACAAGAAAAAGATTGATTGAATCTTTGATTCTAGAAATGCTTGTAATCAATCAACAAGATTTTATGAAGGGCCTACTATGTGCTAAATACAATGTTATGGGTATAAATGCAAAAAATAAATTATGTTCTAATATAGATCTATGTCACAATAGATGGATGGATGGATAGCTGGATGGATAGACAGATAGACATACAAATAAACATACATACATACATAGATACATGGATAGATAGAATGTCTTTGTCTTATCTGAGAAAGCATATATGTATATATATATATGCACATCTACAGAATAAATGCACATGTATAGAATAAACACACAGAATATAGATATAAATAAATGTAAAGTACCATAGTTAAATACAAATGGCTTGAGAGGGGAGAGAACAGTTACAGTCTAAGGGGAGAGAAAAAGTTTCACACATAAAGTAGTGTTAGAGCTGAGTCTTGAAGGAAGGGAAGGGATTCCATGGGATGGAGGTGAGGGCATAGAGATAGCAAAGTTACAGAGACAAGGGCTTGAATGTTGAGTGTGTGACAAAGATCATAGATCCAGGTTGGATGAACTGCGGAGAATGAAAGAGAATTAATTCACAATGCAACAGGCAAAGAAGGGGGGGCATGTTATGAGAGACTTTAAAAGCTACTCGGGAGTTCATATTTGATTCTAAAGGCATCAAAGAGTCACTGAAGTTTATTGTGTTAGGGGAGTGGCATGGTTAGTGCTGTTCTTGAAGGAAATTTCTTTAGCAACTATTTTGTATGGACTGAAGTAGTGAATGATTGTAGATAGGAAAATTAGTTAGGACTCTATTGCAAAGTCAAGGCAAGTTGGAATAAGGGGAAAAAATGGTAGCTATGTGAATAAGAAACTAGATGCAAAAGACATAATTATGGAAGTAGAAATAACCAATTGAACAGGAGGGGTGAGGGAAAGTGTATTTGAAACATAGACATAGTTTAGAAGAAGGTAGTTTTGGAGGGAAAGATGATGAACTCTGTGAATTTGAGATGCCTAAGGAAAATATAGTTTGTGACATCCAGTTGGCAACTGGTGATTTGGTGCTAAAATTCAGGGAAAAGATTCATAGATCTGGAAGTCACTAGCATGGAAATGATCATTAAAAACATGGAAGCCACAAGGAACTCCTACACAAAGAAAATGTGATTTGGGGATGTGAATCTGCATAGGAGACTAGAAAGAATAATTAGACAGGTAAGAGGAGAACCAGAAAAAAGCAGGGTCCCAGAGAGAGACTATCCAGAAAAAAAAAAAAAGATGATTAATCAATAATGTCATTGAAGGTATGATAAGATCTAGTGAAGGGTTTTTTTTTAAATATGTAGAAGACTTGGGCATGTTAGAAGGAAGCAGGGAAGGAATTACTTTATAAGTAAAGGTTAAACTCTAGAAAGGAGGGATGATTGAGGTTGCAATCTGCTGGAGAAGAGATGAAGGGGTGAGATTATGCACAGTTGGAGAAGGATTGTCTTGGAAAGGAGGAAGGCCACTTCATTGTCAGAGATAAAAAGAGGAGGTGTAGGAAATGATGTCAATGAGTTTTGAGATAAGAAAGGGAAAAGTGGGACCTCAACCCCAAGAAAAATCTTAGAGGATGAATTCTACCAGATATGCAGATAAGTATGAATTTAGTCAGCTGATTCTCAAGAAACCTTGAAGCCATAAGACCCTCCAGAGATCAGTTTATCTGACTATTTCCCTTCACACAGGACTACACTTACCACAGTTCATACATAAGTATGTAAAATGTGCATACACATACACACACACACACACACACACACACAGAAAATGGGAGAACTTTGCACAACTTCTCTGAACCTCTAATCCAATGTCACCTAAACTCCTTTTTGTTTATGCTCGCCCTATGTCAGAGTCTTCCCTTATACTAAATCTAATTATTTCTGGATGAAATAGCAAAATCCTGGACAAGATTTTGACTAATCTTATTCAACATGTCTGTCCAGGTCAGTGCTAGCAGACTCTCAAGAGACCCAGAAAAATGGTGATACATGGGTGCAGTCAAAACTGCAATTATCTCTCCTTCCTCAAATGTGCCCATCTAGATCCTTTCTCAAGCCCTTCCTCCTACTTCATTTTGTCCCACTTTGTATCATACTCATTTATATGTACATCACTTTTCTCCTAGTAAAATAAAAACTCCTTGAGGGTAGAAACTATATACTTTTCTTCTTTGCACCTACAGCACCTCAGATATAGCAGAAGCTTAATAAATATTTGCTGAATTAAAATCCAAGTGAGCATACACTATAAACATCCCCTAAGGGCTTCCATGGCCAAAACAAATAATCAGGACAAATACAACCTAACACTTTCCTCAATCTCCCCACCGCATTATGTGCTGTCCTTAATGTATAAAGATGTCATGCATTTATACATCACTTTTCCAGATATTATTTCACTAGGTCATAGAAACAGAGAACTTTCAAAGTAGAAAGGAACATAGAGCAGATGATGTTACTGCCTAGCCAGAATAGATTCTGAACTCTTCCTCCAGCACTGGGAACAGATTACAATGAGTCTTCCAAACATACTCTCTTTCTTGGCCTCCCTGGTGACCAATGAATGGTACACACGTTGGAAATTCAAGGTACAGCCAAAAGCCATTTTTCTTTGTGCAGAATGAACTGTGACCTTGGCCTCGTTGGCATCAAACATCAGACAACTGAGCTAACAGCCTGGACACTAACCCAGAATAAAAGGATCACTGGCTCAAGCAAAGGGAGGAGCAAGCCTGATAAAGGCAGTTTCTGCACGTGCAGAGAGAAATATAGGACAATTCTCTAAGTGATCTGGACTCAAATACAAACTAGTCTGACTGAAATCATATGGATATTTCAGGAAAGAGTATATTTGGCTAGGAGGCTGAACGATAGGGTGGAGAGGAGGAGGAGACCTATTAGGGTGGAGGATGAAAGGAAAAAAGAACTTTTTTATCCAGATCATCTCTTGCTTTCTCTTCTGAAACAAAGAAAATAAAATTAAATGATTGTGGCAAAACTAGAAAAACATTACAGCAAAAGGTGAAATGAACTATGAATTTCGGTTTGCCTGTGTCTGTGTCTGCCTATATGCTGTATTTAATTTGTAGCGCTAAATCACACTCATGAGTCACAGTGACAATCCATTCTCTCTCCGGATGTGTCAAATTACAAAAACCATATTTATTTTTTCCTTCAAGGAAATTTATAAGTTTTTTTTATTTAAAATTTTAATTACTAGAGAGTTGGAGGAGGTGATAACATTCATTTCTGTCAAATAAACATAGATAATAGGCTATATGGATGGTCTGAATTGAGGACCCCATCACAGGCATTCTCTAATTCCTTCTGCTATTTCGTTTCCTAGTCCTTGTTCTGGGTATTACTTACTTGGGCCTACTTTTATAGAAAAGGCAAAAATACCTGCGCATTTTCCTCTTCCTCTCCCTAAAAAAACTGAAAGGTGAGGATTGATCTTCTCATCTGATATCATTTTACAAGGGAAAAAGGGGGTCAAATAAAACACTTTCCCTCCCCTTGTCTGAACTTATCTAAACATTTAACTCTGCAAATCCCCTCACTCTCCTGACTCATTGCACATTAGGCCTTCTGCTCAGACATATTAATACAATAACATTTTAGCTATCTAACATGGTTAAGGAATTAAGATGCCCCAACTAAGCTAATTTCCAAATAGTCAAGGATTATGCTTCTGAAAATTTATTTTTAAATTTTGGATAGTAACCTTTCCAAAAAAAACATAATAATAAGGATCACAAGGACTCTCTCTTGATTTCCTTCACTGTCCATCACAGCACAATCAAACAGTAGCTAGAGGTGATAAGTTCCTTATCCTCCCATTTCACAAATAAAGAAATTGGCTCATTTTCCTCAGGCCTACAGGTAAGAAGTAGTATAACCTAGATTCAAGTGCAGGTGCTCCAGTGTTTTTTCCTACAATATTATGTCGCCTCTTATAGAACTTTACAAATCCTTGTTAAATGAAATAAAAGAACTTATTGTTTTCTAAATTCTGGATTCCATTGCTTATTTCTTTGCTTCTGTACAGGTGATTTCCCATGTCTGCTTACCCTTTACCTGCTTACCCCTTTACCATCAAGGTTCATCTCATAAACCACCTCCTAAAGAAGGAATTAGTTAGTCTTTCCTGATTCTTCTACTTGTTAATACTTTTTTTCCACCTCAAATTATCATGGATAAAGCAAGTCATTTAAACCTGATTGCCTCAAAGAAAAAGTTTAAATAATTGTCATGAATGCACTTTTATGTTCACATATTGTCTTCCCATACTAAGTCACTTAAGAAAAGGAACCATTTTTGTTTTGTTTTGTTTTGTCTTTGTAACTCCAGTACCTGAAGCAATGACTTGTACAAAATAGGCACTTGACAAATGTTTGTTGGACTGGATAGGAACAAGCAAATAAATGAAATTGTATTACATATTTCTCAGTCTTCTTAGTGTTCTGAATATAAGTGAGCATTTTCTTGATGACTCAGGAACAATTACATAAATGAATATGAGTTGCTACAATACAATGATGATGCACTCTGAGGTTATGCAGTGTAGGGTTTTTTTGCCCTTATACTCATTGACCATAGTTTCTAGGATGTTTTTATTGTCCTTCTGACTATTCTTTGTCTTGCCAGTACTGATATAATTTGTTGCCTTATTTTTCATATGGTTGATGAAATGGTTCTGACTCTCCTATGAAATGAATGATGTAAATTATTTTTCTTTCTCTTTAGAGGCTCTTTTCACTTAGATGTGAAAGTCAGAGAATGTGGAAGTTGAGAGGAATTAAAAAATAATCTACTCCAACCTCCTCTTTTTAGCAGAGGAGAAAACTGAGGATAAGAGAGGCTCACTAAAAATGATCATTTATAACCCAATGCTTTTTCCACTATACCAATGCATATATTCTATATGGTCAGAACTGCCGAAAAGTCCAACCTCCAGTAAAGTGAACCATTATTATAATTCTTCATCATCTTGATTTAAAAGAAGAACTTATTTTACTCAAATTGAGTATATCTAAAAGCATGAATGCAAACCAGATTTATATAAATTAGAATCTTTTATTTAATGTATTACAAGAGAATTCTGCCTTGAAAGGATGCTATGGTGAATCCTTTCATAAAAAAGACCCCCAATACAGAGGCAATGTAATGTATGGAAATGTTGGATTTAAAGTTAGATGACCAGTTTTCAAATCCTGGTTCTGCCACTTACAACTTCTATGAACTTGTACAAATAACTATCTGAGCCTTAGTTGTAGTATCTATAAATGAGGTCAGAGGTGGCATGCATTGGTCTATTTATCCTCTAAATTTCAGTCTAGCTATGTTTTGATAAATTTTTTTGTCAAATTATTTTGTCAGAATAAGTTGATTTTGCTTAAACAAAAGCATAGCAATATTGAACCTATATATCTATTCTATGATGAACCAAGAATCTTAACAGTTTGTCTTAGAATGTATGATCCCAAAAGACAAGGTTTGCTTGATAATCTGAATAGGATCTAAAATTTTGTAACATTCTCTTCAAATGTTTCACCTAAAACCTTTTTTACTTTCCTAGAGGTTCAAAAGGGAGGAATTCCATTCTATGATTTCAAGAACAAAGCCATGTCTTCCATTTCCCCAAGATTTATTCAGTCACTACTGAATTCAGTCAACTAATCCCAGAACCAAAAGCCTAGAAGGTAGGATCATATATCAGCAAACTACAGAACCAACATTTTTTAAATTTTATCTTTGTATTCCCAGCATCTAGCATGGTGCCTAGCAATAATGAGAAATATACTGAATCGAGTTGATGAAGCTAGAAAAGCCAAGCCTTTCCATCTTCAATCTGGCTGAGATAAGAGTCAGACCCAATACATCATGAAAAATGCATTAGAAAGTAATAAAATAAAATGAACTGTGAGGTCAAGGGGCATAGGCTTTACCAACTTGTAAAGAAATGATCAGGGAAAGAGCTAGCATTTTTTACAAAGTATTGTTCATCTGCTATCTCATTAGATTTGGAATTCACATATGAGAAGGGGTGGGAGGTCATTCAATTATACTGTCTATATTGCTCTCTAAGTGTTTCTTGTGAATTTTCTTTCATCCCCATCAAAATCAGAGCTCTCTCAAAGATTAAAACTCTATATTCTTTCCTGTATTCTCCATGGTACTTAAAATGAGGTTGGCCCTCAGTAGGAAGAGAACAGAGTGTACTGCAAGCGTTCATTTCTTTTTTCTTTTTTTTTATGTTTTTGCAAGGCAAATGGGGTTAAGTGGCTTGCCCAAGGCTACATGGCTAGGTAATTATTAAGTGTCTGAGGCTGGATTTGAACTCGGGTACTCCTGACCCCAAGGCCAGTGCTCTATCCACTGTGCCACCTAGCCACCCCTAGGTTTTAATCTTTTGAAGAAACCCCCACAGATTCAACACATAATCATTGACTGCGATCAAATGATGGTACATTCCATGTTTCATATTCATAATGTAATCACCTATATTAATTTTTCTGCATTTGGCTAGAGCCATAGTCCTTTAGAAATATCTAGTGTTTATTTTATTAGGTCTTCATTTTAATTATTTTTAGTTTTATAGCTTCAAAAAAAACTTGACTTTTAGTGGTAAGACAAAAAGCACTTAGGTACCAGTTTTAAAATTTCTATGGCTCTCAGTTCACACCACAGGCAATGGCTCTCCCCTTCTAGCTTATGCCCTTTTACAAACAGAGATTATGAAGCTTTGCCATGTAACTCCAGGGGCCTTATCCTCAGGGAGAGACAGAAATATATTGAAGGTCTGGGATCTTTTTGCTTAGTTGGTTGGTTTCCATTTTTACCTACTCTGCTCAATAACTGAAAATGTTTCCTCTGGTGACCAGTGCTCTGCAGCATCCCTTAGCAATTTCCTCAGCTGTAATTATACTGATTCACTCAGTAATAGACTACATAACATTATCTGAACCAAATTAATGTTTTTGTTAGTGTTAGGTCTTGGGTCTCCACACCCTCTAATTCAAGAGAATGTCCCAAAGTGGGCTTCCCCCAATCCAGCTCGGGTCAGAACCCAACAGCAGGTAGTGAGTATAGCAGAAGTCTCTTCCCCCTTCCCCTTTTAAGTATTATACCATCTCTGAGCAATACCAGTCAATTCTTAACCTAATTGGAGTCTCATTTTCAAGCAGTACACTCTAGATTAGAGGCTGCAAAACACACACACACACACACACACACACACACACACACACACACGCACACAAACACACAACACACAAAATTTTTATTGCCAGTCTGTCCCTTTTAATTCCCAGGCTTGGTGACTCTGGATAAACTGTAGCCTCTTATGAAGGAGGATAAGAAGCAGAATATGGAACTAGGAAGAGGTGGCAATAGGACAGTTTTAGGACACTGATCGCAACTGATTATTACAAGAACCAGGGAAAGGTCTCCAATGGGTTGACTATATCATCTGCTGCAAAGGCATTTCTAAAAAGACAAGGACAAGAATTTCAGAGGATGAAAGGCAGGGAGAGCCGGTCTAAGTCTACATTAGGGAAAGGTATGGCCACACTGGGGAAATCATGGACTCATAGAAATGAAAATGTCAAAGGGTTAGGCAACAATCCTCTGATTAATACTCCTCATCTTCCTTAGAGGTCAGAATAAGGCTGTATTGTGAATTGAGATAAGAAAGATGATGGATGTAGCCGGAATATTAGATATGCTGGAGAATCCAGCTTCAAATTCCATCCCTGCAACTTATACTTCCAGGACAACCTTGGATTTGGTTTTCTCATATATAAGATATTGTTGATTGCCCTTCCTTCTCAAAGAGGATAATGACATCAGAAAGGTGATTTGAAAGTGAATTAGATTTAAATGAGGGAGCACTGTGAAAAGTTACCATTCTCACTCTCTCTTCCACAGTTATCTGAGTTCAGTGGCAGATATAGAGAAGGAGTTTGGTAAACAAATTATGACATATGAATATATATCATATATCTGTTGAACTATTGCCAATAGTGAAGGTTAAAGTAGACCTTGGGAGGTGAAAGAGGTGGGGAGTATAAAATGTCTCAAAATGTTGCCTTTGTTGTTCAGCTGTTTTCCAGTTATGTCTGACTCTCCATGACCCTATTTGGGGTTTTCTTAGCAAAGATATTGAGGTGGTTTGCCATTTCCTTCTCTAGCTCATTTTGTAGATGAGGAAATTGAGGAAAGCAGGGTTATCTATCTGAAGAAATGACAAAATGAATAATTTCAGAGGGAACTAGAAAGAAGTCTGTGAATTGATGCAGAGTAAAGTGAGCAAAGGTAGGAGAATAATTTATATAATTACAACAATATTTTAGAGAAAAATAACTTTGAAAAACTTTAGAATTCTAATCAGCTGAGTGAAAAAGCAAAAGACTGAAGATGAAATACACAGCTCATCTTTAAACCACATAGAATGTTGATGGACTTAAGCAGAAAAAGACTTACATTTTCAGATATACTTTAAGAAACAGTCTTCCTGATCCATTTAAGTGCTCCTTCGTAAATCAATAATGCCTAGACCTGAGGTAAATGGGTAGCACAGTAGATAGAACTCCAGGCTTAGAGTCATGAAAATTCATTTTCTCTGAGTTCAAATATGACCTAAGCTCACTGAAATTACTTAACCACTTGTCTCAGTTTCCCCATCTATAAAATGAGCTGGAGAAGGAAATGGCAAACCCCAAGTCAAGTCACAAGGAGTTGAATTAACATCCAATTAGATCTGAGGACAGGTTGAGGATGGAAATGAGATAAAAAGAAAGATAAGAGAAACCTCATTTTATTAAAGCCATTGCTTTCTGAAAAAAAAAAACATCATGCAGGGAAAAGACTAGAACTAAGAACAAAAAAAGGGAAAACAGAATTCAATTGATTTACCTGCAACCTTCCAACTAACCTATTACTTCATTTCTACTCCCCATTACACTCTGCTCCAGCAAAAATAGACTATTCTTTGTTCCTGAATCTCATCCTCTCTTCTCCCGCCTCAGTGGCTTTGTACACATCACCCCCACGCCTGGAACAAATTTCCTCCTCAACCCTCCATCTCCACCTACAGACAAATTTCCTTTCCCTCAAGATGCCTTTCTTGATCCTCCAGCTAGTCTCTGCTTCCTTCCTTGAACAATTTCTCCTCAGTAGGAAACTGCTACTCTGACTTGCTTCACAGCTCTTTCTATGTCTCATCCTACCCCACTTCATGCTGAATTATAAAGACCTAGAGGGCAGAGTCAGTATTGTTTTCTGTCTCAATAATCCAGAACCTTGAATTGAGCCCTGTATATTACATCAGCAATAGTTCAACAGATTATGATCTCAATTCAAGTAGACCATCCACTGGTACAGACAATACCCTCTACTCCCACCCCACTTTTTTTTTCCTAGTGCAATTCTTGTCCACTGACCTATCATGAATTTTCTGTAGAGTCCATCCAGTGTCCCAGAGGCCTTTCCCCAAGTCTTTCAGCTGATGGGTTTTTCTTCTTAAATGATATACTGGTATGGTCATCTTCTATACAAAGAACTAATAATAAATAGTACACATCTTAGATGATGAGTCTTATAAATTCTGGGAAAAGATGGCTTGAAAAATTATCTTATTGCAACTGTGACTATCTTACTCTTTTATGAATTATCAGTACCTACCAAACTTTTTGCTGAATTGAATTTCCAAGGATCTACCTGCTATGTAAAGCAAAATCCACTCAAGCACATATCATGTAATACCCTCCCTCCAAAGAAAAGAAACATTTGGGGAGAAGAAAATGTCTTGTCGGGTATTCCCTCACCCATAGCTTTGCAAAAATTTCCAGAGAAAATTATGCTGCCCCTATAACAAGAGAACAGTTCCTAATCTTCAGAATCTCTCTCTAAGGGAAAAGAAAAGGTCTTCAGTAGCCAACCTAGTAGGTTACTACAGATGACTATATTTTAAATGTTTCATTCCAAAGATTCAATATATCCTCTTTGTTTTTCAGAATCTTGGAGTATGGGGAGAAGAATATCCATTCTCTGATGTAACTGCAAGTTACCTTTGTAGGAAGGCAAAATTTTGAGACCTTTTATACTCCCCACCTCTTTCACCTCCCAAGGTCTACTTTAACCTTCACTTTTTTCCCATTTATTCCCTATTCAAAACCTTTTCTTTGACCTTCTTTTACAAAGGTGATAGATAATATTTTAAAGTAGGTCTCAGTCCTAAAGAGATTATTAGTACTTTAACAAATCAAAGGATTCAAAAATTTTAAACTAAAGATGGGACAGAGATATTTTATCCAGAGTCTCTAAATAACCTCAATCTGTTAAGGGGAAAGGAGTTGGGGAAATGAGACCTATGCTATGTGGAGTCAGGTCTCACCCCAAACCTTAACTGACCTGGGAGCTCCAGACCAGTCTCCTAAATATTCAAATTTATTTGTACTAGAATTATATAATTTTTTTAAAAATTCTAGTCCTCCCAGTATATATTAGACTAGCCTCTTTAGGGTGGTTGGTGGAGATAGAGAATACATATAAAAGGCAGAGCAGAGGTCATGCTGAATAGAGGCAGGCCCTGGAGAATTAGGTGAAAAGAACTCAGCAGATATTTAAGTCCCCTACCTTAACTAAATCCTGTTCCTCCTAGTGTCCAAAAATTACTCTGAATTTACTTTAAATAAATTGCTATTTACTTGTCCCATAAATCCCTTTCCTCTTCCACTCAGCACAATACAATTTATGCTCCCTGAGGGCAGGGGCTATGGCCATTTTCTTTTTGTATCACCAGGACTTAGCAGGAAGCCTAGCACACAGAAGCTTAATTAATTTTCTTTTATTTAAGAATCATTCAAGACCCACCTAAAGTCTCAGCCCTCCTATGAAGCCTTCCTCAAGAGAAACCAAATCTACTGATCTTTCCCTTCCAAGCTGCTATAGAATTCTGTCCCTCACCCCTTCTGAAAACCTCAGTTACACTTTGTCTCCCCAGACTGCTCTCGGATTGGGGGGTAGGCCAGTGGCCTACCCAGCTGCTCTAGGGTAGTGATCAAATCCCCTCTGGCATAGGAGGCCCCTCCTCTTCCTCACCCCACCCCTACAGCTTTTTTGGGGGGGGGATTTTTTTAGTTTTTTGGGGGTTTTTTGCAAGGCAATTGGGGTTAAGTGGCTTGCCCAAGGCCACACAGGTAATTATTAAGTGTCTGAGACCGGATTTGAACCCAGGTACTCCTGACTCCAAGGCCGGTGCTTTATCCACTACGCCACCTAGCCGCCCTAGAGCTTTGATTAAATAGTTGCTGGATTGGATTGAAAGCCATTCAGAAAGAAAAAGGACTTTTTTAAAAAAAATCATTACTATTTAAATGCCTTTATTTAAGAAGTCCTTCCCAGTGGGGTGAGCATTAAACAAACTGAAACCAAATCCAAACTGAAGAAACAGCTAAATGAGAGGGGAGGGGCAAAGCATGACTTTCACTTTATAGACAATTCACCGCAGACTCATTTAAATAGCAAGTTGCCCTCTGGAGTGTTTAAAAACAGGATTTAATAGATACCCAATGCCTCCACTTCCTTGCAATTCACTCTCTTCTCAACCACTCTTACATTCTGGCTTCCGCCCTCATCATTCAACTCAAACTGCTCTCTGAAAGGTCACCATTGGCCCTCCTAAATGGTGAACCCAATGGCATTATCTCCATCCTCATCCTCTCTGATGTCCAGTTACAGAGGAGCACCTCCTCCTCCTTCCTCCCTCCTCATTATGGAAAGAGTGCTCCAGATTCTCCTCCTACCTTTTAATTAATAACTCTTCCTGTCGATCTCCTCTCTTGGCTCCCTATTCTCTTTCCCATCATGTGGGTGTTCCATTAAGGGTCTCTATCCTTAAGACTCCTCTCCATTCTCTCCCTAAGCGACCTCATGCCAAGGCTTCAACTATCACTCCTCTTTGCTATTGACTCCCGCATTTGTTCATCTAGTTTTAACCTCTCCTGAGCTACAGATGTTCTGCCAGCCCCTCAAAAGCAACCCATCCAAAACTGAGCATGTTATATTCTCTTTCATCCTACCCCCACTCCTAAACTTCTTCCTTCTGCTATTATTATTTTTTCTTTGGGGTTTTATTACTAATATTTTGTTGTGGGTTTTCTTCTTTCCCCTTCCTTTCCATTTTAAAACCCTCTGGATTAAATTTGTAAAATTCCAATAAATAAAAAATTTACCAGACCTTACTACAAACACTCCATCCCTGGCCAGACATTTTATCTTAACCAGCTACTCCCTTCCAGATATCAATTTATTGTGGATTATCAGTCTAAGATCAAATGAAGTGGCTGTTTCAGACATTATAGAGCGAACATATGGATTATAAAAGGACAGTTAACTTACCATGTTTATTCCAAAATGATTATGATTAATCTAGAGTTGTATTATAAACTTATAATTATAGTTTAAATTATTCATTTCCTTTCAAAACTCACAAATCTGTTTCTAGCTTCATTGTATACTGCCACCTCTCCCACATAATTGCAATCCAACCAAACTTCATTTCTCTCTATTATTCACATGACATCAATCCCTATCCTCATGCCTTTGCTCTAGTAAACCATATCTAGAATGCATTCCTTCTTCACCTCTTCCTCATAGAATCTCTCTCTCCCTTCAAGACTACTTTCTACATGAAACTTTCCTCAACCTCCCTTCCTTCCAAACTTCTTTGTAAATATGTCTTTATTCTATAAAGACTTAGTGTTCCTATCTTCCCCATTAAAATGTATACACTTTTTGAGTAGGGAATATTTCATTCTTTATTTTGTACTGATAATGCCTATCAGTAATCGGCCCTTAATAAATGCTTGTTGATGGATTGATTGTTACTTAGAAAACCAAGTCCCATTATAAATTCTAAGGAATGAAAATAAGACTAGAAAAATGGATCTTAGTGGGGGAAAAAAGATGGGCTAGCAGGATTTAAAACTAAACCTTCAGTTTAAGAATACTATAAGAGATCAGGCTCAAGATACTAAACTAGTGGAGAAACAATATTATATTTCTTACTTAGGGAAAGTATATAATTGTTTTATAATTTCAGTTAACTCCCTGATATCGTCCTTGGGATAATGGTCATCATTTGCATAACAGCAATAGAATGCATAATGGCATTCTCCTCCTTGGGAAATTTGTTCTTAGTTGACCAGTTAGGGGTTAGGAGTCTAGGGGGAAAGTGATGGAAAATTGGGGGGGGGGGGGTATTAATCACTGAAGTTCACAGTGGCCTTATTGGTCATGAGTTCCTAGAGAAACATAGATCACTTAGCAAGATACTAGATACATAAGTTCTTAAATACCTTCCAACTGAGTGAGTTTCATCACTACAAGAAATTTTCTATGTGGAAAACACTCTAGTGATACAGAGTATCACTATTACCTGAGTTTTGAAAAAGATAACTGTGCCCCAGGGAGATTAAATGATGCTTTGCCATTAATACACAGGTAGTATGCAGGAAAGCTAGATAGTGGATAGAGCACTCGACCTGAAGTCAGGTAAGACCTGCACTCAAAACAAGTCTCAGGCAATAATAGATATAGCTAGTATATCTAGTAATATATATATATATATATATATATATATATATATATATATATATATAGAGAGAGAGAGAGAGAGAGAGAGAGAGAGAGAGAGAGAGAAAGTATATGTGCTAGTATAGCTTGGACAAGTCACTTAATCCTATTTGCCTCAGTTTTCTCATCTATAAAGTAATCTGGAGAAGGAAATGGCAAACCACTATACTATCTCTGACAAAAAAATCTCAAATGAGACCAGACACAACTGAACAACAGCAATAATATAGACCAGAACTTTTATCCTCAGTCTCTCACCAGTCCAGGCCAATTAACAAAGTAGTTTCGATGCTGTTGAAAATGTGAAATAAAACATCCAAATCATTCTACTCTTCTTTTTCAGCATAGATGTCCATTTCTATCTAAAGTGATTGTAACCAACTCACAATTAAGAGATCAGGTAATAGCTTAAGAATTTCTCAAGTCCCACTAACTAATTTTCCTAACACCCCTTGTCCCACTAATATCCTTCCACTTTGGAAAATAAATCATAGCTCCAACATGATGGAAGGAAGTTGGAAGTGGATAAAATAAATATGCCTAACTTTCTCCAAAATTATTGGTCCTGAACTTTTTTTTTGTTTATGTTTATGTTTAAGATGCCTTTACTGTGGTTTTTTGGTTTTTGGCAGAAAAATGTAGGGGGCTGATAGGAAAAAAAAATATTCCATAGAGCAAGTATGTTTCAGAATATTTGGTAGGAGGGAAGATTCCAAGACACTGAAAGAGAAAATGAGGTTATAGTTAGGAGAGGATCAGAAAGAAGAACAACATGATACAATGGAAAGTATATGATAAAAGCAGGAGGCCAGGGGAAGAAGTTGTATGTTTTAGTGGAAAGAGCATTGTCTATAGAGTCAAATAACATGGGTCTATCTTTTGACACTTCTATCTTCTGACATTTGCTATCTATAAAACCTTGGGCAAATAACTAAATCTGGGCAAATTACTTAACTTCAGTTTTCTCTTCTATAAAAGGAGGAGGATGAACAGATGATAAATCTATAATATTATGACTACAGCTGAGAGGTAAGAGATTTGGGTTCTGACTTTCGGTCTTCCACCCATCTAAATGTGATCAGTGAACATACGTTAAGAACTTGCTTCTTAGTCTCTGGATCTCAAATACCTTGCTATATAAATTGGCTAGCTTTCTCTAGGTCAGATTGGGCGTATCATGGGAATGACTAGGGAAAACTTCCTCCTCAATTTGCTATGCTAGGTCTATAGGAACCATCCTATGGACCATTCATAGGGACCGCTTTGCCTTGGACCTCTTCCAGAGATGTGCTCTGATTCAGCATTGAAGATCTTCAACTTTGGAATGACTCAGCAACTACAACTCATTATCCATCTCCAAGGCTTTGGTCCCATGGTCTTCATAATGGGAAAAGGTAGATGGATACATAGGACTCCAGTGAGAGTTCCTAACTGCTCTTTTGGTTCCCATGATTGCCCTGAAAAACACGTCAAAGAAGAATGACCACTGAGCCAGAATGGCTTCTTTCATTTAATAGATTCTAATCACTCTCACTCCTCCATCCCACCCTCCTTTTTTTCCACTCTCTCCCTTTCCTCTCCCTCCCTCCCTCTTTCCTTCCCTTCCCCAGTAACTAGATAGTTTCTGAAATAGGATACAAGATTTCCCAATTTCCAAGATCAGAATGCATTCTATGCCCTCCATTGTGTATTTCTGATTTGGTGCATAAAGGCAAAAGAAGAATTGAAATGATTAAAGATTTGGGTTGATTTGGGATTTTTAATAGTAATGAAAGCTGTCATTTATCAAGTTCTTTATGGTTTGCAAAGCACATTATTTCATTTGATCTTCACAAAAATCCTATGAGATAGGTATTATTATTCTTCCCATTTAATGGATGAAAAAAGTGAATCCAGAGAGACTGAATACCTTTCCTAGGGTCATATAACTACAAGGATTACCCAGTTCTTATTCAAATATTAACACCCTGTCTACTACATTATGCTATTTATTTACACTTATTCTCCAAGATCTCTCAATTGGTCAAATGATTGAAAATTGGCTAAAATTTGAGCTACTCATCAATTCTTTAAAATGTCCACTTATCTGAATAAAACATTGAAGCATCAGTTCCCTAAAACAAACAGTATCCTGATTCAATTTTCCAGGCTTGCATCCAAGCAGTCCATCTTCCACACAGCTGCCAAAGTGGTTTTACTTCAATTCAGATAAGTCTGACCATGTCACCAATCCACTCAATAAGCTACATGGCTTCTTCTAAACTCCTGGACTTTAAATCCCTTCACACCATAGCTCCAATCTACCTTTATAGGCTTCCTTAACATGGCTCCCTTTTGGGAACTCTGGAACCTAAACTGGTCCTCTTTCTGCACTTCATTTATATGTGACATTCAATCTCTTCCCTCTCCCTTTAAACTGGCTGTCTATAAGGCCTGGAATGTGGTCTCTCTGTACCCCCAATTCAAAGAATCATTCACTTCCTTCAGGATTCAGCAATTCACTCCCTACTTGACAGTCTTCCTGATAGACTTACACACACACACACACACACACACACACACACACACACACACACACACACATATATACACACAAACACACACACCCTTACCACCGCTGGTGCCCACCTTTCCCAAACTGCCTTCTATTTGCTTTGCATTCATTCTGTGAGTACTTATGTATATGTCTGTTTATTGTCTCCCTTGATAGAAAATAAATTTCAAAAAAGGAGGGACTGTTTCTTTTCTGACCTTGTATCCCCAGCTCTTAGCACCTCCTAATATGCAGTAGGCACATGATCCATCATTGTTGATTGAATAACTCTTTTCATGAGAGAGCTCAAGGATCAGAGAGGGAATTTTGTTACATCTTAAAAAATGAAATGTTATTTTTTGGCATTATATCCAAGCGCCTCTCCCAAGTAAATAATCACCTCTAAAATGTGTGTTATCATTGCCCCCATACAGTGTTCCCCCAGAAGCCTCAAGGCAGAAGTCTATCGAGAGCTATTTAATATTTCTCAGTTTCAAGGACACACATGTATCTTATCCTCAAACTAAAATTTAAATTTCTCAAAGGTTTTCTTGTACCCCCCCCAACCTAGCACATGAATTAAATACTAATAAAAGTTTGTTCTACTAATGAATGAAGGCATCTGCCGGGCATGATGTATTTCTCTCTTATTCCCTGAGTCAGGATGCATGCCCCCCATCCAAGACTTTTTCTCAGCCATCTTCCTTTCCAAGAAACGCAGGATTTCTCATTCTAAAGATTAGGCCTAAGACAAACCCTGCCCCTTTGGTGACTCTAAAGAAAGATGTTCTCACCTTTCTCAAGCCACTTCATGAAGATTTAACAAAGGAAAAAAAAAGAGAGAAAATGTGTCACTGTCCTCTGAGGTGCTAATTAGTACCTATTCCAGCTTAGCTGCTCTGTCCTGGCACTGAAATACATTCCAGGGTTGGCTTAGTCCTTGAGAAAATCAGAGAAGGAAAAAAAAAGCACTCTACTATCGCGAGATTATAAATGTGTATATGTATATTTATATATGTATATCATATATAAATACACACATCCATCTATCCATTATCTATCTATCTATCTATTTGATTTACCTTCCTTAATGAAGCTTCCATACAAAAATACTTGCCCAGAAAGTATGTCTTCACCCAGAAAAGGAAGTCATTGTTAGACTTGATGATGAATAGTAACTCTCAAAGTATATATAAATTTACCTTTACCTGAAGAGGACAGTAAGGCAAATATGTCAAACACACAGAGCATGTAGTTGATTCCCCAATATTCCTGAGTGTAGCAAGAACCACAATAAATATAATTGATGAATAGTTAACAAAAGAAAAATACAAAAGGACATAGATATGTTACATGTGGTTTTTAAAGTCACTAATGCAATTATAAAGATCCTTATGTATGGTTTAGTGGACCCTGTTTCTACTGGAGTTGGACACCCCCACACAAAGGGAAAGATCTAGAAACAATCCTCAGGAAAGTCAAGACACTAAGTGTTCTTAGCTACACTGAACCTGGAGCCTCGCAGACTACAAAGTGGGGAAAAGGACAATGAGACTGAGGATGAGTATGGCCAGCATTTCCAAGGCACTTTAAGGTTTGTACAGCCCTTTACACACATTTATCTTATTTGATGTTCACAACTCTGTAGGGTAGATATTTATTACTATTTCCCTGAGGAAAACAAACACTGAGAGATTGTTAAACAACTTGCCAGAGTTACATCATCAGTGAGACAGTCTTCCTGCATCCACGTCCACCAGAGTATCTAACTCCTGGGCTAAATTAACAAAAGTGGAAAGAGCACCATTGGCTTTCTCCTCACCCGACCTGTTTGTACCTTGGTTCTATCATTAATAAATTGAATTAGATGGTCCCTAAAGTCACTTCCAGTACTAACAACCAATGATTCTGCTTGTTATACAGTATAAGCCAGGAGCTCATCCTAGAGAATGCCCAAGATACTTAGAGGAAGTCAAATATGTCAAGAGCCAAAGTTACCCTGCAATTTTCTCTCCAGACTTCCCCTTCCTCCATCAACTGTGGGAGTTTCCATGTAGCAATCCAGAGAAATGTGGCAAAGATCTTGTATGCCAAAAGCTTTCCTACCCTGCCCCTAGACATCATACCAGCTAAGTGGATGGCAGCGGAATAGGGGGCTGCGGGGCCTCTGCCAAAGCCTTAATCATTTCCCCAGAGTCAATCTGAGAACTTCATCCCCTCAAGCACCAAAAAACTATCCAGTAATAAGGAGGTTTCTTGATCTGGTCCAGTGGCACCATATGTATCTTCCTCCATTTTTTGGACCTGTCTTTTTTGAAACGTAAGTCAGTCAATGAATTTCCATTATGCCTGTCTTTTAACTGAATTTGTGATTTCCTTGGAATAGAGAATTTCCCAGGGAAGACAATTTCTCCATCAATGCAGGTCAGCACCAACTTATCTCTACCATCATACTAAAGCATTGAGTGGTTATGGGACTTGCCCCAAGTTCAAAGAGAGAGCATATAGCTAAGCCAGGACTTGAACTCAACACTTCTTAGCTTTGAGATCAACTCTTTACCTAGCACTGTGCCAAGCTAACTATTCTGCAAACTTTAATAATCTTAGAATTAAAAGAACTACAAAGAGACAAAGTGCTTTTGCTAAACAAATTAACCACCTTTATTGGAGTCAAAAAATGATAGTCAGTAGACCTGAAAGGCAAACTGACCTGTGAGTAGCAAAACCAAAAGTTATCTCAGGGATAAAAAGAAATCAACTGCTTTGTATTAAGGCACAACATAGAGAGCACCAAGCCTAGAGTCAGGATAATCTGAGTCAGGTTAAATCTGATCTCAGATATTTACTAGCCATGTAACCCTGGGCAAGTCACTTAACTGCTGTCTGCCTCTATGTCTTCCTCTGCCAAATGAGGATAATAATAGAACCTACCTCTCATGGCTGTTGTGAGGATAAAATGACATAATATTTGTAAAAATGCTTTGCAAACCTGAAGGCACTATATAAATCCTAGCTGTTACTACTACTATTATTATAACAATTAAACTTCAAAATCTGAAACTTTCTACTTGCCCTCTTCTCACCAAGGATGAATCTCCTTGACAACTGGGAAAGATTAGGGGAGAGAAAGATAGGATTAAAAAAAAGGAAATATAATATATATCATTTCATTATATGTGTGTAAAATTTCACAAAGGCCTAAAGATACATTCCTGTTTCCATGACTGCAGAATTTTAAAATATATTGTATTTGTTAAATCTGATAATACATTAAGGCCAGCTTCCACTGTCCAGAAACCAAGAAAAATACTCACATAATTCAAAAATAATAGTAGCAGAAACACTGGGTATTGGGGATAGGGGTAGTTAATTCTTTCATGCTCCTTAGGTACCACATAACAACTATGGTTGTAACTAAGTTATTATATAACAAGGGGAAGAGGGGGAAGGAACCTGGTCTTGCTAAACTTTTCCTTAAAAACCTTTCCTGCTTAGAGTTTCCATATAAAAATCTTTCAAAAATTCCCACGTAACTTATTTTTTTAAGGCAATAGGGTTGAGTGACTTGCCCAAGGTCACACATTTAGACAATTATTAAGTGTCTGAGGTCAAATTTGAACTCAGGTCCTCCTGACTCCAGAGCCAGGTTGGGCTAAATGATGGATTATAATAAAAGGTTGCATTCTTAAGGGTATGAATTGATCAGCAATAACATCAACTTCCAAGTCTGTGCTAAGTACAAATACAAAGTAAGATAATCAGTGCTGCTGCTCTACCCTCCAAACCAAACAACTAAAGAGCACACCTAGGAGGAGCTAAGCTCAGTCACTTCACTGGATGTTCTCATCATCATCCTTGGCCCAGGCTGGCCATGGGTAGACCTTCTTCTCCTACTCACTCCCCAATTAAATCCATACTACTATTGCCTCCAGAAAGAGAATATCAATACACTGTCCTATTTTTCCACTCAGCAGCCCAATGACTTCCTTCCAAGGTCACCACTCCCATCCACGTTTTCTCTCACCATGAAAATGTAAACTCCTTAAGGTCAGAAAGGGATTGTCTAGCTTTGTACTTTTATTCCCCCAAAACGTAGAGTACTTGGAATATGTAAGCACTTAAAAAATGTTTTTTATTCATCTATTCATTCATCTCCTACCCTTTAGTATCTTACATGCTACTGGAAAAACATAACATCACACACAAGTAAATATAGAACATATATAAATATGTGGGTATGTATACCTACATATATAACATATGCTTATATAATTTGTACAAATATAATTAAATATTAAATTAATTTTATATTAAGTTAATAAAATTATTTAAATAATTTAATATTGAAATAAAGACAAACTGGGAGGAGAGCAATGGGGAGGCTCAGGAAAGAAAGGACTTTTGTAGGAGGTTGCATGGGAATGGAGATTCATACTTCTTGGAATATTAAATTCCATAATTTTCCTTCCCATCTAAGACAATCTTTTTCTTAGCCCTGAAATGACAACTCTTTGGCTCAGCCGTGTCCTGGTTTTTTGTCCCCAACCTGAGTATCTAGCTTCAGTCATATCTGCTTTCAGGAGCCAAGTCCTTCTTTTCTTAGAGGCTGGTAAGCTAGAGTGTCACTGTATTGGTATTTCCAGAAGACTCTGGGTCACTTGGCATGGTTTGTGGCAGAAACTTGAATGCCCACCAGGTACAGCAGACTTTCTTCTTGTGACTAACAACTGCATTACCCATTTGGCAATTACAGTTACAAATCACCTTCAATTTGCAAAATATAGTAATGCTGAGAAAACTCTGAAATTCTGTGTCTTTATACTAAAATTAGTAGGATTATATTTCACTCACATTTTAACAATAAAGTCAAATTTTAAGTCTTCAAACGATAATTTTTTAAAAACTTCCATTTTTCCCCTGTGTTTATTTGCATTTAAAAATGTACTCACAGAATGTTTGGCATTATATAATCTAAAATGCACAAACATGTATTATATATTCATGCAGAGAGCTCATTGCTAAACATGCGTGTTGCACAAGGAACACATCTGTTCACACTCAAGTATGCATGAGCACACAACACAGTCTTGAAAACAGTTTACAAAAGTTATCCAACAAAATTTTCACTATTCCTATAGATAGGATCGAAGGACTTAATGCTGGAAGGAACCTTCCAACCTACTCATTTTACAGATAGAGAAACTGAGTCCAAGAGCTTGACAAGTCACAGATTAAATAAGTGAAAATGTTAAGCCTGAAAATACTACTATTATTAAAAAGTTAAATTATTCTCCTCTCACTCCACTGCCCCCAAGTTACTAAGTTTAGAAAACCCAATTTTTCTTCATGTTTTAGTAATAAATAGCTCCCATGAAAACTAAATGAAAAGACTGAGTTAGGAAAATGTGGACTTGTTAGATAAAATCAGCTCAGGAGGAATAATATGATATTCTGTAGAACTAAGCCTTTCATTTGTGCCAGTATATGGCCAGAGAAAGCATTCTTTGTCAATAAATTCAGTTTACCAACTTACAAAATAGATATAAATAGCATACCATATAAAAATATATATTCATAAATATGTAAATAATAACATATATAAATAAAAAGAATATTTATATAGAGAATGAAAATATATGAAAAGTGCTAAATTTTAAGGAAGGTCACAGAAGGGAGAAACAACTTTGTTATTCTCACCAGTGAGAAAGAGCCTAGATCACCCCACTGTCAATTGAGGAAATGGACTTCCTGTCCACTTTGGCCCTATGGGATTTCACCTGCATGTCCGTTAGTAAGATTTCAAACAGCTGTCCCGAAACAGCCTTCCCTATGAAATCTAGCAATAATGCATTTGAAGGTACTTTGCCAGCTTAAAGCAATGTAACAATATGAAGTGGTGTTCTTATCAATCACTGTCTAACTAATATAACAGATAGTGAGTCCCTTGATCTTGATCTATGTATAGGAAGGAACTAAATGTTCAATAACAAGGGAAATGTCTTCTTTGTTGTTTCCAGGGAAACAGTCTGGGCCAAGAAAACTGAGCAGAAGTTTTGCTCTTGACAATTCTTTTGTCCCGACACTGGAGTCACTGTTAGCTCAACTCCCAAGGCAAAGATTATACAGGAGTCAAGAAAGAAAAAGTGGGTGACTGTCCTTAAGGTCTCGTTCTCATGCTAAGATCATAGCTTGTGGGGTCACTGACTTGGAGCTGCAGGGACCCTCAAGTGAAGTCTTGAGATTAGGTGGGTGATTTGACCAAATTCACACAGGATGTGCCAAAGCAGGATTTGAACCCAAATCTTTTAGGTTCTTTCCACTTCATTTCACTTTCTAGTTGTACCACTTCCTTTACTGCCAGTTTGTATTTCATCTGTAATTCCTAAGCCAGGGTTTGTGCTTTCCATGAATACACTCATAATATCTAAGCATTCCAAGTTTGAAAATAATGTGGGATTCCTTAAGATAATCATATGTGACTTTCTTGAAAAGGCAATGTAACCTTTCTCTCAATTGGTACTTGCCTTCTGATAGTTGAGCTAAATAAGCAGATTCACATACATACTGGAGTTTTAAGCTTGACTTTTCCTCTCAATATATTGGGATATTTGGAGCCAACTTGAATTGACTCAAAAACCAGTAGTTAAATTTTCAGTGAGAGCATTGGTACTCCAGAGATTAGTAAATCAGGACTTGATTTATGGTTTCATTTCTTGCCTAGAATTAAGAAGGGGCAGCTGAGTGGTGCAGAGGAGAAAGCACCTTACTTGAAGTCAGGAAGACTGATCTTTGTGAGTTCAAATCTGACCTCAGGCAATGTGTGACCCTGGGCAAGTCACTTAACCTTGACTCTGTTTCCTTGTCAGTAAAAGGAGCTGGAGAAGGAAATGACAAATCACTCTAGGCTCTTTGCCAAGAAAACCCCAAATGGCATCATGAAGAGTAAGACATGACTGAACAGCAGACTTATCAAAATGGTGGAGAAAATGTCAATAATACAGATTAAACTTAAAAGTATGTCAGGTATATTTTTACCCCTAAGAAAATCTGTTCTTAACTATTTACCAGCACACACTGTTATATCAGTCTGGCTCTTGTCCTTCGTTGTCAGTGAAAACCAAAATGACATCAACTATATTTGAGACAAATTACAGTGTGCCCAACTGTGGCTGATCAGACCAATAAGAGGATGGGATGCTCTACCACAAGTTGGACACAAATAGTCCATGTGAAGACCTGGGGTGGGTACTGTAAACTGAGGTATGTCAAGTTTCCTTCAAGCTGCTTCCATTCTGCCTTCCTCATAGAGTGCAGCTGATGAGGGCACACCACGCTGGGCAGTCCTGTGCCAAGGGCTCCCATGCTGTACAATCAATTCTAAACTTCTTCAATGAGACCTTTAGGATGTCTCAGTATTGCTGCTTCTGACTCCTTTGTGGAAAACTCACACTAATATATATATATATATATATATTTATATATATATATGAAATAAAGTTTAATATGTATAACATATGCACATACAAACAACCCTCATTGATGCTTCTCACAGCCTTGTATTAAATCAAACCTTTGGAACAGCTAGGTGACACAGTGGATAGAGCACCGGACCTGAACCTGGGTTCAAATCTAGCCTCAGACACTTAGAAGCTTTGTGATCCTTGGCAAGTCTCTTAACACTGATGGCCTCAAAAAAAAAACAATCCTTTTAGCATTATTTAAGAAATTCATTGAAATATTTTATTGTAATTGCTTTATTTTTAAAATCCCTTTGTGGCATGATACTCCATCATTATATGGCTTGCCCTTATGGAAAGAATTTTCTGGGAGTGGATTGATGGGAAGGTTTGAAGGAACCCTGTGTCCTATAGCCCAAAGTCACTAAGGCATAAATCCCTCCCACCCCTGAAAGAAAAAAAAAAACAAGGGGTGAGGAGATTGGGAATGGGAAGCTATTTGGGGGCAGGGAAGGGGAGGAGGAATGAAACAATGGAGAAGAAAGCATACAGATCTACCAAAAGACCTGGTGACTTTTTCTTAACTTTAAAAATGATGCACTCCAATGGACTCCTTTGAGACCCTCTGAACCCCTCTGAGGGTGCCCCCTCCAGCACTATATAATTAGGCACTGTATCCAGGTCCATAATTGAAGGTCATTGCCCACTGACAGTGCCATTTAAACTCAATAACAATCTCTCCATAACCCCAGCCTAGAAAGAGTACGGCTACTCTGATCAATGGAGATTCTCTCATGAGCTCAGTTATCATCTCCCAGAGGTACCGCAAACCAGAACCCTGACTCATCTCCTTAAGAGAACAACTGAGAATTCTGGGTGAGCCTGGGTGACAGCAGAACCCTCTGGACACTGGAATAACCTCCACCTTGCCTTGCCTTCACTTGTTCTCCTAAAAGACCTGGCAGAAAATATTTATGCCATCTATGGGTAAATGGTAGTAGTGGGGAGGGAGGGTTTAATAACCTGAAAAATGTACCTCCCAGCTTCCCCAAACCACAGAGCCTTCAAAAACTTGTCCTACTGGTTTCAAATTAACCAATATTCAAAAGAATTTGTTCAATGCAGCCGTAATGATTCATCTATATTCATTCCAGTCTTAAAAGGGAAAATGACAGTGAATTTGTTTTCCAAGGAACAATAGAAATAGATTTCTCGAATGTGCTAAGGTACAAAAGACTGGATAGAAGGAAAAGGGGGTCTCACGTTGACATGATCCTTACTCCACCAGAGTACTCAGATGATTGATTGAGCTGAGGATGTGGGTCAAACAGGGTAGGGAACAAAATTAGTCTATTTGCCTGACTGATCAGGAGTATGAAAAAATGACAGAAGGTATTTTCCCTTTAGTCTCATTTTTTAAACCTTGCTAAGTAGCAAATTTACTTTAGGTACTTTTACGAGTTGGGGGTGGAGGAGAGAAGAGGAAGGTTACATATGACTTTTATAGCACAACTGTCTTTATAAAAATGTGTCTGTGGAGTATTACCAAGTATTCATCCAGTTCATACAATCTGCTCCTCCTCTCATTAGCCTTGGGTCACTGCCTGCCTGCACAGGAAACATATCCATGTCCAAGACAATTCAGCTATATGCATGCTGCACTGTCCATCAGCCCCAATGTCTTCCCTTCCCAGGGGGGAAGCAAGGGGAGGATCTCAACTCAGTCAAGTTGAGGCAAACCGTGTCTACAAGGGGCAAAGAGAAATAGAAACGTAGAGCTGGAAGCAATCACAGGGATAATTCAAGCACAAAATCTTTTCATAGAAGCTCACACTTAAAACTTATTTCAAGGTTTGGGAAATGCTTTATAAGCCTTCTCTCATTTCATCATTACAATACACGTGTGCAGTAGGTGGTATTATTATTATTATTATTATTATTATTAATTATTATTATTATTATTATTCTCAGCACATTGCAGCTTCAAGACTTTGTGACATGGTCATTGGTCACACAGCTAATAGATTAATCACTTTCTTTTTTTGTTCATAGATAATTTTTTAATTCTCAAGTCTTTGTAAAATTCAGCTGTACATTTAAAAATTTTTTTAAATTGAATTTTACAATTTTTTCCCCAATCTCGCTTCCCTACCCCCCCCACAGAAGGCAGTCTTATAGTCTTTACATTGTTTCCATGCTATACATTGATCAAAATTGAATGGATTAATCACTTTCTAAATCTATCTTCATCCAGGTCCCCCCAAAATTGTTTATCTACTCAGTTTGGGGAAGAAGGCAAGACCAGGCCATAAGGGCGGGAAGGAGAAAAATGTGGAACTCAAAATCTTACCCAAAAAATGAATGTTGAAAACTATCTTTGAATGAAAGTTAAAAAAATAAATAAATTTCTTTTTAAAAAAAGGAAGAAAAAATATTGTAAACAATGACAGCAACTATGGCTGATATTCCCAATGCAGTACTTCCCAATGAGGCTCCCAAAGAGGCCAGGCACACTGCAGGTATGAATAAAAGCTCGACTGTATGAGTGACTGATTGATATGCAACTTAACCCTGCCTGCCATATAGTCTTTCATCTAGTGGCATTGACTTCCTTCCTGTTCCACAAACAAGACCCTCCATCCCTCAGCACTGAGTATTTTTTCTAGCTGTTCTAATATATACCTAGAATACTCTCTCACTCCTCCTCTTTGCCTCCTGGTTTTCTTTAAGTGTCAATTAACATCACAGCTTTTATATAGGAAGTCTTCCCCAACTCCATTTAACTCTAGTGCCTTCCCTCTCTTATTTCCTATTTATCCTGAATATGCTTTGTTTGTACATAATTGGTTGGTTGTTGTCTCTGCCTTTAGATTGTGAGCCACTTGAGGGTAGGGATTATCCATTGTCTCTTTTTATATCCCCATCACTTACCACTGTATTAGACATATAGTAAGCACTTAATAAATGCTTACTGCCTAAGTGAAATGTACCTCATGATATCTCACAATGCCAAAACTTTGATGTTGGAGATAGAAGTGATGCTAGCTACATTTTTTGTCAGGGGGTAAAAAATTGTTCCTCAACCATATCTCATCATAATCTCTTTTCCTACCTCCTCCTACTTTTGTAGGTGCCTTTCCAAAAAGAAACTGGTCAGTTTTTGCCTTCCCAGCTTCCAGTTGGAGTTTTGAGTTATACTTGAAAGCTCCCTAAGAATCGGTGAACTGAATTTTTAGTGGTATAGAAAATGATTGCTAGACCATCACTTGGCTAGATATACTTAGGCATTCCCTGACTGATAAATGGTCACATGATAGAAATAGGCAATTTTCAGGGGGGGGGGCAGTATATCAATAGTCAAGTGAAAAAAAATGCTCTAATCACTAATAATCAGAGAAATGTAAATTAAAGTAATCTGAGACTCTATCTTGTACCTATCAGATTGGTAACACTGACAAAAATGGAACATGACCCATATCGATGGAGCTGTGGGAAACAGAACATTCATGTATTGTTAGTAGAACTGTAAACCTATCCAGTCATTCTGGAAAGTAATTTGGAACTATACTCAAAAAGTTATGAATCTTTGATCCAGCAATACCACTGCTAAGTCCATACTCCCAAAGAGATCAAAGAAAAAGGAAAAGGACCCAGATGAATGAAAATATTTACAATAGCTTTAATGTGGTAGTGAAGAAGTGAAAACTAAGGAGATGTCCCTCAATTAGAGAATGACTGAACAAGTTCTGCTACATGAATGTGACAGAATACTATAGTGACTTAGGAAATAAAGATGGGTTCAGAGGGAAAAAACTATAGTAATATAGAGTCTGAATGCAGAGCAAAGTATATAATGCTTTCTCTTTTTAACTCATGGTATTTTCCCCCTTAGTTCTAATTCCTCTTTCACATCAGGATTAATACGGAAAATGTTAAATACAATTGTACATATACAACTTTCAGAAGATTGTTTGCCACCCTGGAGAGGGGGAAGGGAAGGGAAGGGAGAGTTGTAGAAAAATGAGGAACTCA